>NC_072737.1:77935450-79135450 GCF_026930045.1 Uloborus diversus | reverse complement strand
AATTTTAAGAGTACACACTTGGATATCTGCTTAGTTTCTGGAAATGGCAAAACATCCTTAGTGTTCACATCATTAAAAGGAAAAATGTGAAAAACTTGACCAGTCAATCAACTCTTATAGTTTACAGCTTCAAAACGTTCTTAAATCCCACCAATAACTCTATAACAACTGCAATAAAATGTTTAAACATTTTGATGTTTTCAAATTCTAACATGTAACATTTTTCTAGAAATTTATTTCAAACTCTGACTACGCATACTATAGCTTACTCTCATTCATATATATTGCATATGTTCTATTTCAAAAACGAAGATGTAAAAAGGTTAAAATAAAAACAAAATCATAAATATCTTTCCCATAAATAAATAACTGCGCTTGAATTACATAATATATTTAAAAAATATACATTATTGTAGCTTTATATTGAATTTTTTGTTTTAAATGCTGAAAACACTGCGCGGCAAAAAACTACTTTAATGTTTTTGACATTACTCTTGCTGAATCTTATGTAAAATGATCCCCTCCATCCAAATAAGAACGCCATTCCACCCCTCTCACTCACCACATTTTTGAGATAGCTGCTCCTTATCTATTTCAGATTTTAGCAGTTTCATAGCCCTTATTTTGTTTTGGAGGGAAAGAAAGTTTTATACTAGCTGCGAACATTCTTCTGAAAAGAGAGAGAAGTAAAAAGTTCAAAAAGATGAAAATTGAAGCAAGACGGGAGATTTGGGGTGGGGGGGGGGGGGAATTTCTATTCCAAAAATTAAAAAAAAAATACTAAAACCGATCTTATTTTCTGCTCTTTTTTTCACAATTTTTTCTCCTATTTTTTGGCATTAATCTATCTAGTTCACTTCCAAAAGCCCCGTGTTGCAAAAAAATTTACATTCTGGGGAAAAAAATTGCTGGAAAGCAAAGTATACAAAAAAGTGACATTTAGCTTCACGTATTTTTATTATCTTGTATTAGTCTATAAAATTCGAATCATACTACAGTGAAATCCCGTTACCACGAATAACCAATACAACGAAATATCTGTTTCAACGAAATAAATTTTCAGCCCCATTTTAATTTCCATTACATTGCTGGAATTTATTTACAATGAAATTCTCATTACAACGAACAACATTTTCTGTCCAATAGCTAAGGCATTTGGCAATTTTTTCAACTGTCGCTGTTTTTGAAGCTAAAGGCTACGCAATACTGTTTCTCAGTTTTCACCATTTAACCAAAATATCGCCATTAAAAGAATCTTTAAATCTTTTGTTAACAAGTAAAATATTCTGTCAACTAAATTAAGCAAACCCATAAACAGCACAAAAACTTCCATTTTTTTTTTTTTTTTTTTTTTTTGCACTGTTTCAAACAATTGCCAAATTTTACTACTTTTTTTTGGAAAATTTTCGGCTGAAAATATGTAGCATTGTTTTAGTCACTAGAAGTATCCCAGTATTTGGTGACAATATTCGCCGACATTTGATTCCCTCCCCCCCCCCGTTTTTCAGTTTTAATCATCCTTTTTGACATATTAAAAAGGGGAGGAAGTTTGAAATTTCGGTGAAACTGGAGAAACTGGGGACAAACTATTTTTTGGTAACGATTTGACGTATGGCTATGTTGACCATTAACATGAATTGATTAAAATAATCTATATTAACGTAAGCGAAGCCGCGGGTGAAAGCTAGTAAATAATAAAGTTTCATGTGTTCACGCCTCACGTTACATTTCTCATATGTGTTAGTGGAATTAATTTGTGTACATTCAGTAGTGCGAAATCTATGTTTTTGTGAAATAGCAACGTTTTTACCATCGATGTTTTGCTTTCGATGTTTTTTCGATGTCGATGATCTTTAATTGAAGCAAAAAAATACTGAGAAAATGTAATTATGTTCACAGTCACGTCGAAAGCTTCATTAGTAATTAGTTATAGGGACATCTATCGCATTGTTTTTTATTGTTAGATTGTCTTCAGAAGTAGACTTATATATCGCACGCAGAAAAGTTAACTATCCTTTCTTCCAGCAGAGTGTTAACTTGGATATTGTTTGTTGCTAAAGTTTCCCCAAATGCAATCATCAGCTTTTTTATTTTTCATAGTTTTTCTCTAAGTTCCATATAAAACTATATTATAGTTTCCAGCCCTCAACTAGTAGTTGAATAAAAAGAATGAGTTCGTTTCCAAAAATTTAAAAGTATTTTTTTCTGAAAGAGCATGCTTAAAAACATAGGATCTATCCATTTTTTAAATACCTTGTTTAAGTTTAATATTTAAAAAAAATACTTAAATCGTTGCGCTTTTATTGTTTACATTTCTTGCCGATGACATCACAAATGATGAAATGCCAATCTATGTTGCCATTCACAGAGCAAAATATTTAATTCGCATATTTACTCACGTGTATTGACAACGATATGGTTGTTAGCAAGCGTAGAGCTTTTAATTCGCTTCTTGATTATCATAACCTGGAAACGCGGTACAAAATGCGCCAAAGTGCATCATTTGTGACGTCATCTAGACCACGCCTTGTTTGCAAAATCGGACGTCTTAAAAAATTAATTAAAAAATAGCTGTTGGGAAAATGAAAGAATTTTCTGGGTCCATGTTATTTTTTTTTTGTTTATTCTATCAATTTCAGTGACTAGAAGTACTACTTTTGACTAAAGGAAACAACCCCATTGTTCAAAGCATTTTGAGGGACCGCAGCACCCACGGAGTCGGTGCCCCTGACAGGAATAATGACAAAATTTTGAAAAAGTAACAAAAGTAGCATGCAAAGAAGCATGCATTGGAGCCGGAACGTGCCGCTGACGTTACGGAATAGTTTGTCAAATAATACTTTCTTTTAATGTTTTTTTTTTTATGTTAATTTTCTCTAAAATAGACTCACTCTCATCTGACTCTTTAAGTGTAAGCCCTTCCGAAAATGAAAATATTTTCAAACCATAAATTTAGTAACTTTATTACGAAATGAAAAAAACAAAATTAGTGGAAAGCAGGAAAAAAAAAAATCCATATTACAATACGTATCAAATTCATTTGATATTTTAAATTTTTTTTTTTTTTCCATTTGAATATCGTTTTTTTTTTTTTTTTCATTTTATTTGTATCAATGCTTGTAAGTAAAACTACTGATGAGTAGTAATTTTGCGCTATTACTTTGTATACGATTTAATCCTTTTTAAGAAGAATTCTTTACCCCCCTTCATAACGATGGATGAACAAAACCATGATGGCAAGTACCGAAAATTCAGTCCTCCCTCCCTCCAACTCCTCCGTTCCGGTAAGTAACAATTTGCTATTTATTGTGGCATTTATGACTTTTTAAAGAAGTCGAGTCCGCATATTGGAATATCGGTTTAAAAGATTTACTCTCTTAATCAATACATTTTCAAAGTACCAAAACCGCTGTAATTTGTCAGTTTGATCCGGGAAAATAGAATATTTCCGTTATTAGAAATATTGTTCCTTAAAAATCGGCTATTCTACTTAGCGGTCTCGACTGCATTTATATTTGCACTTCATTCCAAGAATTTTAAAGTTATGATTTTAACTTTCACATTTCTGAATTAAAGAAACCATTATGCACCAAAAAAAAAAAAAAAAAAATCAACTTGAAACAAAAAAGTACTTAAAAATAATGATTTGTAAGTGCTGCGGTTGTGACATAAAAGTGGTACCTCTGCGAGTAAGGAAAATAATACCTGTTATCAGGACCGCCCTGTTTTCCGGTTGAATCTTCTTATCCAGAAAGTAGTTGATGACGTAATCCAGCTCGAACCTCGAAATGACAAGATACAGCAAAATGTGGGCGATCCATGTGTAATAACATGTTATGCATCCGGGCAGTATGAAGCCCAGTATTTTGAGTTCAAAAATCTTCAGGACGTAGAAGGCTACGCCCACTAAAATTAGCCTATCAATCATGAATATATATTTTTCAAGTCGCGAATCACTGATTGATTTATATTCTCACTTCAGAGTAAATTAGAAGAGTGAAAAGTATTCGCAGTATCTGTGACGGCTAGCTTCTCAAATCACTCGTGAACCATGGCCTGCGCTGATAGATATGATAGTGCGTTAGAAGATAAGAGAACGGAAGAATTGAAAATTGATAACATATTTGTGTGCTAGATTTAAAGGAGTTTAATTCAACTTTTATCTAACATATCTTTGGAAAAGAAAGAAAAATTAAATGTGTCAAAATAAAATTGCGAAACGCATATTAAAAAGGTGGTCATTAAATTCACAAAAAATAAATAAAGAAAGGCCTCTACTTCTTATGTTCGAATAATCTGTCATGTTTTGATTCCTTTTTTTTATTTCTCACGATTGAAATTCAAAGATCGTTTTTCAATCGATTTCGGATACCTAATATTGGATCTCTTTTTCAACATTTTTTAGGAGTTCACGAAAATATTAACGCAATGTAAGACTTTGACTTGAGTATTTATGACAGCAACATTAATTGAAGCAGTATCCCTAAAAAATGGAAAATGCATTACTGAAATTTTTACATGATTTTGAAGCATAAATTGTTTTGTTAAACTACCGAAAAACTTGATTTAGTTTTTTAAAAAAAAACTAACTCATTTATGCCTTCATTGAAGTTCCTAAATTTTTGGAGCTAATTATTTTTGTAAGGGTGCCTAATGAACTGGAAAATTAGAAAGAAAAAATCCGCATGGAAATTTTAATTTTTGTTCAGTATTATGTAACTTATCCTATACAAAAGGATGCTAGGTGCGAAAAGGAACAGGTTTTATGCAAACAGTGGAAATCTCAGTTTCTAAAATTATTCAATCACATGATAAATAAAATGCGTGTGGCGATGCATTATAATAAAAATATTTGATTTAGAAATAATTTTAATCATTTAAAATAATATGTTCTTGTTGTTGTCGTGTCTAATGACGTGGAGAGTGCGAAAGGTTTAGATGCTTCTAAAAGTCTTGATAACAAGATCTGCTAATTCTGGAGCCCGATGGCTGTACAGGATTTCAATTGGTGGTGCTCCAAGTTGGAGGAGGGGGCGAATAATGGCCTGACAATTAAAAACATGATCAGGGGTGAGTTGTAAATGGGGACAGTGCTTGCAGATGGGATAGGATTTATTATTAGTCGGTAATATCTTCATGTCCTTGAAATGTCCAGTGCGTAGCCTTGCTATTGTAGAAGAGAGGTTTCTTGGGCAGTGAAGGTCGGGGGTTGCTGTCTTGCTGAAAAGCTGATCGTAGATCCTTTGCCTGGCAATACAACAGCATTCACGTCTGTGAAGGAATATGTTCTTTAAAAATTTATAATGGTAAAAGGCAGAGTCGAAGGCGGAGTTCCATCAAAGAGAACTCAAAAATGAACTCAATCTGACCTACGTTATTACCTAAGACGTATTCTGGCATGCTAATAAGGGAGGTTTCGGAGCCAGAGCCAAGGAGTGAGCTACAAAGACAAAGATAGGCTCTGTTCTTCGGTTCTTGTAGATTGCGGAGTGGGCAAAGTAGATGAGTAAAAATGCCGATTCTGAGGAGATGTTTGCACAGACAGTCATGGTCTGTTAGTAAAGTCTGATCACGGAGAGATGCAGGCTCGGTTCTATAAAATTTGGGTCCCCTCCCCTGCAAAAAATCAACAAGGCACCTGACTGTCTACTGGATTGCTATGTCACTACAGGCAGCGAGCCCCTTAGTGGTGTGGGCCCCCCAGCATGGCAGGGTCTTCGGCTACGTAGTTCCGTGCCTGGAGAGAAGGTGGATGACTTCGAAGTGGAAACTTCATTTGTATCATTTGTTATAGGTTATTTGCTATTATTTTGTAGTAGATAGGATCAGCAAGAACGCGCCTCTTACCACTCGGTGCTTTCTGGCTGATTTTACTTACTACAATTGATACAAACGATGTATCCGGTTCAAGGTCATCCACCACCTCTCCGTGGTCAAACTTTAGTCGAAAAAAAAAAAAAAAACACTGCGTTCCGACGTAGACAATCTGATAAACAGGCAAGGTCTTCAACACTTTTTTGTTTCATCGTTTTCTAGCAATTTCATCTGGTGGTTTTTTTTTCTAATAAACTATTTTATGTGAAGTTTTATTGAGTGGGTATGGCAAAACGGTGCTTGCTGGTTTTAGTAGTATCAGACCATTTCGTGCGAGAAAATCTGACTGTTCGTTTCCAAGTATGCCGCTGTGTTCAGGAATCCACTGCAATCTAATGTTCTTATTTTTTTTGTAGTAGGGTTTGAATCAGTTCTCTGCACTAGAGTATTTCTGCTATTATCGCAGGAAAACCATTATGTTCGACTTTACCAGAAAAAATAGAAATGCAGTGTTACTATCTAATTCTTTTTATAATTTGCTATTCTTTGTGACATAAAATATTTTTTTAGAAATTTACAGATAAGTTTTCGAGCGTACTTTTAAAAAGGAGCTAAGTACAGATGAGTAAAGTTTGGTTTCTCTGAATGGATTTTTGCGATATATTTACATGACCTACAAAAATCACGTACGTTCTGTGTTAATGAATGTTAATGTTTCAGACAAAATAAAAAGAAAACGACTTCAGTGACATTGTTTAAGCGAACCAGTTGATTGTGCAAGTCTTTTTGTGTAAATTTTTACTTTTGGTAACATTTTTGTAGAAATAACTTTGTGAGTATTTTAATTAAATAAATAATTAAAAATCTAGTTCTTCATCACGACTGGCAGCTTTAAGGAATGTAAACTTTTTTTTTGCGAAAAATAAATTCTTTAATTGTTCAAAATGCAAAAAGTAATTATGTGAAATAAAATTGCTTTTGCAATATTTTCGAGTCATCTTGAAAGAAATTAAATATTTATTTAGGTTACTAACTAAAATACTTACCACATTTTTTAATAATTGAAAATGTCCTGTTTCGTTAATTATCTCCTTGATTTATATTCAATAAAACTATTATTTAACATTATGCACAACTACGTTTAATGCCCTTTTAGATCAATAAACATGATTTTTGTCACAGTTTTATCTTAAGTAGCATTTGACGTTATTGCAATTTAAAGCCATTGAAAATCAAGAGGCTTTATCTTGAAGTGCTTTATGTTCCGACATAATCTCTCATTTGAAATAAAGTGGTGTTCCCTGCTTTTCTCCACCTCTTAGGTATCACCTACGATTTAGACGGGTACTGTGGATTACTTAATCCCTGTTCGGTGGAACAATGTCCAGCAAAATTATTGGTTAGTTTTTCTGTTTTGAAAATGAATGTCATGGGGAATTAATTTTTTTCCCATCACGACACGTGTCGCTGGCTACGTGCCATAACCTTGTGTCTAAAAGATTCTTGATACAAAATGCTAACGTAACTACAAGACAAACCATTTGGAAAGAAAAAAACTAAATCTAATCATATTTTCTTAGTTCAGGAAGTATTTATCACCCAGAATGAAACAATGTACCTACAAATTTTGTGGCTCTCATACCAGAGTTGGCAAAAACTCGGGTTTTTTTAAAAAAGCCCATGGACCCAGGGTTTTGGGTTTTTTAAATAAAACCCCCCAAAAAAAACCCAACTAAAGCTGGGTTTTTTAAAAGAAATGTGGGTTTCTTTTGTCTTTTTTTAGGGAAAATGTGGGGCACTTGTAGCATAGTGTAGCGTAAGTATATGGACAAAGCACTAAAATTGTCTTGGGGTAAAATAAAGCTGGAAAATATAGCGTTTTCTGAAGACAAGTAAAAAAGATGAAGAAACTCAAGAATGGTGAAGTTCAGATTTTTTAGTTTCCCTGATTATCAATAGTTAAGGCAAAGTTACTTCTCGAGTGATAAAATCTATTGTTCGTTTGTAATTACTACATTTTTTTTGCATTTTACTTTATTGTATTTCATTTTGTTATGCAAAACTACTGTAGAACCTCAAGTAGTTTAAATCCCTTTTTACTGAATTCCAGCTTAATCAAGACATTTCTTTGAATTTTATGTTGCCTGTTTTTCTATTTCTGTGTAAAGAATAAGAAATATTAAACTTTTTCCGAAGATAATGAAAATACTGCACATCCTCTTCTGTTTTCTGTCCGACCGTTTGTGAAACCTGTTAATTTCTAAAAAATATGCCTTGTTTATTCGAGATTTGTGACTTTTTGGTTTGCAGAAAATAATTCACATGAAAGCCTTTTAGCTAGAGTAGTTTCCTCTGTACAATCTACAAATATTGAGAAAATCAGACGTGACTGCACTTAGTAGTTACTTAGTTATTTATTGATCAGTTAAAGAAAAAAGTTAAATATATTTATTTAAAATCTTTGAAGTATTTTTTTTAAAATTCCTTTTTTATGTCTATTGTCTGTGGTGAAGAACAAATAAAAAAAGTATAAATTGTGAAAGTATTTAAATTAATAATTATTTTAAAAAACTTCTCAGAAAATTAAAAAAACCCCAAAAGTGGGCTAAATGATGGGTTTTTTTAAATGGGTTTTTCAAAGAAAAAAAAAAAAACATTGGGTCCAACCAAATTGGTTCCAATCCGGCCAACCCTGTTTCATACCCAGAATGAAACAATGCACCTACAAATTTTGTGGCTTGTACGTGATAGTTATTCAACCCTATTTGATTTCTCTCTTTCTTTTTTTATCTTTTTTCTTAATTTTTTTCTTTTGGGGAAAATAATCAGCAAATGGTTATTTACCCCAACACAAGAGGCTGTAAACACTTAAGTGGGATCCGGTATTAACACTCAAGAGCAATTTCATTAAAAAATCGTCAAAAAAAAAAAAAAAAAAAAAAAAAAAAAAAAAAAATCGAAATTTAGGTCTGATAAAATTGAGGAACAATTCCTAGACTTATAATAATAGTAACTTGTTATTCTACCAAAACATTGTGAAAAGTTCTCAATTCTAACGGTTAGTGTTAGTGCGTAAAACGTTTTTTTTGTTTTGCCAAAAAAATATAAAACTGGATATAATCCTTTTGAAAGTAAACTCCTCATATGCTTTTGATTGCATATTCATTATCCTTCAGTGGCGTCGCTACGAAGGGAGGGGGGGGGGGGGTTCGCCCTGGGTGTCACCCCTCTGGGGGGACACACCCAAAGTGAAATTGCAAGTTTTTGAAAAATATGAAGCTAAAATGCATTTTTAAGACTACAAATTTGAAGATTTTGAGGGAGAGGGGGTGTTACCACAAATTACCACCCCGATTGTCACCCATTCTTGGTATACGCCACTGTATAACTAGATAATAGCTTAAAAATAAAACGGAAACTCTTCATATTTTTAAAACATGAAGTGCATTAAAAGTGAATCATGCAGTTTACCGAATCAGTTTTTACTGACAAATGAGGATCGACAATTTCATAGCAAAATATGAGAAAACCAATCTGATGAAAAGGAAGAAAAAATACTTTATTTATTCATTTCTTGAATGGTATAGTAGTACACTTTGCTTTACATATATATATACATTCGAAAAGTACGTTTCATTCTGTTCTTTCTCATCAAAACAAAATTTTCTTTTTTGTAGGAGCTAACAAAAGATCTGTAAGATCTTTCGAACATAAAGTTTTGAGTATATTCAAAAATAAATATTTTGCCTAACTCCTTGATCAGTTTTGTGGCAGATGTTACTTTGAAAATTGGAGTAATCATTTGTTTCATGTATCCGTTTAATGATACGTCAGCCATTCAATTATTTGAAAAGGAAACATTAATGAATTAATAATTCATATTTTTGTTGCGAACATTGTGCTTTGAAGCCCAGATTTTAGTGTTTTCATTAAAAGTTTAAGTCCAGAAGGAATAATTAATAGAAATATATGAAGGGTTTTTAAACATTAGCACTTCAACCAGAATCCCATTTCTCACAAGAATAAGAAACATATATATTGAAATAATAGTTTTTGTTTTATTTTTCGCATTTACTGATTTTGTTCGTTTTTACTTCCTTTTACAAAAAAGGAAGTATTGTATTCGCGAAAAAATTTTCACTGAAAATTCGGCCTTAATTTCCATTTTGCTCACCCCCGAATTAATTTTGAGTTTTTTTTTACCCCGACCACACGCGGAAAAGTGCCTAAGAACGTATAGACACCCGAAATATCCATCTTGACATTCCCCGAATTAATTACAACGACTTTTCTCGTGACGTCTGTATGTATGTACGTATGTATGCGCGTATGTGCGTATGTATGTTGCATAACTCAAGAACGGTATGTCCTAGAAAGTTGAGATTTGGTACGTAAACTCCTAGTGGGGTCTAGTTGTGCACCTCCCTTTTTGGTTGCATTCGTTTGCTCCAAAGGGAGTGTTTCATGCCTTTTTCGGGGGAAATCATTGTTAATTTCGATGCAAACTCAAGTGGTGTTATAATTTGGCGGACACTTGGCGATATATCGCCAGTCTTTTGGTCGCCCAGTTTTGTCGTCAACTTGGTGACAAATTTGGCGGGTTTTGAGCAATCACGATTGCTTATTGTTCTCATTTGACTGTTTTTGGCGTTACGCTGATTTTTCCCACCGCCACCCTCCGCACCATCACCGTGGACCGGCTGGCTCCTCACGATGCTGCTCCTATAGCGAAAGCAGTCTCCAGGTTGCATCCATGTCATACACACACGCGCATACATACACAACTACACACACACACGCACATACACACACACAAACACATACACACACAAACACATACACACATACACACATACAAACACTTACACACACGCATACATACAGACACCCACACATACACAACTACCCACACATTCATGCATGCACACAGACACAAACACATATGCCTACACACACATACCCCCACACACATTCATACACACACATTCACATAACTCGTACACACAAACACACACGCCTACATACACACACTCGTGATTGCGAAAAACATAATTTGAATTCAAGATGTCAAAATTCAAATTAATTTTTCTTGTATTTTTTTTAACTGGTTTCAAATTGGTTACTGTTGGTGATATTTAAAGAGTTAACTATTGAATCACATTAAATTTTCCTATAATGGAGAAATAACATTAAATTGGTGTAAAAGGAAGCCATGAAGTCATTTGATGCACACATCAGCTCGTTTGTTTTTATTCTTTTGTATGGTTAAGAGACATTAGTAGCCTATCCGAACAAAGATGAGAAAAAATCCCAGCAGAAACTCCTTTCATAGGAAGCATACCAGTTAAACAAAGATGTAAATCTTTAACGATGAGATCGGTTTGAAAATACAAAATCAAACTTACTGGTTTCTTGATAGAACAACGAGATTGTTTATTGGAAGAGTTTTTTTTTTCATGCAAATCGAATTAGGTAAAATTTTTGTCAGTACTAGAAAAGGGAAACATTTTGGCAGCAATACGTCTTCTTGCTTCTTGCCCTCGTACAGCATATTAAAAATACCTGTTTTTCATTGTACATATATTTTATGCTTACGTTTATACTTACTAAAAACCCTGTAAGATTCTCAGAAATTTCTGCAATTATTACTATTTCCTAAGTTTTCAAATTTTATTTTGATGAGTTGTAAATAGAAATAATAACAAACAACCATAAATTCAGATGCAAGTAAAAATAATTTTTTCTTTGTACACTTAATAAAATGTTTTCTCTTTTAGTTTTAAATCTAACTTTTGAAAATGTGGATCAGTAAACACAGATAGAAAGACAACCAGAATTTTAATATTTTTGATAGCCAGAAAAGTTTTCTTATCTGTTCTGTGAAAATTATATATTGTTGCTATACAACTGCGAAAGAGTACGAACATGTGTAACTTAAACTTATCGAATTATTTTGAAAAGATACAGTTAGTGAAAATAGATACCTTCTTAACCATTGTAGAAAATCAAAGAATTCACATTAAAATAAAACCTTTTCTCTTATATATAATGCTATAAAAAGTTATACAAATCAATAGTAAATTAGATGTTGCCAACAAGATATTGAACCGCTGCTTAATTCTAGTTTCACCCTTCTTGAAGTTTGGGGATTCTGATGTTAAAAAAAAATTTTCTTTTATGTTCATTTGAAATACTTTCTATTTTTTACTTAGATTTCAGCAACTTTTCCTTAAAAAATATAGTCTGAAAGTGCTGCATAATTTAGAGTAACTACTAGCATGAAAACTTTAAACAAATCAATAGTAAATTAGATATCGACCATAAGATAGTGAAATGTTACTTATTTCTAGTCTCATGCTTCCCGAGGCTTGGGAAATCCTATTACAGTACAAAATGCTTTTATTAATACATCAATTAGTGGTCTAGGGACCCTTTCTAGTATATAGAGTGGAATTTTCATGAATATATTTCTACAAGGCTTGTAGACTGAGCGTGGATATTCCAAACTGACTGCTGCTTCTAATGCATTGATGACAGGAGAAACATCTGGCGATGCAATTTTAACAATCAGCTCCCCAGCACGCTGTGATGATTTGAAATATTTTTCACCATAGTCCGACTTTACACCTTCATCCAAAGAACTTAGTGTGTCCTCTATCCTCTTCACTAAACCTTCACCTTCTGTCATTTGAGTGCTGAAATGTAGAAGACATTTTTTAAAATATGTTACGGCTTCTTCCTTTTACGTGCAATGTTCGGCTTAATAGTTTTTCTGTTTATCGTCTGCGGTTTATATTTCTTTTTATGTATGGCAACAGCGAAGAATTGTAACGGAACAGGTGGGAGTTTGTGAATAACAACGTAGTAGTTGAATAGTTTTTTTCTCGCCCTACGTCGGCGGGGAACTGTATTACGTTATATTCAATAAAATATCTTCCTTTGTTTAAATACGTTTTGGAATTAGTTAATGAAGTTTAGAATTATTGATTTATGAGATTTTCTGAGTGAATTGGAAGAACATAAATTATTGGAGGCACCCGGCGAGATAAGTGCTTTATACTAAGATAAGTGCTTTATATTAAGATAAGTGCTTTATTCTAAAATTCTTTATTCTATTTATAAAATCTGTTAAGAAGATAATTGGACGTCTTGAGAAGATTTAAAGCTGATATTTTATTTACTTGTATTTATTGCATAAGATCATTTTCAGATGTTTCATGAAAATATTATTATTTGAAGTATTAATTTGATTTGTAGAATATTACGGTTAATATTTTGATGAGTTCTTATTGAGGATTACACTTAATTTTTTGGAACTGATGCTGATTTGATATTGGTTTATGCGAGATGTATAAATTTATTTGAATTAAGAATTTGGACTTTAATTCGATTACTTTCGATTCAGTATTATGGATGGGGCAGATAGAACTCAAATAATAGCGTCTAGAGGAAGAATTAAAGCTTCTGTAACAAGACTTGAGAATACATTTAATGATATAAATACGAAAAATGAAGTTTTGATACGTATTCAAAGGTTAGATACTTTATTTACGGAATTTGAAAAACTTGATGTATTATTAGATGATAAAGATTCTGAAATAGCAGAATTTGAGGAAAAATATTTTAGATTAAAAGCTCAGTATCAAAATAAAATCGAAAGCTTTCATGTTCCGTCTCAGATAAGAGAAGTACAAATTAATGGTGGTGGTTCTACTGTAATGCAAAATGCGGAGACAAATTTAAGTAATTTCCGATTGCCAAAGCTAAATATTACGCCTTTCTCTGGCAATTTTAATGATTGGATAAATTTTAAAGATCTTTATCTTGTAACAGTTCATAATCAAGATTCATTATCTAATATACAAAAGTTTCAATATTTGAAAGGGTTGCTCACCGATGAGCCAGCGTCTTTAATTAAGCATATTCCCTTATCTAACGCTTCGTATTTGGAAGCATGGGAAAAGCTATTGTATAGGTATGATAAAAAGAAGAAAATTGTACAGTCTTTGATAGGAACATTTTTAGAACAGAAAGGTATCTCACAGGCGAATGATACAAATTTAAAGAACTTTATGGATACAAGTGATGAAATTATTAGAGGATTGAAAGCTCTTGGTGAGGAAGCATCAAGTAGAGATCCTTGGTTAATTTATTTAATGCTTCAAAAACTTGATTCAGAAAGTAGAAGGCTTTGGTCTTCTGAGACTGCTAACGTAGACTTTCCTTCTTTGAAATCATTTTTTGATTTCTTGAAAACAAGGTGTTCGTCTCTTGAGTTAATAATGAACAACGAGTTAAAAAAAGTAGAACCAATGAAAAATAATGTTGGTATAAAAAATCACTCAGATGTCAGAATTACTAAAAATTGCATTAAGTGTCATGGAGTGCATCCCTTGTTTAAATGCGTGAAATTTAAAAGCATGGATTTTAGTGGGAGAAAGAATTTTGTAAAACGAAACCAATTGTGTTATTTGTGCTTAAATTTGCACAGGGTAAAAGACTGTCCGAATTCACATTTAAAGTGTATGCTGTGTCAAGCAAAGCACAATACATTATTGCATGAAAATATTAAGGGGAATAGTGCTAGTGTTTCTGAATATTTAGTTGAGAAAAAAAGATTTCAAACTACCGTAGAAGAAAATGACAATCCACGAGAGAGTTTTTCACCTGATTGTGAACTTGACTCTAACAACGTAAATCGGGGTGTTATTTCCAGTACTTCTGTAAACAATACTAGAAGTGTTTCTTTTCTTCCTACTGCTCAAGTTGTAATTCAAGATAGTTCTGGTAAATCTTACACTTTCAGGGCTTTGCTGGATTCAGATTCTGAGTGCTCATTCATCAGTGAGAATTTAATGAATGTGTTACAATTAAGAAGAAAAAATGATAGAATTTCTTTGACTGGGATCGCTGAAGTGTCCGCTGGTCAAACTCGAGGCTCCGTAATGCTTGACATTGGGTCGAAATTAGCATATATTTTGAATAAATTAACTGCTCAGTTACCATCTGAATTTTTGGATTTAAAGGACTTAAGTTATATTAAAGCTATCAGTAATCTTGTGGACAAAGAATTCATGCGTCCGTGACCAATTGACATTATTTTGGGTTCCGACTGTTTTTTCACGATAATGCGAAATGGTAAAATTGTTGGTTCGAAGAATGAACCCATTGCCCAAAATACGATGTTTGGATGGGTTATTGCTGGAAGAATTCTTCGTAGTGACATTTCGTCTCCCATTGCTCATTCGCATTTTATTAATGTCGAAGAAAACACAAATATAGATGCAATTCTTCAGAAATTTTGGCAAACTGAAGAATTACCCGTGAAAAAGAGACTGCTATCCGAAGAAGAGGAATTTTGTGAAACTCATTTTCAGACTACCTTTAAAATTAATGATCAGGGTCGATTTGTTGTCAAGTTGCCAATTTACAAAAATAAATCATTGTTAAGAAACTCTAAGAAACTAGCTGTATCGAGATTATTTGCAATGGAAAGAAAATTCAAAACTGATAAAGAGTTTGAAGATGAATATAAAAGTTTTATGATTGATTATGAAAAATTGGGACACATGACACGTGCTGAAACAAGCCCTGACTTTATAAACTCTGATACATACTTTCTTCCTCATCATGCTGTTATCAAGAATGATAGTGTTTCTACAAAATTCAGAGTTGTTTTCGATGGTTCATGTAAGCCACCTGATTCACATTCCTTGAATTATATCTTGGCTGTTGGTCAAACAGTGCAACCAGATTTATTTGCTATTCTCATGAGGTTTCGTATGAATAGAATAGCATTTTCAGCAGATATTCAACAGATGTATCGGCAAATTCTTGTTGATTTTGCGGATCAAGATCTACAGAGAATTGTTTGGAGGGAGTCGGAGAGTTCTCCAATTAGTGAATTCCGATTATGTACTCTTACCTATGGTACTTCGGCAGCACCATTTTTAGCGACGCGAGTGTTGCATCAAATTGGTTTAGACATTGAAAACCAAGATCCTACTGTATCATCTATAATTAAGAATTCTTTCTTCATTGATGACTTAATGTCAGGTTCAAATTCGAACGAAGAAGCTATTGCAACAATCAAAACACTTTCTGAAGTTTTGGAAGCTCGAGGATTTTATTTGAGAAAATGGCGTTCTAATTCTCCACAAGTACTGTCTGATTCTTTGCCTACTTCACCCAAAGAAGTTCAAAATTTAGAGATTCATCCAGATGAGTGCTCTAAAGCTTTAGGTCTCATGTGGGACTCCTTAAACGACTGCTTTGTTTTTAAAGTTAATTTCAAATTTGAAGGTAATATTACAAAACGAACATTTTTATCGCAATCAGCTAAGTTATTTGATCCTCTTGGGTTTTTATCACCATGCACTATTTCTATCAAAATATTTTATCAGCAGTTATGGCTTTTGAAATTGGACTGGGATAGTCCTCTGCCTCAAGAACTTGCTACCAAATGGGAAGCTTTTCAAAGGAACTTTGAGCAAGTGTGCTACATTCGCATTCCGAGATGGATTCAAACAACTAATAAGAACATTATTCTTCATGGTTTTTGTGACGCCTCAGAATTGTGAGCATTATGTGTAGTGAAATTTAGACTTACTACACCGCTAGTAGAAGTGAACTTGCAAAGAAAATGTCCACAGCCTGAAGTTGGAGAAAAAGAAAAACACGTGAAGCATTTTTCCTCATCAAAACTGACATTACATGTTTCTATGATTCTTTGTTCGTCTTCCAGCCAGACACGATAACCTCTAGTATTTTGAGCGTAACCTAACAAAATTCCTGGTTTAGATTTATCGTCCAATTTCTTTCTTTTCTGGCTTGGAACATTTACAAAAGTTAAACAGCCAAAAGTTCTGAGATGTTTCACGTTAGGCTTTTTATTGAAAAACAGTTCAAACGGGGTATGATTGCTCCCATGACAAGACCTATTCCAAACATAAGAAAAACAAAATGCAGCTTCCCCCCAGAATTTCGAAGGTAAGTTACTCTCTTTTAAAAGTGCTCTAACTCCCCCCATTAATGTCTGGTTAAACCGTTCAATTATGCCATTCATCATTGGTGTGTAGGGATTAGTTTTCTCATGTCTAATGCCACGGTTATTCAAGAAAATTTCAAAATTTTGATTGCAAAATTCTTTCCCCCCATCTGTACGAATTGATTTAATTTTCCTCCCTAAAAGCCTTTCATTACGATTTAAAAATCTTACAAAAATATTGAAAACATCCGACTTCAATTTCATAGGGTATACAGCAACGCGTTTTGAAAAATCGTCCATAATGGATAAATAATATTTCTCTCCCCTCAAAGTTAAATTTGGGACTTCACCTACATCCATGTGTATAAGCTCTAAAGGTTTAGAAGATCTCACGGCCCCAATCGATTTAAAAGAAATACTCCTAGCTTTAGTATATTTACAAATTTCACAATAGTTAACATTTTTATTCAATTCAGGAAGACCTCTAACACTATTGTTTTTGCTAGTTCTAGAAATATATTCATAATTAATGTGACAATATCTCTTGTGCCATAAATCTTCAGGTGAAATTTTACCAATTTTTTCAGAAATGTTACAAACAGGTTCAGAATTATCACAATGTTCACTATTTTTCAAATACAAATATCTATTAGGCTTAAAGAAATATAAATTTATGTCATTTCTACGCTTTGCATAAAATAATTGATTCCAATTTTTGTCATAAACTTTAAGAATGGTATTATGACCAACAAATTTGTTACCTTCCTGTTCCAATTTAGATAATGACAATAAATTACGACGGATTTCAGGATTGTACAGAACATCTTTCAAGATAATTTTCCTATGTCTACCATTAATTTTGACCAACAATTGAATTGTACCAATCCCTAAAATGTTGCTTTGTTTACCGTCAACAGCCATAGACATTTTTAAGTTATTAACTGGCCTAAAATCAGAGAAAAGATTTTTATTTTTAGTGACATGTGACGTAGCTCCAGAATCGGCAATCCACGTTATATCTGAATCAGATGAAGTAATATTCAAAGCTTCCGACTCATTAATTTCACTCACATTATGTTGAGAATTAGAAGACCCTTGAGATAAATTTTTAGAATTTGACTTTGCCTTAAATTTAAAACAATCAACCTTTTTATGCCCAAAAATCCCACAAAAATTACATTTCCCTTTAAATCTATTTTTACTAAAATTTGACACAGGTTTACAACTACTTTTACAAGGATGGATCTTACCGGCAGGTAGCGAATTCGGAACGGTCACATACACAGCAGGTGTCTGTAGTGGAACGTTCATTTCAGAAATTCTATTTGCTTCGAGCAACAGTTCTTGTTCTATTTTCAATGGGGTAAAGTCCACGTCAGACCATCTGTAGATTTGCTGTACAATGGATGCAAACTCAGGGGGTAAACTCCGGATATACTGGAAACCTATGTAAAGGTCGGACATCGCATGGCCAACTTCTTTTAATTGTGACGCAGCTGCTTTCACTCGGCAGATGAAAAGACCAACAGTTTCGCCTTCTTGAAACTTGACTTGAAAAAATTTATCCAACAGGGATATTAATCTGGCACGGGTGTCAGGTTCAAAATACTTGCACAAGATTTCCCAAGCTATCTTTCCTTCAGTAGTGCATTCGATGAGAGGCTTGAATTCTTCTGACAGGAACTGATAAATGGTAGTATAAGCTCGAGTTCTTCTAAGATTTATTTCCGCTTTATCTCGGAACGTCAATTTTTCTTCCTCAAGTTTCTTTTCTTTTTCGTCAGCTTCGATGAATTCCCAGCTGCCCGAATGACGCAGGACAACTTGTATGTTTCTCTTCCAAGTATTCCAATTATTGGCATTTAGTAAAGGTATTGTAGGGACTTCCATACTTTCAAAAATTTCACGATGTTTTAAAAATTCTTCAGAGTATAAAAATTCAAATTTTCCAAGTTCTTCAGGTTATGGCCAGGAATTGCAAAGTCCAGGTGACCTGGGCCCATAACCACTTGTGAGCATTATGTGTAGTGAAATTTAGACTTACTACACCGCTAGTAGAAGTGAACTTGCAAAAAAAATGTCCACAGCCTGAAGTTGGAAAGAAAAACACGTGAAGCATTTTTCCTCATGGAAAATCTGTATTTATTATCCTCAAAGGATTCCTAAAGTTGACGAACAACATCTTCATTGATATTTAAAAAACATTTAGAAGAATAGACAAAGATTAGCCGCTAAAATACAACGAAACATTCAGTTTTACGAACATGCTGATTCCAAGGAATATAAGGCATTAACGTAACATACAAAAATAGGCCTAAAGGCGTTTTATGACTTTAAAATTGACATCACGTTGTATTACGCCCTGCCAGGAGTAAAGAGCACTGGCAGACATCACGAAATCACGTACAACACATTTTGCGGCTATGTGAGGTGAGAGAGAGAGAGAGCGAAAAAGATCGCTCGAAGTATTTAAAGGTCTTCACATGGCTTTCAAATTAAGAATATGCAAAACACAAGATGTGTTGCCAATGCAAGAAAGTTAAAGATATGTTGCCAATCAAAAAGTAACTCAATCTACAAAAAAATTCTCGCGGTTATAAGATACAATGAACTGGTGACTCGGTTCACCCAAAAGTTCATTCACTTTACTGAGTCATTGCAACCGATCGCACACATGACGTCACAACGTGATGCAATGTTTACATCGAAAAGGGATTGATTCTGCATGATGCAAAAACGTATTTTTAATGTTTTTTTTTTTTTTTCAAATTAAGTGATTCTTTCACTTTTTGTGAAAGTTTAAATTAAAAATCTAACAAGAATGTGCTTATGCTGCTGTCATCTATGTAGTGCAGCCTCTTTCTGATGAGGAGTCAGAAGTAATTATTTTGACATCTAAAAGCAAGGTTGCTCCACTGAAGTCTGTTTCAATTCCCAGACTTGAATTAAATGGTGCTCTGTTACTAGCAAGATTGTATTCTTCGACAAAGAGCATATTTTCAGACTGTGATATCTCATTCCATGCATGGACAGATTCTCAAGTCGTTTTAACCTGGCTGTCGTCTCCTCCTCGTAATTGGAAACCTTATGTTTCTAACAGAACTTCTGAAATTTTAGACTTAGTACCAGTTAAAAGTTGGTCGTTCGTCCCAACGAAGGAAAATCCGGCAGACATTGCGTCCAGAGGATTAGCTCCTAAATATCTTCCGGACTGCACAATTTGGTGGAAAGGACCTTCGTGGCTAACATTAACTGAAGAAAGCTGGCCTAAACAACTACATCGAGTTGAAAATTCAGAAACTATCTTGAAGGAGAAAAAGAACTTTAAATTTAGTTTCAATACTTCTGTTAATTGTAGTATCATTGATAACTTATTTCAGAAATTTTCTTCAAAATATGATATGCATTTTTTAACACTAGAACTACTGGAGGGGTCATTTTGACCCCAAGCAAACTTTTTCTGCGAACTGCTTCTATGTATTTTCATAAGACTTCATCCTTCCTTGACTTTTCCTATATAACCGTGCTGTTTAATAATATAAAGTTTTAAGAACATTGATTTTTTTTTAAATCTAAACTAAAGGGTTGTTACTTAAATGTGGGTAGGTGTCATTTTGACCCTTTTGAGAAAAAAAGAAATGCAAATACATTTAATTGATGCTGAAACATAGAAGAACCTAAAAATGCCTCCTAGAATATAGCATTGCAAAAACTTGAAACATTTTTAATGTTTTTGTACATACAAAAGAGCATTAGTCGCTAGTTTCTGAAATGCAAACGAAACAGCGCTGGTTATTTTAAGGGTTTCTAAACTTTTTTAAAATGCTTCATTATACATCCTTAAAATCCCTGCATCCTTTAAATGAGCTACATTCGTTCTTAAATATGTTTATTTTTAACCAATTTTTACAAATGTAATACATTATGTAGGGAACTATGCAGATTTCTTCTAGGGGTCAAAATGACCCTCGCCGTACTTCTAGGTATACGAAGACCGCCCTAACTCTAGTGCTTACACGTTGACTGCCATGGCAATTTTCAGAAACCTGGTTTTAAATGACAATTTGATTAAATCACCTTGTACAAGAATGAGATAACACGTAGTTGGCGTCCTGGAAAAGAATGCAATCTACGAGTTAGCTCGTAGTTAGCAGTCAACGTGTTAATAGATGCACATACATTGCTTGACAAAACTTAGGGGACCACTTGAGTCTAACCGGAAAACAACATGAACAATACAGGAATTGAAAGAGAATATTATAACTTTTTTTTGACGCTTAAACAATTAGCTCTTGTATCCATCATGTTATCGATACGCAAGGTCCTAAAGTCGGGAAACATTTTTGAAAAGTCGCCAAATTCAGCGAAAAGTGGAAAGTTCTGGAAACATTAGAATGTCAATACAATGGACTCTGCACCATCCGAACACTCTCTAATGCGAACACCCCGATTGTCTGAACGCATTTTGATGGTCCCGGAGAGCACATATGAGGTAATGAGAAGCAATGGGATGCAAGTGAACATTTTGAAGTTTTGAGTAAAATGCGTTTAAAGATCAGATTCTAGGTAGGCTTTCATTGAAATTTTTTTAAAATCAAGCTGTAAACCGGAACCTACCAGTGCTACTAGTACTATATCTTGTCCCAAGAAAGAGGAGGGGTTCACCTTCCATTTGTACTGGTTATCTCCAAATTTTTAATTTTGCCACTTGCATCCCATTGCTTCTCATTTCCTCATATGTATTAATTCCGTCTCTCTCTATAATGAACATCCCCCCCTAATCTGATCACTTTGTTTGGTCCGATGAGCGTTCAGCATAGAGATAGGGGTGTGCACATAAATTTTTAGGCCCGTCACTAATGACTTTTCCGACCCCCTTCCATATTGGTTACCCCTATATTTCATTCTAGTTTCAAAAATTTTGGGCCCCCTTCAGGCTCGGGCCCGGGCCAACAGGTGTCTCTTCTCCCCCCCCCTTTGCACGCCCCTGCATAGAGAGAGATAGTCTACTGTATGTTGAATATTAACCGAGCGACCGCTACTGTTATGCATAAAAATGTAAAAATTGAAAACTGAATAAAATGAAACATTTTAATCTTATACTGCTTACAAACATTGTTTTTATAACATGAATGTTTTTTTATTTCCCGTTTTGAATATTTTGTTTCGGTGCACAGTGTATTTCCGTTTGTTTCAAGTGAGCAAAATTAGTGACGTGCACTCGTCTTGATTTCCCCGAAAGCAATGACATTAAAGAAAATCCAATATAGATATTGGAAACTACCCAGCCATGATGAAGGAAAAATTGTTCCTAAAAACTGGTACATTGAAGAAACATCTTTTCCCGATAGCCAGAAAACTGCAAAAAACAATTGATACAATATGTTTAGTTCCACCTTAAATGAAACCCAAAATATTAGGTTCCCTTTATGTGTGTGTACCAGATCACCCTCAGGTACCTTAGAGGCTGTTTTGTGGTAAAAACTGCATGAAAAAATTGATACGTTGCTTTGTGGCATCCTCAGTTTTCATGTTTCGTTTTCATGCTTTTACTTTTTGTTCAGCAATAAGTTCATTTACCTATGTTATGCGTAATAATCCTTCAGTGAACGTCCAAACCTGGGAAACACCAACAGTCATCGGTGAACGTCAGCATTCACATGGCAAAGATATCGGCGAGAGACTGGGTATTTCTGGTGAATAACCGGTAAAAGTTGGTTTGTTCTGTTAGTTTTAATGGCACAAGAGCTTAAATAGGCTATACTGCGCCAAACGATAATTTTGAAGAAACAAGAGAGTGGGGTGGGGGGTGGGGGGAAACCAAAGGTGAAAAATTACTTGATCTATAAAGGGCCCAAAACTTTTAGAATTTAAAAGAAGATTTTTGAAAGAAACAGGAACGTAGTTTTGAATTTGGAAAAAGAGGCCGAAATAACAAACTGTTAAAGAATATTGAAAAACACAAATACAGCAAAACAGAAAGCAGACAAAAACAATAACACAAGGACTAAAACTAAACTAAAGACAAAAAGCCTATATCTTGAAGGAAGGGGATCAATGGGGGTGAGGAGTGTCCCCCAGAAGTCCTTTCAAAGATGGATGAAACTGATTAAAAAATTTGAAACGAATATGATTGAAAATTGAACAATTGCAAAGAGTATGCAACACTGATTGACATTACATGTGTTGCATATTGGACCTGGTTCTCGAGAAAAAAGATGTTTATGTGTGAATCTGTACGATAGAATACGAAGCCCAGAAATTATAACTTAGTCTCTTCTGCTGATCTTAGATGATTTGAAACCTTTCGTTGACGACTGGATGGAGTGCAATTTATTTAGCGTTTCTGCACTCCAGGCTTGCTGCCAATAGGTGTCAAGATAGTTGAGAACAGATTTTTCGATAAAAGTTGACATGCCTATAAAATTTTATTATACTCATGAAAACCTCCTGCAGTCTGACCACCGATAGTACGGAAAGACAAACATCCGGTTTATTGGCGGAAATGGTCGCATCTATTAGTTGGGAGAGGTAGATTGTTCGTTACAGATGTGTGCTTTTGCCTCTTAATTAGCCGAAGTTTTGTGAAAATGACTATTTGTTCACGGCAACATTTTTGTAAAATCTAAACTATATTCGATCTATATTCTCACTACAGAAATTGATTTATAATTTTACAATATAAGGTAAACGCACTAGTCGCCACTTTAAGGTTTATATTTGAAAACTAAGGATTCCAGGTCTCCCAATGGATTCAAATTTGCAGGAGCTAATTTTCAGGCTATATTGTAGTAAACAGTTTAAGGAGGAGTAGGTAGAGCATCATGGACAATTATTATAAATTATTTAGTATGGTCGTCTGGATTGTCCATGTTTTTTCAGCTGTCTTCTATTGCTTCCCCGTAAAGAGGTATAAAAACATTGTGTTGTATTATGAATAGAACAATGCTCAAAAATAATATTTTTAGAGCTGTAACCATGTTATGAAAAGTGAAAGATCATATTTGGAACGTTTTCAACTCCAAATAGTTGTAGTGGCCACATAAACCTTCAGCCAAGAAAACTAGTACCAAAAATGTTAGGAAATTCAAAAGTGGCCACCGAGTGGCCACTCTGAATCAGGAAGGTTTTTCGTAAATCAAATCAATTTTCCTTTTAATAGATTGTAATACTTTTAGCATAATAACCTGCCCCATTTCTAATGTAAAATTATTGTGTGATCTAGTAGTGGCAAATTCTAAATAACAATATGGCCACTACTGACTCATGTACTTAGTTTTGATCTTACTATTTTGTTTTTATGTTTCCAGACGAAATGAAAGCATTTAATATTCTTTTTTTGTTTCCATGGAAACTTTTTGTTTCCCTTCATTTTATTTTAGAGAATGCAATAAATTAATAAGGCGCTAGTGACATTATAAAACGAGTGCGTTTTTTTAACACCGGCAAAAAATTGAAAAGGATTTTTTAAAAAATAATTACATTCACATGGCTCGATGTGGAATAGGCTACATCTAATGCTCTAATGAACGGAAAATCGCAATTTTTGGACTTAAGTCACTTTGGCTCTGAGGTACAAAATTTATTTCAAAAGATATTTTTAAAAATTAAACTTATCAAAATTCCATTTGAAATAATTTGCTAATAGATCAATGTTAAAATAAATAAATAAATAAGGTATAGTAAGAAAAATTACAAATATAAATAAACAAATAAATAAAATAAAATAAAAATTTCTTACAGAAACATCTCGGGTTCGATTGATATCACTTTGACATCCCAAACCTCCATTTCTTGTTTGAGGCATTCACTGAAAGCAACGGCAGCAAACTTGCTCATAGTGTACGAAGTCACATGAGGAATGGAAAGTCGTCCTGTAATGGACAATATTTTTGAACTAGAAAATCATAACGGATGCGGTTCCCAAGTGGCACAAACGGTTGGGAGATGATTGGTCAACGGTGGCTCGGCTCTTATGGTTGGCTAACGGTAAGCAATGTCCGCTTTGGTAACTGCTGCCGAACCAACTATTTTCAAACTATCTGCTACAGTACCTAACCATTTCCCAACTATCTGCTACAGTGCCTAACAATTTCCCGACTATCTGCTACAGTGCCTAACAATTTCCCAACTATCTGCTACAGTGCCTAACAATTTCCCAACTATCTACTACAGTGACTAACAATTTCCCAACGATGGCTCATCGAAAATATCCACGGTTGCCCCAACAATGCCCGGAAACGGTAGGGCTTATCGTTGCGTTTCCAACCCACCATTCCCCACCAGTTTCTACCGATAGCCACCGTTGGCCAACCAATTCCCCAAAGTGCGAGCGCCTTGGGTTGCCTTGGAGAGATATTGCATCAAATCTGACTCACGTAAACACATTTAAATGTCAGCAAAATGCTTATCATCTTTTAAAAACAAATGAAGTAAGCATATTCATTATGACAGGAAATATTTATTGATTTACAAAATATTTACGTACTTATGAATTAAAAAAAAAAGGAAACCTTTTGAAGAAAAACATTTCGTTTCAAGCGTAATTAGTCATTCCTTATATGTTCAAAGAGTCTATAATCGTTCTACATACGTACAATTCATTTACCATGAAATTGTCAGTTCAACAAATGTAAGAAAAAAGCTTAAATTTCAAAGGAACTTTTTTTCGACTTGCTATCACAATCAAGGCTGAACTTGATCAAAATCGTTTGAGAACATGCATTACTCAAAAGATCAAATGCCTCAAAAGCGCACTTAACTACTCAGATCTTTTAACATTTCGCAGATAGGGAGTGATATTGAATTACTAAGAGAAGCTATGTTTTCTTTGTCAAGCTTGTCAACTCATTTGTATTTACCTGCAAGACTAGTTAAATTAACTACTCTTCCTCTTGACTGTCTCAACATGGGTAAGAAGGCTTTCGTAACTCTCACCATACCAAAAGTGTTCACTTCAATTGTCTCCTTAAAATCAGCCATGCTTGTGAGCTCAACATCAATGCCTTTCTGGATACCAGCATTATTTACGAGTGCCCAAAATTCTAAGCAAATAAACACATAAATTAAAACACAGATTAAGCAAACAAATTATAAATAAAATGAAATAAAGAAAATACAGTCGAGGTAACCCCCCCCCCACACACTAGAAGAAACATTAAAAAAAAGACTGTGTTAATAAAAAATAAAAGATAATATCTCCTACATTTCTCAATGTAGGTTCAGATGCTGTGAAAATACATCAGTACAAAAAAATACGAAAAAAAATATTCGTCATCAAATACAAAACTGCAACTTTGGCCCTGACGAGTCGGGAAATTCCCACCTTTCCATCAGGTTAAATGTCCTACATGGAATAACATCATAAAAGATATTATAATCAATGAAAGTGTTATTAATTAACTAAATTAATGCAAATCCTTATATGCGTGATACAAGAATTTTTTAATTAACTTTTTGAAAATCAGCTTAATTACTAAAGTATTTTGTATAATTTTGTGATATTCTTATGGGTTTCGATACGTTTGCTTTTTAATCTTTCCAAAACTATTACATTTTTGATATACATCGTAAGTGTTTCATGCAGTCAAAGCAGTCTATAAACTTCGTCCACCAGATTTGGTAGAATAGGTAGAATAGTATTATGCACTCCAACCATAATTTTATTCATTGTTTGATAAAGGCTTCAGGCTCTGGAGAAAACTCGTATTAATTAACTCTGGGGTGGTCAAAGTGGATATTTCAAGCTTCCAAACGTTCTGAGGTACATATGCAAGTATGGTTGGGCCGAAAAAACAACTCAACATTCCTTCGAGGGTGCGCAAATTAGAAATTTAGGCCGATATATGAGTGAATTTTTTTTAACGAATACAATACTTCCTTTACTATGTAGATGAAAGTAAAAAATGCCCATCAGCGCAATGTGAGTATGGAGTTCTGAAAAACAGTAACTGAGACGTTTAACTCGGCGGGACGTGTAAGCCTGAGTTACGCAATATATGTGAGGACTAGATTTCAAGATATTTTTTTTTGAAAAATGTAGAGAATAAAGCTTTGTGTGTGTGTGTGTGGTGTGTGTGCGTGCGTGTGCGTGCGTGTTTGTGTGCGTGTTTGTGTGTGTGCGTGTGTGTGTTTATCAAGCAGTGCTCATTTCATATGATGGAACATACATATTCTTGTTCTAAATGTTATTGAAATACATATTATGTGTACCTGGAGCAGTCAACCTGCTACGCGCACTCATAGCGTACTGAAAAACTTTATTAATATATCTTTAAACATCATAGTTATTTAAAGATGAAATATTTATATAAATGTCTTGGTTTTATGACTGGTAATCATTTTTTAAAGCTCAGTAAAAGGTATTCCTCAACTTTAACTGAAAATTTATTATTTTTAGACACGCAAAGAACAATATCTGAAGATATTACCAGATGTTCCTAAATTCTGTTTCACAAATTCAAAAGCTTTTCGAACGCTTTCATCTTCTTTTACATTGAGTTCCAGGACTTGCAAGCGTTTCGAACATAGTTTCTTCAAATCGCAAGCCCCTTTGCCTTCTGGGAAAAGACATGAAGCGAACACGTGAAAACCAATGGAGTCCAGACGCTTTGCCAAAGCGTGGCCAAATCCACTGTCGCATCCTAAAAAAAGGAGAAATTGAAAGATTTTTTTTTTCATAACTCAAATTAAACAGATTTTTTTTTCATTACGGAGTTGGAGAAAAACAAAGTTTTATTTCACAAATGTCGGGTAAATGGCCATTACGTCATTAAACCACGGGATCTTCAATATTTCTCAACAACACAATTAAAATTAGTTAGTGCGGAGCAATCGTCCAGATGAGCAGCGTCCATGACTTGTCCAGAGTTACGTAAAGTACTGGTCGGAGAATACGTCAGAGGAAAACGGTACAAATAGGCATTAAGACAATCGTGTCCTGTTAAAAGTCTGAAAACAGCCACAGCAGCAGCTACAGTATGAAGTTTAAAGTTGTCTAAACTGGGCACCTTAATCAAAAAAAGTGTTTTACATTCAGGAGTATGAGCATTTTTTTTCCTTTTATGATCGATTTTACAGCTATTTTTCATTGTCAAATCTTTGAGTAGTTTGTAATTCAACATGTCAGGACAATTATCCTAATAAGTGCTTAAAAATCACAAGTATGAGAAAACACACTTCATTTGTTAAAAGAAAAATATTATTAAATGTTCGTTAGTTAAAGAAAACTTTTGTTACTTTAAAAAATATGTATTTAATATCGATGATATATCTCACTTGAAAACTTAGAAGTTGTATAGTCAATATTTTTTTTCTATTTCTAAGTATAGATGTTTGTTACGAATGTTATGTAAATGAGGCAAGTTAAAATTTTCTACATAAAGAATGAGCATAACGGAGTAGTTGGAAATATTACTTTTTACTCTTTTAATTTTGACATTGTAACTAATCTTAATTAAATGTCTGGAGTAACGCTTAAAAAACGGAAATTTATCAAACTGGAGAAAAAAATCAATTTGAACTTTAAAAATTGTGTTAAAAAGTAACTTATGAAGATAACTAAATTGACATCAACTTATTGAAATTGAAAGTTAGGCAAATAGGTAAATTAATGTAATTTAATTTGGAGTAACCACATACGAAAAATAGTTTTTTTCTCCTCGAAAAAAAAAAAAAAGACTATTTAACAACACTTTTGTAAATGTTTTTAAATAATTATTCCAGCATATATTAACATATTAGTAACAATACCTGGTCATTTTGTTGTTGTTGTTGTATTGTGACAGCTAGGCAAGAAATCAGGGGTACGCTGTTTCTCTTTTCCAACTGTACTGTAATTTGGGGGAAGTCCGACGTCGACAGTACACATTTGCCACAAATGCCCTTTTATAGGGAAGCAAGCATTCACACAAAGAAAGGACCAGGACAGAAGAGAGAAAGTGCATCCATACTCGAGCCAGGATTCGAACCCGCAACCTCCCTATCCACAGTCAGACTACTCTGACACAGGCAAAACAAATTAAGACGTGTGCAGCAGGGTTCGTTGATTTAAATCAGCTTGATTTAAATACCGATTTAAATCAAGTGATTTCTTTAAAAATATCATTGATTTAAATCGACTGATTTAAATCGAATGATTTTTTTTAACAAAATCAGTGATTGAAATCAGTCGATTATATTTTTATAAATAAAATAAGTTTTACTCTTTTATAAAGTGTTGTTTTACATTTAACTAAACCGCATTGTCCAATCTTATCTTAATTTCAACTGGCTACATACAAATACAGTAAGCGCCGCTTAATGTGATCACTTTGGGACAAATATAATTTGATAACAATAACCGACTGATAACAATAACCGAAAAGAATCCAGGAGACAAAATAATGATTTTTTTCAATTAAGGTGCATTTATTTTGGTAACCTCAAATTAAAATCACAATGACTCAACTGAACGCAGTTTTAAATTATAAATTATTAAATTAACAGAATGGAAAATTCTGAATTATAAAAAGTTAAAGCTAAATCATGCCATTTTTAATCACATAGTAATAGGTGAAGTAAAATATGACCCCGTTTTCCCTGACATTCGTAAACCAGTTTCAAAGCACATTCAGCTTTTTCTATCTTTTCAGCTTGTTGTTTAAATTTTAATTTAACTTCTCTTTGTTTTCAATCTCGACACAATTCTTTAATAGTTTACAAAGTAATGGCAACAATGGAGGTCCTACATCAATGCCTGCAACACGTCCAGTGACTGAATTTTTTTAGGTGCAAAAGAAAGTTTTCTTAGGGGGAGTCTGTGGTCACTGGGGACGAACTTTTTGTAGCTTCATTCCTAGAAACATTTTGAACTGCTATTGAAAACCACAAAATGCTACACAGAAAGTTAGTCTCGTCAGGGTTTGCCTATGTATTTCTGTTAATTGAGGAACAAAAACGGGGAAAAAATTGAAAGTTTATGAAAAAGTGATAACAATAAACGAAGACGCTGATTACAATACCCGACTTTTTTAACATGTGTTAACATACAAGTGTTCCAGGACTTCGTGATTCTGATAACATTAAGCGAATGATAACATTAACCGTGATCACATTAAGCGGAGCCTACTGTACATTCCTTTTTTCTGTGGGTGTAACAGATTTTCAGACTCTTGACAGGGAAAGACTCTTAACAGGAAAAAGGGGAGAGAGAACTGTGGGTACAAAATTATAACTTGCTTTTACTCCAAAATAACAGTTCAAAAAAAAAAAAAAAAGTAAAAATTTGGTGTTTCTCATACACCATGACTAATATAGATAAAAAAAGTTATTGTTCCTAACATATTATTTTACACTTAAATGACGATGGAAACCTTATCTTTAAGCAAGGTATAAAACAAAATCACATCTTATCTAAGCATTATAACGTAGTTATAAATCTAAATTTTTTTGAATGTTTTGAGAACTTATCATAATCTTATGTTAGCTGAATGGATTTATTAGTTCAAGTTGCTTTATTATCAAGTTTTAACAATTGCCTTCTTCACTCCAGTTGATTCCATTTCAGAACTTTTGTCAACTCTAAGCTGATAAGCATAGAAAACTGCCAAATTTTTAGAATTTTTTTCTAAAAAGTATCAAAGTTATAATTCTAGGAAATAGTGGTACCATTGTTTCCTAGAAGTATAGTCGAAAAAATGGTGACTGTAGCTGCAGGTGGTGGGCGGCAGCTAAAACTGAAACGTAGGGGTTGAAAATCAAAATCTGTACTCAAACATTTTTAATTGTGATTGTAAAACTTCTATCATCACGTGTGACAGTTTTCTTTTTATAAAAAGAGGAAATTCTGATTGAAAACACAGGAAAAAGGGGAGAGGGAGACTGTGAGTGCAAAATTGTAAATAAATAAATTACTATGTACTATAAGATAAATTAATACCTTTGTGCTGAACAGTAAAGTAAGAAAAAAAAAAGTCAAAAAACAAATTGCTAATGACAGCAGACACGTATTTCGGCGTTACAAATAACGTCTTTTTCAATGCAAAAAGTAATGAGCTTATAGATGAAAAGATCATTCATAAGCTCAATACTTTTTGCATTGAAAAAGGCGTTCCCTGTAACGCCGAAACACGTGTGTGCTGTTATTGGCAATTTGTGCTTTTTTGACGTTGTTTTTTTTTTCTTACTTTACTATGTGCTATATACAAACATTTTACGATGAAAATAAACTTTGAACGATGCATCTGGAATTTCACAAAAAGGTCAAAATAAAACTTCTATATACCTTTTTTAAAAGTCTTAAACTTTAAACTAAATTTGAATCACGCATTTGCATTAAAACTGTTCTACTTATACCTATTATTGAAAAATAGCTCCTGTGCCATGAAATGACAATAGCTAAAAAGTTGCTTTTTCATTTATTGTTTGAAATATATTATGTTCATAAATATAAATTAATTAATCTCTACAACTTTTTGAAGGTTAAAAAAAATCTCATTTAAATTTAAAAAATCCAGTTTAAGTATATTTTTTTTTAAACCCAACTTTTTTGATTAAAAAAAAGGAAGTGTCACAAACCCTGATGTGCAGTGAAAAGTGATTGTCCATCATAATATTGTATCTATAAATGTTTTATTTCATTGGAGAAACGAAAGCTGAACTATAGCTGAACTTACAGTATCCTTTTTTTAAGTTGGTCCACTTTTAATAATCTCCTTAGAATTAAAACAAAACTTGCTGGCTTTAAATGAATACTGTTATTTTTCATATATGTGTCATCGTTATAATTTCTGCGAAAATTTAAAAATAGAAATGAAAGCACAACCAGCTTAGTTAAATATCTTTATACATAAATGGCTATTTCTGTATGTATGTCCGGGGTAAGCTTCAAAACTACTGGCCCGATATTAACAATTTTTGCATTATAGATAGCTACATTAGCATGAAGCAACACAGGCTATAATTTATTTCTAAAAAACTTAGTCTAAAAAAACTATGATGGAAAACAGTAAATTTAATGTAATTTCCCCATTAAATGAATAAATATAAAACCCATTGTTATACAAAAATTCGTTGCCTTACAGCAGCAATATTAATAGTTATCGTAATAAAAATTTTGAATCAAGACTTCTCTGGAGCGAGTATGAAATTTATTGCTTTCTTAGGATTTTTATCCTCATCTATGTCAATAATCGATGACGGAACGAAGTAAAACGACAGTTGATTTTGGCAACAGTTGGAAAATAAAAAGTGTTTATTGTCAAAAATTACACAGGCCTGCAAAATTTGGGTCATGAAAAAGTGATTGTACGGTATTGAGTAACTTTTATTCTACTGGATGCGCTGATTTCAAGTATGACATCCATTTTTCTCAATCATAAATATATTTTCACCAATTAGGCTTTAACATATAGACAGAAAAACCTATTTTCCCCCTATTCTGAGAAAAAAAAAAAAAAAAAAAAAAAAAAAAAAAAAAACGTTATAAACAGGGGGGATGAAATTTCATGTTTTGGAAATTCTTCAAATTTTTTTGCATAGATGTAGTGTTTTCGTTTCTAACTGAATACTATTTCGGTCTTTATACTTATTGCTATTTTACTTTTATGGGTGAATAACATCAAAGCGTGGTGTTTTGAGTTCTTTCAGTTAAAACAGAAAACGAATGAAAATAGCGATTTGTTTCTCACAATTATTAGTAACCCAGGCAACTCCGGGTATTTTTTCTGGTATTTATATATTCCACTATTTGTTTCTTGCAGTTAATGTTTTCCCTGATGAAATTTTCTAGAGTGAACTTTCGAGAAACTTTAGAAATGGATCAATTTTAGGAGGAAATCAATCAAAATACCTGTTATGAGCACCGCTCTATTTTCTGGCTGTATATTCTTATCCAAAACGTAGCTGATCACATAATCCAGTTCAAACCTCGTAATAACAAGGTAGATCAAAATGTGCGCAAGACATGTGTAATAAGCTGTAATACATGTAGGCAATATGAATCCTAGGAATTTCAGCTCAAACGCGTTGCAAATATAGAGGGCAACGCCTACTAAGAAGACTTTTCCAATCATGAGTTAAGATTTTTCTAGGTTGAAAATGCAGATAAATTTTAGTTCTTGCTCCAAAGGAGCAAATTAAAGAGTAAAGATTGTTCTGTATCTGACATTCATTTTTTTTCATATCATTTGACCCATGTTCGGTATTGATAGAACAGTGACACATAGATGATAGTCGACGAGATAAAGAAAGCAGAAGCACTGAAAATGCAATTTTTCTCTTTATCAGGACAATTCTTTTTTTTTTTGCGAAGAATTTGCATTTCCTCTTTCTTTTAGATGTACCCAATCAAACACATTGATTTAAAAAAAAAGCAAAAAAAAAAAAATCTTTTGTTCAAAAATAATCTTAAACCGGTAAACTTCATCGAAAGCATCCTATTTTCATTGTCGTCATGAAAATAGGAGCTAAAGTAACATTTTTTAAAATTTCATTCTCAAACGAAACCAGCTGAATATAAAGCAAGACAAAACAACGTTAGAAGAAGCACAAATTTGCAAATTGCAGCAGACACGTGTTTCGGCGTTACAGGGAACGCCTTTTTCAATGCATTATGCATTGTCTTACTTTACTGTTCAGCACAAAGGTATTTATTTATCTCAGCTGAATATAGTTTTCCTAAATCTGGTCCTTTTTGCGGTGTAAAACATTATTTTTCTCTGCTACTTTGAATTTTGCAGCGGTTTCTTTATTAACTTGGTTTCGACTAAATTTTACAACTCAATTTTCCCCCACTTCCTGTGATCAGATGCTTTTGGAATTTCGAATGCGACCCCAGACCTGATAAGAATGCAATATTCTAAAATAAAATTAATTAATTAACCATCAATTGTTAGTTTAGTCCAATGTTAATCAATGGTTTTGTAGCAATCCTCTAATACGAGGACAAAAAAAAAAAAAAAAAAAATGCTTGCCAAACATTGAAGATTTCTTAAGCTATGAAAAAACCTTCATAAATCCCCTGTAGAACTTCTTGGTAGGTAAATGGAAATTCATAACTGTAAGGTTGGAGGGGAAAAAGCCAATATCAGGAAAAAAAAAATGTGAATGGGGGCGGGAAAAACGTTGTGTGTTGAAAACAACTTTTCACTACAGCCAAAAACCGAATCTGTTTAGTGCAACATACTAAACAGGCCACAGAGAGCAACATACAACGTTTTTTCGTTCAATTACCAACTCATTTCCTATTGCGAGAAAGCCCCGAAGCAGGTTTGCAACATACAACGTTCTTCCATAAATTTTGAACATTTTATTTACAATGCCAACTAGCGCATTCTCTGACCGTGTAAACGAACAAAAGACTCAAGTGGTTCAATCTCTGGACTATATTCACCATTTTTATACTGAAAAAAAAAATGTTGAAAACCGACATACAACGTTTTCCCCGCCACCCATTCAAGTACTCGCAAGATAAAAAGAGAAATTTATACAAGGATCGACCTGGTTTGACCGGATCTGAAAAACAAGAGTTGAGGAAAGAGTTCGTAAGGGAACTTATGAATTTTCGCATAGAAGGCTTAGTGTAGGAGATAAGGTCGCAGTTACAAATTATCGTCAAGGTGATAAGAAATGGCAAATTGGAATAGTTAAAAGCAAAGATGTCCAAGTAACAATGTAGATGTAAATGGTCAACTCTGGCGACGTCACACCGACCAGATGCCTGACGGAAGAGACATTGGAGACGTCGACTGGATATGCCGACCTTAACTTCGAGAAAGGTCCAGTTACACACTGGCGGAAAGCGGTCCAGCCGACAACGACAGTACCAATCTCCAGGAAGACCAGTCCATGCCTTCAGAAACGATTGATGACGGCCAGAACCTCGAGCTACCAGACCTATGCCAGTTTCCAAGATGCCAGGAGAGCCATCAGCTGCACCTGCTCCACTTTGATGTTTATACGAGGTAGGCACCAGATAGACTGGGCTTTGACTAAAGATGAAAAGGGGAGGAATGTGGTGTATAGAACAAATCAAATTGATACAGCCGTAAACTCCCGATTTTCCGCAGAATAGGATGGTACTGTTACCACGGATAATCGAAAACCGCGGATAATCTTGAATACTGCGGATAATCCGAAGAATAGGTAAAAAACGATACTGCTGTACAGCCCTGGATTTACGTACAAGATAAGCAAGCTATAGCTTAGGGCCCCGCTTTATTAGGGGCCCCCAACTCCCGGAAATTAGCATGATTCGTGCCAAAAAAAGAAAAAAAAAAGAAGTGCTTGGAAAAATAAATTTCATTTTCTTAGTGCTTGAAAACCTTGAACATTTGGAAAAGTGAGGCCGCAAACCTTAAAAGGGAAGGGGTATAGGGAGGAGGAATGCCAATACATGTCAAATTCAGCTCCTTGCTACATCCTGCCGCAAAAATGTAAAACCCATGGTTTTCATTTTTCTGAAACATAATACAAATTTTTGTGACTCACATGTTTCATTTCTTGCTATTTATATAGTTCCGAATGCAGTATTTTGGAAATTATTTTGTTATTGCTTGCTTTTATCTTACGTCTTCTGCATTTAGCACGGAAAAAAACACTACCTCTATTTCTTTTTGTTTTCTACCCCACTTGCAACTAAAGAAAAGTTGTTGTCATGAGAAATCTATAGTTTCGTTTTTTAAATTGAAAATAGCTGTTTCTTACACAGTTAGGAAAAAAAAACAGAATTTAACCATGTAACTTAATTTGCGCTCTATGTAAGCAAGGAATTTATGAAATTTGAAGAAAATGGTTTTTGTCGTAAGTGAGCAAAAAAATATGTATCTTGTTAAAAATTACCTTTGTGTAAAAATTAAAGTAAACGCGTATTTTGATAATAGATGCTTCTGTTATTTTTCAATATACGCATTTTACTCCTCACTTATAGCATAATGACAAGAAAATTCTTCAGCAATCGTACGAGTAATGCACGCAATATATCTATCAAACAGATAGGCTCGTAGTCCTTTTCGAGAAGACTTAAACCTACAGATCTTTCTCATTTTACTGTAAGAAAAAACTTCATTTTCTTAATCTGAGACAGTTCCCTGAAAGGTATTTTGAAGATCATTCTTTATTTGATTTCTGATTAAGTGATAATAGAGATAAATGTATCCTTGTGTGAGAAAAGTTTCAGCCAAACTTTGGCCTCTTTGGTTCACAAATTTCTCATTTTCAAATTGTTTTAAAAGTTGATTGAAGCTCAAAGCAGAGCAATCACTGTTTTTATTTTATGTGAATTTGTGTTGCATTCATTCTTTAGCTATCATTTTAATGCGTAGCAATATTTGTAATTCTATATTTTGCTACTAACTCCATTAGTTATTTATTTTGCTCCATAGTTTTTGCTCTTGTTATAAAATATGGAGCAGCATCATACTTGAAAAAAAAATCTCCCAAATTTTGTTGTCTACGCGCGTGTGTGTGTGTGTGTGTGTGTGTGTGTGCGCGCGCGTTTTTTCCCCCTTGTTGCTTATTACCTAGTACCCAACTTCTTTCGGAGTTTGGAAGGGGTTCGCACAGGAGAAAAGGTTGGGAACTGCTGGTACAAAGATTGCACATGGTGGTGACAACTTTACCCACCTCATATTTTCCCTTGATATGCACCGCTAAACCGCTCTGGTCTAGTGTTACAATGCATAGATCGTTCTGTTACAATCTCGTACACTGCAAAAATTAACAAAAAAAAAAAAAAAAATTGTACTTACTTTTTCCGATTTATAAATTTTTTATATACTTTTTGAATCAATTTCAATTTCTCTTAAATAAAATCAATTGTGAAAATACAATATTTTATTCAAATATATAAATATGAACGTTAGATAGCATGAAAGCAATTAGTAGGTACCTACTCCTGGATTTTATTTACAGGGTGTTTCAAAATGAATAGCGGGGTTTTAACATGTTATAATATTTATTACACCAAACTTACAGCCACAAGTGATATATCAAATGAAAGAGAAACTCAAACAGTTTTGTTTGTTGGCATCAGTGTGCATGCACGTGGAATGTTTCTGCTGCAATCCGCTAGAAAGCGCTTGTAGCAAAGATGGCGACTAAAGAACAGAAAGCGTTTTGTGTTTTATCTTTCAGTAAGATGGTGTGCCGCCTCACTGGCATAATGAGATACGCGATTGGCTTAACCTAAGTACCCGAACGCTGGACTGGCCGTAAGGGGCCTAATGACAGGGCTTGTTTCCCATGTCCTCCACGGTCACCCGACCTAACGCTGTGTGATTTCTATCTTTGGGGGTTTATTAAGGACCGTGTGTATGTGCCTCCACTGCCAGCCGACCTTCCTGAATTAAGGAACAGGATTGAAGCAGCTGTTGCAGCAATTATTAATGAGACACTCATCAAAGTTTGGGAAGAACTCGCAAATCGTCTTGACATGTGCCGAGTGACGAATGGTGCTCACATTGAGCACTTGTAGGCTATTATGTAAAACTGTTTGAGTTTCTCATTTGATACATCACTTGTGGCTGTAAGTTTGGTGTAATAAATATTATAACATGTTAAAACCCCATTATTCATTTTGAAACACCCTGTATTTTTTACAGGGACATTTTTGTTTATAATTTTTTTTTACAGGGGATTGATACAAATTTTTTCCCAGTTGGGTAGGTTTCGCAATAGTTTGTTTCTTTTTGTACCAAATGATATCAGGGGAATAAGGCCAACACCAAAATTTACACATTTTTGCCTTCCTTGTTGAAATTTAGTTGCTCCTGATTTCATGGATCACCTTTTCCATCAGTTCAGGCGAATAGTTGAGGTAAGGACGGCAGCCTACTTCTCTCTTTTCCCCGGATCTATGTCTAAAATCAAAGAAAACCCAAAAACCAAGAAACTGCTCAAGACAATACAAAATGTTCACAAAATATTGACAAACGACAGTAAAAATGGGTGGTCTAAAGTTGCAACTAGAATTCCCGTATTTTGTTTACTTCGGAACGACAAGTAAACAAAGCAACATTTAGATTCGCCGATGAGGCTAAATCATCTTAAATACCTAAGTAATAAACACCCCCCCCCCCCTTCGGAGAATTCAATTGGCAAATATAGGTTTCGAAAGAGATTTTGAGAGCAGAAGCAAAAATTTCAAAAAACCTCCCAACACAAATGAATTTTTACACGAGAATGATAACACTGGAGCTAGGGGACAACATGAGCTTTGCTGGACAACACTCGCTAACCTACTGAATGATTATAAAGATTTTAGCTTTGCTCCAACGACATCTAAGGTAAATGCACCAGTAGTGGCCACTGCTCCAGTAATGGCCACTTTAAAGTTTAAATTTGAAAAATAAGGATTCCAGGTCTCCCAATGGATTCAAATTTGCAGGAGATAGAGCTCAGACTATATTGTAGTGAGCAGTTCTAGAAGGAGTAGGTAGAGCCTCATGGAAAACTGTTATAAATTATTTAGTTCGGTCGTCTGGATTGTCCATGTTTTTTCAGCTGTCTTCTACCGCTTCTCCATAACGAGGTATAAAAACATTGAGTTGTGTTATGAATAGAACAACGCTCAAAAATAATATTTTTAGAGCTGTAACCATGTTGTGAAATGTGAAAGATCATGTTTGGAACGTTTTCAACTCCAAATAGTTGTTTTCTCGGCTGACAATTTATGTGGCCACTACTGGTACCCAAAATGTTAGGAAATTCAAAAGTGGCCACCGCGTGGCCACAACTGAATCAGGAACGTTTTTCATAAATCATCTCGATTTACCTTTTAATAGGTTGTAATCTCTTTACATAATAACCTGCCTCATTTCTAATGCAAAATTATTGTGTGATCTAGTAGTGGCCACCCGGTGGCCACTTCTAAACAACAATATGGCCACTACTGATTCATGAACATTAGCCACTGATGGATCAAATTTCAGGTTTGGGAAAAAATTGAAAAATTGATAATCTGGCATTTGAAAAAATAGGAAAATTGAGGAAGAATAGGGCTATAATATGCTCAATGAGTTTCAAATATGGTAATTAATACTGTAGCCCCACAGTTTAAAGAAGCCACAAAATATGCTTCACTGTGTCAACTGCTAGGTGCGTTTACCTCTTGTATGGACAGGCCAGGATTACTCATTACGTCATCCCCTAGGCCCCAGCCTAGGGGCGCATATCACAGAGGAAAAAAATTATTAAATAGCTTGTTGGTTAAAAAAAAGAATGAAACAGGAGTTTGGCACGCTAGTATATATAGAGAAGAAAAATTCAACTAGAATCGATTGCAACTTGCCTGCTGAGCAGGTAAAAAATGAAGGGGAAAGGGCCTAATATTTGATCGAGGTAATCCCTTTTCTAATCAAAGCAGATAATTTTTAATTTCTTAGGTTTAAGAAATTCTTGAAAATTAATTTTAATATCTTGAAAATACAGAATTTCTTATTAGAAGTAAGTCACACACCGTAAAATTAGTAAAAACCATGATATATAAAATATTCAGTTATGAAGCTTGTTTAAGGAACCATTTTTCTCTTGGAAGTCTTTAAATCATGTCAATAAGTGTGTGTTTTGCAATTTATAATCTACTGATTCATATTTATTAATGACTGCAAGTAGTCAGGAGCACCCGAAATTCAAAATTTTTGGGAAGGGGGACGAACCGAATACCGAATAACAAAATGCGAATATTGTACTACTAATAGTTTTCTAAAATATCTATGACTATCAATAAATTAGTGCTTACTAAAATTACATTTGCAATAAATAACATAAATAATCAGAAAAAAAATAAAATATTAAATCAATGTACTTAAATATTAATTTACCAGACAATACCAGATATTTATTGCCAAAGTATTAGGATAGGTTACAAATATTGTAAAACTTCCGAATATGTGAAATATGTAACATTTACGGATGTTTAAAAAAAAAAAAATTACCTTTGAAAATTCCCTGATTTCTGTATTTTATCGATGTTCGAAACGTCCTTAACTAATTCTTCAGATCGATTTCTTTTTTCTAAAATCTTCATTAACTCAAGACACAGCTGAGAATTAATGATAATTTTTATGAGTCTCTTGAATCAAAACGGATGAACTAAACACTTTCTCACTGAATGCGAAAACTAAAAGTCTAAAAGTCCTCAACTACTCAATGAGACATATAAGGAGGGTTAAAAATAATGCTAAATACATAATTATAACTGTCCAAATGGTAAAATCTCATGAAAAGAAAAACGAGCGAGTATTAGAAAAGTGGATGCAATCGGATTTCGAAATGTGCGAAAAATTGGTATTGACGAGTAACAGCGTAAAAAATAGCTAAGATGTGTATGTTTAATCTAATGTGTAGAATTCGTTAAATATTCAACATGTTCTTGAACTCAAAATTCATGACCAATAGACAATTTCCCTGATTTTTGAGCATTTTTTGCCGAAAATCATGGCTTTTCATGAACATTTTCGATCATAGCCGAATTCCATGACTTTCCAGGTGCGCTGAAGTCCCTGCCTTTAATAGCATTGAAAACTTATTCTACCAATATCCGATATCCATTGATGTGCCTTCGTAAGTTGTAGGAAACAAATTGTCCTCGAATTATATTGAATAGTGTGCTTACCTTATTATTAATTATGAATGATTTTGAAGTGATGGTAATTATTCAGTTCATACTTAGCAAAGTTTATATGTATAATACTTATATAAGTACATACATTTTCTTTTAATTTATTTTTTAAATTAGCGTACAAAAATTACAAATACAAATTTTCTATTCAAAACTTTTTCTTTTATCCTAAGTACTTATGTACTTTGAAGAAAGAAATGTACTATAAAAATGTGATTAGTACAGTGAAATCCCGTTATAACGAGCTTCGAGAAACCGCAAAATTTGTTCGTTGGTACGGGAATTTCGTTGTAATGGAATTCCTGTAGCGCAACAGAAATGAAGTCGGGACTGAAAAGTTCTTTCGCTGAAACGAACATTTCGTTGTATTGGTATTCGTTGTAATGGGATTTCACTGTACCTTGGTACTTAATGTAACTATCATACTGAATCAATTTTATTCATCAGTTATTTGAATTTAACGCAAGTAATGTAAATTCTAAGGAAAGGATGTCAGATGACCACTCATGCATGTGGCCACTACTGAAAATCTCAGATTTTGGAGTGACCACTACTGGATCAAATTCAAGATTTAGGAAAAAATTAATAAAAAATTGAACAAATTGAAATTCTGGCATTTTTGTAAAACGGGACGATTAAGGGAGAGTTGGGCTATAATACGCTCATTAAGTTTTGAAATTAGTATTGATACTGTGATCCACGGTTTAAAAAACACACAAAATATCCTTAACTGTGGCCACTTCTGGTACGTTACCTTACATGGCACATACTACCAGATTCCTTCACTGGTCTAAAGTTGCAACACTGGTCTAAAGTTGTACTGTTTTACGGTACCATAGATATAGAAGAAAGTTTCGTGATGACCACAACATACTAGTTGCATTTAGTAGTCAGGTTATTTGAATTAAACTTTTATAAGCTATTTAATGGCATGTTCGTTACTTGGCAGCTTATTTTACATTTTAACTTGTTTCTTTAATTATTTGGGGCTCTTTTTTCTCTCCTTTTAATAGGATTTTTAGTCTTGTGTAAAGGGTTCTTTTGTTTTAAAGTCCATGAAAATGGCAAAATGTCATATGATATTTCCAATCAATAATTTCTATGTTACTTTGACTAAGCATAGTGGCAAATAACAAATGACCGCTAAAGTTTAAAATGAGCCAAGTGACATGCTTCAAACGGAAAAATGCGCAATACTTAATGCTTGCGATACTTTTATATGCTTTGGAATATGTCTTAAAAGCTATTCATTCAAGAAGCATTCTGCCCGCTTTGTTAACCAGCAATGAGAAAACAATGAAATTTGACGTTTTTTTTTCGTGCTTGTTTTGAAACAATCTAAAATAGCGAGCTTGTACAATAGATGGCAAAAATGCGAAAAAAAAAGAGAGAGAGAGAGATAAATTTTCAGACACTGCCTTTTACCTTCCCACGGCAGTATTGCGTCTTACGCGTGTACATGAGCGCACGCATCCGTTTTTTCTTTTTTTGAGCAATCACGATTGCTTATTGCTTTCATTTGACTGTTTTTGGCGTGCTATCATTTTTCCCACCGGCGCGGCGCCACCCTCTGCCAGCACCACCCGTCGCGGCGGCCGGCCTCACGATGCTGCTCCTCTAGCGAAAACCGTCTCCAGGTTACGTCCATATCCTACACACACACACGCATACATACACGCACCAACACACACGCACACACAAACACATACACACACAAACACCACCATACACACACATACCCCTACACACATACACAAACACATACACACACGCATGCATACAGACACCTACACATACACACAAATACACACAACTGCCCACACATTCATGCCTGCACACAGACACAAACACATATGCTTACACACATACACATACCCCCCCCCCACACACACATACAAACACACACTCGTGGTTGCGAAAAACATAATTTGAATTCAAGGTGACAAAATTCAAATTAATTTTTTCTTTTTTATTTTTCTTTTTGAGTTATTCAAAGATATGGATAATTAAATAGATATAAAAGGAAGTACAGTCGAACTCTGTTATAACGAAGGCGAAAGGACCGCAATATTTGCTCGCTATAACGGAGTGCTCGCGAAAAACGGGTTCGCCCAAAAGCTTCTAAGAATTAGGACATACTAGCTTTGTTTTTCTAATTTCAGTACACTACCAAAAAATTCGGTTATTTTGGCTTTGAACTATCTTATTGTGTCTTTCTTGGGTTATTGTGTTCGAGGAGTGTTCATTCCCCGAAAACCATTGTCATTTGCACCTCTGGTTTTGAAAATGACTTCTACAGATCAAAAGCTATAGTGCATGTTGAGGATTCCTCCTCTTGACGTTCTTCCCATTTGTCGTTCTCTTCGTCGCTTTCTCTTTTTTTTTCGTCGGAATTAGCTTGTTCAGCAGAACTACAATATCCTCGCAAGCTTTTTTAAATCCTTTATTGTATTTATTTACCATGGAACAATTTTTCTTCTTCTTCTTCTTCAAAAAAGGAGGTTGTTCATTGATATATATTAGTAGTTGAAAATATTAGAAAATAACAATCCGTTTTCATTTTAATCCATGTAGATATGTTTTCTGTATCATATGCTATGCTCGTCCATAGAAACAACAGTCAGAAATAAAACTGTACGAAAAAATCATCAATTGACACAGCACACAAATCAGAAATCACTATCCTTGAGTTATAATGTCCTTGTTCTTGTGGTTTAAGACTTATCACTAACTTTCAGTTGACTTCAGAGAATGCTAAAGGATTTTTTTTTCAAAAAAGGATAAGCTTAGTTGAAAGTCAACAGAAATTTTACGAATCGAAAAATATTGCCCGCTTTAAGCGGGGTTTGCTCGTTAAAAGCGAGTTATTCTCCTATAGACTTAACATTGTACCAATCAAATCATTTGATTCATTCAATTCGGGTTCTCGATAAATCAGGGCTCGTTATAAACGAGTTCAACTGTAGTTTGTTGTCCACAACAGATTTTTTCGTTTAATAAAACATTTTTTATTTAATAAAAAGTAAAAAATATTAACTTTGGCGAAACGTATATGTTTTAATTATGCGCATAAAAAGTTTTTTTTTGTATTATTAGATATCAGGATTCATTTCTAGGTCATTGGTTGAGAAGGTGAATTATTATCCTGAAAATAATCAGTGTATTAATTTTTTATCAATAATGTAGTCATGGTATAATCCCGGTTTAACGATTGTCAAGGGTCTGGAAAAAGTCATCGTTAAATCGAGGAGCATCAATATTCATGTAGTCTAATCCGGAACAGTGAAATGTATCATTAAATTGAGGACATCATTAAATCGGGTATCGTTAAATCGAAGTTATCAAATTTTTTCATACAATAAAACGTTTTTTATTTAAGGGGGTCCGGGACACATTTTGAAAATTTTTTTATTATGTACTTTAGAGTTTTGAAATTTTTTGAACTGATTCATCATTTATTTAATAAGCAAAATCATACATAAATATGAAAAAAAAAAATTTTTTTATTTAAATTTAAGTAGTTTTTTTCAAAAAAATGGGGTTGCTTTAAATTGCTATAACTCAAAATATTGTTGGTCAATTTTCAATTTTTTTTCAAAAAAGTATGCACAAATATCTAAGCTTTAATTTTTATTCGGCGATTTTAAAAATATTGATTCAATAAGAAATAAAAAATATTTGAAGAAAAATTTCGAAAAATTCGAAGATACTTTTTTTTAAAAAAATCATAACTTTTGCAGTAAACGTTTTTTTCAAATTCGCCGAATAAAAATTAAAGTAAATTGCTTGAAAAAGATATGCTCCAAGTTTCATTACTTTATCTCTATCGGTTCCTGACTTATAAGAGTTTGAATGCAAGAAATCGGGAAAAATTGCATCATGGAGAAAAACGCGTTTAAAGTTTTAAAGTTATGTACACATTCGTTAGATGCATGCAACAAAAATAACTATAACTTTCGTTCTATTTAAGGTGGAAACAAGATTCAAACGTCCTCTTAAGCAGAAAAAAACGGAGCAATTTTTCAAATTATAAAAATTTTTTTCAAAATTTGAGGATTTTTGTGTCCCGGACCCCCTTAATGAAAAAAAATCTCCTGCTTGAGGTATAAATATTTTAAACACACGCATAAAAAGCTCTTAATTTGTATAAGATATCAAAATGGGGTCGTTTCCAAAATTTTAAAAGTATTTTTTTCTGTAAGAACATGCTTAAAAACATTCGGAACTCCAGCGCTCGAATACGCTACCTTGCGGTGATTTATAAAAATGCGAATGCAACTAAAACATTGCCACGTTGCGCTCCACGTGTATCTGTTGACGCGGTCAGTTTGTTCTGAGTAACGCATTCAACATGTCTAAGAACGCCTTCAACAACAGAAATTAATTCGTCCCTTAGTAGTATTCTCGAGCTTCTCAAAATAATGTTAGTTTTCCTTATTTCTTTCAAAAAAGTATTAAATGATGGAAGCGTAAACAAGAAAACTCTGGATTAACAAAATTGGATAACGTTATACCAGGTAAAATTTTTTATTGTTTTGTATAAATTTGTAAGAATATGAGTTTTTTTTAATCTTAAATTAATTTAATTAATCATATTTTACAGCAGCATTTAGTTGGAATGGACAGTATGCAAAATATTTTCTTGAATTTATTATCGTAGAACAAAATGAAAAATGTTTAACCGAGAAAGAATTTACTTTATTCCTTTTATTCTCAGCTGAAAGGTTTCGCCAAATTTGTTTAGGGTCATAGTTTTGGAATTGTGCGAGCAAAGTAGCCTTGGGGAGATTTCGCGTTTTTAGTTAAACCATTTTTAATTTTTATCATGAGTGGAATAAAATGATAGTAAGATTACAGAATTCGATAAGTAAAAAGAAATAATGGTCAATCAACTAAAAAGAAAACTACCACCATATATAAACTGTGAGTACACATTTTATTTATTTTGTTCTGAGTGAATTTGAATAAATATCAGTTTTTCAATTCGATGAAAAAAAAAAAAAAAACGAACTTAACAACATTGACTGGACACTTTTCCTTAACCTAATTCCACATAAATGATTTAAATAACCTTTGTTACTACAGTATCCTATTGAAATAGACAGTATGCAAATAAATTTTCTTGAAAATATTTATCGCAGAACAAATTGAAAAATCCAGAAAGAACGTTAAGAATTTGAACAATAAAAAATAAAAGCTCGCCAAAAATCTGTTTATAGGGTTATGGTTTTCAAATTGTGTGAAAGAATAATGTATCTTGACAAGATTTCGCATATCCGGTAAATCATTTCCATGACGAATGAATTAAATGCATGATTTCTTTGGATATCCAATCATATAGTCATAGAAATAAATTATCTAGTGTTAAACGTTACTCTTGACAGTCTGCCACGTATGTGCACTATGTGACAAAAATGTCAACAAATGCCGGAAATGTCACGAAACTGAACTTAATATGTACTAATGTATAGAAAAAACGGTACAAAATGAAAATGCCGTTCGAAGCGAACCAAAAATTTATGAATTCCGAATTCAACATCGTGAAAATGGCTGCTTCAGAACAACTTACTGTGTGTTCTGCATTAATTGTTTACTTTCGTAATACTTTTTGGTTTCTAATCTCTTTCTATATGGGTCAGAATAACCAAAAGACTTTGAAAAATCTTTTCAAATGAATAAAGCGAAAAAATCATACATAACAACAAAAATCACAACACTTTTAGCATTTTCTTCGTTACCACATGCGTTTGTTTTAGTTTTAAATTCCGCCATTAGACAGTGACTGCAGTGCCCCCTATAGTTCGTTGGAGTTGCGAATAGGATCTGACCATTTTTGAAACAATTTAAGTTTACTATTTTGAAAAAATTACTTAAATCGGCCCGCTTTCAATGTTTATGCTTCTGTCCGATGACATCACAAATGATGAAATGCCATTCTGTGTTGCCATTCACAGAGCAAAATATTTAATTCGCATATTTACTCACGTGTATTGGCAACGATATGTGTTGGAATTTTAATTTTATTCTGTCGTAATGTATTAACTGTTTCATTTGCTTAACCGTATGCAAATTTCTGTAGCTTAAGAAGGTATTTAAGCAGTCGACTGTATCCATGTGGGGGTGATTCTATGTGTTGATTTTGTCTGTTTAACCTGTTCTGTAAATACTTTTATTTTACGTTAATTCTTGAGTATAAGAAATAATATATTTTAAATTAATATGCTAGTTATCTCTCGGTTTCTAACTACACCAGGCAATGGCACTGCGTGCACAAACTCTGCTACTTATCGGAATATTGGTCATGGGCCTTCTTCATGCGTTAAAAGGTCCAATAGTTGCAAACTGGTGTAGTATTTGAAAACTATTGAACTGTTTGAAAAACTGAAATGGCTCAAGTGCAAGAACTTTCGTATACATTTCCAAAGCTGTCCGACTATAATTATGCGTCCTGGAAACTCGACATAAAGTGTGTTTTGATTGATAGAAATTGTTACGAGTTTGTTACAAACGCTGAAGAAGTCAAATGTGATGACGCTGCGTCTGAACGAGATAAAAGAGACTTTGAATGGCGTAAACGAAGGGCTTATACCACCATTTATCAATCTGTAGAAAGGAAATTTCAAATTCTCATCGCACAAACAGAAAGTGGAAAGGAAGCCTGGGAAATTCTCAAGTTAAATTTCGAACCGACATCCCGAGCACGTTTAGCTGGATTACTGGATGAATTCTTTGAACTGAAATTTAACCCGAGAGAAGAAACTGTTGGTTTATTTTGCAAGAAAGTGGAAGAAAAAACGCTACAAATAAGAGATGCTGGTTTTGACATGCCAGAGTTGTTACTGTGTTTCCAACTTATACGCCGTTTACCCGAAGAATATGATAACTTAGTTCAAATACTATACAGATTAGAAGATAAAGATTTTACGCTGGAGAATGTATCGAAGCAACTTATCACAGAGTATGGAAGAATTTGTTTGAAACGCAAAGATGAAGGGAAAATTATAGCTGATGCATACACGACAAAATGTAAGTCTCCTGACGAGAAACCTCCAACGCAAAAGAATTTCGGAAATAGAAAGCCATCGTCTTCAAGCAGTGGAAGCGACCTGGATCCTCGAAAAAATTGGAATTCTTCACGACTTAATCGTATGGGGCCGAAATTTAGCTGCAATTACTGCGGGAAACTAAATCATTCGGAAGAAAAATGCTTCAAAAAAGCCAGAGATCTTGAGAGAAAACAAGCTTTATATTGCGAGTCTACAAAACAGACTGAATTAGCTTTCAACACTTCATCCATTGATAAAAAGATAGTAGAATTTTTGATAGACTCTGCGTCGACTTCACATTTTGTAAATGACAAAGAACTCTTTAGTACTTACCGAGATATTCCTCATCAAAAAGTACTGATTGGTGACAAAGACAGTTCTTCCGAAGTCCACGGAATTGGTGATATAGACTTTACTATCCAAGACACGAAAGGTAATATAGACATTATTTTGAAAAATGTACTTTATGCACCGAACATGAGGAGAAATTTAATTGGTGGGGCTAATGTAGACATTGCAGGATGTAAGATTCTATGGGGAAATAATAGAATGGTTGTGTACGATAAATTTGACAAATATCTGTTTACTGTACCCCGCGTAAATAAATTGTATGTAGTTAAAGGTTACGCTACAAATTGTAAAAATTTTGCTTTTTCTACTAGCTTAAGTTCTGAAATTGTTCACCGTAGATTCTGTCATACTAATTTACCTTTATTAGTAAATATGAGTAAAAATAATTGTGTAAAAGGAATTGAAAATATTAATAGTAAAAACGTAAATAAGGTATGTGAAACTTGTGTTGTAGCAAAATCTGAAAGAATATCGTTCAAGAGAGGTTACCAGTATAAACGTAAATCTAATCAAGTTCTCGAAAGAGTGTACATGGATTTATGGGGTGCTTCTCCAGTTGACTCTTTAGCAGGGGGGAGATATTTTTTGTCAATCGTCGATGATTATTCTAGGAAAACTGAAGTTTATATAATAAAAGACAAAACTGAAGTTTTTGAATGTTTTAAAAAGTATTTAGTAAAAGCTGAAAGGCAGACAGGTAAAAAACTAAAGTGCGTGCGAACAGATAACGGTCTTGAATTTACGCATAAACAATTCGAGAAATTTTTGACCGAGTTAGGAATAAAAATTGAAAGATCTTCAATTTATACCCCGGAACAAGTAGGAGTTGCGGAAAATTTCAATAAAGTAGCTATGAATGCAGTTCGAGCAATGCTACAGGACAGTGAATTGAAACCTGAATTTTGGGGGGAAGCTCTTTTGATGTATGTTCACACGAAAAATAGAACCGAACACAGTTTAACGGAAGGTCTAACGCCACAGGAAATATGGACGGGATTCAAACCTTCGGTAAGACATTTAAGAATTTTTGGATCTTTAGCATATGTTCACGTTCCTAAAGTTAAACGACATAAACTTCAACCTAAAGCTTTGATAGGAATTTTAGTTGGGTATGCGAACAAAACTAAAGGGTATAGGATTTATGTTCCAAAAGAAAGGAGAGTTGTAGAAACTATACATGTGCGTATAGATGAAAGTAGAAATGGTGTAAATGCATTATTTGGGAAAAATAATTGTTATAAATACACGAATTCAAATTTTAATCAATGCCCAATTGAAACTAACAATTTTAAAAACGCGACACTTGATCTCAATCATGAAATTGCTGGTAAAAACTTTAGTGACGATGAAGACGAAAAACCTAATGAACGTAAAACTTTAAGTTCTATAAATATTTCAGAATGGAATAGAGTTGAAAAACCTAGAACAAAAAGTACAAGAATTGATGTTTATTATTATACCCCAGTTACAAACGTAAGATTAAGGTCTTTAAATGACGTAAGAAAGTATTGTAGGAAAAATAAAATAGCTTATGAACCTGAGAAATTTGATTTTGTTCCAAAAACTAAACACCCTAAAGCGGAAAATTTGAAAGAATCTTCTAGTGATTCTGACCTTGATTTAAATGAAATTTTTCAAAATGAAATTTTTAACGTTGAAATTCCTAAATCGTTTGAGGATGTACAAATTAATGCAGACAGGGAGAAATGGAATGCCGCGATGCAGCAAGAATATGACATGATGCAAAAGAGGAAAGTTTGGTGGTTGGTTGATCCTCCAAAAGATGCTACAATATTAGGTTGTAGGTGGGTTTATAATATAAAAAATACTGAGAAAAATGGCAAGAAATATAAGGCAAGACTACGTGCAAAAGGGTATGAAATGAAATATGGAATTCATTTTCATGATTATTTTTCGCCAGTTATCAATTTCTCTATCATAAAACTAATGTTCATTTTATTAGTATCAATGTTAAAATGGTATCATGTGCAATTAGATGTGAAATCAGCCTATTTATATGGTACGTTAAAAGAAACTATTTTCATGAAGCAGCCACCTGGGCTTGTTGTAAGTGGTGCTGAAAATAAGGTTTGTTTATTAGAAAAATCTATTTATGGTTTGAAACAAAGTGGAAGAGAATGGAATTCTGAACTGGACAGTATATTGCAAAATATTGGTTTTCACAAGTTAAAATGGTGTAACTGTTTGTATAAAATGAATGATAATGCTGTTTTAGTTGTCTATGTAGATGATTTTGTTCTATTCGCTAAAGATGAAAAAGTACTAAAATTAGTAACTGGAATGTTGAAAAATAATTTAGAAATAACTGAAATAGGATTAACTAAATATTTGCTTGGTGTTAATTTTGAAAGCATTAATGGTATGTTATTCATTCATCAAAAAACCTATATTGAAAAACTAGAGTTAAAATTTAAAGATTTGCCTAAAAGTTACGTTAAACTACCATTCAAAACTGGTTATGTTTTACCAGGTAAAGTCAACGAAAGTGAGATAGTAGAAACTGAAATTATGAGGAAATTTCCGTACCGAACTTTAATCGGTTGTTTGTCATTTTTGGCTTCCAGATCAAGGCCAGACATAAGTTTTTCTGTAAATGTAATGTCACAATTTTGTAATGGATATACATATCAACATTGGTTACTAGTGGTAGATATTTTAAATTATGTGTTTGCTACCAAAAGTTACAAGATAAATTTTTCGAATGTAGAATCATTAAACTTATGTGCATATTCAGATGCCAATTGGGGGTGTCATCTGACTAAAAGACATTCAAGTAGTGGCTTTATAATTTATTTCTGTAACGTTCCGTTTGCATGGAAATCATCAAAGCAAAAATGCGTAGCACTCAGTTCAATGGAGTCTGAATTCATTTCCTTGACTGAAAGTGTAAAAGAGTTAACTTGGTATTCCAGAGTTTTAAATGAACTAAATTTATGTGAAGTAATTAAACCTATTCAATATTGTGACAATGAATCTGCAATTTATTTTTCGAAAAATAGCCAGGAAAATTTTAAAACTAAACATATTGATATAAGGTGTCAATTTATTAGACAAATGATAAATGAAAATGTTTTTGATTTGAAATTTGTGAACTCTAAAAGTAATAGAGCGGACTTTTTGACAAAACCTCTTTTGTTTGCAAAGTTTCAACTTGCTATTAGTAAGATTTTTGAATGATTGTTTTTCTATTGAAAAAAAAAGTCTACATTTACGACAGATGGGGCCGTTTGTTGGAATTTTAATTTTATTCTGTCGTAATGTATTAACTGTTTCATTTGCTTAACCGTATGCAAATTTCTGTAGCTTAAGAAGGTATTTAAGCAGTCGACTGTATCCATGTGGGGGTGATTCTATGTGTTGATTTTGTCTGTTTAACCTGTTCTGTAAATACTTTTATTTTACGTTAATTCTTGAGTATAAGAAATAATATATTTTAAATTAATATGCTAGTTATCTCTCGGTTTCTAACTACACCAGGCAATGGCACTGCGTGCACAAACTCTGCTACTTATCGGAATAATATGGTTGATAGCAAGCGCAGAGCGCAATTTTAATCCTCTTCTTGATTATCATAACGTGGAATCGCAGTAGAAAGATTCGGCAAAGTGCGTCATTTGTGATGTCATCAAGACCACTCCTTGTTTCAAAAATCGGACATTTAAAAAAATAATTAAAAAGTAACTGTTGGGGAAAATGAAAGTATTTTCTTTGTCCATGTAATTTTTTTTTTGCATATTCTATCAATTTCAGTGACAAAAAGTACTACTTTTGACTGAAGGAAACAACCCCATTCATTTCTAGGTCATTGATTAAGAAGATGCTTTATTATCCTAAAAATAACCAGTGCAGTTATTTTTTTATCAATAATGCAGATACCCTAATTTAAATAAAATTAGGGTTAATTTAGGGGCTTAAATTAATTTTATTCCTGAAGTAGATTTTCAGGAAGTATTTTTATTTTCTGTGAACTTCGTTTAATTAATTAAAAAAAAGCATTTAAATAATTCAGTTTGGAATTATATACATTGCTATAGAAGCTTAAACAATGTCATTTTAAGAATCCAGCATCACGATATTAGGATTTGTGCCGGCAATTCTCTTATCACCAATTATGAGCGTTAAGTAAAAAAAACAGTTTTAGAAGTTGTTTTACTGCATTATAAAGGCAGAAAATCTATGTGCCGGCAATTTTCTCACCAACGAGTTTTAGATGTTGTTTGACTGCAGTATAAAACGTTATCGAGCAGTAATGTAACAATGTTTCACGTTTGCTAAGTTTAAAAACCATTTCTTTAGAGCTAAAATTATGATTAGGATGCAGTATCTTTCATTCACCCTCCAATTATCCAGCAGCCCAAATTATCGGACATCCAAACTAAAACAAGGCATCAATGGAGAGCAACAATTGTGCAGCAAGTTGTGAATAGAGATTCTTAAAACTTTTAGAGGGAATTTAATATTTGACTTCATGCATTTCTGTAACTTTCATTTAATTGTTTGTTATTTTTATTGCAAATCATGGTTATTTATTTCATAATGCGTAAGATTAAAGTAGTGTAACGGTTAGAACGCTTTATCGTGTATCTTCTTTCTTCTTCTTCTTAACTAAAGCCCACCCTTGGCTGTTGAGTCATTTGGTGACGCGCTGACCAGTGTATGTGGGCCTACCTGAAAAGGTTGTCCAGGGAATTTTTATTTTGGTCCGAAGCAGAGCAAGCCTTCAGGTATTATTCCGCGTTCATGGTTACGTATATTCAGGACACCAATACGGTGGAGGTGTCCGGCAAGATAATCATGCCCTGTCCTCATCCTGAAAGCTGCCACAAAATTAAAAAGCTTCCTCATTATTAGACATTTATGCTTATCTGATAAAAGCCCAATAAGCAACATTAAGCAAAATACAACAGCACAGTCTTCAATGAAATGATTTTATTTTGTTCATTTTTCTTAAGATGACTTCGATTTACAGTTATGTTTCTCACAAGTCTCACTGAATGGTAGCTGTGAATTGATTTCTACTGCTTTTGGCTTTGGGAACTTCAACACAACGAGAGCGATTTTTATGAACAGATCAACAACTGGTCTCGGTATTCGCTCGAGTACATAGTACAACATTTCAACAAAAATGTTTCGACACGGTTTATACACTGAGCATGGATGCGTCAAACTAACTGCGTCTTCCAATGCATCAACAACTGCAGAAGTATTTGACGAACCCAAACGGAGCGTAAACTCTATTAACTGCTCAAATTCTTTAATATATTTTTCTCCATAATCCTCCTTTACTTCGTCATCCGAAGAACTGAATGACTCGTCTATCGTTTTCATCACATTGTCTCTGGCAATCAACCCGGTTCTAAAAAGATGAAAAATAAATATATAAGTACAGTTTTGAATTTGTTTCTTATGCTGATACTAACATAAGCGACGAAGACAACAAAATTCTTGTAGCCACAAATATTCAGTCTACATCATGTTGGTGTTGTGAATATTTTGGACGCCTCCACCAAGTAAATATAAGCACTACACTGTCAAAACAATTCAGAAACTTTCCAGGAAAATAATCGGTAGCTAATGAGCATAATTCATGCCAGTAACATATCTTGTAAAAAAACAGGAACGTTTTCCGCTGAAATTCAGTAACCTTCCTGGAATCTTTCTGTAGAATTCAAGCCAGTCATGTCTGGAACCTTCAGAAAAAACTTAAGTGAATTTAAAATTATAGCTTGGCATCTTCCTGATTAACAAAGGAAGCTCCAAAAGCATTCTTGCAACCGTGGCCAAAGCTAAGACAGAATTGCAAGTAAATACCCAGAATCCTACTTGCTTACAATTTTCAGCAAAATTACGGAGTCCAAAGACTAACATTTCGTGAGAAACTTTTTAAAATAATGAAACTCACTTACTTTCCAGAAAAAAATAAAAACATTCGAAAAGTAATCCATAACGAATGTGACTCGGAATCTACATTCTGAAAAACTCAGCTAAGCATTAAAAAGAACATTCCACCACTGCTACTATATCTAATTCGAAAATGACAGATCTAAGAACACAAACAAACTGCACCAAAGAGAAACGTTTAGAAGAAAACATTGAATTGCCCGAAGGAGAAAAGGAAGAAAAATGTTTGAAGTACAACAAAGACAAGAATTTTGATTTTGTGTCAATTTTCACCAAATTCAAGGTTCACCGTCCCCTTAAATCGTCTCAACTTAAGAATATTTACAACTCTATCATAAAATGTTGCGAAACATTAAACTGCGACAACGCACATGTGCAACAAGTATATTGCAACTGGTTTTGAATGCAGTATACTTAATGCGCATGAACGTTGCATGGTAATTGTAAGCGAAGTGGCTGTCAAGCATCTAAGATCCCACTAGACTTGACCTAGCCTCATCAAGTTTCCTAAAATGCTACCATATATGAAGAGTAAAAGTTGTGAATAAAACGTGAAAGTAAGAATTTCAACTTCTTGTACGTGAACTAATTAGAATTACCAGGGTTTGAAAGGCGTCTAAAAATGAGTAATTTACCCTCATCGAGTTTCCGAAAATCGTTATCATTAAATGAAGGGTAAAAGATGGAAATAAAACGCTAAACTAAGGTTGCCTGCCGTTTTCGGCTGCCCAATCAGGTTTGTCAGGGGATAAAAGGTTTTCAATAAGGGAGATAATTTACGCCTCATCGAATTTCCGGAAATTGTTGTCATAAATGAAGAATAAAAACTGTAAATAAAACGCTAAAGTAAGGTTGCCCATCTTTTTCCGGTCCTTAACCAGGATTGCCAGGTATTAAAAGGTGCCCAAAAATGAGTAATTTACCCTCATCGAGCTTCCACATAAGTTATATAAAAAAAAAGTAGATAAAAATATTAGAAAACCGATGGTATAGCAAAAGAGCTCCAATCATAGGTTTGCCGCTATTCAAAGTTTCAATATTGAAACTTCGATTTTCGGAAACTCGATGAGTGTAAATTACTTATTTTTAGGCAGCTTTCATCCCTTAGCAACTAGTGATATGCCGGATCGTTAAAAAAGTAGATCCACGGATCCGGATCCGGATCATTTGTGTCAAGATCCGCAGACACGGATACCGATCTCAATTTTTTTTTTACCCAATTCAACTATCCAAGTGTAAAATTTGTTATGGAAGGTATTCCCGTTAGAATAATAACACTGTTTCTTCAAAAAATGTCACCTACGGCGAAAATATAATCAAGACTATAATTTACTCTTTAAAGAAGTCTCGTTAAAATTGAGGGAGAGTTGGAAGGAACTGGTCAGCGCTGCAGTAATACTTGGATAGAATGTCAAAAATTATTTCTAGCTTGCTCGGTAGATGTAGGATACAGGAGCAAGAGCGTAAAGCTGTTACAGGACAGGCTAGAAATAATTTTTAGCATTCTATTTCAGCATAAATGCAGCGCTGACCCATTCCACCCAACTATCTTCGCCTGACGGAATAACAGAGCCGGGAACACCTTTACAAACAGTAAATAGAGAATTTAGTCTCACTTTTTTTGAAGGGTTCGGAGAAAAACCAAAATAAAGAATAACAAAAACCCCAAATCAATAGCAAAAACTAATATTAGACTAAAAAAAAAGAACATAAAAACATGTCCCGAAGGGCCGACCTCATATTAAGATAGATTTCACGGGTCAGAAAACTCTTTGTGTAACAAATATGAATTGACAGCGGATAGAAATTTTAAATCATTGAGCTTTTTCTCCTTATCTTCCGACTATAAAATCGCTACCAATCACGCGGAAAAAGTCTTTGAATTGTATTTAAAATTTACTGAACAAGATTATAGCTCCAACTGTATACAACTTGTAAGTTCCAAATAAATATCAAACGCAGAAAACTTCGTTCTTTCAATTTTTAAGTTTTTACTACCATAATTCTGAAAAACGCTAAGTCGGTTTTTATTAATATCTCCGGTAGTTAAAGTTCCACAAAAACGAGGCCAAGCTAAGAACACTTTCGGTCAAGTCACCTTTTGAACGAAAAAAGAACTATCAAAAACAGTTCGTCTGTTTAGGAATTACGATGTCAGAAATAGACCACCAGATACACTTTAAAAATATATTACCCTTTCCTTTTTGTGACAGCGGGTACAAATTGGCTTTTGAAATGATACCTTTTATTTTAAAAAGGTAATAAAACCTAATTTATACAGAATTTTACAGTCTTTTATTCAAATATTTGAGAATTTTTAGAATAGAAAAGATCCGTTTAAGATCCGTCAGAAAAGTAACGGATACGGAAACGGATCTTTATTTTCCCTCGGATATCCGCTGATATGGATACGGATATCCGGGACATCACTATTAGCAACACTGATTAATTCACGTAAAAGAGGTAGAAATTCTCACTTTCATGTTTTTTTACAACTTTTACTCTCCATCTATAGTAACAATTTTAGGAAACTCGATGAGGGAAGGTCAAGTCTAGTGGGATCTCGTACTGTATCTCCTCAATTTCTACACTATAGATAGATTTTTTGGAAATTGTTACAGCCAGAAGCGTAGCACAACCTAGTGGAACCAAGATTCATTACATTAGATGTATTACTAACTTTTCGGAAGCGTCTAGTTGCGCAATTCGCTTCTTTTGGCCATTCACTTTTTTACGCTAAGATGGCCCCCTACAGCAGCTGCTTAAATCAATTTTGCTGTGGTATTTATAAATCTATATCTGTATAAATATCTATTTGAATAAAACATTTTCTTTGCTTCTTTCTGTCCGTTTAGGTATATTTATCTACACATTTGCGATCTATGCATAGCTATCTCTCTATGTATATATTTATACATATCTCTTTCTATTTCTTTTAAAATAACTGCCAATTTTATTCCCTAACAAAACCAAAAATCACATAAAAACGGCGCGTTTTATGTAATTAAAATAGTACAAAAAATACGTAAAACATGGCGTATTTGTGTTTCCCGTATAATTCAAGAAAAACTTCATCACCGATGAAATACACAGCCTGACCAGGACATTGAAACATCTCCAATGAAAACATACGACTCTAAACATGCAGCTTTGCATAGTATGAAGAAAAGATGTTCTTTTTATTTATCTTATCTGTGAATTAAAAAAAAAAAAAACTTCAAGCCTAAAATTTCTAGGAGAAAGGGCTATGCTGTACTGTATGCAGAAAAATGAGAACTGAAAAACTTCTTTGAAATGTGAGGGAAAAAAAAATCTATATTTTTTAAGCAAAAAATATAGATAGTAATGGTAAGCAATATTAATGAAGACAGACAAGCAATGTAGCGGTAAAGATGCAATTGCTTCAATATTGAATCGAAATCCAGGCTGTGACGTCAGTGACATAAAAGATAGATTTTTTTTTCACCGATGCGTGAAGGATATGATGATGTTGATTTGCTTTAAAAAATTATTAAAAAAGAAAAAGAAGAAAAAAAAAACGTATTTTTGATTATTATTTTTTTTTCTAAAGAGGATTAATGGTTTTCATTCCTGATATTATAAGTTTAGCAAAGTGACTTTCATTCGTTGCGGGAGGAATTTAGAAAAAAAATTAAATTCAGAAAAAGATACAAAATAAAGGTTTTGTTCAAAAGTTCATAAAAAATGCAAAAATCACTCAATTTTTAAAGTTTTCCCCATCATTATTGAAATTAAATTTTCTACAATGGGGATACAAAAATATTTCTCTGACGCATTGAGCCCGGGGACTGTGGGGGTAAAAAGTTCTAAAATTAGAAAAAAAAAAGTAATCACATAAAATAATAATTAACTTTTTTAAAAGTTAATGTGTGAAAAATCGAGCTCGAAGGTGCATAGCAAATGCTGCACGTTTGCACCAAATTTCATCTTTCTTGGTTTTTTACTTACGAAAACATATCCGGTTCCACAGCAATAACTTTTACACCCCACACATCCATTTCTTGCTTCAGACATTCCGTAAAGCCAACTGCAGCAAATTTACTCATGAGATATGGAGTCATAAACGGGAATGACAATCGTCCTGGAAAAGAAGGGAATTAATACTTTTTTCTTGTTTAATAAAAAATAGCTAGAACACATTTAGCAGTCAGAACTGTTATGTTTTGGGACAGAATAAATTTTTCTACATGTAGTGCTCGTATATACAGATGTATTATACACATACTTATTTTAGAATATTGTTGACCATTGAGATAGCCACATTGACCAGAATTTTGAGAGGGATTCCTTAAAAGTGAAATAAAATAGAGAAAGTAGGGAACCGAAGAACTGGCTCAATCAAACCCAAGCAGATGGAATGATAAAACCTACCTATGTTATTATTCTATGTTACCTCTGTCATGTATTTCTACTTTGGCAAAAGAAAAGGAAACTACTGAACATTTGGGGGGAGCACAGACCAAGAACACATAATTGATAGGTATGCAATTTTTTCAGCTGGACTGTGCTCTCCGGAGTTTCAAGACAGCCAACCAGGGCCTATAACGTAGTCTAGGTGGCTCACAGCTGCCAACAGAACTCTTTTGTTTGTGCTTTCACTAAGTACCTTGAAGCCCAAAGATTCCTCACGATGTTTCGCACTGTTCGAAATATGAATTTATTTGCCCATATGATTTGCCTAAAGAAACGACCAGGGTACGCAAAAGGGATTTAAAAAAGTAAATAACATGGCCATCCGAAGAATTCACAACAATGCTACCTCAGAAATGAAAACTGACGAAAACCAAGGTATCAAAACATTGTGATGAATATAAATTGAATAAATAGATATCAATTAAAAGATTCAAGGATCAAGAAATTCGAGTGTTTAAGTTTTAGAGCTCTAAAATTAAAATTCAGGTTAACTGAATACTACGATATGTTCCGGTTTGGTTCTCAACCAATATCAGCCAATCTCGAATCACGAAATGTTTTTTGTCACAAGAAACTGAAATAAACATAGTATCGGAAACGATTTTAGAAACTGCATTCCTACTCCAGCTGTAAGTAGTAAGTAGAAATAAAATAGCATGGAATTAGCAGATGACTACGAAGGAAAAGATGCCTTCAATGTAGCGAAACTGTAAAAGCACTAAAGTGCAGAAGTTTAACTGGAAAAAACTTTTATTACCTAAAACAGTATAAGATAAAAACCTCTGTTGAAAGTACAAGTAGAAATTTTCTGCAAATCCACACTAAATTTAGCTCTTTGTTGAGTTATGTGCTGTTTAACCTGAATTTTGAACGAAGCAGCGCAAAGTTTTCGAAAAGCACATTTCAAATTTTATGCGCAATAAGTACAATTTATGACACACCACGCATCTAAAAATGAATCAGATGTGATAAAGTTATATAATTACGGCAGAGAAATATGGCGAAAAGAAATTTTTTTCTACTTGAAAAAAATATTGAAAACGTTAAAAAAACTGAAAATTGACAAACTTCCTACTTATTTGTGACAAAGGAAAGAACTATACCACACACCTAAAAAAATTTATAGGAGTTTAGTGCCACCAATGGCATCTTCTTCGCACAACTCATCGTCGAAAATAGAAACATACTATTTTTACTAATTTTGGCCAAAATCATTTAAAAGCAGCATTTTTTTTCGAAACTTCAACCCAATTGCGGCAGATCAAGAAATTGTGCAAAAAAAAAAATCAAATTTTTTATGTGGACTTTGCTCCATCAATGGCACCTTTTCCACACTACCAATCATCGAAATAAAAAAAAAAAATGTTTTTTGGCCCACCCTAATACACAAGACCCAACGAGTAAGGTCCTACAGCAAGTCGTGATTGTGAAAAGCATAATGTGAACTCAAGATGCCGAGAATTCAAATTTAATTTTCTTTTTCTCAACTTTCCAAATACACTTCATAACATTTGAGAACTTTTGATAGAGTATGAACGAAAGATTTTACCTCCTCGACTGGTAACATTGATGACTCTTCCTCTAGATTGCCTCAATAAAGGTAAAAAGGCTTTCGTTGTTCTTACTGGTCCAAAGACATTGACTTCAAAATTCTCCCTAAAATCTTTCATTTTTGTAAGTTCAACGTCTATTCCTTTTAAGATACCAGCATTGTTTACAAGAGCCCAAAACTCTGTGAAAGAAAAAAAGGTTGAATGAAAACAGTGATTTGAAGCTGTGTCATTTTGGCATTTAGAATATCAAGTTCTTCTTGAGAATGACTATGACTGCGTTTGTATAGAGCAACTCGTCGGCCGCGGTTAACCGGTGACTAACCAGGAGCGTTCTAATAGAGCTACCGGTTAACTGGTTATTTCTGGAGTTATTCTAATAGCTTCACCGGTTGATACACTGGTCAACCGCAATTAAAGTTGGTTGACAGAATCACGTGACTTTTTGACCAATTAAAAAACTGGTTGATAAAACCAGGTGACATTTTTTACCAATTAAAATAAATTTTTCTCAATTAACTGCGTTATTAACCGAAAGAGTCCGAAGGAGCATAGGCTGGAAAACAATTGGTTAATAACCACTGACGTCATTAGCTGTCATGTGATCAACCAACCACGGTCAACTGGTAGCTCTATACGAACACGAGCATAATGTCAAAAAAGGAATGATCAGAAGTATCTTTAGTGAAGTTTGAATAAAGCAATATTTACCAATCTTTAAAATATTTAACTGAATGCAAATGGAAAATTTCAGAAAATGAAAGTCCTGTGAAACAAACTAAAGCGTACGGAGATGGAAGACATAGTGAGCAATGTGTCCGTGGCGGGGCTTGATCCACGAACCGTTGAGATACTAACCCAGTACTTTACTGCTAAACCAATAGGACCTCAAGGCTCAGGGCAGAGTTGGGTTATGTGCTCTCTAAATGTACGCTACATACTATCAAATTCTGTGAAACATTTTTTTATGGAACATTTGTAAAATATTCTTAAAATTTAATTTCTTCAAAATCTTTTTAAATGTTTGCTGTCTTTAAAAGCTGCTACTATTAAAACTGCTGTTAAAATAATTAAAAATTCCACAAGTGTGTTTACTAGAAGGACAAAAAAGTATGACATTGTTGGTTGTAATAGTTTAAAATGAGCTTTTGAATTTGTTTAATATTTCCCTCTTAGAAAAATCACTAGAGTTTCAGACGAGTGCAGTTCTATCTTTAATCACACAGATTTTTAATAAATATTAAGAAAAAATGTAAATAAAACACAAATTAGGAGTTTTAATATCTTGATCCCCATGGAAAGAACTTTTACCACTGAAATATTCTGATTTACATGACAGTTATTGAAAGAAAACACCCTATAAATTTTAACCATTTAAGAAGCTATTTTTATCTACTAATGCTGCATTAGTATTTAATCTAAAATATGTATTATAATTAATCCATAAAAATAATCCTTAAGACATTTTTTTTGTGTACCTAATAAAATTGGTTAAAAGAAAGATAGGTTTTTCGGATGAAACTTTACCTTATACTTTTTTGAGAAAAGAGAGAGAACCTTCTTTCGGTGTATAAACTAGAGGTGGGCAATGTCGTTCTTTTTATTGATCCGTTCATTTAACTCGTTCATTTGAACGACTTCGTTCATTTAAAAAAGTTGCAGGTTATAAAGAAAGCTTCAGGCTCTGCACGGCATACTCATGTAAGTTCCGAATGTTTCATTAGATCAGTAGTATTCTTTGAAGGAAAGATGATTAAAATCATCTAAAAGTATGGAACTATGCTTATGAAAAATGATTTTAAAACCTTAATTCAGGTTTAGATGTGCAAAGCAATTATAGTTCATTTTGAAAGATATTTCTCTGTTGCTGGATGGTAAGATATATTTTCCATTCCAAAAATCGCATGTTCTATTTCAGCAAGTTACAAAGTTAAGGTATTAAATTTTACTGTATAAAAATAAATAAACTGCTAAATGAAATTTGCAAAATTTAACTTGCGTGAAATATTGCACTGACTTTAAATTGAAATATCATATCGCCAAGTGCAGTATGGTCACGGGTGAAAATAAAACAAAATATAATTTTGAACGTGTACTTGAGGTTACACTTTAAAAAAGGAAAATCACAAAATAAATAAAAGAAATACCGAAAAAAATTAAACAGGCTATAACACATCAAACACGAGGATAAGGAAATGTTTATTAAAACTATGTACGTTAAATATACATAAACTTAACAAAAATATTCTAATCATAAAACGTTTGCTTTTTAAATAAAAACTGGCGTAAATTGTCGAAACTGACCTTTTTTAACAACAAAACAAGCATCTGTCAACCATGACATCTACTCAAACAAAAAAGAGGTGCGTTCCTTCAAATATTTTTTCCAGCTACAGCTCTGTATACATATATATACTATTACCAATAGAACGAAAAAAGTAACAACAAATATATTGGTAGCTCAGTCGGCTACTGGATAATTTAATTTTTAAAAGAAAAACAAAGATCCACCTAAATGGCAGTTTCAAAATTATTTTGAAGTATCAATAAGAACAGAAAAAAAGCGCAACACTTTTTGAATGGAGGAAAATTGGACAGTGATCCTCATTAAAAATATCTGGATATTGAATGTTAAATAAGCGACTTGGAATTCGTCAAGTAAAAATAAAGTCAAATCAATTTAGATGGTGGTAGTTGATAGGAGGGATGTTATAGAAGACAAAATGATCACTCGAAAAGTTAATTGCAACCGTTAAGGAAAAAAGTGATGAATATAGTAGCAGAAAGTAAAAAGTTTCGAAAAGAGTATATTGTACTGCACCAAGAAAGAGGGAAATTGAGATTCTTTGTGAGTTAAAAATTTGAAGAGGAGTGTAATTAAGAAAGAAAAAAAAAATAATAAAAGCGATTTTATCTCAAGTGCATTCAGACAATGTTCCGAACTGCTCACCGTTCAAAAGAACGGTCGTTCATTTTTTAGGTGAACGAACGGATCTGTTTATTTTAAAGATTCGTTCTTTTTGGTCCGTTCGTTCATGAACGACGCATCCATTCCTCATCCTTAGAAATGTAATACAAAGTAATTCAGTACTTTTAACTATTTAATTTTCGACAAAATTACTTTTTAAACTTTTTGGTCTAATATTTCCTACTGCCTAATAAAAGTTTGAGAAAGGTGCGTATAACACCAAGCCTTTCTGTTTTTTTTTTTTTTTTTTGACAGTCACCGATTGCTTTTCTTAAAAAGTAACTCGTACGGGATATCAGGGGCAACTACAGACTACCATTTTAGGGGAGAGGCGGGTCATGCTAAAGAATGAACCTCCCTCCCCCGATGATGATCCCACCAATTTTGCTGAGGGTGTACTCCCAGTAATCCATTATGCACAATATGTGTATGCGATCATATACATAATGTGTCTAAAAAATGATTGAGAATATACGACGTATATGGGGTATACACTATGGGAACACCCCTGCCCCCTCATCCGCATAAGCGATCCTACGGTTTTGAGCCCTTTTTTTTTTTTTGAAATTGCTTGGGTGTCAAGAGGAAGCATCAAACCGGCGGGATTAAGGCACATAGAAGGGCATAGGCATTCCTCATTCATTTCGTAAGCAATGAAAAGAAGTTTATTTCAAGTATTTTCAAAAATAATGAATTTAAAATGCTACTGAAATCGTTTGCGTTATTTTTTCATAAATTGCTTGAACACGATGTGGACCGGACACTATTGTCGATGGTTTAGGAGGGGAAGGGGTCATGAACTCCGAAACCCTTCACTTTTATCCACTCCTGCGTCATATGGTATTACCTGATGTTCCAAGATTTTCTTTCACGAACTTAAAGGCACTTTTAACACTGTCATCTTCTTTTACGTTGAGTCCCAATACTTGTAGGCGTTTAGAACATTGTTTCTTCAAGTCACAAGCACCTTTTCCCTCTGGGAAAAGACAACTGGCAAATACATGAAAACCTATCGAATCTAAGCGTTTAGCCAGCAGATGACCAAATCCACTGTCACACCCTAAAATAAAAACATTTTAAGTAATACAATAAATTTACATACTATCATGCTTAGTTTAAAAAAATACATTCTTGGATTTATAACACGAAAGCAAACAAAGTAAAAAAGATGATACATAACATGGATTTTAATTTTCCTACGATACTGTTTCAGCGTTTTAAATGTACTCTCTTTACCCGTTTTATGTAAAGAGTGCTCAAAAAATAACGACCCATTTTCATGATATACACATTTAGTAAAGGAAACACATTACATGTATAGAGCAAGGAACTTACGAGAGCTGTTAGGAAATTATTCGACCATAATTTTTTGTTATAAAACCAGGATGTCAAACAAGCGAGCTTGCATGATTCCCACTTCACCCCGACATGGGGGAAAGCGGGACTATAAAACTGGATGATACTTTAAATTTGTGACTGAGAAAAAAAAACAATCACACAAAATTAAATAGTTTTTCATGATCAATCCGTATGAATCCAATCTATATCAAAGGCATCAAAACTTTCAATAAAATAAATTTAAAAGTCTGATTTTAGGCAGAGGCGTGCGCAGAGCTTCAGTAATGGGGGTACCTCTATACCCTAAGGAGCTTGGGGGCTTAGATAATCACCAAAGAATGGGTACAGGGGGCGAGGAGACAAAATTAGGTGAGTGTAGGACACTGGTGGCATCTTAATTTTTTCAAAGGGGGATTTTTGAAATGGAGTCAGTGAGTACTAAAAAAAAAGAAAAAACTATAACTGAGAATCAGAAATATGAATCGTAAGCATAATATTCACTCAGGAATGGGGAGGCTCGGTGAATTCTCCCGAGGATTTTTTGAAATTTTAGTCTTTAAAAATGCATTTTAGATTACCTTTGGTAATGTTAGGGGGGAAATGTTCAGGGACGCTTCCGTGTTTATTTTTCGAAATTGAAACTTTTAAAAACGCAACGCACTCCAGGAAAATTTTCGAAGTTAGCTTTTAAAGCGCATTTTTTGGAAGATCTTTGGTAATGTTAGTTGGCGGAAAAGTTCGTGGACCGACTCGGTATTTTCTGAAATTGAAATTCAGGAAATGCAATTGTAAATGATCTTCAATGATATTATCAGGGAGTTCGGTCTGGAAATTTTTTTAAAATTAAAGTTCTAAATAGCAGGGGTGCCCCCCCCCCCCAAGCTCAATGATGCGAATTCCCCCCCAAAAATTTTCTCGCTTTCAAATAGGGTTAAAGATAATACTTTTTAGAGTTCCTTATTCCCAGGCAAATTGACAGGGGGAGGGGAGAGGGGGGGTGTAACACTAACTACTGCCATCTGAACCAAAATACTTTTGGATTGTTAACACGTCTCACCTCCCAAAACTTAAAATATGGTCCTTGAGTAAAAAAGTTGAGTTTTTTTTTTTTTCAAACTTATGAAAAAATACCGAGAGAGTGGATTCACCTTCCTGGTTTGGGATGGGGTCGTTACTGGATGTAAGCAATTTGAACCTCGTCGGAGGTACAATATTCAGTCAGATAGGGGGGTCCGGGGGTTTCTCCTCTGGAAAATTTTTGAAATTGTAGTTATAAAAACACAGTTTCAGACGATAATTGGAAAGGTTAGATGGCGATTTGAAAGATTCGGTGGTGCCTCCCCAGTATTTTTTTCGAAGTTCAAATGTCAAAAAAGCAACTGTAGATACTCTTTCGTTATGTAAGGGAGAGTGGGCGGGATTCGAGGGCTCCCCCCGAAACGTTTTCAAAATTGTAGTTCTAAAAACGCAGTTTTAAACTACCTGTGGTAATGTTAGGTAGAGAAGAGATTCGGGAGGTCTCTCTCGGAAATTTTTCTAGATTGAAATCTTAAAACCGCGATTTCAGGCTATCTATGGTTAGGGATAGATAGTTTTATGAAATTGAAGCTCTGAAATCGCAATTGTAGCCGACTTTCGTGACGTTAGGGAAATGAGTTTTCGGAAGCACTCCCCAGAAAATTTTTCGAGGTTGAAGCCCTAAAAACCAAATTTAAGACGATCTTTAATAATTCTGACGAGAGTGGGGGAAGGGAGAGGGGCGTTGCACTTAAATTTTCGAACCTCTTGCTTTAGAAACGCAATTTTGCTAGATCTTTGGTAACGTTAGTGGAAAGAGAAGTTCGGTGGCATTTTCCGGGCAATTTTTCAAAATTGAAACCCCAACAAGGCAATTGCAGATTGTCTTTGATTGCGTTAAGAATAGGGAAGGATTCAGTGGCTCTCCCCATAAACTTTCGAAATTGCAGTCCTGGAAAAGCAGTTTTAGATGAATCTTAATGATAAAGAGGGAGTTTTTCGGGCGTTACAGTGGAGGCGCTCTCCTGGAAGTTTACCGAAATTGAAGTCGCCTATCCAAAAAAAGATGAGTCACAAACAGGTACACTATGACATATTTTTCGGAAATCTTCAAAATTGATTCAGCTATTCAGTACACATTCAGAACTCGAGAATTTTCACGAATCTAATACTTCCTTCTGTATACATCTTAGATATAGAAGAAAATAAAAATTATTTATGAAAAATAATTAAAATACATCAAGAACAAACTATTCTACTTCCAACAGTGAAACATAACATCATTGAAAGTTTTATAAAAATCATCTAATAAAAGTCAATTTGAAAATGGTAGAAAAAATGAGAGTAAAGTGAAAAGAAAAATTCTACATAAACTGAAGCTAATTTATGAAGAAAATATATTAATTCTCAAGTGATGAGCTAAAAAATATGTTATTTGAAAACTTCAAAACTAATTTTTAACGATTGTTTTGGTGCAAATGAATCTATGAAGGGCTAGAGCAGCGTTTCTTACTTTTTTTTTTTTTTTGACAATTGGAACCCTTTTAGAGTCCACTTTTTTCGTGGAACCCTTGGTTTTTTTTTTTCGGTAGCAACATTCTAAAACTGATGCTCGCAATTATGAAAATTGCAGTAGACCCTCTTTTTACGCGTGGGTTACGTTCCAAGTATTGTCGCGTAAATCGAAACCTCGTACATTGAGAGCTAATACTAGTGTTAAAATAGGAGTTTGGTTCCGTAGATAACAAAGTACTTCATTCTAGTGATCACTAAATGTATAATAAGTTTATTGTGTACTTATATCGACTTTCATGCACAACATGCATAAAGAAAACATAAATTAATTTCGTGTTCTGTTTATGAAGAAGAATTGGCTATGATAGTCTTCTGGCAGCCATTAAGAATTATTCTCTAATTCTTTGCAGAACATTAACGCATCCATGATCACTTGCGTCATTTCCATGATAGAATCTTCCTTCAGTAACAAATCAGAAAGATCATTTCTATTGTCTAGCAATGGCTCAAAATTTCCAATGTGAACGTTTTTGTTTGTGCGTCACCGACGTCGGTATCCTCGTTGGTTTTGGTCTCCTTTGTCACTCCTAAAAGTTCTTCTTCCAGTGAATTCTGAACTGCGTGAGTTTAATAACTTTACTTCTGGAAAGAGCTCTAGAACCAATCGCATAAAATGTCTCCAGTGACCCAAACTCGATTATAAACATGCCAAAATGCAGTTGATTATGCGTAATCTGCAATCTTTAGGAGTTTGGATTTTGAAAAAGGGGAACATTTTATCTGTTTGTATTGTCGCAACCGAAACTTATCCGCGTAAAATAAAATAAAGGTGTCAAATCTTGTACCACGTATAATAGAAACCACATAAAATAAACCCGCGTAAAACGAGTGTCTATTGCATTTCAAATGACGTTTATTATCTTTAAAAAATAACTTAAAAATTAATTCTTGGCTTTACGTGCGAAAATTGAATTCTCATTCATATCAGGTTTAGAATTAAGTCTGTTGTGATATTTATTTTTGTTGACACAAAGTTGATTACCAAAGTTCCAACAATAGATGCAAATGGTGAAAGTGCCATTAAATATTGTTTCGGATCCAATGTTGCCAATAAAAGTTTCGTTTATGTACTGACATAATCGGAATACCGTACACTGAAAATAAATAAGTAGTTAGTCCACAATTTTTGATATTTTATCTACTGTTCATTCGAAAAATACTGATTTGAAGCCTCAGACGTCATTCTCATCTATTTTTTAGGTTAGTAATTTCAATTTTACCAAAGACTAACTTTCGTGGAACCCTTGAAGGATCTCCACGGAACCCCAAGGTTCCGCGGAATACAATTTCAGGAACGCTGCGCTAGAGCATAGTGGTCAAAATTCTTACAAACAATAAATAAATAACAGGGGAAAAAACAATTAAAAGAACTTTTTTATTTTAGCCATTTTGACCTCCCTCTCATCACTGTTACACGTATTCCTCATACAGAACTGTGCAACTTCCAGAAAATCTATATAAATAAAATAAAGACTATATGTGCATATATGTATGCATGTTTCCTATACAAATCCAGTTTATGCCGGATCTAGACCAAATTTGACAGGGAGATACTTGGACATCCAAGAAGGAAAGTAGATGAATTTTAAAACGGCGAAAAAATACTGAACCATTCGAATTTTAGTTTTGGCCTGAAATGACATTAAATGGCTCTCTCTCTCTCTTTCTTCCGGAAATAATTATCCGATCGGTTTGATTTTAGTCCAATTTGAAAGCCCGCAAAAAACACCCCTGAGAAGTAGATTTACTTCCCTCGGATTTCAAAACCATCAACAAGGCTGTAAAATCAAACAGGAGAAAAGTTATAACCAAAATTTTTTTAATTTTTAATTTAGGAACATCAGTATCAAATCGGAAATTTATCGTCTATTGCGAACTCATTTTTCATTATCGTCAATAAAATCATTGAGAAGAAAGATCTGTTGCCCTTTTCTTTCTCTACTGCGAAAAAATAAAATTTTTGCTTTTGTTCTGAGGCTTTTCTTGTAATCGGGGAATTTAAAAATTTTCCTTTCTAATTACTTTTTTCGCGATCAGTCCGGAAATTTTACAGATTTTTGAGCAATTACGTTGCTCATTGTTCTTGTTCTCATTTGACGGTTTTGATGTTCCTATGATTTTATTTTCCCCCCGCCTCCCTCTGCCAGCACCACCGCCGACCGGCCCCTCCCGATACTGCTCCTCTAGGGAAAACCGTCTCCAGGTTGCGTTACGTCCTACATACACATGCATACATACACACACCTATACATACACACATACTCATGCCTGCATACAGACGTAAACATATACGCATACATACACATACCTATACACATACCCACACACTCATGCCTGGACACAAACACACACGCCTATATACACACACACACTCAGTGGCGTGCGGATCAATATTTTTAGGGGACCAGTTGGTAACGGTAAATTACGATATACAAAAGTAAAAAGATTTATAGATATACTAGCAGAAATACCCGGCGTTGCCTGGGTCAGAAATAAATGTAAGAAACAATCGCTACTTTCTTTCGTTTTCTGTTTTAACTGAAAGAACTCAAAACATATCACTTTGACGTGATTAAAAATAGAGCTTCTTCCTTACCCATTAAAGTAAAATAGCAATAAGTATAAAGAACGAACGAATATTCATTTAGAAACGAAAGCACAAATTTAAACATATAAAAATTTGAAGAATATCCAAAATATGAAATAACAAAAACAAAGATCACTGAAAAAACCGTGCGCTTTATTTAATTAAATAGTACACACTCAAAAGAAAAAAAATCTCACTACTTTGTTTCTTTAAGGATGCAAAAAGTAGTTTCCAAATGTTTAAACGACTTTAAACTCATGTCTGCTCCGGAGAAGCCTTGATTCAAAAATTTCATTATGATTACTTTTATTATTGCTGTTGTTAGGCAACGAATTTTTGTAACAATGGGTTTTATATTCGCAACTTCAAAGCGCGAATACGCTACTTAGCGGTGATTACTAATTGTAAACTTGATGCATTACAGAGGATGACTAACAACATAAAGTAACATTTAATAGACAAGACTACAAGATACATTCATAATTTTGTAATTAACTATTCTACCAATATATTCAAGTATTGTTGCCGCTGTGGCACAAAAACAATGAAACTAAATTTAGTCAAGGCTTATGTTAAGTGCAATAAACAACACTCCCCCTCACGAACCATGGCCCCACTGAATGCGCTGGCGCTTACCAGGCCTTGACAATTTTTGACTTTCCTGTGTTAAACCGGGGCAACTATTTCTGCACTTGAACATGGCCACACTAGATGGAAAAACTTCAAAATTTCATATTTGCCCATTCTGACCGCAAGGAGGCGCCACAAGCCACGGTTGCACCAACCAATCAACGACAAGTTTCAAAGCTTGTTTATTTTAATTAATAAATGAAACAGAAAACAAACATCAATATTTCGCAAGATGCTCAGAAATATACCGAATCAACCATTTCGAATCAGTAATGTTATTCAGCTGATTATTTAATGCGTAAATGGAGCATCTAAAGTTGGTTTGGCCATTTCTTTTAATTTAAGTTTACATGCTCATTTATAGTTTGTGTTTCATTTGTTGGATTATTTTACGCTTAATGGAGAAACTTAATTATTCAGAGGATTATTTTTTATTTTAATGGACTTTTTGATCTTGTTTCTAGGCTTGCTTCGCTTATAAGTCTTTCAAAAGACAAAATGGCTTATGGTATCGCCAAATAAGTACTTTATATGTAACTTGAAATAGTTCCTGGCAATAAATAAAATTGAAACTAATCGCCAGCTTAAAAAATGCACCGCTACGTACCTATAACGGAAAATTACCCCCCTCGCCACCCTTTTTTTATTTTAAGAAATGCTAGATATTTAGAGCTGCTCCTAATGCTATACTATTAGAACAAGATAACAAAAATTTGTAAGCAGATCTTAGATTCCTGTGGACGGTCTACTGTGTGTGTGTATTTTATTTTTCCAACAGAAAATTCATATCCTAATTTTCGCCAAACTTGGCGATCAAATTTCTTACAAAGTTTCTAGTTCAAAGCTCCTTTCTCATTCATTTTTTAAGTGTAGAAAATAGTCTTTTTATGACTAAAATTCAATGTTTACAGGATTTTACATCGCTAAATATTTTAAATTTTCTTAAAAATACAGTCGATTTGCGATAACTCGAAGTCCGATAACTTAAATATTACTATAACTCGAAGTTTTTATGATGTCCTGACTTTTTTGTTTTTAATTCCATTCTAATTATTCTAAATAACTCGAAGTTAACTTCCTTCAACTTGAAGTTTTTTCCAAGATTACTCGAAATTTATTTCGAAAGAACGAAAAAAAAAAGAAAGAAAGAAAGAAGTGACTATGGGAGAATAATTATTTCACCTTCACTTGCAATCCGAATTTGAAACGAATGAAGATGTGCACCTTTCCTGAAGTAGAATCAGCTCTATTCAAGTGGTTCCAGCATACTTTTGATTTTTGTCTATCAATATATTTGACTAAACTGTGCATATTGTGCTAAAAAACTTAAGTTCTGTAATTTTGTCTGTTATATGTACATATTAATTAAAGTATTCGATGGTTTTTAATATTAAAATATCAAAAACCAAAACTAGCGTTAAGTCAAACTTTCGATAAATTCAAAGTTTTTTTTGATTATGCTATGAATTTCCTTTCGTAAGGAAAAAAAATCTGCACTTTTTCGAAATAGCTCTTGTGCACTAAACTTTTGTGCATTTCTATGCGTATTGTGCACTAATATACTACTAAAATCTACACTTAAGTTATTATGACATGAAATGTGCTAAAAATGGAAGGGGAAAAAGATAAATGACATTATTTTCGTGTCCGTAAAATATTGGTGCGAGAACCACGGACCCGTCGTAGAACCATGTATTAGGCACATTCTGATTTTAAATGTTTTTAAAATTTTGTTAATGGTTCATTTTCTTAAATTGTCATCATATTTTAAACTTTTCTGTTGTTCTTCTTCATTTGAAAAAGAATATTCCTAACCAGGCCTGTCAAGTGGGGATATCAAGGGGGGAGGGGGCAATTATGACACCCCTAAATTTTACAAACACACTAAAATTAGGCATTTTGCTCATATTTTGTTGTTTTTTCCCGAACACAAAACCTTTGCCCCCCCCCCTCGGAAATTTTTAAATGTCGGGCCTGTTCCCAAGTGTACATTTTTATTTAAACTCTATTCGTTGTAAAATATACACTAAATTACGAGCGAAAGGAATGGCAATTGTTAACGTAAATTCCTCTCATACCTCCCCCCCTCTAATCCCCATCAGGGTCAAATGGGGCGATGAATGACCCTCTCAAGTTTTGAGAAATGAATGTATTTACAGATTGCGGAGCGTGTTTTTTTTTCGGCGTAATTTATTGAGCAGAAAAAATTCGCATGTAAATGAGCATGTAAAATTAGAAATGAGGGCTGCCTGCCATATATCATCAATCTTAGAACTGTTGTATCCAAAAAGGAAACCTCAGGGGATTTTCAATAAAAAATTTAAAAATTATTTGCAAAGCTTTCAAAAAAAAAAAAAAAAAAAAAAAAAGCGCTTGAAAAAATACATTAAGAATTACGCATTAATGTTAAAAAAAAATCAAATGTTTTCTGTATTTAGTTTAAATTTTTTATTGCGCGTAATTTTTGATATGATATTAAAATAACAATAAGAAATGCTCTTCACCTTTGTAATACAATGTTTATTAAGCACTTTATCTCTTCATTCCTTCTTTTAAAATTAAAATTTTCGTCAAATGACGTACGCCCGATAATAAGTCGAGAAATCACGTATTCACAGATGCCAAAGCGCCAACGCTCGCAATCACGCCAAGTGGAAACAAAAACAGGGGTAGCCAGTGGCGCCCTCTTTGCTGCCATGAGTTTCAGCGATTGCCACGGCCTTTTAAGTATTCAGTGGGGCCATGCACGAACATAATAAGCTTATAAGTCCAAGTCCTTGGCACAATATTTTAATTCTATGACCATTAAGAGCTTTAGTTAATAGATCTGCCAGCATGTCTTCAGATTTTTTATAAGCTATCTGAATTTCATTTTTGGCAACAATATCTCGGATGAAATGTTCTTTGACAGAAATGTGCTTTGATCTTGAACCTATGATTGGATTTGATGCAAGCTTCTGAGCTGCTTGATTGGCATTGAATATTTGAATGCTAGGATGAGGAATACACATGTCATTTGCAAGTTGCTTTAAAAGTAAAGCTTCTTTTGCAGCTTCAGTCAATGCCATGTATTCAGCTTCTGCGGTTGATAAAGCAACACCGTTTTCTGCTTTCTTGATTCCCAACTAATTGCAGCTCCAGCGTATATAAAACAATATCCTGTGTAGGAACGGCGATCTAATGTACACGAAGCCCAGTCTGCATCAGTAAATCCAGTTATATTCCGTTTAGTTTTCTTAAATATTAGACCATAGTCTTTAGTGCCTTGGAGATACCTTAAAACTCTTTTAGCAGCATTCCAATGTTTCATGTTGCAACATGTATTAAACTGACTTAAATAACTTACGGCATAAGAAATATCTGGCCTTGTGGCAATAGAAAGATACATGAGTGAACCTATCAAATTTTGGTATGGAATGTTATTCTTTTCTTCAGAGTGTGCTTTTTCTAATTTGATACCAGGATCAATTGGATTTGAAACCGCTTTGCAGTCACTCATATGAAATTTTTCTAGAATTTCTTTGATGTATTTTTGTTGTTTGACTACAATTTTATCATGCGATTGTTCAAATTCCATTCCTAAGCAATATTTTAAGTCTCCTAGATCTCTTATTCTAAAACTTTCAATTAAACTTTTCTTTAGATCGTTTACAGCTTCATTGTTATTTGTCGCAATAATTATATCATCAACATACACGGCTAAAAGAATTCTATCTCCCCCTTTCTTCATTGAGTATAAGCATGGATCAGCTGTGGATGATGAAAATCCAAGTTCCATTAACTTCGCATTAATTGTTTTGAACCATTGTCTTCCAGCTTGTTTAAGTCCATATAATGCCTTCTTTAATAAGCAAACCTTTTCTTTGGAGTTTTTCTTTATATCACTTAACATTTTTTGAGTTTTTAAGAAAAGTTCACTGATCTCATTTTCAGTTTCTTCCAAAAGTATTTCTTGAAGAAATTTTTCAAGACATGTAGGTTTCTCCATGTAAACTTTCTCTTCCAACTTTCCATTTAAAAATGCTGTTGATACATCTAGTTGTGAAAGCTTTAAATTTTCTTCAGCAGCAATCCCCAACAGAAATCTAATTGAACTTAGTTTTGAAACAGGCGCAAAGGTAGCAAAAAAATCTTCATTTGGTCGTTGAGCAAATCCTCTTGCCACTAAGCGAGCTTTCTTCCTTTCTAAAGTTCCGTCAGGATTTAGTTTTTCCTTTAAAATAATTTTTGAATCAATTACATTGAAATCATTTTCTTTCTCAACAATTTCCCATGTTCCATTCAAAATATGAGCTTTGATTTCATTTTTAATTGATTCATTCCAATCTGAAGATGATGACTCAAATGTTTCATCGCAAAGAAAAGAAGTGTCAGAAAGATCATAATCTTCTAACCAGGCAGGCAGTTTTCTATGGCGTTTTGGTCTTCCTCCTTCAGTTTGTTCAACAACTTTATTGTCTCTAATGTCAAAATTTTCTTCCTTACTGTCGTTTGTTTCATTTTCATTTAAATTGGTTGTTTCTTCATGTGAAACTTCATTTGTTACATCTGTACATGAAGTTTCTCTTTCTTCAAATGTATTTATGTCTTCAGATATTTCATCAACTCTTTCTGATATAATATTAGCATTATTTGAGCTCGGATCTTCAAGAATCGAAAATTTGTCAGTTTCAAAGTTCGGTTTAAAAATAACATTTCTTGATATTTCTACTTTTCCAGTATCTGGAAAATAAACTGTATATCCCTTTATATTTTCTTCATAGCCAACAAAGATTCCTTTCTTACTTTTTGGATCCCATTTTCTTCTATGTTGTTTAGGAATTAAAACAAATACATCTGTTCCAAACACTTGTAATTTGTTCAAATCATTTTTCCTGTTAAACCATAATTCATTAGGAGTTTTCCCTTTAATAGTACTTGTTCCTGTACGATTAAGAACATACGTTGCAGTATTTATAGCTTCAGCCCAGAATTCTTTCTTCATATCTTTTGCACAAAGCATACTTCTAGATAATTCTACAACTGTTCTATTCTCTCTTTCTATTTTTCCATTTTGTTGTGGAGTGTATGTACAGGATTTCTGGTGTCTAATTCCTTTTTCTTCTAAAAATGAAGCTATATCTGCATTTAATGCTTCCAACCCTTGATCTGTTCTTAAAATTTTTACTCTATTTCCTGTAACATTTTCAGCAAGTAGAACAAATTTTTTAATCTTATTCTTTACTTCAGGTTTATTTTTTAAAAAATAAACTGATCTAAAATGACTAAAATCATCTTTAAGTAGTAAAAAATATCTAGATCCCCCAATTGATGGTTCTTCCATTGAACCGCATACGTCAGCATGGATGACTTCAGCTGGGACTTTACCAATGTTTTTACTTCTTGTAAAAGGCAAGGTGTGTTGTTTTACAAAAATACATGATTCGCAGAAAAAATTTTCTTCATCAAGGAATTTTATTTCATTTTCTTTTAGAATTCTTCTTACTTGATGAATATTTTGATGCGCCATCCTTTCATGCCAAACTTTCAAACTTTCTATTTTTCTACAATATGTTCCCAAAAAGGCAGTTTCTTCCACTTCAAACATTAGTTTATAAAGTTTTCCATCTCTTTTTCCAAAAATCTTGACATCATTTTCTTTCTTTACCTTGCATGTATTTCTATCTAATTCAAAACTATATCCCTTGTCAGTAACTGAGCTTATGGAAAACAAATTGCATTTTAAAGCTGGAACATATAACACATTTTTCAAATCTCGATACTCCCATTTTCTACCATTAAAATATTTAATTTTGATGTCACCTTGACCTGCTGCATCAAATTATATTACCATCAGCTATTTTAATTTTCACCGCATTTGTCAATTCTGTATAATTTTGGAGCCACGTTTTATTGCAAGTCATATGCTCACTAGCACCCGAATCTGCGTACCATTCTCTGTCTTGAAGTTTTTCTTCAGTGAACAAAGCCATAGTTGTATAAGCAGCACGATTGTATTTTCCCTTTCCTTTATGCATTTCATTTCGATGACAATCTTTTGCTTTATGGTTTGGCTTATGACATACAAAGCATAAATTTTTATCAAAATTTTCTTTTAAGGGACATTGGTTTGCAAAATGTTCTTTCTTGCAAATAGTACAAGATATATTTCTGTTCTTGTGATTTTTCCTTGTATGCTTGTTCATTTTCTTGCTTGCTAAAGCTATTTCTGTTTTTCTGAACATATTTTTCATTCTTTCTTCTTCAATCGACAGTCTACTTACCAGTTCATTAATTGATTGGTTTTCAACTGGTACTGACTCCCAAGCACTGATGAAATGCTGATATTCCTGAGGCAAGCCCATAAGGACTTTGGTCATAAACATATGATCGGAGATATTTTCCTTATATTGTTTTAATTTAGTCCTAATTTCTTCAACTTCAGATATGTACAAAGACAAATCCTTTCCATCATGAATATAATTGAAGAACTTCTTTTGTAGCATATAAATGCTCACTTCTGACTTGTACTCATAAACTGAACACAGTTTATTCCACATAGCATTTGCATTTTCGCAAGTGATAATATGAGCCATCGGACCTTCTTCTACTCGACTCACAATTATTTCTTGAGCTTTCAAATCTTTCTTTCTATATTCAGCTAATTTTTCTAAATAATCATTCTCATCCTCTGTGTCAACTTCAACTGGAAAATCTCCATTAATAGCTTCAAACAGCCCTTTACTTTCTAAAATTATTTTCATTTGAAACTTCCATAAGTTAAAGTTATTTCCTGTTAGCAATATCGCACTTGTCTTATCCATATTCAACTCTATTTAAACTCAAAATAATTACTTAAAATAAAAATCTATCTTCCAGTTTTATAGTACTCACTAATTAGAAGCTAATCCTGTTCCCCATAACCTGTAAACTTGATGCATTACAGAGGATGACAAACAACATAAAGTAACATTTAATAGACAAGACTACAAGATATATTCATAATTTTGTAATAAACTATTCTACCAATATATTCAAGTATTGGTTGCCGCTGTGGCACAAAAACAATGAAACTAAATTTAGTCAAGGCTTATGTTAAGTGCAATAAACAACACTAATGCTAAAGAAAAAGGTAAAACATTCCATTCCACGAGTTTTCTTTAGGGTAAATTTCCGGCTTCAAGCAGTTTGTGGTGTAATGTAACTTCAGAAGAATAAAAAAGAAAGCTTCGCACAAATACGATGAAAATGTACTGTCATTAACTAAACGTCAAAGCAAGTTATAAGTTATCGCATTTGTTTGTTTCACTTTTTTTCATCCGCCATTAGACAGTGGTTGCTGCGCCCCCTATAATTTATTGGAGTTGCGAATTTAATTATTTAATGGGGAAATGATATGAAATTTACTGTTTTCCACCATAACTTTTTACAACTAAGTTTTTAAGGAATAAATTACAGCCTAAGTTGCTCCCTCATAATGTATCTATCTATGGTGAAAAAATGGTTAAAATTCGTCCAGTAGTTTAGAAGTTCACCCCGGACATCCGGACAGAGATTAGTCCTTTATGTATAAAGATGAAGATGCAATTCCTAAGAAAGCAATGTCATGCTTGCTCCAGAGAGGCCTTGTTTCAAAACTTACATTATGATTACTTTTAATATTGCTGTTGTTAGGCAACGAATTTTCGAAACAATGGGTTTAATCTTTAATCATTTGATGTGGAAATTACATGACATTTACAGTTTTCGATCACGACGTTCTTAAACTAAGTTTTTTAGCAATACATTATAGCCTAAGTTGTTCCCCGATTATGTAGCTATCTATGGATAAAAAATGGTTAAAATCCGTCTAGTAGTTTTGAAGTTTATCCCGGACATCCGGACAGAGATTAGCCCTTTATGTATAAAGATTATCTTCCCTATTATTATCAACTTCAGTGTTAAGCTTCAAAGTTGATGAGCAACATTGCTCACTTAGATGAAAATCTATTCGAGTTTTACCAAAAGTTTTCAACTGAGTAATGGCTTGGTAGTGTCCTTGGGTTTTTCTCGTGACGAATCGTTGCCTTGTGGAAATTGCTCATATCAGAAAATCCATTGGTATTCCAGATGCCTTTTTCCTTTTCAAAAAGAACGCAGGGCCAGCAAAATAATTTTTTTCTTGCCTGACAAGCAGTCAGTCATTTAACAGTCTCAAAGTAACTTTCTTAAAATGCTGATTGTAATTTTTTTAGCTTCGTAGATATTGCTAGGTCAGGAGTAGGCCTGCTCTGTGAAATTATTTGAGCTTTCTCTTTGAAAGTTAAAGCTCCAAACGAACGGTTTGCGAGAACGTCTAGAAGGCAGCAATTCTCTTCCGAGCTCCGGGGGACGGGGGCAGTGTGTACTGTTGCGCATGCTCTTCAACTACGTCCAGTTGGGGGACTTGTTTTGACGACCGAGTCCCCTTCCATTACAAAAGAAAAACACAATGGACGCAGGAAAATAATTTTGACTAGTGAATTTGTTGTTTCCTGAAGCTCACATAGAAACCTGTACACTAAGTACGGAAACAAAATTTATCCTTTGGTTTAAAAAATGCGTGAATTAATCAAATAAGCTTTCGAGCGAACGCCAAGGATCTAACAAAGCTATATGAGATCTGGGGAACAGATTCTTAAGAGCTAGTCTCTCGGACAAGAAAATTTAAGACATCGCACACAGGGGAGATAGGGAGGGAGGAGCAGTAAAAGAAGTAGCGCTTTCTAATAAACTTGTTTTTCTGCTTACTTTTTTTCTTAATAAATTATTCTGCAAGGTAATTTTTTTGAAGGGGCAAATATTTAAGGGACCAGCCTAGTCCCTCTGGTCCATGGGCGGCACGCCAACGCTCGTGATTGCGAAAAACATATTGAATTCAAGGAATCACAAAATTCAAATGAAATATTATTATTTTTTTCAAGCCTGATTGTTAAACACGCATCACTTGACCTAACTTTTATTTTCGAAGTAGATCTTGCAAAGCCGGGCGACGCAGTTAGTTTATAATAAACTAGCAGTACCTGCACGGCGATGCCAATGCTAAGAATTTAAAGGAAGTCCGTTGAATAAAAAAAATCCACACTCCCCCCCCTCCTCCCTTCTGATGTGAAATGATCATTTTTCTTCTACTAAAATGCGTACACACCTATTCAAAAAAAAAAAAAAAAAAATTATTAAAGCCTCTTTGGAATTTTAAACTATTCGCCAAAACGCATAAAAATATTAACAGTAGCTATAAAACTCAAAATAATCCTTCAACTATATAGTTCATAACTTAATGCGTCAAGCAACCACGCTACCGTTACCATACCCTTTAGCGAGTGAAGCGGTTTTTTTTTCCTGCAATTTAAAATATTTCGCCAAATAAACAATACTATAGCAAAAACGTTATAAAGAACAATCACAGTTGAATACAAATCAAATTATTTACTTAGATAAGTAGCTGTCTTCAACCTTAAGAACAAGGACAAACGTTGAAGAAATGAGGAAACCAAAACCCAATAAAAAAAATCCTTGATGAGTTAACTTACCCCGCCATCTGTTAGGAATTCATAGAACTAAACTTATCCCGCCATCTATTCGGAATTCATAGAACTAAACAATTCATTAAACATTTAATTTGCAATTACAAATATTTCAATCAATCTGATTTTTTAAAAAAAATAGCCTACAGCCTTCCTCAATAAATGGACTATTTAACACAAAAATAATTTTTCAATTTGCACTAGTAGTTCCTGAGATTAGCGCGTTTAAACAAACAAACTTTTTAGCTTTATATTATTAGTAAAGGTATAGATTAAAAAGAAATCAAATCGTCTGATCCAGATTTGCAACGGACACTAACTCCATCCCGTCTTTGATGATCCCTTTATTGAAAAAGATACACGGCTAATAAATTTTGGAATGAGTACGTCAAAAACTTGTTATTTATGCATGTATTTTTTCTTGAACAATTTCAAATATTTGTTTCTTTTCAAAAATCAAAAATTTTATGTTCTAAAAATAAAAATGAAAAACTTCTGGGGGAAAAAATCCCCCCCCCCCAGAAATTTTGATGGCGCAACTTGCGCCATAATCCCCCCTGTGGGCACCCCTGCTAAATATAAATTTTAGACGGTGGTTTGGGGATTCCCGGAAAATTTTATAGATGGAGGTCCTAAAAACGAAATTTTAGACAATCATTAATAACGAATACGGTGCGTTTCTCGGGGATTTGAGTGGGAATCTTAGAAGCGTTTCGAAATTGACGTCCTAAATATGTAAAAGCCATTTCTGATGCCAATAGTGGAAAGGATGAGGCATGGGAACTCTCCCCCACCATTCTTTCAAAATGAAAGTTTAAAAAACGCTATTCTAGGCTACCTTTGGTAACGTAAAGTAAAGGGATAAGCTTCGGGGATCCCTTCCTTCCCTTTCTTTGCTATGTCCTTTTCTTCTTTTTTGTTTTAATTACTGATAAAAATATTGTGGAAACTCCTTCCCGAGTTTTTCGTTTTCAAAACCATTTGAGTGTTTTTTAGTTATAAATAATGAAATTTTCAATTTTCAATCTGATATTTTTATTTGTTTGAAATAAAAGCGTGTGCGGTCTCAGTAAAAATACTTTTAAAATTTTGGACTATGATGATATCTTATAGTGATACAGGAGTGGCTCTCTCGCAGAGTACAACGGGAAGAGGAATTTGTCAAGATTATTTCGAAAAAATATTATGAGGATTACTTTAATGATTTTTTTCGAAGAAAATTGGTTGCAATAGAGCTAGAAGAAAAAAAGACACTCACTAATGTACCCTCTTCCCCCCCCCCCCCAAAAAAAGAAGAATTTTGCATACATGGCGCATCTCCTGGGTCTGCTTAATACTTCTGCATTGTAGTGACGTAACTGGGATTGGTGAGGGACAACTTTCCGCCCCGAATAAGCTCTCGTTTTAGAACAGGGGAGGAAGGGGGGAGGGACATTTTAACTCTCAATGTGAAAAGAAATATTTGGAAACATCATTCAAATACGATACAACACTTATAACAAATTAAAACTAGTATGTTGTGGCCATCACGAAACTTTCTTCTATATTTTTCTTTTTTTTTTTTTTCTGATCCCTCCCCATGCTTGACGAGGAAGCAATATTCCCAACAAAAACAAAATTACACATGCAAAAACTTGACGACCATCCCAATGTCTGAATTATTGCAAAAGCAAAGCAAAGAGCGAAAATTGAAAGTTATTTTAAAAGCCTTGCTTGAATTAGTTACAAATATTTTATTTATTAAAAAACATAAGATGGCAACAGTTAAATATTTCCGATCATTTCCATACAATTAAAATCACGAGAAATAAGCAGACGATAATCTATTACGATTTATCTTTCTTATTGTTGCATTAATAAAGCTATTTTTATTCGCTAAAAAATAATGATAATAAAAATAAATCAGCACCTCTTGGCGCGATTGGCGCCAAAATTGAACCAAAGCCTATTTACATAAGGATTCACATATATTCCAAATTTCAACCAGAACGTAGCATTACTTCTTGTGATAGGGCACTCACAATGGAAAAAAAGAACGGGCGATTGAGCTACCCCCTTTTTAGCTGTTGACACCAAAATAAAATCTGCTTTTATACCTTTTAAGGGCTACTTGCCGATAAATTTTTCTTTCATTCCGTTCATTATTTCTTGAGATACAGCAGTTACAATTGACGACAAAAAACGTTCTATAGCTCAACCCCCGTTTGAGTTATTGACACCAAAATTGAATCAGCACCTGTTCCTGTTACTGGCAACATATGAACCAAATTTTGTTTGATTCTGCCAGTTACTTCCTGAGGAATAGCAATCACGCGTAACTCAAAAAACGTCCCATTGCTCCACCCCCCTTTGAGAAATTCGCGCCAAAAACCAATGGGCACAAGTTCACATAGGGGAACATGTGTGTACCAAATTTCGTTCGATTTCATGCTGTAGTTTTTGCTGTAGAGCGGCCACAAAAAACTGGTCACACATAGACGTGACACACACACACACATACACAGACAGACAGACAGACATTTCCTAAAAATAGTCGAAATGGACTCAGTACACCTCAAAACGTTCGAATCCGTCAAAATTCGAAATTCGAAAATTTGCACGAATCCAATACTTTCTTCTACATATTAGATATAGAAGAAAGTAAAAGGAGCAACCTCTTCTCAGAAATAATACAAAAGATAAGACTAAACCTGCGTTTTTAAAGTTCAAAAAGTTTTCTTGTTCATTCAAGATCGTCTTAAATTTTGACTTCAATTTCGTAAATGTTCCGTGTGAGAGTCTCCAAAATCTCCGCCCCTAATATTATCGAAGGTCGGCTAAAATAGCATTTCTGGAGCTCCAATTTCGAAAAGTTTCGAGAGAGGGCTTTCAATCTCTCCTCTCTCTAACATCACCTAAAATCGTCTAAAACTACGTTTCTCGAACCATAATTTCGAAAATTACTGGGAGAGAATCCTTGAAACCCCCCCCCCCCCCCGCGTTTAAAATAGTCGAAGGTAATCTACAAATACGTTTTTAGAAATTCAATTGCAAAATTTACCGGGGGAGGGAACCCGAATCTCTCCAATCCCGTAACCTAAAACATTATCAAAAATCGTTTGAAACTACGTGTTTACTACTACTACAATTTCAATACTTTTTTAATAGAGAAATCTCCGAATCCCCCAATTTCTGCTTGAATATTTTACTTATGATTAGGTTCTAATAATTTCATAATGAATTGCTAATGTTATTTTAAATTATGAATTTCTAGGAAACGGTATGGAGGGAGGATGCTATCCTATAAGTTCAACAGGGACGCTTTAAACCCCATAGGTACGACACTGCAGTGGTGTAACTATGGGGGGGGGGGGGGGACTCAGCCCAGAACCGCATGTCCGAACAAAAATTGCACAGGAGAAACAAATCGCAAAACTTTTTTTCCTGAAAGAAAAAAAAAAACAATTTTCCTCTGAAAAATATGTTAAAAAATCCCTTTGACCCCCCCCCCCCCCACCAACAGTGTCATTATAGATCGCCTAAATATTGTTTCATCACATAAATGTAAAAAAAATTCAGAAAGTCTCTGAACACCATCTCATTCTCTAATGTTACAAAAAGGGCCGACAGTCACGTTTTAAGGACTTCAATTTAGAAAAATTTCCACTGAAAGCCCCTTGAAACTCCCCTCTAGACCCATTATTTGGGCAATTATGAGGATCCATTGACATCCCCGTCTTTTAATTTAAAAACGTATGGTATTTAAGCATCTTGCATGTATTTTGATCCCTTTTTCTTATAAAATTCATAGAGTACATACTCTTTGACCCCCCCCCCCCCTCCCCTTTCTTCCTGCAAAACTTTGAAATGACAGTCCTACTGCCCTCTCCCATAACATCATCAAACCATCTAGAATATCGTTTTAGAGCTAATATTTATTTTATTTATTTTTAAAATTTTTTTGGCGATATTTTTAAGATGCATTGAGTTTTCTTTCATGCTTTCTCTTTCTTTTTTCGACTTTTACTGGGAAAGTAGACTAAAAAGGTATTTTTGAAAATTCTGGGTCATTTAAATTTATACTTTTAACGAAGTTATGGATATTTCTAGAGTAGTAGCCTTTTTTTTCAAGTAATAATTGAATAAAAGAAGACGGTAAAACATGTTATCACTACCAATTTTTTCCCCTAGTTAGTAAAATCGTTGATTTTGGAGGAAAACAAATTTTAACACTTTGTCGACTGTTCTATATATTTATTTATAAAAACTTTACTTCGTAGAGGATGGTAGAAAGCTAAGATACGTCACTGGAAAGAAAATATTTCTGCAGTTCTGCGAAAAGATAATAGTACCATTTACCCTGAATAAACCCTATGCCACTTGATTCATTTTTTAACCGACTTCAAAAAGGAGGCGGTTATCAGTTCATACCATATGTATGTTTTTTTTTTGTTTGTCCACTCATAGCGTCTCACCTAGTGAACCGATTTTGATGATTCTTTTTTTAATGGATAGGGGAGGGCTCAACTTAGGTCCCATTACTTTGTTTGACCATATTTGTTCCTTAGAAAAAAAAGTTATGGGCAAAAAACAGTACATTTTATGCAATTTCCCTATTAAATGATTAAAATGATATTGTAGCGAAGTCCGCATTTTTCAACCGTGGATATCGGTGGCTCAGTGGTAGAATTCTCGCCTCCACACGAGCGACCCGGGTACAAATCCCGACTAGGACAAAGTGAATTTTACTAAAATTTCAGTTTCTACTGTTTCCCGTATTTTCTCGAATTGTTCTATTAATTTCTGTATCTTTCCAAGTTCTGGAAGTTCCAGCACTTTCTCAAGTTGTATATAAGGAGATGTAACGTTCATTCGTGGTTCTGAATAAAGATCTCGAGTTGAGACTAACGAGTATTCGCTTAATTTGGCTTTCACATTGTCTTCGATATCTTCATCTACGCGACAATATGAAACTCATTGTTATAAAAGTTTGGTGCCATATAACATTAATAGTAATTGTAATGATAATTTTGAATAAAGGCTTTTCTAAAGCATTACAGTGATATAGAGCCGAACTTCTTACTAGGTAACTTCTTACTTTTACTGAAATATCTACATTTACACTAAAAAGAATGAAATAAAAAAATTTTGAAAAAAAAAAAAAAAATAGAACCAACTTCAAAATTGCTGTAAAAAGTGAAAAATAATTTTATTCTTTAAACACCATCGATAATGCTTTTAAACATAATTTTTGAAGTTGGCGCAAAAACGATAGATAAAATCATTCACAGTCATAACTCAACTACAACTATAAATTTAACCAGGCTCAGTTTCTTCACTATCACATAAATTATGCATTGATGACAACATATTTGAATAACGATATAAATGTTTCGTTCGTAACTTTGGATGCTTTTCTGAAAAAAATATGAACGAAGCATGGTTACACTGGATTTTACGTTTTGTTTTTGCGCCAACTTCAAAAATTATGTTTAAAAGCATTATCGATGGTGTTTAAAGAATAAAATTATTTTTCACTTTTTAGAGCAATTTTGAAGTCGGTTCTATTTTTTTTTTTTTTTCAAAAATTTTTTATTCCTATTCTATTAAAAAAGTGTAGATAAATACTTTAAGTTCTGACAGAACCAGGATCAATCTTTGAGCCATACATTTCCTTGATTAATATTTGACTCATTTGGCAAGCACGCTGACTAAGCAGCTTAAAATGTGATGCAGTACTTTACACATTGAATGTGCCGTAGGCAGGTAAATGGCAGGTATCTGCAGAAATGCGTTTTCGAGAAAGTTTAAGAAACGCGTTTTGGATTCAATACTAACATTCGAGAAATGTGGGAATTCGATGTTATTTTCTCACTTTTGTTTCAGCTGAAACCAAATAAGCAAGCTTTTGTACAATAAAGCTAACATTCAATCGATAACAAAAATGCAAACTCATGAAAAATTTGCTCTCATTTCCTTTTACCTGCGCACAGAAGTATAAAAATGTTGTTATAGATTCACAAATTATGTTTATAATGCTGAAAATGTTTTTTTTTTTTTTTTTTTTTTGAGCAATCACGATTGCTTATTGTTCTCACTTGACTGTTTTTGGCGTCCTATCATTTTATTTTCCCACCGCCTTCCTCTGCCAGCACCACCGTCGACCGGCCTCACGATGCTGCTCCTCCAGAGAAAACCGTCTCCAGGTTGCGTCCATATCCTAAACACACACACCTACACACATATACCGACACAAACACACACGCCTACCTATGCACACATACCCACACACTCATGCCTGTACACAAACACACACACCTACTCACACATACGCAAACACACATACTAACAAACACATACACACACACCTACACATATACACAACTACCCAAACATAAACGTACCCCCCACACACAAACACACAACTACCTACACACATACACATACCCCCCACAAACACAAACACGCACGCCTACATACACACACACTCGTGATTGCGAAAAACATAATTTGAAGTCAAGATGCAAAAGATCAAATTATTATTATTATTTTTTTTTAAACTGTTACCTGTAATAAGTACTGATCGGTTCTCAGGCGGGACCTTCTCTTTCACAAAATACTTAATAGCAAAATCCAGCTGAATCCTGGCAACAACTAAATACATAAGAATATACGCTCCCAATGTATAGTAATCCGTCAGAAAAGATGGCAAAATTATCCCGAGTATTTTCAATTCTATAGCCTTGGAAATGTAAAGGGCAAGGCCCACTAAAAATAGCTTGTTGAACATGAATACAGACTTTTTTTCCCAGCTAGTTCTTTGTCAGAGTTATTTCAAAGACTGAGGATATTCCTACACTTATTACGTAAAATTGATATGCAAACACCTGTTGTGGATTAGACGTCCATCACGAGGGAAGTTATCAACTGCATAATAGATAATCGATAAGAAAGAAGCTGGAAAAGTATTTTCATTCCTTGCGCTGTCTGGTTATTGTAACTGTTACTGCATCTTGTATGAATAGTTCCTTGATAAATTCACGTTGCGTATGTTTGTCCCAAACAAACCAATGCTTGCGATATACAATATATTTGGTTAATGGTTTTGGTGAACTCCGCAAAGATCCCAACTTTACACTAAGCAACGCTTCAAAATACGTTGTTTTTCTCTTTTCGTAAGACTGCTCATATTCTACAGTCTGTTATTTTTTAAATACACTTTTTCTCAGTTAGTGGTGTCACTACGGGGGGGGGGGGGGGGGGTGGCGATGGTCACCTGTCTGGGAGGTGGCAGCCAAAGCGGAATTGCAAGTTTTTGAAAAATATGAAGGTAAAAAGCATTTTTAAGTCTACAAATTGGAAAATTTGCCGGGGGGAAATTCCCCTTTCCCACTCCACATCATGGAGTGAATGTTATGCATAAGATTAGGTTCGTATTGTCAATACTTGGATCTAGCAGTGACTTCCTCTTATACTAAAAAAATTGAACCCCATTATCTTTCCCTTTGTTTAAGATACGTTAGAAATAATTAAGGGGTCATCAATTTTATGCACCCTTTTACTTTGTGACCTCTCGACGACCTGCACATTTGCGTACATGGTAAGTTACACCCAGGAACATTGAAAATAGTGCTCCAAGAAAGAAGAAAGGTACAATCGCGAAACTTTGCATGTAAGAAGAGTGACATCTGATATGCAAATGATCCAAGTCAATGCGCATGACCGTTTACCCACAGTATCGGTGCAATCGGGAAAAAGGTGCTATACAGGGTGTCCCAAAAGGTCGTTTACAAACTTAACATGCTGGTCTGCCATATCATGATGAACAAGATTTTCATAGTAACAGACGTTCGCAAGCCCAATGCTGGCGCACTAGTGCCAAGTCAGGCACTAACGGATGCAGAACATGTCGCATATTTATTACACAAACACGATTTTACACAACATTTTAGTTTTCAAGGAAGGCTTATAGCTGTTGTTGAAATTTGCTGCCTTTAACTGTTAGACACCGTCGCAACGAACAAAGTACCGACCGTCGTAATAACGATCCATTCTGACAAGATTTCTCTGATCGCTGCGTTGTCGTTGCAACGTGATTATGAGAGCTGGCAGGACTCAAATTTTAGCAACTGCTTTAAGCTTTCCTAAAAGACTAAAATGTTGTATAAAACCGTCTTTGTATAATAGATATGTGACATGTTGTGCATCCGTTAGTGTCTGACTTTGTGTGCATGGAGTGCGCCAGCATTGCGTTTGCGAACACATGTTCCTATGTAAATCTTGTTCATCATGATATGACAGACCAGCATGTTAAGTTTGTAAACGACCTTTTGAGACACCCTGTATAAACCAGTGCATAATTTAAGATTTATAAATGTTACGATTGCATCCAGATTGTTGTTTTTTGACTAATTTTTATTTTTGCTTCAAACTTTTAATATCTTAACTCTGCATATAATTTTGAACATTTTTATAATTGGAAATATGCATCTAGGACTAACGGTTGCAAAAATATCGGCCTTGCAGGTTGAACCGGAACACCCTGTATAATGAAACGGCCACACCAAAAGTGTGACCAAATGAGAGCCTGTCAAAAGCCCAAACAGAGAAGCTGAGCTTGTATGACTATATCCCCCTCCCCCAATTGTAGGGTTATAAATGACTTGCTTTAGAAGCTGAGCAAATCTTTGTTGAAGTAAAAAAAGAAAAATGTCAAATTAGTGTTCAAATCTTGAGTTATCGTAAGTCATTGCAAAGGCAGTCTTTGTCATTTAGACCTTATGGTTGGGGAAGAAGTTTTGTCTGGAAGTAAATTAGCGAATTTGTTTGTATACTATCCTTCAGTTTCTAACATCAGATAAATTTATCTTTCAAGCGGGTTGAGCTACAAATTACTTCAACTTAGCTTTTTAACATTTAAAAGATATTTCGAAAGCAAAGTAGGGAAATGTGGGACAAAGTGAAATAGCGGGGCAAAGTGAAATGGTGGAATATTTATTTTGCTTTTAGGGCTACCTCTCTGATAATATTTTAATTATTTAGTAACACATGTAGTCTATTCCAGTCAAGAAAAAATTACCTCTGAAAATTATAGAATATGATAATACAAGCAATTTTCAAAAAATGAAACTCATATTGTAATATTTTGTTGTAAGTCGAAAATTATTTTTGACAGTTTTAAATGATAAAGTTCTTGTAATTAACAGTTGAAATATTAATTTATATCTTCTAATATTCGGTGCAGTATTTATTTTGTTAATATTAAACTTATTTGTATTTTAAATATTTTGTACAATTGGACAAGTACATGTGTGGCAAAGTGGACGGGGCAAACTGAAATAGTTAATTTTTTTCGATTGTTCAATCATTTCTTAAATCTCTTACGCATTTTTTATTGATTACTTTATCAACATACCTTAATTTAGCAATTCTCTTATTTATTCAGTCATTCACTTATTTTCTTATGCATTCACTCTTTTTCTCACTCATTTATTCGTCCTGATGCTTTAGTTAGTTAATTTACTTAATTATTCGTTTATTTTTTTTCAGTATAATTTAATATATTCATTCAATCTTTTATTTACTAATTCATTTGATCAAAAATACTTTTTATAATTGAATAGAAAATGTTTCATAAAAAAATGTTTCACAAATGTTTCTGTTGTTCAGGTAAAAAGTACTAAAAAGTGCAAAAAAAAAAAAAAAAAAAAAAAAAAAAAACATTAAATAACCTTTTTCCTAATTAAAATATCAAAAATCGAAACCCGAGGTGCACATCTTCGGCAAAAACTGTACCTGTGTACCAAATTTCATCTTTCTAGACCTTACCGTTTTCCCGAGATGCGCGCCACACACACACACACACATACACAAACATCTTATTTTATTACTAGAGAACCCGGCAGACGTTGTTCTGTTCAAACTCTGTAAATTGAAAAGTTGCACAATTTCAATAAACTATCAAGTGTTTGAACTTCTTTGTTGACAAAAAAGAGTGAAAAGAAAATGTTTTAAGCTGCTTGGTGTCAGAATGCGTATATTTATTACAACTTGATTTATCTAATGCCCACTGAGCAGCTGTTTTATTAACTATTTTTTCTCGTGTACTTGAAAGATCTTTATAAAATTTATGATTTGTTCCTTCCGCCATACTCAAATGATAAAAATCGTCCTCAGATATTAAGTGTAAAAAACTAACTACCCATCTAAAACAAACGGCAAATCCCGCTTCAGCGTCCCCCCATATGAAAAGGAATAAAACACTCGAAAGGATATCATTTGAAAAAATGATAAAGGTAAAAACAGTTCCCTGAATAAGGGAAAACCACTCACCCCCCCCCCCTCCCGATATAAAACTAATATTCTTCACCTTACATGACTAAACTCTTTAGTAACCAAAAACAGTTCTTTGCAATTTAAAATATTTCGCGAAATGAATAAAAAATACAATAAAATACATTAACAGTAGCTTTAAAATGCAAACAAATAATCCCGCTACTCTATTGTTTGTATACAAAGTCGCCAAGCCACGACGTTACTGTAATCCAGCCGATCAGTAAGCGAAGCGAACTCCGACCGATTAGCGGTCCGATCTTTTGAACGAAAACTTTTAAATCCCGCTCTCTCGCTGAGCACTCACTTGCTATCTTTGGGGATATTTCGATAATTGGGAATCTGGCAATCTTTCTTCATTGCCGTCAATATTCGACTCCAGCGCCTGCGCGAGAGATATTTTTCGTTGTAAAGCTAAAAAAGAGAACGGAAACATCTATTTCCATAGGATTACTATAAATCAGCAGGGTTACCAAAATAAAACTATTAAAGCCAAGAATGAGATCACCGCGCCAGATTCCCAGTTATCGAAATATCCCCCTGTCTTTTTCTGCATGCTTGGATAATCTTCATATATCGCCAAATTTGTTCTTTCCGCCAAAGATAAAAATCTTCCACTGCACTGACCTTTTGTGTACAGAACTACCCTGTTGTAATTTATCTGGATGAAAATAAAAAATTCTTTCGTGTTTAAATTCAACCGTCTTTTCCTTTAATAATGTACTGATTAGTTTGATAATCCTTAAAGTATTCTTGCCATTGGTGCCAAAATTTGGATGGATTTGTGAGCTACGTACGGTACTTTTGGTTAGTGAAAGAAACCCGATTTCTCCCAGTACTTAACTTTAAAATAGTATATCACGGGAACTAAAATCGTTGCATTTAAGAAATGAAAGCTTCACTCTCTCTCTACATTTTATCTATTCTTCATTGACATATCACAGTAGGAAATTTCATTACAAAAAGCAGAGCTGACTTTATTGTCCTTTGGCAACAGGTTAAATATTTATTTCAGTTCTCGCTCAACAATAGGTTAAAGTAAATATTAATCATTTGGGAGATAAACCATCCAATATTTAAATTAATTAATTAATTAACAAAAACGTTTCCGATTTGATAAATCGCGCTTCGAAACCATGCTTGCCACAACTTAATTCCGCACAAAAAATTTGATCAAAATCGGTCCAGCCGTTTAGAAGCCTTAAAAGGTGACAAACGTCCGCACAGAAGATTTTTATTTATTAAGATATGTATAGAAGATAGAATAGATAGAAGTGTAGTATAGTAGGGTGGATCGAAAAAAACGAAATTTTGAATCTTAATTTGGAATACCTGCCAAAAGCTGTGCATGTGTAGGTACAACACACGTGTAAAATATTATCAAGTTTGAACAACTCTTTGAGGGTCCTACCAAGGCTTGAATTTCACCAAAAATAGAAAAAAAGGTCAATTTTCGAAAATTTTAATGAAAATACTAGTGTTTAAAATTTTTGTTATAATACGGTTAAAATGCTCCCTTTGAACACTCTTTTCATGTATCTTCCCAATTATTTACAGTCTTTGCACCATTAAGCTCGCACATAAGCCGTTAGGTTTCGTGAAATTAACCAAAAACTAACTGTTTTTAAGCTTTTTTGCATATTCCAATATTTCTTCTTTTAAAGTCCAGTTTTCTTTTTTACAACGCCTGTACAGAATGCAGTTTGAAACGGAAGTGAAGTTAAATTTTATTACATTAACAGCCCAGAATCCACTAAAAAGAAATGGCTTCATTTCGAGTTCCATTCTACCTTTTCCATCTGCCGAGCCACATGTATTAAGTATAAATGTATTATTCATTTTATATTAGAAGTAAACTATCAAAATGATTTAGTTGTATTAACTAAAAAACATAGACAGAAGTGCATTGGTTACAAAGAATGTATATTTACTCACACACAGTCGCTCTGACATATAAACATCAATATTTCACAAAATGAGGGACTTGAAAAGTATCAGTTAGTTAAAGCCACATAAAATAGTCAGTTCATCACATCCATTCATGAAACCTCTTTGAAATAGTTTTTTGATTTAAACTATGACATGATACTTCGAGGTTAGATTTTTGCTCATATGAAGCCATCTCTTGCCGATTGACAAACAAAAAAGCTTCTGTCACCATATTAGCACAGGGTTGCACCCCCTGCATGTGACAGGGGAACTAAATACGAACGCAAAATCGGCGTTGGTGTTTTCAATCTATTGTTGAATATTTTAATTAGATATGCCAGCTAAAATAGGAGAGCGGTGGCAGTTATTGCACATTCTTGCCGGTTGGTAACATCATAGTAGTCTGATGCATTAAAGTTAATCTTTGAATTATAGAATTCTCTTATTTCTTCATGAACAGAAGCCACTTATGTGGCCTTCAAAATCTTCGCAATGCCAGTTCTACGATGTACTTCCGTTCATCAGTGATCACTGTTAAAAGAATTTTTTTCCAGGTTTCAAAAATAGGCATTTCGTTCAATGACAGGATCAATAATTTTTTTCAGATTTTCACTTACGTAACGAAATGCTGTAACAACACTGATCAGGAACAGCAAAGTTTTGTTTCAATTCCAGAAGAAGAAAAATTTGCAACGGCTATGCTCCCGCCAACAGAGCCATCAACATCTTTTGTTGTCACTTCAAAAGTGGAACAAATGAGGCTTTCTCTGCAACGCTATCAAGAGTGTGCTACTAGTACGGCATTTCTGAGAGATGTGCGATGTGCTGCAGCAATTGCTTCAAGAATATTATAGGATTTTGGTCCTGTGTCAAATAATTATCGCTCTAAAGTCGTTAATAGGAATAAAATTTGGAGACAATGACAGGAAGTGTCACAGGTGAAGTAAGTGCTTCTCTTCAAAACCTGCAAAGGTTTGAAAAGTACATTTTTCAATGGCCAAAAAGACAAAACTATGACAAAAAAAAATGGTTGGAGACAGATACCATAGAAGAACCATAAGCGAGGAATCCAGGGTTGAAAAATCCAATTCTTTTTATTTGGGTCATGTGACGTCAACTTCTGGAACGGGAAAATATGTCGCGACAGCAATGTGATTTTTGAACTAAAAATTTGTTTAAGCCTTAAGGATCTTTTAACTTTTGCTGTGATAGCACGGTCACGAATACCAGAAAAAAGAACGCTGCAATTGCGGCCATAGAGAATAAAATTGGACATCCTGTCCCATGGTTAATCTGCGAATTGCATGCAAGCAGCCTTTGCGTCACCTGTTCACATTACTTGATGGTGAAACTGCTGGTCCATGTGAATTTTTGCAGGACCAATAGGTAAATTGCTAGACAGGTGCGACAATTTACCACTGGTCCAGTTTGAAGCAATTACGCTCCTTGTCGTAGGTGCTGGGCTGTTAATGTAATGAAGATGAAGTATAATTTCATTTCCATTTAAAACTGCATTCTGCTCAGTGATTGCAAAAAAAAAAAAAAAAAAAAGGACTTTAAAAGAAAAAATATTGCAATGTGCAAAAAAGCTTGAAAAAAGTCTGTTTTTCGAAATTTCACGAAATTTTACGAACTTGGTGTGCGAACTTAATACTGCTAAGAATGTAAATAATTTTGAAGATACATGAAAAGCGTGTTAAAAGGAAACATTTTAATGATAGTAGAACAAAAATTTTAAACATTATTTTCATAAAAATTTTGGAAAATTGACCTTTTTTCCTATTTTTGGAGAAATTTAAGCCTTGGTAGGACCCTAAAGGAGTTGCTCAACCTTGATAATATTTTACATGTGTATTGTTCTTTCACATGCACAGCTTTTGGTAGGTATTCCAAATTAAGATTTGAAATTCATTTTTTTCGATCCACCCTAATCTTAATATATAAAAATCAATGTCCTGAGATAACATATATATATATATATATATATATATATATATATATATATATCAACGCACAGCCGAAACCGCTGAAGCTTCAGACTTGAAATTTGGCAGGCATGTCCGCATGATTACGAAAGTAACCACTAAGAAAGGATTTTTCGAAATATCAATTAGTTCAGGAGAAATTAATTAAAACCCCTTAATTTCTGTGAAATTAAAGCCTGACATTGAAATTTAAATCCCTTATTTTCGGAGGCTTTCCTCCATTCAAATCATTATTCAGTACTTCATCTCAACTTTTGGTCGATAGCGAATTTTGAATTTGATATTGTTTTTGTTTCTCACGTGATTCTTCGAGGCTTTTCTCAAGTCAAATAATAATGTTTCTGTCTTTTGCATTAACTTTTTCAATTCGGAACTCCAGCGCTCGAATACGCTACCTTGCGGTGATTTACAAAACTGCAAATGAAACTAAAACTTTGCCACGTTGCGTTCCATGTGTGTCTGTTGACGTAAACACAGGCAGTTTGTTCTGAGTATTTATTAACGCAATCGATGTGTCTTAGTTTGCTTTCAGCTACAGAAATTAATTCGTCCCTTAGTAGTATTCTCGAGCTCCTCAAAATAATGTTAGTTTTCATTATTTCCTTAATAATAGGTGAAAGCGAAAATTCTGGATTAACAAACTTGGATAACGTTATACAAGGTAAAATTTTTTATTGTTTTGTATGAATTTGTAAGAATATGGGAGTTTTTTTAATCTTAAATTAATTAAACTTACCATATTTTACAGCAGCATTTAGTTGGAATGGACAGTATGCAAAATATTTTCTTGAATATATTATCGTAGAACAAAATGATTAACCGAGAAAGAATTCACTTTATTCCTTTTATTCTCAGCTGAAAGGTTTCGCCAAATTTGTTTAGGGTTATAGTTTTGGTATTGTGCGAGCAAAGTAGCCTTGGCGAGATTTCGCGTTTTTAGTTAAACCATTTTTAATTTTTATCATGAGTGGAATAAAATGGTAGTAAGATTACAGAATTCGATAAGTGAAAGGAAATAATGGTCAATCAACTGAAAAGAAAACTACCACCATATATCCGTGAGAATTTTGTTGATGATTTGCATAACATGACACAATTAAATCGTAGTTCAGAAATTAGAAAAATCGAAACAGAAAATTTTTAAATGAACCGATTCGGGAATTCGAGAGAAATAACTCGGCTACAAATGGAAAACAATAAGCGCTAGCCAAGCAAGGCAAAAAGGTATCATCTTCTTTCGATAACAATTTGTAATGTCATATTGAATTGTCTAGCATTAATTGTTATTCTTGTCAGGCCACAATTATTATTTAGTTTTATCAAGAATTGATAAATATCGAATTCAACATCGAGGAAATAGCTGTTTAGAACTACGGACTACGTAGTTTGCATTAATCTTTGACGTTTAGTAATGCTTCTTGAATTCTCATTTCTTTCTACGTGGGCCAGAATATCCACAAGACTTTGAAAATTAATTTAAAAAGAATAAAGCGAAAAAATGATACGTACGAACAAAAATCACAACACTTTTAGCATTTTCTTCGTTACCATGTGCGTTTGTTTTAGTTTTCAAGTCCGCCATTAGACAGTGACTTCAGTGCCCCCCTATAGTTCGTTGGAGTTGCGAATACTAGAAACGAAGTTTTTAAGAACATCAGCACAGGCATACTATCCGTTTGAATTTAGAAGAGTGCAGTTTCCTGTAAAAGTTTGCTTTGCAATAACCGTTAATAAGTCACAAGGACAGACATTAAAAGTAGCATGGATCGGTTTAAGAGAAGACTTTTTTTTTCAAGACGGCCAATTTTATGTAGCTTGCTCCAAAGTCAGTTCATCAAGCAGCTCAATAATTTTAGCACCAGAAAAAAAAAAACTAAAAATGTTGCATACAACGAAGTTCTTGCTTAAACATAGGTATAACAATAAAATATGGATAACCTGTAATGGCAAAGATAATCAATACTTTAAAAGGATCGTTAATAACAGTTAAAGATCGGTTAAGGACGAGAGCATATATATAAGGAGTCCAGGGGCCCTAGGTCCTCCCAAAATCGAAACTAGGTGCACCAAGCACTGTTAATCCCTGCTAATTCCATTACCCGAGCAATGCCGGGTACGGGAATGCTAGTGTATAGATAAAGACTCTAATGCGCAAAATATTTAGCCCAGTCAATGAAGGTAAAAAAAATAGGCTTTGTCGCAACTAATTTAGGGAAAGCTGAATTTTTGCAGGATGTTAGCAAATAAAGTATACACTAAAAAAACACAAAGTCCCGACCTCCACCCCTCTTGCTTTCTCCCCCACCCCCCTCCGAAACATTGCAAGAGCAGTACTATGATTATACGTTTTTCGTGTCGCACTTATTAGGGGAAAGCTGAATTTTGGCAGGATATTTGTACATAAGGTACACACTAAAAAGCCACAAAGTCCCGACCCCCACCCCTCTTGCTTTTCCCCCACCCCCTCCGAAACATTGCAATAGCGGTACTATGATTATACGCTTTTTGTGTAGCAACTAATTAGGGGAAAGCTGAATTTTGGCAGGACGTTAGTAAATAAGGAAAACACTAAAGAAACACAAAGTCCCGACCCCTACCCCTCTTGCTTCCCCCCCCACCCTCTCCGAAACACTTAGACCATCAACAGCAGCACTATGATTATTCGCTTTTCTTTTCGCAGCTAATTAAGAGAAAGCTGAATTTTTGCACGATGTTAATACATAAAGTGTATACTAAAACCTAGACAGTCCCGATCCCAACCCCTGTTGCTACTCCCCCATCTCGTTCCGAAACATTGCACAGTGATCAGTTCAGTACTATGATTATACGCGTACAGCTTGAAAATTTATGATGTTAACGGGGTGTTCCTTTTTTTATTTCACTCCTAACAATATTATAAACCAGTGGTGCCCAACCTAAGGCCCAGGTGCCGTATCCGGCCCGCGAAGTTGATCCGTGTTGCCCGTTGTTTTGTGAAATGTTACAACTCCAAGAGCACGATTAATGACAATGTTACAAATTGTTAGCCAAATATTTAGAAATTGATTTCTGAAAACATTGTTGGGGTTATACACACTATTATACACAAATTATGAAACATAAACTTTTTATGTAGATACCTCAGTTTCACCATTTTACCAACTTAATCATATGCAGAAATCTCACAATAAAAAACAAAAAGTAACTTCAATAAATTAATAGCTTTTTATCATTACGTCTTGGAAAGAAATGTTTGAACAAAATTTATAGATAATAATATGATAATAGTCATTTTCTCGAAATGGATCAACAATGTAATGACGTTCACTTAAAGTTTTTACTACCATAATGGAATTATTTGTTACAAAAGTTTATAATTCGTTTGTGTCGGCGATATTCTACAAAATAATGTTAATGCTTGGCTAACTATTTAAGCTTTAAATAAATCAGGAATAGTATATTTGAACTGATTATTTTCTCGCAGCGGATATTATTAACGTTTAATATTACTTTTGCTTTTTATTTTTAAGCCCTATATAAGGGGCCATCTTCTAATATTTCGTTGGTTTGGTCCGAAATATTGTTGTAGAGCATTCCACTACAGTGTCTGCACATAGACGTGCAATCGAACCTAGGTTTACGACAGATACAGTTTGAAACACATAATCTTTTCAATTGCAAGATACTAATTGGAGAAGTTCACTTGAAGCAGAGGTAATCTTCATGAACTTAGGAATCAGTCTGTTACATGAAGTATAATGCCAACCCAACTCTTCTGGGGAAGTTTAAAACCTAACCAAGTTTGAATCTGGTGTTGATTCTAAAAACTCTGGTGGAAACCTTAAAAAGATGTTGACGAGTGACGTCTGAAGATTGACCGTGATTACCGAATATCTGCTTTTGTATCGGGACATCTGGATTTTTCCCAATAAGACAGTTTTAGATTTCTATTTTTGTGTTTGGAGTGTTTCAAATCTCAAAGTGCAGGTCGCTTATGAACTTCAATAATCAAATCTGTGTCGATGTCGGTTCTCGTCTGGGTTGACATGATTCAAATCGATTGATTTAAAACAAAACCATCGATTTAAATCATGTTTAATGATTGTTTAGATCAGCGGTTCTCAACCGGTAATCCGGTGAACCGGCATCGGCACCGGGAGCAGATAAATTTCACCGATCCTCAGAGATTTTTGCTCCTCTACGTTAAAAAAAGTTCCTTACTCAAAAACAGAACCAAAAAAAAAAAAAAAAACATTATAATAAAAATAATACCCTTTACGGTATCTTTCACGTGAACTTTATGATTACTTTTCGCACTTTTCTATGATTTTTCAGCAATGTTTATTACTTCTGTATAGTTATTACATTTTTTTTACCTTATTCTTAACATTAAACTTTTTTTAGCACAAGTAGTAAGTAAAGTTTTATTGATAGTTGTTTGGTTCTATTTTTATTTTAATTACTTCTACTTTAATTTATAGTGGGCGCTGTTTTTGTTTTGTTCCATGGAACGATAAATAAAAATGGCAGTTTTGGCTGGAGAACTCAATGGTGGTGTGTGGCTTGTTTTTACACTTTTAGAATCACAGTTAATTTTTGTATACACGGAAATTTTTCCTCTGGCGCAACGTACATAAAATTGGAGGCACAGACGAGATGTCTGAAAAAAATCGGAAAGATAAGTATAATCTTTTCTTGAATTTTGATGGAATTAGAAAAAGCCGCTGACTTTGGTATGGAAGATACAGAAGCAAAAAAGTTCCGTGAGCGAGCTAAAGCCTCATTAACCAGAATTCGCAATTCATTACAATCTGTGTTATCTAAAAATGATATTCTTATTAGATTGGAAAAAGTAGAAGAAGCGTTTAAAGATTTTGATAAATATGATGGGCTTTTGCCTAAAACAGATTCGGAAATTGCAGAATTTACGGAACTGTATTTCGATATCAGAGTCAAATTGCAAAATTTGTTGGATGAAATTGTTATTAATGAAAATGTTACTTCTACGAATATTGTTGTTGTTGCATGCCCCCATGGTCAGCAGAGCTAGACCAGGTCCATGAGTTTGTTTACCCTCAAAAAATCCAGCACCGTCAGTGGGTCTCCAGACAGATCCCTCCTGGAGAGCCCCAGGCACGACAGTATATGGTCAGGCGAGGCCTGCTCAACGGAACACTTGGAACAAGTCTGGAAGGTCTTCGACCTCTCCGAAAATTTTAAAGTTTTAAGATGTCCACTACGAAAACGGGCAAGAGTTGTTTGTTCCTGTCTGTCAAACCCAGGGGTCAGGGAGCCACCAGGTCGTGAACATCTGTACCAATGGTGTTCTGGCTGGACAATCCAAGTAATATTATCCCTATGTTTAATCTTTGAGTGGATCTCCTGAAAGGTGAGTGATGCCGTTGGTTCTGAGACCTCAGCAGCACCAGCTTTCGCCAAGATATCCGCGATCTCATTACCACATGGGAAGGGATCCACTGCATGTGAATTTGATGAGAGAAGGAAAGTTGTTTTAGTTTGTTGAGTATTGAAACTCCTACACTATCTCTCACATTTTGCCATCTGGTCAGGTGTTGTATTGCACTTCTGCTATTGGATAGAATCCAAATTTCGGTTCCGTGGTGGAAAAGCTCTAGAGAGTCTAGGGCTTCATCAATGGCTATTAGTTCACTACGGAACACAGAGCAGTAATCAGGGTTTCTCCTCTGAATCCTCAAGTCAAGGTTTTGCGATTTGATGTAAATTCCACTACCAGAGTGTTTATTATCGTCACTACTGCCATCCGTGTAGACTCGAATGGCGTCAATTGGAATCTCTCCAATTCTCTCTAGAGCTACTTGTCTTAAATAGGCTGGAAGATCTGTTTGTTTATTCACTTGAACCGGTAAGTCAGGATGGAAAAAGACGCCGTCAAGATCATCCGCTGGGTCTAGACATTGTATCAGATGATGTGATTCCACGGTATTATCGATTATATTAAGAGAGGCTAATTGGCTGAAGGGACTGTTCCTTCTGAGCCTTTGGTTATTACGCCAATTTTCGAAGTAAATAGAGGTACGATTTTGTGTACCAAGAGCTCTGAGCTTGTTGTAATATTTTGTTAGGTATGCTCGTCTCCTAAGACTTAGCGGCTGAAGGTTTGCCTCGTAAAGCACAATGTCACTAGGACAAGTGTTTCTTAGCCCGGTAATAATCCGGGCAGCGCTGAGCTGGACTTTTTCGAGTTTTTGCAGATTTGTAGCAGAGGCAGAGCAATAAATTGGGATGCCATACTCAAAGATTGGTCTGATTAGTGAGATATACGTATTTCTGATTGTTCCAGCATCAGACCCCCAATCACGCCCAGAGATGTACCTCAAGATGTTTAGTCTCTTTCTAGTTTTAAGCACAAGATGATCAATATGACTGTTTTCCAGTATTTCAGGGTCCAACACAAATCCCAAATATTTTGGATGTTTATCCACATTCAGCCGTTGACCATTCAGTAAAATATTGGGATGGTAATTATACATCTTTCTGTTAGTAGTAAAGAAGGCTATCAAAGATTTAGTTGGATTAAAACACAGTTTGTGATCATCAAAGAAATTCCGAATCTCTTCTAAGACTTGGTTAATGACACTCTCCAAGCTCTTCAAGTCAGAATCGAACATCCAGAGGACAATGTCGTCCGCGAAAGCGCCAACTTTACATTTTTCCTTAATAATTCTTTCAATGCCTGATAAATAAAGTGAGAACAGAGTTGGGCTCAGCACTGACCCTTGAGGTACCCCTTGAGAGATCCTTAAACTCCTGGTGAGGGAATTGTTATACTTCACTTTGAAAAATCTATTTCTCAAGAAATCGTATATCCAGGGAAGAGCTTTACCACCAATTCCAAATTTTTTAGATAGTTTTATAATTAGTAAATTATTCCAGACTTTGTCAAAAGCTTTTGACAAGTCCAGGAAGACTGCGATTGAATGATTAGTCGGTTTCCTGTTTTGGGCATCTCTAATCCCCTGACAGAAGTAAAGTAATTGGTCAGTAGTGCAATGTCCCTCTCTGAAGCCGTACTGCTCCTCTGGGAAAAGATTGTGCGAATGTAGGTGAAAAGTGAGTCTTCTCAGAACCATTTTTTCCATGATTTTGCATGCAATACTGGTTAGGGCTATAGGTCGATAGCTCTCCGGGGACTTGTCGGTTTTGCCACGTTTCTTAATAGGTATGACTGTCGCTCTCCTCCAGTCCCTAGGAAGATGTCCCTTATTCCAGGAACAATTAATAATATCCAGGAACCTTTGCCTTCCAAATTCACTAAGATGATCTAACATTTGACCATGAATGCCGTCAGGTCCAGGTGATTTATTCAGGTTAGTTTCTCTAACTGCAGCCTTGAGTTCACTCATGCCAAAATCTTTACTGAAAATGTTGCTTTGACTATGGTTATTGCTGCGACAGCCATGTACAATATCGCTTGCCTTGATTTTGACTTTTATGTCTTTGCCAGTAAAGTTCAATTTACTTATTCGTTGATAATGTAAACCTAACAGGTTGGCTGCTTGTTCATCGTTCTCGGCCATTTCACCACTGTCACTCTGGACTGTGTTACTCTGCTCTACCTGTGGTTGTTCTTTGCTAATATTTTTAACCAGTTTCCTTAGTTTTCCATTATCTATTCTTGAGTCAAGTCCCGAGCACAATTCGTTCCATTTGTCACGTTTAATTTGAGCATATTGTCTTTTAATTTTTGCGTTGATTTTATTCAATTCAGTTCTTGCGAGATTACCGTTGTCCGAGCCCTTAGATTCAAGGATTCTTTTACGTTCCTCCAATAGAGGTTGTAGTAAGGGTGATTTGCTAGTTAAGTAGGGTTTTTTCCTCCTCAATTGACCCCGTGGTATATATTTCCTGGCTGCTTTTAATATCGTTGATTTAAATGAGTACCAGTTACATTCTACACTGTCTCTGAGAGGATTCTTTTTTAACTCATTGTCAACAGACTCTGAAAATAATTGCCAGTCCGCTTGTTTAAAAATCCATTGTTTTTCTCTACTGGTGGTCACTAGTTGTCTCTTTTTCAGTTCAATTAATACTGGAAGATGGTCACTCCCCAAGTTGTTCAAGCCTGTCCAACTACATCCGGGACTGATATCTGTGCTGACTATTGAAATATCAAGAGCTTCTTTCGTGTTATAACTATATGAAGAATGAGTGGGGGTGCCATCGTTAAGAATAGTAAAGCCTCTGTCATTAATCATGTCAAGTAATTGATTTCCTCTTGTATTTGCTAAGGAGCAGCTCCATAAGGTGTGTTTGGCATTAAGATCTCCTAGACAGATAGTACCTACATTTAGTAAATCTTGCAGATCGATTGGAAGATTATTAAGGTCAGGGGGATGGTACATGTTGAAGATATTAAGTGGTCTTCCTCTCCAGAAAATTCTTATACCTTGAATCTCGAGAATGGATCCATCAATTAAATCTCGATTTATATCTATACTCCGATATTTGATGTCTCTGAGAAGAAAAGCCAATCCTCCGCCACTCCTGCTCTGTCTATCTACCCTATATATGTTGTAACCCTTGATTTTGAGGGAAGTGTAAGTCTTCAGCTTAGTTCTACGAATATTAATCCAGTGCATTCTATTAAGGGTGATTTTATATTGCCACGGCTTAATATTCCATCGTTTAATGGTAATTATACAGACTGGCTCAGTTTCAAAGATTTATATGTTTCAACAGTACATGGTAATGAATCTTTAAGCAAAGTACAGAAATTTCAGTATTTGAAAGGTTTATTGTTAGAAGAGCCAACTGCTATAATTAAGCATGTTACGGTATGTGAAAATGGTTATGATGAAGCGTGGAAAAAATTGCTTAATAGATATGATAAAAAGAAACAGATTGTTAATTCTTTATTGAAAACATTTGTTGAGCAGCCTAATATTATTAAAGTAAATGGTTGTAATTTACGACAATTGGCAGATACCTCTGATGAGGTAATTAGGGGTTTAAAGTCATTGCATAATGAAGCAACGTTACGCGATCCATGATTTATATACTTGCTCCTGCAAAAGTTGGATTGTGAAACGCGTCAAATTTGGTCGCAAAAGACTTGTGATAAGGAATTCCCTAAGTTTGAAGAATTTATTCAGTTTTTGAATGAAAGACGTTCCTCATTAGAAGTATGTGATGAAGAAAATAATAAGAAATGGGTTTCAAAACCGGATAAAGTTGTCCAAGCAAATTTAGTTAGTAATTTAAAGCAAATGTGTCCTAAATGTAATGGGGGGCATGGTTTACACAATTGTATGAAATTTAAACTGATGGATGTTGAATCTAGAAGAAGTTTTGTGTATAAAAGTGGTTTATGCTTCGTGTGTTTCAAGCAACATAATGCTAAAAGTTGCAGTAGTAATTTTCTATGTCGTATTTGTAAACAAAAACGCAATACATTACTACATGAGAGTTCTAAAAATTCGTTGCAAGTTTCCTCAAGCAGTGATAAAGACTCTGTAGAGGAAACTGAGAATTCAAACCTTTCGGTCAACACAAATGAACATTCGGGTAGTGCTTTGCTGCCTACGGCAGTTGTAAAAATTAATGATTCGTCAGGACAGGCTCAAGACTGTCGTATTTTGCACGATTCTGGATCTATGGCCTCTTTTTATTTCGGAAAGTTGTTTACAAAGATTAAATTTAAAAGGAAAAAATGCTAGAATCTCAATAAACGGCATAGGAGGAAGCAAAGCGGACACCACTCGAGGCGTTGTAAATTTAACTATTCATTCGAAAACTCAAGAAAAGGCCCTTAAATTGAGTTCAGGCATTTGTTCTAAATAAATTGACAGCGAACTTACCGTCGGAACAATTGGATACTAGTAACTTAAGTTATTTAAAAGGTATTGATTTAACGGACCCTCGGTTCCAACAGCCTGGGACTATTGATGTAATAATCGGAGCAGATTATGTGTTTCAGACACTACGTCCTGGGCAAATTATAGGAGCTAAAAATGAACCAATAGCTCAAAATACAGTTTTTGGATGGGTTATCTCAGGCAAACTAAAATCGCAAGCAGGTGATTCAAGAGAGATAAATTTAATTAACATGCATTCGGAAATAAATATTGACAAAACATTGCAGGAGTTTTGGAAAACAGAAGAAATAAACTATAAAGTAAAGGTTTTAACGGATGAACAGTTTGTGAAAGTAATTTTCAAAATACTCATAAAATTTTGGAAGACGGGAAATTTAAAGTTAAACTTCCGTTCCATAAATCAAAAGATATGTTGGGTGAATCAAAAGCTGCCGCAATTTCACGCTTATTTGCTATGGAACGCAAATTTAAAAAGGATGAAATGCTAGAACAAGAATATAAAGGGTTTATGGGGGAATATGAAGACATGGGCCACATGGTTCCTGCAAGCTTAACAGATCCAGGAAAACATTATTTTTTACCCCATCATGCAGTTTTAAAGCCTGATAGTGTAATTACGCAGCTAAGGGTGGTTTTCGATGCGTCAAGTTAAACTTCGACATCGGTCTCATTAAATTCAGTTTTGGGTGTTGGCCCAATCGTTTAGAGAGACTTATTTTCAATTGAATTTTCATTTTGAACTTTCGCATGTATGAATTTGCTTTTACTGCAGACATTGCTAAAATGTATAGACAGGTGTGGATAGCCGAGAAAGATCAAAACTATCAGCTCATACTATGGAGAACCAATTCAAAGTCTCAAATACAGGAATTTAAATTGCGTACTTTTAACATACGTAACTGCATCGGCCCCATTTTTGGCACCAGAGTGCTGAAACAAATAGGAATGAACTGCGAAACAGAAAATCCATTTCTTTCGAAAGTTATTTTAAATGACTTTTACATAGATGATTTATTATCGGGGGTAAATAATATAAGTGAAGGTATTAAAATTTGTTTGGAGTTGTCTGAAAAACTAGATTCACATAGTTTTCATCTCAGAAAAATGGAGATCAAATGCTGAAGAAATTTTGAATCACATTGAGTCTGATTCGAGAAATTTAGCGGAGGTTCGAATTCTTCCAAGTAAGGAATCAAAAGTTTTAGGACTTTATTGGGACTCGAATTCGGATTGCTTCACGTTTAAAATTGCCTTTCGTGAAGAGCATTTAGTAACAAAAAGACACATTCTTTCAGAATCGGCAAAAATATTTGATCCATTAGGACTTCTATCTCCTTGTACTGTAATAATTAAAATATTTTATCAAAAATTGTGGTTATGTAATTTAGATCGGAATACAGCTTTGCCAAATGAGTTACAAAAAGATTGGAAAAAATTTCAAGAAAATCTACATGTAATGTGACTGGTATCATCTGTTAATTTAATGAAGATTCCAAGGTGGTTAAATACGCATAAATTAATTCAAACTCATGGGTTTTTCGATGCTTTGGAATTAGCGTATGCTGCTGTAATATATACGATGCAAACCACAGCAGATGGTTCAAGAAAATCCAGTTTGATGGTTGCAAAAACAAAAGTTTGTCCGATTAAACAAATTTCAATCCCGCGTTTGGAATTGAATGCTGCAAGATTATTAGCGCGGTCTTCTGCAGTCTGTTCAAGTTGCATTGAAAGATTTTGAAATAGAAATTTTTGCTTGGACTGATTCTACAGCAGTTCTAGCGTGGTTAGCCAGCCGTCCCCGACAATGGAAACAGTTCGTAGCTAATAGAACATCTGAAATAATTCCATTCAAAAGTTGGGGCTACGTGAAATCAAAAGAGAACCCGGCAGATACTGCCTCACGCGGGCTAAATGCTAATTTGTTAATTGATTGCAATTTGTGGTGGAACGGTCCACCTTGGCTACTCAAAGATTCAAAGGATTGGCCTGAAGCCATTCAGGTGCAAGAAAACAAAAACACACTAGCGGAAAAAAAGCTTAAAGTATTAAATTGCAATTTGTCAGAAAACAAAGACAATTTCTTTGAAAAACTGTTTGATAGTTTTTCTTTATCAAAAATAGTTGGTATTGTAGCTTATTGTTTGAAATTTATTAATAGGTGTAAGAAAAATAACTTAAGGTTGAAGGCTGCAACTTGTATTCCCATAACTTCTGTTGAAAGAAATATGGCTGTGTTAAAAATTATTTTGTTTGTTCAAAGTTTATCATTTTCTAAGGAACTGCACTTATTAAGAAATAACAAAGCTATTTCAACTAAAAGTCCACTACTGCCATTAAATCCTTTCATTGATGAATATGATGCATTACGGGTGGGCGGAAGATTACAAAAGTCATTGTTGCCGTTTCATGCAAAGCATCCTTGGATATTACCAGCGGATCACAAAATTAGTAGCCTTCTAATTCAGCAATATCATTTGATTCACCTTCATGCTGGACAAACACTGCTAACAAATATTCTCAGACAAAGATTTTGGATCATCAATTGCAAAAAACTCGTTAAGAAAATTATTAACAATTACATTTGTTGTACCCGGTATAGGCAAGCAAAAACTACTCAAATAATGGGAGATCTGCCCGAAGCAAGGGTTACACCTGCGTGTCCCTTCTTAAACACGAGAATCGACTGCGCAGGTCCTTTTGTTTTGAAATTTAATAAAGGAAGAGGATCAAAAACTACAAAGGGATATGTTGCAATTTTTGTGTGTTTCGCAACAAAAGCCGTCCATTTAGAAGCAGCAAGTGATTTGTCCGCAGATAATTTCATAGCAACATTACGAGGATTTAGTTCCCGTCGTGGAGCACTGCGTCATATATTTTGGATAATATAATGGTATAATGGTACCCATTATAATGGTCGAAATTTTGTTGGAGCTGAACGGAGCTCAACGACATTCAGAAATTTTTATTATCTGTGAATGAAAATGAGGACATTGCTTTTTTCTTATCTCAATCCAATATTGAATTTCATTTTAATCCACCTGCTTCTCCGCACTTTGGCGGGCTTTGGGAAGCAGCAGTTGAATCTATGAATTTTCATTTGAAAAGAGTCCTTGGTGAAACTGAATTAACTTTTGAAGAGATAACCACTTTATTGACCCAAATTGAAGCATGCCTCAACTCCCGTCCACTAGTTGTTACTATCGACAGTAGCTTGGAAGTTCAAGTCCTGACGCCATCTCATTTTCTTACAGGAGATGTTCTTCTTAGTCCCCTTGATGATACTCCAGTAAATAATCTTTCTTACTCTTCCAGATGGAATTTAGTCACTAAGTTGGCGAAAAAACTTGGCGACCGAAAGCTTGGCGATATATCGCCAAATGTTTGCCAAATTTTAACACCACTTGAATTTGCATTGAAATTAACAATGATTTCCCCCAAAAAAGGTGTAAAAGACCCCCTGTGGAACATCCGAATGCAACCAAAAGGAGAGGTGCAAAACTAGAGCCCACTAGGAGTCTACGTACCAAATTTCAACTTTCTAGGACATATCGTTTTAGAGTTATGCTAGGTATATAGGGTAGGTGGGGGTAAAGCCCCGCGTGGGGTAAAAACCCGCACCGAGTTTCTTGATTGACCTCAATCGAGTAAAAAGTTGACCATCGGGTGATAGTTTTGTCTCATTGAAACTAATTGTTCCATGAAAGTTTGACCAGGTGAGTCACTCTCGAGGTGAGAAAATAAGGAAAGTCATTTTTCTAGTACTTACATGTAACTTTTCTGAAACATTATTTAAGCAGTTCAAACTGCTGGATTTGAGGAAAAGAATCAGCGAATTCCTTAATGGTACTGCTGAATTTAAGCTTTATTTTCGGGTTAAAATAATTTCTTCGGCGGGCTTTTTAAAACAACATGGCGCGTTTTTCCAGAAAGTGGCTAAATGGGGTAAATCACCGCAGGAGTTTTGAGGTAAATCCCCGCAGCTCCAAAAGTGCTGGGATTTGCCCTACTTGACCCCAAATTGACAGTTTTCACTATTTCATTATTATTATAATTATTTTAGAATGTGTTTGAGCAATTGTGTTTATTTTTAAAAAATATTCGGTTGTTCGCATTTGCTCACAAATTTGAATTTGAGTAAGATTATATGGGTATTTTTTTATTTAAAAAAATTTCACGCTCATTTCAGTTAAAACATATTTTTAATTTTTGCAATTTACTCCAGGACGTACAAAATAAAAAGAAGATTTAAGAGCAATAACGGAGGTTTAATTCAATGAAGCGCTTAGATCAATAGAAGAATGCTCATTAATTTGCATGGCAGCTGTTAAAATTGGGTTAAAATCTGAGGATCGACAAAAGAAACGGGGAGGTGAGAAACTTTTAAGATTTAGATCAACCTTTACTTTACCTTTTAGAACAAGAAAAAAAGAATTGGTAATTTTTTTGTATTCCTCTCCATCGGAGATTTTTTGGTCTTACTCTAAAATCTCTAAGGTTTCTTCTTTATAAATATGCATAAGAAAACAAAATAAAATCATCAATTTTGTTTTCAATCCCAGCTTGCTGGTAGGGATTTTGCAAGTGAGTTCATGAAGAGAAATAGGCTGTCTCTGCGAGTTCTAAGCAAAACCAGCGTAGTTAGAGCCATGGGTTTCAAATAGAGCTTAGCTCTCACAATACTTTGACAACTTGGAATCCGCGTTAAAAAAGTATAAGTTCAGCTCCAACCAAATGTTTAACATGAACGAAATTGGTGTTCAGACGGACACCAAACAAACTTTCTCTACACGTTGCTCCTAAAGGAAAAGAGAAATATTTCCGAAACTGTTGCAACTGAGTACTGCTGCGTATGCCATGAATCCACTTGAGCACTACATCCCACCGTAATTTATTTATGCAAGAAAAAGAAAGAATCGCCAAATTCTTCGAGGCGGTCCAGTAGGTTGAATAGAAAAGCCATGGAAAAAGAACAGCTTGCTATGGGAAAGGAGAGGAAAGCCGTGCGAAAAAGAGAAAAGAGTATGATATGGAGTCAAAACGACATAAGTTAACTTTTTCACAATACCAATGTAAAAAAAAAGAAGAAAAGAAAACAGGCCAAAAAGCCAATAAATTCAAAAATAGAAAAAAAGAAAAGAAAAAAAGAATGAGACTTTTCACTTCATTCGATAACTTAAATACAGGTATGGAATTACAACTAAAAAAATCTAAACCAATTAATAATGTTATAAAGAGTTATTATCAGGTGTTTTTTTATGCAGTCATCCTTTTTTATCCAGTATTATCTTGGCTGGGATAAGGATCCGCATTGCGGTTCTTTACCCCTACAATGCGGGACTTTACCCCATTTTGTGGGGTAAAACCCCGCAATTATTTTTTTCGGTTCATTTGTAAATTTCTCCGTAATTAATGATCAGAATGAGCTGGAATTAGGAGAGGCAATAGCTAATAAACCATTCTACAGTTTTAATTTGAAATATTGAGAAATTCTTCTCTTTATTGACCACAATGTTACATAAACAAAAAAAAACTGAGGGGCTTTACCCTCACCTACCCTACGCACATACATAGGGTAGGTGGGGGTAAAACCCCGCGTGGGGTAAAAACCCGCACCGAGTTTTTTGACTGATATCAATCGAGTAAAAAGTTGACCATCGGGTGATAGTTTTATCTCAATGAAACTAATTGTTCCATGAAAGTTTGACCCGGTGAGTCATTCTCGAGGTGAGAAAATGAGGAAAGTCAGTTTTCTACTACTTACATGTAACTTTTCTGTAACATTATTTAAGCGTTACAAACTGCTGGATTTGAGGAAAAGAATCAGCGAATTCCTTGATGGTACTGCTAAATTTAAGCTTTACTTTCGGGTTAAAATAATTTCTTCGGCGGTCTTTTTAAAAACAACATGGCCCGTTTTTCCAGAAAGTGGCTAAATGGGGTAAATAACCGCAGGAGTTTTGAGGTAAATCCCCGCAGCTCCAAAAGTGCGGGGATTTGCCATACTTGATCCGAAATTGATAGTTTTCACTATTTCATTATTATTTTTCTTTTTAATGTGTTTGGGCAATTGTTTTTATTTTTAAAAAAATATTCGGTTGTTCGTATTTTCTCACCAATTTTAATTTGAGTATGATTATATGGGTATTTTTTATTTTAATAAAATTTCATGCTCATTTCAGTTAAAACATATTTTTAATTTTTGCAATTTACTCCAGGACGTGCAAAATAAAAATAGATTTAAGAGCAATAACGGAGGTTTAACTCAATGAAACGCTTAGATTAATAGAAGAATTCTCATCAATTTGCATGGCAGCCGTTAAAATTGTTTTAAAACCTGGGGATCGACAAAAAAAAAAAAAAGAGGGAGGTGAGAAACTTTGAAGATTTAATCAACCTTTACTTTACCTTTTAGAGCAAGAAAAAAAATTTGGTAATTTTTTTTTGTATTACTCTCCATCGGAGATTTTTCGGTCTTACTCTAAAATTTTTAAGGTTTCTTCTTTATAAATATGCATAGGAAAACAAAATACATCATCAATTTTGTGTTCAATCCCAACTTGCTGGTAAGGATTTTGCAAGTGAGTTCATGAAGAGAAATAGGCTGTCTCTGCGAGTTCTAAGCAAAACCAGCGTAGCTAGAGCCATGGGTTTCAAATAGGGTTTAGCTCTCACAATACTTTGACGACAATTTGGAATCTTCGTTAAAAAAGTAAAAGTTCGGCTCCAACCAAATATTTAACATGGACGAAATTGGTGTTCAGACGGACACCAAACAAAATTCCTCTACACGTTGCTCCTAAAGGAAAAGAGAAATATTGCCGAAACTGTTGCAACTGAGTACTGCTGCGTACGCCATGAACCCACTTAAGCACTACATCCCACCATAATTTATTTAATCAAGAAAAAGAAAGAATCACCAATTTCTTCGAAGTGGTCCAGTAGGATGAATGAAAAAGCCATGTAAAAAGAACAGCTTGATATGGGAAAAGAGAGAAAAGGCGTGCGAAAAACAGAAAAGAGCATCATGATATGGAGTCAAAACGACCTAAGTTAACTTTCACAAAAAAAAAAAAAAAAGAGAGAGAGAGAGAGAGAGAAAGAGAGAGAAGAAAAAAAGAAAACAGGCCAAAAAGTCAATAAATTCAAAAATAGAAAAAAAGAAAAGAATCATAATGAGACATTTTCACTTTATTCGATAACTTAAATACAGATATGGAAATACAACTAAAAAATCTAAACCAATAAAGAATGTTATAAAGAGTTATTATCAGGTGTTTTTTATGCAGGCATCCTTTTTTATCCAGTATTATCTTGGCTGGGGTAAGGATCCGCATTGCGGTTCTTTACCCCTACAATGCGGGGCTTTACCCCATTTGTGGGGTAAAACCCCGCAATTATTTTTTTCGGTTCATTTGTAAATTTCTCCGTAATTAATGATCAGACTGAACTAGAATTAGGAGAGGCAATAGCTAATAAACCATTCTACGGTTTTAATTTGAAATAGTGAGAAATTCTTCTCTTTATTAACCACAGTGTTACATAAACTATAAACTGCGGGGCTTTACCCTCACCTACCCTACGTACATACGGACGTCACGAGAAAAGTCGTTGTGATTAATTCGGGGATCGTCAAAATGGATATTTCGGGTGTCTATACGTTCTTAGGCATATATCCACGTGTATGGTCGGGTTGAAAAGAAAAAACTCAGTATTCATTCGGGGGCGAGCAAAATGGAAATTAAGGCCGATTTTTGAGCGAAATTTTTTTCGCGAACACAATACTTCCTTTACTTCGTAAAAGGAAGTAAAAAGTTGATATTTGAGAGATATGTTCAAATTTTCGACTTTCTCAAATTTAAAGACAAAAAAAGAAAATTACATTTCAAATCAGTAGTATATTGCACCGAAATTCCACAAATTGATGACAAAGGATTAAGAAATGTGTAATTGTAAGAGTGGGTGTTTTATTACGTTCATAACACAAGTTTGGAAATGTAGTCCCTTGTCATGTAATTATTGTAAGTTCCCAAGTTATAACATGAAAAACTTAGTGTATCTAGATAAGAGTGCCCAAACTACGAGCTTCTAAAATTTGGCCTGTGGCAGTGGGCCAGATTTTAAATGTGTAAATTAATCGAATCATTTTTTTCTTATGTATGTTTCATTCTACTGGGATAATTTCTTATACAGTGTCAATCGTTTAACTATTTAATTGTATCAAGTAATTCAGCTCCTTGTTTTATATCTTAATCTAACATTTGAAAGTTTCATGGCATCATAATGTGTTTGGTTTCATTAGAAATTAAGGATAGTAAGATTCCCAATAATTGTAAAAAAAAAAAAGTTAAATTGTACTGAAAAAATTATTTTGGAAAAAGATATTTGAGAATATTCCTACATCAATAAGTGATTCCATAGGGTCATACAAAAATGTTTCTAACTAACTAATGAATTTAATTTTTTCTCAAATAGTGACTAATGATGATTACGGAGGTAAATTTAGATATTATGAAATTAGTAGCTTCTGAAGTTAATCAATATGAAGTCAATTTTAAAGTAACTTTGATAGTTTTATGTTTTAACCTAATAATTAATGAATATTAGTTATGATGCCAGGAGAAAAAAAAATGTTTTATTTTCCGTGTTGCTTAACGCAACGCCTGGCAGATAAGAACTGAAAATTTGATGCAAACTTAGAAACTTGTTTTTAAATTCCAGGAACACCGTAGTAACGTTTAATTAAAAAATACATTTCAATCAGTTCATATACAAAAATATGTCCGTAATTCTGAATTTTAAACTACAATTAGTACGATGAGCTATTAGCCCACGAGTCTTGAGAAATTTTTAAAACCGTCCCTTTGGTCAAAACATTTGGAGATCCCTGGTCTAGATGAAAGGGCTCTCTTTGCTTTCCAGTTCTCTTTGAAACTTTTAAAGTAGACATAACGAATTCTTATTTTTAAGGGACATCAGCCCCTTTTTCTGTTAAATTCTCACTGAAATCTCAACCAATTCAGTGTAGTTCTCAACTTTTATGGTCTCTCCAGAGGGAATATTTAAATAAAACTGATCCACACAAAATTCTTCCTTGCTCTGAAAAGCTTGAGAATCTCATGAAATACAAACACTTTCTTTTTCAACAAAAGTAGCAACTTCTATTAACTTTTACTTCGGATGCGTTTGAGAGCAGATGTCGTAGACGCTTGAATGCTGTCGACTCCATTCAGTGGCGGATCCAGACGATCCTCTTGGGCGGGGCGATTTGCTAATAAACTATGGGGGGAGGGGCGGTGACTGAGTTTTTTTTTCTTTTTCAAGTTTAAAAATTGAAGTGTCTTTTTTTTTTTAATTTTTCATTATGTTTGTGGCTAATAAAATATGGGGTGGGAGGGAGGTTACTAACTGAAATAGTTTTTTTCAAGTTAAAAAACTGAAATATGACTTTTTAAAAATAATATTTGTGATTAAAAGAGTTAAATTGAATGATACTAGTGATTTGAATACAAAGAATGAAAAGTTAAGGTGGCAGTATCAAGTTTTTGCGCCGTCTCAGAAAAATCGAAGATCCGCACTGGGCTCTCCTCCAAAAGTTATGTTCTGAAAACGCAGTTTTCAACGATCTTTTTGGTATAAAGACGAAAGGGACACCTTAAGGATCTTCTCCGGAAATTTATCGAAATTTGAAGCTTCAACAGTTTTGTTACATTTCGATATTGAAGTTCCGAAATACGATTTTAGAGGATCTTTAATGATGCAAGGGAAATGGCGGTTCGGAGGCTTTTCCCCAAACAAATTTCGGAAATGAAGTCTTAAATTGCAATTGTGTGCCATGTATAGTGACATTATGGGAAAGCATGGGTTCAGAACTTTTCTCTCGAAATATTTTGATATTGAAGGACCAAAACGCAGTTTTAGATGATTTTTGAAACTGAAGTCCTAAAAACATTTAGCGTACATTTAGAGAGCTCTTAGCTATCCAGCCTTGGTATTCTTTTGGCTCAGCATTAAAGTACTGGGTTAGCATCACAAAGGTCCATGGATCAAACATTGCCACGGACCCGTTTCGTTTGTATTCCACGTGTTGATGACCCAGCTACTCAAAAAATGGCACCCTGTAAAGCAGCAACAGGCACATCTCGTTGCTTACGCCTGAACGCTTGATTTCTCGGCGCCCCATCTGATCCAAATATCGCTCTCTCGCTTCCCCGCTCCATCATTTAGGAGAAGTTATGTAGTGTACATTCAGAGAGCACTCAACCCATCTTTACCTCAGAGCCTTGAGGTCATTTTGGCTCCAGTAAAGTACTGGGTTAGCATCACACAAGTCTGTTGATCAAACCCCGCCATAGACACATCACTCACTCTTTACATCCACACACCCCAAAAAAGCGAAGAAAATCTTTTAAAACGTTAGGGGAAGGGACCGGGATCGGAACTATTGGACTATCGGAACTTTTTGAAATTGAAGTCCAAAAACGTAGTTTTGAACAAACTTTGGTAATCGGAGGTTCGGGGACCTTTCTCCGGAAATTGATCAGAAATGGAGTATTGAAAAAACGCTATTGTTGGCTATATTTGGCAGCATTAAAACAAGCGATTTAGTTGAAGAACTTTAACTCCACTTTTCAATATTGAAGTTTCCAAAGGTACAATTTTAGACAATCTTAAATGGGGGTGTGGGATAGAGGTTCTTCCGCGGAAAATTTCCAGAGTTGAATTTCTAAAAACGCAACTTTAATCCTTCTTTAATGACAAAAGGTGAAAGCATAGGGTTCAGAACTCTCTCCCTGGAAATGCGTTGATATTGAAGTTCCTGAAACGCAATTTTCGACGTTTTTTTTATGATATTAGGGGAGAGATTATGTAGTCTTTTTCTTTGGAAATTTTTCGGGACTGGAGTCTCAAAAAGACGATTGTGTAGCTCAACTTTGATACCGTTAGGGGAAGGGATGGGTTGAAAGAAACCTTCCAGGACAATTTTTTAAACTTGAAGCTCCAAGAGCGTAAAATTTTAGACGATCTAACGATGACAAGAGGAGGAGGAGACTCTTCCTTGGAAAATCTTTGGGATTCGAGTCCTAAAACCTAAACTGGAGGTGACTTTTGTGATGTTGGGGGGGGGGGGGGGGGGGGGAGTGGAGATTCGGTGGTCTCCCCTAAAAAAATGTTTTGAATTTTCAAACCTTTTGGAGGGGACGATCACCCCAATTGCCCCCCCCCCCGTGAATCCGCCACTGACTCCATGTTGAACACCGCCACACATTGCTTCTCCAGTCCCAATTTTAGGAGCAAAAATGCTACTTGTGCGTTTATAAAGAGTGGTATACAAGTGGCTCTAATTCCCTACTGTGCTACGCCAGAGGGTTCCTCAGTTTCCGTTGACCCTTCACTTATGCTAAAAAAAATCATTGAAAAAAGAAAGAAAGAAAATATATCCAGTTTTCTTCTTCGATACGTGAATTTCTGTTGCCTAAAATTCTATTAAATTATTGAAATAAGTTGACGAAGTGAAGTCAGACTTACATTATAACCAAACTCAAATGATGATTTAACTAACAATATGTATTGCATAAGCGGAGAAATACCATTTTCTTGTATTAAGAAAAATATGACTTAAATTAACCAGGTGATTTTCCCAATTGTAGTTCGAAGCAACAACAATTTCAATTCGTAATCTTTCATCTTGCGATAAATGAAACTACGGAAGACAATAAAATTGATTCTTATATAGTTTACTGTTTGCACGCTACGTAACAATAATGGCAAACATTTTCCTCCATAATTATTCATTTACCTCAGGATAACTGCTCTCTTATCTTAAATGCTTTTTGAAGCAGCTAATAAAATACTTGACTCTCTAATTTAATACTTTTCCTCTTTTAAGCAATAATATTTAACGTCAAGCTAGATAGTTTGCGATAAGTTAGATACATTGGTTAAATTATCTGGGATCTACATAAAATTTACCTCCATCGTGTGGAAGAACAACCTTTGTTAGTAGCCCAAAAATGTTCGTTGTTTCTTGAGCACTGCCAAGTTGGGTTGAGCATTAACTCTTTGCTCTTGTGTCTACACTGCAAATACAGGTGTGAAAATATAGACAGGTGTGATCAATCTTTACATACATAGTAGAGAGTTATTGTGTCTGTGTGTGTGTGTGAACGTGTCTTTGTTGGTAGCCTACGTGTCAGATGAAAAGGTTCAGATGCATGAAACTTTGGTGACAGGTATTTTGGGTGAGGTTCAGATGCACATTGAAGAATTTTCCCTTAACTTGAAAATGTTCATTTTTTTATTCCAATTTTTATCAACAATTATAATCTAGGAAAATAAAACACATTGTTTTGATGTGTGTGTTCGCCTGTTGCCTCCTGATCAGAAGAAAAAGTCCAAAAGAGGAATTTTCAAAAATATCAAATAAGTTCATTTTTATTATCTTAGTTGTAAGTAAAAATTATTATTTCAGGCAGTGAGAAGCAAAGGGATGTAAGTGGACATTTTCAAGTTTTGAGTAAAACGTGCTTGAAGATAACATCTTAGGTAGGCTTTCATTGAAACTTTTTCTAAATCATGCCGTATAGCAGCAATTACCAGGGCTACTAGTACCATCTCTTGCCCCAAGACAGTGGAGAGGTTCTCCTACCATGTGTACAGGTTATCTCCAAATTTTTAATTTTGCCACTTACATCCCTTTGCTTCTCACTGCCTCATTTGTCTATCGGAGGTTCCGTTCGATTTTTTTTTTTTTTTGTTTTGAGTTTTCTGTGCGAGTTTCAATAAACATGATAAATAAGTATACATAATAGAAATAGTTTTGCGTTTTAGCGTCGTTAGTTTTTTATTTTTCTCTCCAGTTTTAATGGAGTTGTAATTCGGTAAATAATAGAAATGTAATGCATTAAGACGTATTTCAAAATTTATTCTAAAATGTACGAAATAAAGAAAATTTATCTTCAATACCGGAGTTAAATCTTCAGAAGAATTAAAGCTAATAATACATTCAATTTTGGAAAGATATGTTTTATAGCTGCTATTTGTTCTTCTGGAACTTTTCGAGCTAAATTGGTCTCGAACGATTTTATTTAAAAGGAGACGATAGGATGGTAGATTTCTTTTATAAATGAACATGAATCAGATATGATTTTTTTTTCAAGGGCACTAACATATCAATCAGCAGAAAGTTTAGTTCACAGAAACTTGACTTTACCCTGGTTTTATAAAATAAGTTCCATATGAAGCAGTGAGAAGCAATTGGATGCAAGTGGACTTTTTATAATTACGAGTAAAACGTGTTTAAAGTTCAAATCTTAGGTAGGCTTTTACTTAATTTTTTTTCTAAACCATGCCGTATAGCAGCACCCACCAATCGCTACTAGTACCATCTCTTGCCCGAAAACAAAAGATAACCACCATTTGAACTGATTATCTCCAAATTTTTAATTTTACCGCTTTTGTTTTAACTATCTCATGTGTAAAATCCTCATATATATAATAGCGAATTCACTGATCGAATAACGCTGACGTCATCAATTTTATAAATTATTTAAAGGCAATTATTCATCACACAATATAATCATGTTAATTGGAAAAACACACGATAGTAAAAGACCAATAATTTTTAACTTTTGGGATCTCTTTCTAAACATTTTTTCATATCACAAATGACCTTTCAACCCTTTATCGTTATAAAAGAAGTAAACAGCAAAATCTAAGCAGTTAACCTTCCCCTAGGAAATTTCCAGCAGGTTCTAGAGCTCTTCTAAGACAATAGTCTTTTTTTTTTCGTCTTCAAGAGCTCGAAATGATTTGACCTTTTTCGCAGCACTCTGGTGATTTGGTGCTAATTATTTAAAACTAGAAAATCGCCCATTAAGGTATGATTGGTGAAAATTGCTTCTACATTTGAACGAAGCCATTGCCTGTTTGGTGACATTTTGATTGTTGAAATTGTAACCCTAACTCTAGTTAATTAACCCTAAACTCCAGTCGGTAGCGTTCACTGTTGACCATTTTTTCGTTTCTTCATTCCCTTGAAATGACACAGTCTTACCAGTAAAACAGTTAAGTTACCAGATCGAGTTAGCCTTGTCGCGATAAAGCCTTTCCCTGCATGTTAAACCTTACCAACCATATTATGAAATTATACTGTGGCGCAAGTTTCATTGTTGAAATTCGCGGATTACTCTATCCTTATCCGAAATGGGACTATTCGGCGCCGCCATTTTGGCGCGGCCTTTCGGCGCGAAAGTTTCGGCGCGACCCATTTCAATACAACCTGTTCAAAAATCGAAATTGTCTGCATACAAATATGCCAGACATTGATTCAAAATTCGAGATATCTTTTGTTTTTTAAGCTTTGTAAAAAAAGTTTTATAAAGTAATATTTTTAAAGATGTATTTTGTTTTTAAAGATGTAATTTGTGCACTTGCTTAAATATCTTTTCTGTAAAAAATTAAAAACTGTCAACTAATAATAAGATGAATATTTTATATTTGTTATTGGAAAAAGTTAACGTGTTGAGAAAATACCCGTAACCCTGCTCTCTATAAAGTTTTAAGTTGTGTAGCGTGCTTTGAACACAGGATAGACGAGAAAAAACAAACTTATAAAACTAAAGGATACAAATAATATTTATTATGTAAAGATTATTATTATATATTGCTTTTAAGTTTCATAAAAGCATAATATAATGAATAAAAAAATATTTTAAATTTTCATAAAATTGAAATAAAATATTTTGTGTCTTTTTAGTTCCTGTAAATGTTCTATAGCACTGAACTGTCGACTAACTATTTGGTAACAATTAAAAGCAATAATAAAAAATAATAATAATAATAAAACTTAAAAAAAAAATGCAATAAATTTATAAATCGATCACATAAATATACTAGTGTTTAGAACTAACTTTCAAAAATAAATGATTTTTTAGTCAATAAAAAAATCAAACGTTGCCTTAAATTTATCTTGATGTCCATACATGAGTTTGCAATAGCTAAGTGGAGCTTTTTGATTAGTTTGAAAAGTGTTTTCACGTGAAGAAAACTTATGAAATTATTTCCAATAGCTGCTACAACAAAGAATTAATCACCACAGAAGCACAAAACAGCTCAGAATTGATTTAAAAAAAAAAAAAATGATAGAGGTAGGACTGGTACTGGCATTATTTGCTAATTTTTCAAGATATTTCTCTTCATGTTGTCGCAGTAAAACATACGTTTAACACATATGCCTCCTCTTCCCCTTCCTCCACTGTAATTTTTAAAATAAATTTTAACTAACTTCTATAGCGCCAAATTCACATACTTCTTCCAGAAATCTTTTTTTCTTCTTTGAACTAAAATTTCTAAAATAAACAAAGTTCAGAATGCAAAAAACTGGCGCCGAAACGGACAGCGCCGAATCGGTCAGCGCTGAAACAGCCGCGCCGAAACGGTCGCGCCGAATCGTAACAAACCCTGTCGAGAAATCAGTTCATTCCAGCAATTCAAAGTGAGCGGGAATTCGGGAACACGTGGCTCATGCAAGACAGCGCACCGCCAAATCATACCAATGGAGTGTTTGATTTGCTTGAAGAGCCATTCGATGAGCAGATTGCGGCTTTAGGGTACCCAAAATCGAGAAATATGATAGTTGATTGGGCACCCTATTCCTCTGACGAGAACCACTGCGATTCATTTTTGTGGGCTTATATCAAAGGCAAAGTTTACGCTGGAAACCCCAAGAGCATCGAAGACCTGAAAACTGCGATTCAGACTGTTATTGAAAGCATTGAAACTTCGACCCTTTAGTAAGAGATGCGAAATTTCGCCATTCGTTGGCGCCATATTACAGCTAGAGATGGAAGACACATCACACACGTATTAAACTACTATTTCCCATGCATTGTGCTTTGTTTTAGGTTTACAATCAAAGTGTGACATAGGTTTTAGAAATAATTTATTAATATCATTAGCATTTTATATTTTGGCGTACCAAATAAAACAGAAATAAGTACGTATTTAGTTTTAAAAAAAATAAATAAATTTTGCACACACTATTGAACTGCTCCGCAAAGTTGTAAGATGCTCCTCAAAATCACCTCAAATGCTGCTCAAGTTGTTTCTCTAAGGTTGACAACCCTGATTTACTGTTTTTAGCGTCATCTATCTGGTCATATTTTAACAATGTAGTAACACATGTAGCCTATTCAGTTAGGAAAAAGCTTACTCTAAGGATCAAAGCATGTAATAATGCAAGCATTTTCAAAAATTGATACTCATACTGTAATATTTTGTTGTACGTCAAAAAAATTTTTTTTTTGTCTTGAAATGAAAATTTTCTTGTTATAACCATTTTAAATATTAATTCGGGCCAACCAATATTGGGAGCAGAATTTATGTATTTAATATTAGATTAATTTTTATTTTAAATGTTTTGTGCAATTGGATAAATGCACGCGGCGCAGAGTGAAACAGTTTGTTATTTATTTATACGTCACTTGCGTATTCACTTACTATAACACTTACCAAAATTCCTTCATTTAATAACCAACTTATTTATTGATTAATTTATTCATTCTTTTTTTTATTTACACGTTCATTTGATTAAAAACATTTTCAATAAACTAAAATTCAACAAAGAATATTTCGTTAGAAAATATTTTATTTTTTACTTTGTACTAAGAGAAAGTGTTCGCGACACGACAAGAAAGCTGAATTTTCCTCTTTCCTGTTTTTATTGAGATAAGTTGTTAAATGTAAAGTCGCAATTATTAAAAGTTACATTATGAAACAAAAACTGATGTTAGCAAAGAAACTGCTGTATTGAAATAAAACTCGTGTTTGTAATGACATTAATATGAATTTAAAGCTGAACTTGTTTGTTTTGTTTCAAATTTTCGTATGATATTTGTTTAAATTTTTGGTTTAGTGTCTAAATCAAACTTAACCAAAACTAATATGTTTACAAATGCAAATTTCAAAAACGTTCTTAAATTTATATTTTATATCAGGAAGGAAAGGGAGGAAATGGAAAGCAATGTTGTTTCATTTTTTCAAACCAATATTTTTTTGTATTTTTTTTCTTTCAACAGTATAATTTTCCCCGTTATCAACAATCTTTTGCCACGTAATGCACAGAATTTTCAATCCCGGATAGCTAGAAATGAATCGGCTTTTGAGCAAAATATCTGCAGATGGATGTTTGGATATCGGACAAATTTTCAAGTTTTGTTTGCTACATTTAAATTGGAACAAAGCGAAATCAGATGTTGCAGTGTCAGGTGAGGATGAACCAGCCCACCACAGCTCGTTAATTTTTTAAGGGTTCGTCTTGAGCAGTGTGTTTTTGCATTATCATGTTTCAGGATCACTTCTTTTCAGCCAATAATAGCGGAAGTATATTCTCGCCACAAGTTTCACGACCTGATTTCCCTTTCTTCCAACCGCTAAATCACTTATTTATGAGACAAAAACTTGGTTAGTGTCCAAGATGCCATTCCAGATATTTTGTTCCAAAATCAATTGATTTTTATATATCCGGAATTGAAAATTTGCTTGCTGAATGGTAAAAGGATGTTGATAACGATAATAATTAATATCGTTAATTAAAAAAAAAAAACTTTTAAAAATGTATTTGTTTAAAGAAATACGACATTGCTTTTCGGTCCCCTGATTAATTCCAACAAAAATTTTAAACGATCAACTCATTTAAAAGTTTGATAGTACAAATTTATTTATACTATTTTCACATACTTTAGATTTCAATATAACTTCATGAAAACTGTGACAATATTTGTGTTTAATTAACCATTTTTTTATTTGTTGAATATTATTATTTATTAGTTATTTAAGTTATTGATTAATTATAATTGATTTATGTAACAGTATTATTTGTTCCTTTCTTTTTTTTTAATTTTGAGAAAATTCCCCTGTTTTTTTAAAATAAGTATGCAGTACTAAAATGCAATTGCTTTCAACAGCTTATTCGCCGCATAAAGTATTTAATCATTTTTACAGACAAATATTGCCAAACATTAGTTTTACTTAAGAGTAATTAACAGTTTCTTTATGAATGTATAATATAGTAATCAATACACAATCATTGTATTGAAAATAATTTGTTAACAATAAATAATGTAATAGAAATATCACATAATAGAATTATATATTAATTATATTTCCTCATTTCAATGACCCTGCATAAAACTTGTAAAATGTCGGTGGATTTTCATTTTGTTCCCATTTCATCAAATTTTATTCCTTTTCCCCAATTTATTCCGACCTATAGGACTTTATATAAAAATTGGGCAAAAATAGCAACGTTAGTATTTTCGTTTCTCTTACAGCTCCTCATCTTTTGGTGAATCCCTTTAACCGAATTACCACATAGCTCGAGAGTGGGGGGGGGGGGCAGGTTCTTAACATGCCGGAGAATGAGCTCGGTTCACCAGGGTGGAAGATATCGACGCTAAATACTAGATAGTCTCAAGAGCCCACTAGACCCTACCTACCTTCCTCGAGTGTCCAAAAATTGCTGCCACAGATGAATAGCAGAAGTTATAAATAAAACGTGAAAGTAAGAATTTCTACCCCTTTCACGTGAACTAATCAGGGTTGCCGAGGGTTGAAAAGTGACTAAAAAAGAGTAATTTGCCCTTTATTGAGTTTCCGAAAATTGTTATCATAAATGAAGAGTAAAAGATGAAAATAAAACGCTTAAGTAAGGTTGCCTACCTTTTTCGGGTCCCTAATCAGAACTGTCAGGGGATAAAAGGTGCCCAAAGAGGAAGATAATTTGCCCCTCACCGAGTTTCTGGAAATTGTTGTCATAAATTAAGAGTAAGAGCTGTAAATAAAACGCCAAAGTAAGGTTGTCTACCTTTTTGGGCACCTTTTAGCCTCTGACAACCCTGATTAGGAGCCCTAAAAAGGTAGGCAACCTTTAAACCGTTTAATTTCAATTTTGATCTCTTCATTTATGATAAAAATTTTCGGAAACTCAATGAGGGAAAATTACTCATTTTTAGGCACTTTTCAACTCTTGGCAACCCTGATTAGTTCACGTGAAAGAGATAGAATTTCTTAATTTCGCGTTTTATTTACAACTTTTACTCTAACAATATTTGAAACTCGATGAGAGTAGGTCAAGCCTAGCAGCTGAGTACTGGATGCCAGGTCTTTAAATTATTTTCACTGTAATATATCAATTACCATCTGGCTAATCCGTTTTTGCTTAGAAAGGAAAACGATATAATTGTCTACCTGAACCTCAAAGAAGTTTTAAAATTTAATTGCTTTTCTTTAATTTTTGTAGTCTTAATGTCCCACCTCAACATGCTAATTTGCTACTTTGTTGTTTTACTATTTACTGTACAAGAAACTAAACAGCTTCACATTCATCAGCAGACTGCAGACAAAATGTCTTGCCTCCATAAACAACAAAAGGAAGTTTTGAATTAAAAAGACAAGGAGAATATATCCACTGTGAAAAAGGGAGTCGAACCTACCACTTTTTTACTGCGCGCAGCCAGCTGCCGGAACAGTTGCTTTTCACCTCTCAGTCAATGAGGTCCCTGTCGTACTCCTATCAAAGTTCCTTACTCTATATTACCATTCGCTGAAAGTAAACTATGTAGGTCAATTGAGAAATCATCTTTGCAAATAAAAATAAAATAAAATCATTTCCCTTTTAGTGGTGGGATCAGTGCCCATAGGTAAAAATCAAAAATAGAACTTAAGATTCCCATGGGGAGGCGTTCAAAAACATAAATTATCATTTTTACAAAAAAATTTCGACTTGGCTTATACACAGAGCTTGGATACTTCAAACAAACAGCCGCCTCAAGGTCGTTTAGGACAGCGTCAAGTTTTACTGTTGATGATTTCCAATATAGATAGCAAAGAGCTTCAAGTCTTTTTTGATATTGGTTTCCAAGTGTGTGCCTGATATCATCAGGTAAGTTACATAAACTGTCTTCAATTTCAGCGAAGCGGTTTTCATAAGCAATCAAAGGTGTCCTGAAAAGTAATAAAAATATAACGTTAGCAAATATAGGAGCAAGAAAATGTGTAAAAATGCATTACTTTTATTTTGGTATGTAATTTCAAAAAACCTTAGCAGTTTCTTGGGAACGTTGACGATAAATCATTAGTTGTCATTTAAAGTACTGACAACGTAGTAGATAGCAGTTGCTTGATGTTGACTTGCAAATTCATGAAATTTGAGTCGCACAATTTAAATTTAACACAAATGCATAGTTAAGCAAAAAAAATGAGGTTTGAATTTCTAATCTGAGCTCAAAATATATGCAAAAAGTTATATCAGCTATCTTGGTCTGATTTCTACAACTACTAAAGCTTATATAGGCTTGTATAAACGTATGTGTGTGTCTCTTTATATATATCGGGCCTGAAATTGTTCAAAAATAAGACTGGAAAACAAAAGGTTTAAAACCACTGGTTTAGAAGATAATTCTGAGAAATTTACCATTTTCTTTCTTATTTAAATCAATTTTTCAATTTGCTCTTCAACGGGTTAATAAAAAAATTTATATTTTGAAAAATGACCATGTCCTATTTATAAAAAATGTACAGCTTGTTGAACTAAAATTAAAAAACATATGATGAATATCTTGACGAAAAACGTGTAATTATTGGATAAGTAAAAAGTGCATTCTGCTGCAGTTATTAAAGAAATATTTCAATAATATACATACATTTCATGCAATCTATTTAACACTATAAAGAAGAGGCTCAGGGGGGCACAGACTGAGATACTCAGAATTTTCAGGGCTTTTAGTTTGAAAAACTCCGATTTTAGCTTTAATAACGCAATTTTAGGCCATTTTTTTAATGTTAGGGCAAAGGTGTAGGGGTAACTTCTCGAGATATATGTTGAAGCTGATGTTTTGAAAATAACTTTTAAGCTGTCTTTGGTGATGTAAAGGTGAGTAATCGGGGGGGGGGGGGGGGAGCTTACCGCAAAATTGAATTAAACTGAAGTTTTAAAATTGCAGTTTTAGACCGTCTTTAATAAACAATAAGGGTAAGAGGTTCCATGAATGATCCCTTCCGAGAACGACTCAGAGGTGAAGAATCAAGAACATCTTTAGATGACTTAAGGGGATATCCACCTCAATGTTTTAAAATTTAATTTAAAAGTACAGTTTCAAGCTGTATTTAAAGATGTCAGAAGAAGGAGTTTCGGAGAATCACGCCATAAATTTAAAAAAAAAAAAAAAACAACGACACTTTTAAAACATTTCAGCTATATTTGATGATAAAAGGGAAGGGAGGAGGGGGTCTCATTCTAGAAAAATAATATCCACAAGAATTTGGTGCATATAAAGCTGACATATATAATTTGTGTTCAACTAATAAAGTTTAAAAATGTCATAAATTAAATGTTTATGGAATTTTGCAATCGACTCGACCTGTATGTAAAAACGGGGATTCTTCAATACAATTGTCCAGCAACGTGGTGTAAATTTTTAAATCTGTATATGTGTGTTAAATAAATTAATTCAAAAAAAAACATTGAGTTTAATGACTGTTTAGTAGTAAAACTGTAAACGATTTCTGCAGATGCGTTTCAAGATTTCCTTTTACTGAAAAGAAATGAACATATGTCTGTTTAAGCTTGAGTTATGCAAGAGTGTTTTTCCTGATAACGTTTGCATTTAAATTACCAGACATTCGAAACAGAAATTCATTTTTTTTTTCGTATTTTGAAAAGCCTTGAAACAATGAACCCTCCACACGAAATTAAATTAGACGTTCGACAGAAACAAAATAAGTCTAAGTTGACCAACACTCAATTGATTAAACTTTTGCCCAAAGACGATGAGGATTCCGCAATACTACTTCCAGCAAATATGATGTTCATTTTAAAATGTGGATTTATGTCAAATATGTTAATTAAAAAAATATTTCGTTTTACGACAAGATGTGCTTAATAAGCTGCAAAATAGGAATTCAGAGGCTCTAAGTGCGGTAGTTTAAAATGCAAATTAAATACTTGTTTTAATTTTTAGCTGCATTAGGGAACTTATTTCTTCCTTGAGGCAATTTAACTTTTTAAAAAGGACTCTGCATTTCAAAGTACAATTAAGCCAGTTTGACCAGGAATTTCTGTGAACTTATGTTTTTATTGAAAGAAAATCACATTATTGAAAAAAAATTCAAGTACAACGGAAACTTTTTAAATTTAAGTGGCACATTCAACTTAAACAGAATTTGATCGAATCGAATACGATTGTATATACCAATAGCGCAGCCAAAAATTTGCATTGCTTCAGCCAGTTGAAATTTCTCACTACGCCACTGGTAGATAGTATTCCATCGAATTGAATATGCCATTAAAAGAAAGCAAGTTACGCTGCATGGCGTTTAATCAACCCAATGATTGGATTTTCACAAAATTTTATTCCAGAAGTAATTTTTCCGAAAAATCATACTGAAATAACAAATTAGAAACAGTGCCTAGTGAGATATTTTATCGCTCAATTTGTCACCAAGTGGTCATCCATTCATAGCATCATTTCAGGGGGATATTCAACTCTAACATAATTGATGATTCGATTTGAACCAATTCTATTAACCAAAAGTGCAGCCAAAAATTTGCTTTACTCCACCCAGAAGAAAATTTCTCGCTACGGCACTGGTAGATAGAATTCGATCGAATCGAACCTAATCAAGAAAAATATGCTTCTTAGTCGTCATTGAAAATTACACCGATTTGGCTCAAAAAAGTAAAAGTGTAAACGCTGCTATCGGAACCTCTGTGCACAACCAAAAAGGTATATTTCAAATTTAAATGTCATTTCTGTAGTTATTTAGTTAAGTTTATTGTAAATTTCAAATCAAAGGTCTAATAAAAAGCAAACAAAAACCTATCCTGCTCAAGAGAAAATGATTTTAATATTGGAAAAGTATGGTCTCTCGGAAAAAAATTGCAACTAGCTTTAAATTAATAATAATGCATACAATACAAAAGAAACACACACACAAAAGGGTTTATCCAAAAATAACATGCAACAGACCTAACTGTTTGAAGATAAAAGATTTCTAGACAGCTAGAGGAGGTGTGTGACGCGGGCGGTCATTCCAAACTCGTCAGCTTGCGAGATCGAGATTTTTGCTCACGACGTAGAAATGTCGCAAAGTAGCATTTTAATCTACTCGAACCTAGCTTGCGGCGAGGTTCGAGTAGATTAGAACACTACTTTGCGACATTTCTACATTACAAACGATCACGTGAGCGAAAATCTCGATCTCGCAAGCTGACGAGCTTGGAATGACCGCTCAGTACCACCGACCTGCGTGAATTAGGAAAGAGTATTTTAAACAGTGGGAAAGTTGAGCACTAAAATGAGTTCCGGGCTTATAGACACTTTAATAGATGCATCATGTTTTTTACCAGTATTGATTTTTTATTATGACATTTGTCCCTTTATTTTATATTTGTTCACAATACGTTTTCATAAATAATACAATTTTTGTAGAAAATTATGAAATGTGACAACGAAACAATATGTTTTCAAGCATTTTTTGAGAAATTTCGAATACTGGTATTTCTCATTGCTCTTTATTTGACATTTTTTGTTTTTTTTTAAATATTTTTTCCCTTAAAATATTGTCTTGTTTTGTACAATATTGTTATTAGCTAGAATACGGGACTTTAGCCGTCCCGTATGGAAGTTTCCCGGGACGCAGGACAATTTTTCAAAGTACGGGACTGTCCCTTGAAATCCGGGACGTCTGGCAACCCTGATCCCTACTCATTTCTAATGAAAAATCAGTTATCATAGATCTCACATTGTTATTGGTTGAACCCGGATCATATGCAAATGCATATTTTTGCATCCTTTGACTATATTGTATATATGCGTAGAAAGATAATTTTATTAATGTATGCAAATTAAACAGTTTTCACTAGTTTTTATATTTTTAAAAAACTTAAGAAATAAACATTTTATTCTTCACAAAGTACACGCTTAATGTTGATAAAGCGACTCAATTTTTTGGGTTGCAAAAATATGATGCCATTCTTCAGAAAAGACATTCGATTTTTACCTTGTGCGATTGAAGTGAATTTTTTAAAACAGTAAAAATATACTCCTGCAAAATTCGATATCAGATCATGGAAATGAATATAGAGACGGAAGCGTACATTTTCAAAAATTTGGAACTGGACGCACAAATAGTATGCATCAAATAGTATTTATTGCCCTATAAAACTTACAGAAGTTGAAAGAATATTGAGTAACAATTGGTTATGGTAATATCTCACTGGAGAAGACTTTGAAGAATTTATTGTAATAAAAGTAATTAATGTGCCTACCTACCATTTTTGGAGCAAAGAATTGCTTTAATTTCCCCATAATAACAAACTGAAAAAATATAAAGGTCAATCATATCTTATTCAGAATTGACAACTTTTCTCTACGTAAGTAAACATTTTTAGTGCACAAATTTTAAAATATTGAGATCACGCTTTTTAACTTTCTGTGTTCATTTTAGGCGTTATTAGCACATACTTGCGTGCATATTTTGATGAGTTTTTAGTGCATATAATCCGGGGTCTATGAGTATAAGAAAGTTTTTGTTTTTGCCGAAGAACTAAGAGCAAGTCTTTGAACTTAAAGTTAGCAATAACACTGTTCAAAAACGTTTCTGAATTGTGAACAAAAATGAGTACATTTGCTTTTAAAGCTTTTTGTGTGCAATGTGTATCAGAATGCCCAATTTAAAAAAATCAAACTGGCTTATTTAAAATGTTGAACATCCTGAGTCAAATAAGCGTTTATTTCTTTGCGGAGTAAAGACATAAATTAGTGCTATCAGATGAACTCTTTGGTTAAAAAAAAAAAAAAAAAACTTTTAGCGCTTTTTTTTTCTTCTCTCTTAACGCCACAGTACCCTTCACCCGGCCAAGCTAGAAATATCAGGTACGGAATGTATCAATGGTTAAAAATAAATAAAATAAATCTAGCAACTACAAGAAAGTTACTATATAAAAGCCCTACATTCGGTTTTCTGCTACTATACGTTTGAAGCATTTCTTTCTCTTCAAAAGAAATTTGTATTTCACCAAATGCTGAAACCAAATGCCAAACGAAATATCATCTCTTCAGAGCAACAGTAGGATTTCTTACTATTATTCCTGGGATCAGATGTCTTACTGTTGCTCTGAGGCGACGATATGGCAAATGCGATAGCACACAAACTATATTTGTCGCAATTTAAACTCAATTAATGCGATTGTTGAAATAAAGTTAAATCAGAAGTTTCACCGAAAATTTTGTTCCTTAGTGGAGTGATTACATAAATTGGAGTGGTCGAAATGATCTTTTTGTTCATTAATTCATTTTGCTACCACAAGTCAACAACAAAAAAAGAGTCCTAAATACAACAGTCTGCTATTACGTATTCAAGCAGTTCTCTTTCTCCAGAAAACATTTTTGATTTCCCCGACTTATCAATCAGACGTAATATGGCTAATACCTGAGCACAGAAACTTCTCATCGTTAATGCATTGATAACAAGAAGTTCTGTCTAGAACTAGACGAGCCTATTTTCCCGTATACCCATACAACTTTCTAGTACCTGATCAATATTCTCAAAAATAGCTAAAATCGCAAATGTTTTCAAACATATTTTTAAAATACTTTAAGCTGATTTCTAGGAATAAAATATTCCTCACTCATCTAAAAAAAAATTAGATGCGTAAAAAAAAAGAACAAATAAAATAGCAGCAACTTTTAAACCTTTTAAACAAAGCAGCTAATACACTTTTTTCCATTAAAAAAATCTTTAACAGCTTTCAAAACGAAAAAATAATAATTAAAATTAATAAGCTCATTAAAATAAATACATCATATCAAAAAAAAAAAAATCGTTGATTTTTCCCCTGTTGCCAAAAAATTTTTTTTAAATGAATTAATGCACTTACCAAAATAAATATTTAAAAAAAAGTAAAATCTGTGACCTACTTCCCCCAATTAATTCTAATTTGAATTCCGAAACTTTGAATTCAAATTATGCTTTTCGCAATCACGAGTAGCGACAAGACCTTACTGATTAGAGTTATTGTTTCTAGAAACGGCTCCCCCCCCCCCCAAGCATGTCCCTCCTCCTGGGTGGTTACGTGTGTATAGTTGTGTGTGTAGGCTTACGTGTGTGCACGTAGGCGTGTGTATGTGTGTAAAGGCGTGCGCACGTAGGGGAGTGTATATGACCATGCGTGTATAGGACATGGACGCCACCGCCCAGCCAAAGTGGATTCCGGTGGACAGTGCTCAGGACCAGCCGCGCCGCCGCCGGTGGACGGTGGTGCTGCAGCCCTGGTCCAAGCTGAAAAAGGAACCGTAACGTCAAGGACAGTCAAATGAAAGCAATAAGCAATCGTGATTGCTCAATAAAATGTCAACTTAAAGAAATAATTTTCATTGTCAAAAAAAAAAAAAAAATCGTCTGCGCATATCTTTATGTAGAAACATAAATGATTTCGAGTTTATTCGCCGAAAACTGAATACCTAAATTAAAACTTTAGCGTAAAAATAAAAACAAGTCAGATCAATAATAATTATTTCATAGTCAAAACCATAGCTGCGGAGTCGGAGTCAATCTCATTTTGGGGTAAAGGAGTCGGAGTCGAATATCTAAGAATCGGAGTCAGCATTTGTCCTCCGTGTATAAATTTTTGCCAAAGCTACGAAGTCATCAGAGTAGGAGTCCGATTAATTGTCGGGCACAGGAGTCGGAGTCAATGCCCCTAAATTCTCGGTGTCGAAGTCTGGAGTTTGACGTCAAGAGCTATTTCCAACAAAATTTGTTTGAAGTAAATCCGCCTTCAAGTATGGAATCTACATTGACTTTCAGTTTCCCCGCAGGCGCTAATGTTAAGGGATTTGAACTGTTCAAAATTGAACGGAAAATTGTTCAAATCAAAAAGATATTTTATATACAAGTTTTTCATCAAAAGCTTTTTCCTACAAAGAAGTTTGAAGCAAATTCGCCTCACAGTTCGGAATTGCCATGAATTTTCCCGTAGGCGCTAGTGTTAAGTTTTTTTGAACTGTTAAAAATTGAACAAAAAATAGTTCAAATCAAAAAGTGAAATATGGGAATGAGGTGTCCTCGTCGAGATCTTTCGAACAAAAAAAGTTTTTTCGAATCGGACTATTCATTCAAAAGTTATTAGAGGGGGGGGGGGACAGACCGACAGACATTTTCCCCCATCTCAATACCCTACTTTCCAATTTTTACTTTTTCAATATTTATTTAATTATTTTATTTGTTTTTGACTTTTTTTGTTTTTCGCGATATTTTTAAGATGCACTAAGCCTTCTTTCGTGCTTTTTTCTTCATAATTGACTTTTACTGGGAAAGTAGGCTAAAAATAAGGTTGAACCGGACGACTCACTGGAAACTTTGTTTTTCGGTGAAGTGACTACATAACTTAGAGCTGTCGAAACTTCTTTTTATTCTTTGTGGATCAAAACATCTCATTATTACACGGCACCCAATTTCAATCCAACGAAGTGTGATTTACTCGTAAGAACAGAATCTCCTATTCGCAATTTAGTATCAGTCAGGGTTTCCTTCAGTAAGATTAAATCAATCAACTCTATCAAAAAATTAAATTTCAACGCGGAAAAGCGAGGGGTACCGTGTGGTACCAGCATTGATTTCACTTAAAACGTCTTTTTTCAGTTCCCAAAATTGAGTTTTTGCTTGCACAGGATGCCATAAGATGGCTTAAAAAAGAAAGTAAAAAAAAAATCAAACAAACGCATTAATGGAACGTCTGTGCAATTTAAATTAAGTTTCACGCGAGAAGAAAATGGTAATAAAATAAAATAATGATAACTAATAACAATTCAGGCTTTTCCGAATATTTTCTCTTCATTATTTACGAACTCTAGCTAAAAACTAACCTTCATTGCGTTGTATCTGGCGTGCGAGACTTTTGTTGCATGTTGAACTTTCTCTCATCCAAGGGCGGATCCAGAAAGTTTTCAAGGAGGGTTGATTTTGTAATTGATCTCTTACAACGTATCTGTTTGATTTATACATGCTTGGGGTGAGGGGGATGATTACAGCATTTTCATCTAAAATAATTAAAATATAGAACTTTTGCCAAGAGGTCTCCGAAATTATTCCTTCCCTTTTCCTTGAATGAGGTATTCTAAACTTCCGCAAAAACTCCGGGAGAATGTTTTAAAACAATCTTCCCCTAACATCATCAAAGTTCGTCTAAAATTGAGCTTTTTGAATTTTCAGTTTTGAAAAATTACCAGAGGATAGTCACATAACCTATTCTTTCCCTTAACATTATCGAGTTGTCTACAATCGCTCCTTTCAGACTTAAATTTTCCGAAAGACTCCGGGGAAGGCTTCCAAATTTTTTCTCCTAACATCGCCAAAAATCGTTTAAAATTGCCTTTTTGAACTTCTATTTCGAAAAGTTTCCGGAAGGAAAATTTGAACGATGTAAATTCTCTCAACATCAAAATGGCCTTCACTTGCATTTTTAAGACTTTCAATTCCAAAAAATTACCGGTGAAGGTTCTCTCAAGGGAGGGGCGATCGCCTCCATCGTCCCTCCTTTATATCCGTCCTTGCTCTCATCGCAACAAAAAAGTATCCAAAATGAAAATTATGAGTTTTAGAAGTATCCTTCCTAACGCATGTATTATACATAAATCAAAGCATCACCTCTTCAACCAAAAAGATTTCTTACCTAAATGCTTCAGGTTCAACTGAAATAGCTTTGATTCCCCAGTGTTTTAGCTCATATGCGATGCACTCCGTGAAAGCGACTGCCGCAAATTTACTCATGCAGTACGGCATTAGGAATGCGTTAGAAAGTCTCCCTGAAAGGAAAAGTTTGATTAAAAGAAAAGATCTTCTCATATTTATGAGCAAAAGATTAATTACTGTATACGTTAGATTTAGTAACTACAAAACAATTGAGTGCATGAAAATTTGGATTAAATATGTAAAGTTTCTTCTGTAAACAAATCTCAAAGATGAGAGGGTGGTGCACAGCAGGTTTAAGGGTTGTTCATAAATGATGTCACAATTTTTTTTTCAATCATATTTAGCTAACTTCTACCCTTTTTCGTAAAGCGACGCACATCACCTCCTCCTCTCCCCATGCCAAACGTCAAGCTAAAGCTAGTTTAGTACATTGTTTAAGCAAATTCCAAAAAAAAAGAGTGATGTCTCACTTTTTGCTACCCCTCTCCTCCCTATTGTCACAAACTTTCACAATTTCAACTCTCCCTCGAAGCGTGACATCATTTGCGGACGACCCCTTACCTCGAACTCAAACAGTAGTCGCTGCTTTTCTCGCAATTTAATTTTGATTTGAAATATTTCGACAAGGTAACTTTGGTGTTTTAGTTATTACTCTATTTTTGGCGTATGGAAAGGGTTGCTGTTTTATCGTAAGTATTATAGAGATGTAATACTGATGACAAAACATAGATGGTTCGAAATTTAGATGCATATCAGAATTTAAACATCAATGATAGTACTACATTCATAACAACAAAACAAATTAATAATAATAACAAAATAATAATAGCGAAAATAATAATAAATTTCCTTGATTGCAATGTAAATTTCATATAGGGCTTCTTGAGCTTACTGACATCCATTAAGTTGCTGATTTAAGTACCATGAAGAGATTTTGCATACTTAAATTGCAATTTTACGAAAAATTATGTGGCGATAGTTAAAATATTTTTTTAAAAAGGCTTCCATTTTCTGAAGTTTTACTATTTTAATTTGTGCAACAAGAAAAAATTTTACAAGTGTAGCAGCTATGTTGCATGTAATAAAAAATTAAAAAAAAATTATTAAATACAAACAAAAAATCCGACTGCTTGAAAACTAAAAAAAAATTAAAACGAAAAATGTATAAGCCCAGTAGGTTGGAATGTTATTGAGTACTACTGAATAACTACGTCATTGAAATAGTTTTAAAATCGTACACAGATAAGACAAATCATAAATTCAAAAGCAGAATTGAAGGATCAACAGTCGGTTCCAATCCTTCCTGGTTCAAGGAACCCGGTAAAATTTGAATGAGCCCCGACTGTTGATCCTTCTATTCTGCTTTTGAATTTATGATTTGTCTTATCTATATACGATTATGAAACTATTTCAGTGATGTATTTATTCAGCCGTACTCAATAACATTCCAAACTACTAGACTCATACAGTTTTCGTTTTAGTTTTTTTAGTTTTCACGCAGTCGGATTTTTTGTTTTTATTTAATAATTTTTTATTTGAGAGTTTTTAGTTAAGTTTCATTGACTTAGTTATGATTATAAGACGATACTTTTCGCAATCTTGTCATTTCATTACGAGAATTTGTTTGTTTCGTGAGGTTTATTGGGTAACTTGCGGTGGTCTAAATTATTGATAATTAGTCCTTCTAGTTACCTAACTCGGCTTAAAGCTACATGTGCTTGACCTTTGGCAAAAATACGCGAACTTAAGTCAACCACAACACAGATATATAAACAGTCTGTATAACTCATGATGACGCGAAATCGGAAACGTCGTCAGTCACATCTTTCTCTCAAAACTAAAAAAGCCCGTCAAGAAAGTACACGTCGCGAAACTCAGTCCCTTGAATCAAGGCAAAAACAAATGCAACATATTAGCGATGAAAATCGAATTAGTAGACTTTCTGTTTTTTGGTGCTTTGTTGCATGGGTTTATTTTGATGAGGACTACAATCTGAGTGTCTTGCCTTCGTTACGCATGATATATTTTTATTTACAGTACAGAATACATATAAAGAACACATGAAAGCATTTACATCAGAAGGAGGGGAAAGTACATCCGGAGCGAGGGTGTCTTGACCACTGCCTCAAGTGGGAGAAGCAGTCGCTTAGACTACACTGCCACTGAGATCCCAATTAGTAGACTTAGTAAACAAAAAAAATCAGGCAACGAAAACTACCTGCATTTGTCGCACGCAGGTAGCGTGCGACACAGTGCGCAACACCAAACATGCACAGATCCCGAACTGACAAATTATTGCAACTGGTTGTTGATATGGTGAATTTTGATTACTGTCATGTGTTTAGTGACACTCCCAAGGTTAAGTCAAATCGATTGACGTAAGAATTACCAAAACTGACCAGGGGGTTCATCCCCTAGAACTTCACATAGGAACAGACATGCATACATAGACTGATAAACATATTTGCAAGTATTCGCTCTTTGAAAGGAAGTTATCTGGTTACATAAAAGGTTTGAAGAGTACTTTGCGAATCAATTCCGGTTCTTTGTTCTAATAATGTGAAGCTACTTCATGATGCATATTGCTGTAATTATGCATCTAACTTCCGAAAACTTTTCTTTGATCCAAGTCGTGTGTGGTCCAAGAATGTTTATAATAATTTTCCAAAGAATTTTATTTTAATTTGCTTAGAGTTAAATTTAAACTTATTTCAAAATAGTTCAATTGAATTTTTTTCAATACTTCTCTTTATACTTTTTTTCCCTGTGATGTTTTCAATGCAGTCAAGTGCTCATATTTGAAACAGTTTTGAACTGTTTCCTTTGGTAGAATATTAATCATATGTTTTCCATTCCAACGAAGTATTCCATTTTTAGCATATGCCTTGGTACTTCACATCTGGACAAGGTTTAGATGTAAAGCTATGTCCCTTTAAAAAAATTTTTCACTGTCCCAAGTTAGGGGTCTTCCTCCCAAACATGTGACACTTAACATTTTGATCTTTCTTTCATGTATTCGGCAATCTGCAATATACAGGTAGTTCGTGAAATACACCGCCAGCTCAGTCATTTCCAGCCGAGGACTGCAGTTTCGTGCTTATTAGCACTCATCAGCCCGACATAGGAAAGTGACTGAGCTGGAGATGGAAAACCTCTTAAGGAAGCCAAGAGTGCGAAACAAACTGGTAGCTAATATAGAATTAGCAGACCAGACGAGTGACCGAAGCAATGGTTCGGTTCAACTCGAAGATTGAACGCGAGGCAAGGTATATTCAGTAAATTACCGCCCATTAGCCAGGGCTAAAGCAGAAATACGTGAAATACACCGCCAGCTCAGTCATTTCCAGCCGAGGACTGCAGTTTCGTGCTTATTAGCACTCATCAGCCCGGCATAGGAAAGTGACTGAGCTGGAGATGGAAAACCTCTTAAGGAAGCCAAGAGTGCGAAACAAACTGGTAGCTAATATAGAATTAGCAGACCAGACGAGTGACCGAAGCAATGGTTCGGTTCAACTCGAAGATTGAACGCGAGGCAAGGTATATTCAGTAAATTACCGCCCATTAGCCAGGGCTAAAGCAGAAATACGTGAAATACACCGCCAGCTCAGTCATTTCCAGCCGAGGACTGCAGTTTCGTGCTTATTAGCACTCATCAGCCCGGCATAGGAAAGTGACTGAGCTGGAGACGGAAAACCTCTTAAGGAAGCCAAGAGTGCGAAACAAACTGGTAGCTAATATAGAATTAGCAGACCAGACGAGTGACCGAAGCAATGGTTCGGTTCAATTCGAAGATTGAACGCGAGGCAAGGTATATTCAGCAAATTACCGCCCATTAGCCAGGGCTAAAGCAGAAATACGTGAAATACACCGCCAGCTCAGTCATTTCCAGCCGAGGACTGCAGTTTCGTGCTTATTAGCACTCATCAGCCCGGCATAGGAAAGTGACTGAGCTGGAGATGGAAAACCTCTTAAGGAAGCCAAGAGTGCGAAACAAACTGGTAGCTAATATAGAATTAGCAGACCATCTCCATCTCCAGCTCAGTCACTTTCCTATGCCGGGCTGATGAGTGCTAATAAGCACGAAACTGCAGTCCTCGGCTGGAAATGACTGAGCTGGCGGTGTATTTCACGTATTTCTGCTTTAGCCCTGGCTAATGGGCGGTAATTTACTGAATATGCAGGTAGTTATCAAAATAATGAAAACACTCGGGGAAAAAAATTTTGGGAATCGCTGCTCTGCAATAAATGTTCTGTTTATAAATGTGCCCTTCTAACTTTAATACCTCATACTGGTGACTCTATATAGCGATTGAGTTTTGCAGTCACTTTTGCTGCTCTTGTTCGCTTTTTAGATATTACAACCCACTTCAATACCCGTCGGTTTATTTCACTGAGTTTCTCTTTCCGCCCGCTATTTTGCTTTGCCGAACGTGTCTTACCGCGCTTTGTGTATGCTGTTGCGACTTTAGATACTGTACTTTTAGATGCGCCAAAAAGTTGAAATGCTTCAGTTACACTTGCTTCAGCAGGACATGCTCCAACAATTTGACTTCTTTAAAAATTTGAGAGGTCCGACAATTCACGTGCTTGAAAAAAATCCAAGTCTTTCAGAACTTCCGTTAAACCATCAAATAGTACCAGAATATGTACATTGCTGTTTATATATATATATATATATATATATATATATATATATATATATATATATATATATATATATATATATATATATATATATATATATATATAAACAGATATCTAATTTTATTCTTTATTACTTACAAAGTGAAAAAAGTCACTTTTATTCTCAGGTGTTTCCATTATTTTGATAACTACCTGTACACTCACTGCCAAAAGTTAAGCACGGAGAGGTAAAATGCGAAAAAACAGATAAGTATTGCTTTGATTAAAATGAAATGCGGCAGGAAAGTAGCAAATATGTTTATGCAATGAACAAAACAAAGAAGTACATACAGAGATAAAAAAATAGTAAATTTTCATAAATTATGAGATGACGTCATCTCATAATCTTTTACAAAATATTGTTGAATTTCAAACAAACAATAAAAACTGACATTAATAGGGTATGTGAGCATCCCTCATCTGCATACGAAGGTTATAGAATGTAAACATGCTTTTTATGAGGTGATCAATCACTACAGAGTCGAGTAATCGCCCTTCCTCATGCAGAGGAATTTCCAACTCTGTGAGAGTGGCAGCGGGTGGGAAAAGTGTACAAGGGTCAAGGCCGAGGGCATCCCAAAGAGTTTCAATGGGATTAAGGTCGGGTGAGTATGCCGGCCAGTCCATACGCGCAATATCCTCATTCTACATGTAGTCGTCAACGATGGCAGCTGTATGGGGAAGCGCAATACCGTCTATTAAAATGAAAGCAGGACCCACTGCTGCAGTGTACAACCTCACAGTGGGGTCTATTACTTCATCCCGATACCGTGTAGCAGTCACAGAACCACGTCTGTAGATGTGCAGGTCGGTACCAACGAAATCCCTGCCCAGACCATGATTTTTCCACGTCGGGATGCATGATGTTCGGTGATGTTCTGGGGCCGATTACGCGTGCCCTTGTTCTCTCCAGACCCTTTCACGCTTATCATCGGGTTGCAGAGCAAATCTTGACTCATCTGTGAACATAACATTGCCCCAATCAGACACAGTCCGACTGACATGTTGGCGGACAACTTTAATCGTGCCCCTCTGGATTAGAGAGAGAGAGGAGTAGAAACGTTTGGTACCGGGGCATACAGCTCATTCATGTATAGACTTCGGCAAACAGTAGTGGAAGATATCATCTTACCAATGACTGTTGCAACCGTAGATGTCACATGTGTAGAGGTCTCTCTTCGGTTCTGTTTGGTTACAACAGCAATATATCGATCTTTCACGTGGTGCAGAACCCTTGGGCCACCTGTCATAGGTCGCCGGGCAAATGTTTAGCTCGTTAGAAATTGTTTCCACAATCGTGAAATGGCGGGGTGATGAACGCCAAAGAAAAGAGTCGATCAATCTGTGATTGATTGTCCTGCTTCAGTGTGTCTGACACCACGCCATCGCTCAAAAATTTCCATTCGTCTTCTGGAAGCCATACAATCACGTCTGTCTTGAAAACAAATCGTACGAAACTTCTAAACACCTTTTATCGGCACTTACAAGCAACTTCTGTAACCCTTCAAAATGCTGCCTTCTTATACGACTGCCTTTTTTGCATTTTTCTCGACACAAAACCGTGATTGGCTGTTCCTAAACTTATTTGCATACTTTTATCTACCTCTGCAGGGAATTACAGCTTCTCCAATTCGGATTGGCTCCCAGAAATTTACATTTTTCTCTCCGTGTTTAACTTTTGGCAGTGAGTGTATAATAGTTTGGGACACCAACTTTCCTTTTTCAGAAGTTTATTTTACAACTCAATTAAGAAAATTTTTTTTCATTAGATAAAAATATTATAATCTTATAAAAGTAAAATATTTCAGACTGTATACTTGGCCCTGAAAATATTGAATGTCTCCCCAACCTTCTTAATTCTTTTGATTGCAATATTTCCGTGTTCCCCTCTATATTTGGAGCAAATAAATGCAATTGGTGAACAAAGGGTCTATAAATCAGCTGATTTTTAGCTCTCCGTGTTCCCCATTTCATATTCATTTTCATTCTTTCATATTATGTAAAATTCACAATAAATGAATCAGTCCCACCCTATACTTTGGGAATCATTTTCATTAGTATAACTAACAAAAGTAATATTTTAGTAGAATTAACATATATAACGTCTTTTGCTCATCAGTAGATTCAAATTTGTTTAACAATGATAACTTTTCTGTCCTCTTACGGTATGGCACATTTATTACCATTAGAATAGTTATCATTAGAATAAAAAATTGTATCTATACTTTTTACTAAATACAATTGTACATTTCCTCAACATTCCTTGTAGACATTTTATGCCTTAGTACCCTAACTTGCAACAGTGTCCCAAGTTTGGAGTGTATTTGCAATTTCTCAAACTAATGAATAAATTTGGTCAACTGAATCAGTGAAGTGGAAATGAATTTTCCCAATCAAAGTTTAACTCAAATAGCTTAAAAAGATAACTATTCACATTTATTCTGCAACATCATTTATTTCTTACTGCACAAATACTGACAAGTGTACCTTCTCTCTTAAATAAATTTGGTAAAATGTCCCAAGTTAGGGTAGTCTCAAGTGTGGGCTGACTGTAGTTGTTTTTGGGTAAAAATAAGATTTTCTTTCTTTCTTTTTTTACTAAATTTAGTGCAATAAATAATGAAATATACTGGTGATACTATCGATTAGGGATAATATATCCCAATGTTCCTCTTTTTCAAGAATAATTGAAAAAAGGATACAAAATACTTGACTTGCCTCCAAGACTTGTGACATTTACTATTCTTCCTTTGCTCTGACGTAATAAAGGTAGAAAAGCTTTCGTCACTCTCACCAACCCCAATGCGTTCACCTCCATGTTGGCTCTGACGTCTTCAACTGTGCTCATATCCAAACAGAATCCCTTGTAAACACCAGCGTTGTTGACGAGAGCCCAAAAAACTAGAAAACATTCGCGAAGGAGATGAAGCGACTTGCTAATTCAACAAATTCTTCAAATTCAACAAGTAATTAATAATTAAAAGAAATAAACTCAAAATATATTATTCTAAAAATTTTCGACAAACATTTATACAAAAAACTATATGTTGAAAGCGAATGTTAAAAAAAGAAAAGAAAAAAAAACATTTTTCAGTTTTTCATTTTGTCAACAAAGACTAATTCTTTTAACCCGGATGCGTATTTATTCTGCTATGACACTCAACCAAGAACTATTAGAACTTCTTTCTTGTTAAATATTCATCGATAGACATTGGAAATGTCTATCGATGTCAATGTCAAAAGTCAATGATGATGACGTTTAGACACTTGATATTGATAAAAACGTCAATCTTCTTGACATCTTTCATTGCTGATTCTTTGAAAAGGAAACTAGAAATAGACTCGTGATATCTCAAGATTTATATTTAATCATTACGACTTCATTCTTGTGAACGCGGATTTTTATATTCAGAATTAGTCAGCTCAAAGCTCTTCATATTACTTCATTACAAAATACTTAAAAAAAAAAGAACCGGCTTCAAAAAATACCCAGGAACTTAAAAGCAAAAAATAACTGATTACACTTACATTCTATTTCCTACCCAAACATAGAAATGAAATTTATTTTACAATTCCATTACAAAAATCAACTAAACTGAACACCGAATTATAAAATAAACACTGATTTAAATTACTATACGATGAATTATTTGAAATACCTAACTAATTATATACGATCTCTTAATTTTTAATAACCTTTTGAAGTCGGGGCCTCCTATAAACTACTACCTAACGTAACTGACAACCCACCGAATCCTGAATTAAACACTAATTTAACTATACGCGAAATTAGTCTTTAAAACTAAACCTACTCAGTTACGTGTATAATAAAAAATTACCATGTGGCGCAGCGTTGAGAAAATTAATCATCCATCTGCCGCGAGAATTAAATATCGTTTAAGAGAGCCAAAACCTTAGGTGTGAAAATACACCGATCACAGCAGCACCACGTGACCATGACGTATGAAATTTAAAGTTTCTTGAATTTCTCCGAGATCCCATATCAGATCCAGACCAAATTACAATGGGACCATCTGGGAAGTATACCCTTCCAAAAAAAAAAATCAATTTGGAATAATTGGAAAATACACATAAAAAGCCGCAATACGAAATCATAACTTCCTTTTTTGAAGTCGGTTAAAAAACGAAATTGTAGCTACTGGGCATGGATGTTTTAGTAACAAAAAATAAGAAAAAAAATAATGTTTTTCTTTCAATTATTTGACTTTTTGGCTCTTTTTAGTTTTGGGCGCAATTTTTTCTCCATGTAATCGATCACTTCAGTTCTTTAATTTTGTTTTTTATATCCGTCTCGGAATATCTCTCTTAAATCTCCCTTTAGAGTTTTATTTACAATCGAACCTGCTTAGCGGAATAACCAATTTTCCTTTAAAATATATTCTAATAAGCAAGACTTTCCACTATGCAAGATCACAGGAGAAAGTTACTGCTGTTTGGTTCATTGAAAGCTTATAGTGTTAAGCGGGACATTCTTTTGACCTACATTCCATTAAACGGGTTCGACTGTAGTTTTAATTTCTAAAATTCAATGACTTCAAGAGACAAGAACTCCAATTCCGATGATAAAATCCTTAAGTGTGTATCTGAAATGCTTGACTATAACTTTCTAACAGAATGATAATGAATTGCAAATGATAACCTTCACATAAACTGCCTACTATACTCTGAATATTGTAAAGAAACTTTTTCTGTTGAAAGTTTGCCTAACAACTTCGTTTCCCTCAATGTGAAAAGATATTAGTCCCTCTGCTAATTTTATAGCTGGTCCCAAACCTATTCCTCCGTCTGTTCCTTGCGTTAAAACTTTTGATTTTCAGATTTATTATGAAATAAGTTAGTACTATTACACCACTACTTTCTTCTGCATAAGAAATGAGTATAAAACAAAAATGAGGAAATTTTACTTGAGGTTCCCAGATGTTTCTTAACGCTCTCAACTGCGCTGTTTACACTGTCGTCTTTTGTGACATCAAGTGGTATTATTTTCAAGTTTTTTGAACATGTCCTCTGTAGTTCCATAGATCCTACACCTTTCGGTAAGAGGCAAGTTGCAAAAACTTGAAACCCTTTGCTATCCAGACGTCTGGCTAAGTGGTGGCCGAACCCACTGTCGCATCCTGCAAGAAAGGAACACATTTACTGTCACAAACTTATGCTCAACAATGAATCACACACTAAGATACAATACATGAAAGTTCATAGCCATATATAACGGGTAAATTTTACTCTAGTATCCCAGCATTACAAGCAATACATGATCCATTCTACTCTTATTTTTTGACGGGACAAGTCCTTTTAGTTTTTCTCGTTTACAAAGCTTCTTTAAATCTGACAGGACTTTAATGTCTAGTTTGATGCTATTAACATTAAATTATTGTACAGCAGCACGATCTGATTTTCTTTTTAAACTTTTGGAAAAAGTGAAAACAAGGCGGCACAATACCAATAATGATAATACATTAAATAATAATAATAAAAGTTTTCAACGCTATTCTAGTTTTCCCCTTCAGGCCTCACATATGGGTGATTCTCCAAAACCCTAAAATTTTCCAGTCACAATAAATAAAAAAAAAAAAAATCCTACTTAAAAATATGAAAAAAATTATATTTTCTCTTTATTAGGAACTTATTAAGAAAAAACAAGAGGGAATTAACTTTAACTATGCTACATATCTGAAAACAGCGGGTGAAATTTTCACATCAGGAGAGTGCCAAGCAAAGGTTTTCAAAATGTAAAACTTCCCTTAACGGACACTCCTAAATGGCAAACATCTCTTTGAGTCCCTCAGTCGCTATATATAGGTTTTTTCCACTCTGAATAGCTTACACTCCGAATATAACTGACAAAAAAAAAAATAATAATAATAATAAAATAAAATAAATAATAACATGAAATTCTACTGTGTGTTATTTCGAATTCTTTAATTTAGAAAAGTACTTGCCTAATTCTAAAATGTTATGCTCTAATTTATCTAAGTCAAAAATTAAAGCACCTTCATTTACCTAGTCCAGAAACATGAAAATCAAAAGGTGTACTCCCAACAAATCCTTTCTTTGAAAAATTCGGCTGAACAAGAAAATAAGAAAAGAAAAAAAAGGAAAGAAGGAAAGAAATAGAATTTTCTAATGCTACCTTTTTAACATCATTTGCCAAATTCAGCTTTTATTTTCATCATAATCTTATTTTCTAACTAATGCAATGGTGAATCCTATTCTACTGGATGTATTACTAGTGTGTTATAAATAATGCTTGGAGCCTGACCTTTTTTTTGAGCAATCACGATTGCTTACTGTTCTCATTTGACTGTTTCGATGTTGATATGATTTTATTTTCCCACCACCTCCCTCTGCAGCACCACTGTCGGCCGGCCTTCCGATGCTGCTCCTAGAGAAAACAGTCTCCAGGTTGCGTCCATATCCAACATACATACACACACCTACACACACACTCATACCTGCACACAGACACAAATACACACTACTCACACACACACATGCCTGCACACAGACACAAATACGCAGACACACATACACACAAACTCATGCCTACATACAGACACAAACATCCACACATACATACACACACATACATACACACACTTACATACACACACTCATGCCTGCATACAGACACAAACACACACGCATAAAACACACACATACCCACACACTCATACCTTGACACAAACACACACGCCTACATATACACACACACTCGTGATTGAGAAAAACATAATTTGAATTCAAGATGGCAAAGTTCAAATTAATTTTTTCTTTATTTTCTTTCTTTCTTTATTTATTATTATTATTTTTTACGCCAGGAGAATGAAATTTAGCGTCTAGAGAATGACATTTAGCACCAGCCGAATGATATTTTCGTTATAACTTGCCTGTTACGTAGGCTCAGTAATATAATCGAGGCAAATAATCTTATTCTTTTATTCTAACTTCTTAGTTCAATTGGCACACTATGAGAAGAATTAAATTGTTTCTTTTATTTAAAACAAAAATGTTGTCCAAGAGAATGACAGAAAAAATGTTACATACCCATTTTGGAACTTCAAAATTTTAATACGATTAGCAGACAAATCATACTAACAAAGTACTCAAGGAATCCAACAAAGTGGCGATAATAAAGTGTTGTAGTACAGCAGAAAAAAAAATTCTTTTATTACTTCCTTTTACGAAGTAAAAGAAGTATTGTATTCGCGCAAAACAAGTTTCACCCAAAAATCGTCCTTAATTTCTATTTTGCTCACTTCCGAATGAATATTGAGTTTTTTTTTTCAATTCGACCACACGTGCATATATGCCTAAGAACGTATAGAACCCGAAATATCCACTTTGACGTGCCCCGAATTAATTACAACGAGTTTTCTCGTGACGTCTATATGTACGTATGTATGTATGTGCGTATGAATCTCGCATATCTTTAAAACGGTGTGTCATTGAAAGTTGAAATTTTGTACGTAGACTCCTAGTAGGATCTAGTTGTGCACCTCCCTTTTTGGTTGCATTCGGATGCTACAAAGGGGGTTTTTTGCCCCTTTTTTGGGGGGAAATCAATTTTAATTTCAATGCAAACTCAAGTGGTGTTATAATTTGGCAAACACTTGGCGATATATCACCAAGCTTTTGGTCAACAAATTTGGCGTTTTCCTTTAAAATCTGGTGTCATTTTGGCCACTATTGGTGATATTTAGAGAGTTAACCATTGAATCACATTAAAATGTCCAATATTGGGAAAATTAATCTGTACAAAACTTTTTTTGCTTCAGTTCGCAACAAATTCGGGGTAAAAATATTTAAAGTGTTTCTTTGCTTACTGCAAGGCACTGTTGTCATTAAATTGGCGTAAAAGGAAGTCATATGATGCACATTTGTCATCTCGTTTAATCTATAACAATTGAACTTGTTCCTGGACCGTGAGAATAACATGAAAACCTGGGGACAAACTTTAAAATGATGTACCTTGATTATTAAAATAATTAAACTGCCTTATAGAATTTTTTTTACGCATTTATGTATGCATAATTTAGCACTACAAATTGAATTTGTGGAATGTTGATACAAAATTTTAAATAGTTTAAGTACATTTGAGTAGCGAATGGAGACACGCCAAAAAAGTGACTTTCTGGCTAGTCAAAATGTTTGTAACAAAAAAATAAATGAGTTACTGTTTTAATAAAAATGGAATAACATCGGAAAAGTTTTTTCTGACTATTAAAAAAAAGAAAGAAAATTTTAGGTCAAACATTCTTACATGATAATCACTTTCATACGGGTAAAATAAAATTAGTGACGATTAATGAGTTTCGGAGATAACTTTGCTGAATTCATCTAGCAAGCGACCCTTTTCAGGTCTTAAAAGCAAATTAAAGTGGCTAACTAAAATGGGATAGTTATCCAAAAATGAAACAAAATATTTTTTTTTTTGTCAGTCAATTTAAGCTTATTAGGATGTCCAGTTTTGTTGTTTCGAGTTTTTTTCTGAAACGGTATTGAAATTCTCTACAGACATTTGTGTGTCATACAAATTGCAATTCTTTGATATTTGGTGAAATGAGTCCCATATTGTCATAGTTAAGATTACAGTTTAATACAAAAATGAATTTTATACATCACACAACTCGACTCAAGTCATTAGTAGAAAAAGGCGAGCTTGAAGTTGACGTAGTCAAAGTCAAACTGTAGACCGCAAATAAAATTTCAAAGCGCTAATAAATATTCATAGTATTAGTAATTGTGCAAATGAACTACTTGAAATTTTGATGCATATTTTTACAACTAAATATTAGAAATAATTTACAAACAAATGCATCCCAAAATGTCATTAAAAGTGTTGTTACACGTTTATTTTTCCCTTTAAACTTCCTTGACGGTTTTACAGAATATGACGTTAACGAAATGAGGTAAAACGTGTAAAAGTTCTGAGCACTATAAATCCGTTTATTGAGAATTCATATAAGGAAATTAATTTTATATTCGCGTATTAAGATCCTGTCAAGCGAAACGATGAAAATAAATGACTCATTTCCTTTCTAATTTTGAAAATTGTTTGAAAGAGTTGTAAAATGTGAGTAGATAATTTTAAGTTTAAAAAGGAGCTTTGAATTTGTTACTACAGTTAGTCACATACTTCATAGTTTTTAAAGTTGAATAGACTAATTAGTTGGTGAATTTCCCATTTGTTCGTGATATAGTGGCGGTCGTTTTTTAAATCAGTTTGTTCTAAACAGTTTTGATTCCATAAAGCGGCCGATTCAAAGAAGCGGCTTTTTTAAAAAGCTGGATTTTGTTCTGTTTTTGACGGTTCGATTCATTAAAACGGCTGATTCAGTTCACCACTGATTCAATTAAACGGTGTCCACTGTATTATTTAGTGTTCCAAAATGGAGGAACAAAAGTCGTTGAAACTCGCTTGGATGTATATCGGAAATTGCGAAGAGAAAATGCGAGAAAATTAAGAGTCATGAAAGAGACAAGAGCTGATTAGCATCTAAGAAAAACAATATTTTATTGTTATTATAAAGGAAACGAACAATGTGATCTAAAAGGTAACTTTTTGGTAGTTAAAAAAAAGCCATTGTTATATAAGAACTTCAACAATGAACTTCCAATTTTCTGTCATTGCTTCCTTATGACCATAATTATTATTTCGAGTATTAGAATGTATTTTTACAATATTTTGTGTTTTAAAATTATTGGTAGAGCTTAAATTTATCTTTTTCATCTTTTCTGTGTGCTTAATAAGACATTTCAATCATAAAAAAGAACTGTAAAATGATATTTTTTTGAAGACAAAGTTCGCTATTTTAGTTTTAAGTTGAAAATGGATAAGGTTTTTTTTTAGATCGTGATGCACATGAGTATTAGGGACTCATGAAAGCTAAATAAACAATCAAAAGAATGCATTTTTTGGTTCCAAAACTTTCACTTTTCTACACAGAGTTCCGACATAACGAATAAAAATATTGGTTCTCTGAATAATACCTTGACTTTCAAATACAACTTTAAGTTCGAAAAAAAAAAGAAGAATTTGATATAGATTGATAGTTTCTTTCTTTCTCTTTGATTTTTCTTTTACTTTATTAAATTCTATAATGCAAGAAATGCCCTGACAGTGATATCTTTAGTAAAGATTGTACTCTTCGGTTAGAACACTACTTTACACATGAAGTTTTAAATATGTGTAAGAAACTTCTGTTTTACAAAACTTAAAATGCTTTTTCTTCTAAATGCACATTTGTATAACGGTCTCAAAATTCTAATTGTATTCAAACGCAGAGCATTAAAAACTTTTTTTTTTGCGTAAATTGCCACTTCTTACATAATTTCCTTTTTAAACGAGTGAGTAAAATGTTCATGATTTATTACGATAAATCTAATCTCTACTAGTAAGGTCCATTTGGTGTGAAATTTTACCCACAGTATCGCCATTTTTATCTACCCCATTCATACTTTTATAGTGTTATTGCATCAATCAGCCAAATCTGAAGAAGAAACCCCCAAAGTTACTCTACCGAAAATCAAGAAATAATAGTTTAGAAACTGAAAAACTAATTATACTATTCAACAAAACTTTTTGTCTTCATCCTGGTTTTGAATAGTCAATTTCTACTAATTTTGAGTCGAGAAAAACGAATATGGTAGTGGACTTTTTTTATTAGCTCTTGTTTTCAAGATGCATAAAAGCCCACTGGAGAAAGATGCACAGCAACCGCTTTTGATTTAAAGGTAATGTTAAAAAAGAAAAAAAAAATCCTGTGCAATAAACGTTATTAAATAGGTCCTGTTTTATTAAACAACGCTTATTTTTTGAAAAGTAGTGGGTGCTTTTGACTCATTGCTGGAAATGCTACATTTTCGATTGCTTTTTGTACTTCAAAGGAAAACCATATCTTGTAATAGTTCAACAGCATTTGGTGAGCATTAACTCAGCCCAATGACCCTGATATCTGCGTCCCATTGTAAAGATATCTTGGTGAGATCTTTTCTCATGCTCACTGCTCATAGCTTTAGCTTTTGAATAGTATATCCTGGAAGAAGTGAACAAAATCGAATTTCCGATACACATCATTCATCAATGGTCACAGAACTTCCGTAGGGATTGTTTGACCAACTGTTTTTATAGTTCTCGTCTTCTCTGTTACTTATAAATACTTGTAATACACTTTTAAAGGCTTCTTGGGGGCCTTTTTCACCCATCGCAATTTTTTTTAAATAGGAGGTGTTCTCAGTGGCGTAGCTAGAGTGGGGCGGAGGGGGCGGTCCGCCCCGGGAGGCACTTTTAAAAGGGCTTAAAATTAACCCTTTTGATGTGGAAAAAATAAACGTATTTTTAAAGTAAATAAATTACGGTTTTAAGCTGTTTCTTCTGGCAAAAATAAAAGCTACGAATTGTAAGACTTTTGTGTCACTGCCAGATTAAAAAAAAAAAATACTTTTATACAAAACTTTCTGCTTTCTTTCAAAAACTTTCATAAGTCTTTCTTGATAGCATATCAGTACAATTACTTGTTTTTTTCTGAGGGGGTGGCAGTTCACAGTCATGGGGCTAAATGTTTTTTTTTTTTTTTTTTTACACTGTCGAAGTTAATGAAATGAGGCAGAAAACAATGAAATTTTCCAATTTTCGTTATAAGAAAGAGTTTACACTGGATTTCTGGATTTTAATAGTTTCTTAAAATCCTCCTTGTGAAACGAAAACCTTTTTTTTTTTACTTCAGGAAAATAGCGACAAGAGTAAGAAAGGAAGGGAGAGGTGGAAAAGGGTATACGAAGCAATTTATTGCTCATCACAGGCGTGGCTTTATATGTTGAAGAGTTTACTTTGATTTCTCATTCATTAAAAGAGTTCGCTATTTCAAAAGAAGTAAAAGAAATTTCTGTTTTCTCGCTTTTGAGGGTGGAAAATCTATCCAACAACTTTGGATCACATGTTAGACTATTCCTTATAGAAGGTAAGCGAATTACATTTTTGAACATTCAGTTTGGTCACTCAACTTGGCCAAACACAGTCTAAAATTGTTTTTTAGCTTATTCACTTTCAAATAATTCCGGTTGGAAACCACTCCCACCTCCACTCTGTAGTCTAACAGCGTGAAAGATAGCTTCAAAATGTTTTTAGGAGGAGGAGCTTTCGCATCTTTCAGCTCTTTTCCAGATATCACCAAAGGTAGCTTAGAAATACGGTTTTAGAACTCAATGTTTAAAAATTTCTGGGTAGGACCCCCGAACACTGTCTTTTCCTCTAATGTAGCAAGCGCATCCAAAAAGTACATATTTAGGTCTTAATTGAAAACTTTCCCTGAGAAAACTCCTACCCTCTCTCCTAAAGAATCAATATATAGCCTAAAATTACGTTTTTAAAACTTCGATACTTCAATATCAATTTCTGAAAACAGCAGTTAAACCTTGACTATATCCTTTACTGTGCTCAAAGCTAGCTTAATGCACATTTTTAGGACTTCAGTTTCGGAATTTTTCCGAGAGAGATACCTTAATCACTCCTCTTTCCTTATCTAACGTCCCCAAAGATTAAAACTGCGTTTTGGAAACTTTTGGAGAGAGATCTCGCTAGTCGCTAGTCCTTCTTTTTCAAATATAGCCTAAAATGAACTTCAGCTTTAAGAAAGATTTTCGGAGGGAAACCTCCCTCTGCCTCCTTTTGCTCCTAACATTGTTTATGCCAAACAAAATCTAAAGCCGTCAATTACGCAAATTTTCCATTGGAGAACCACCTTTCTTCACAACAATTTTGGTGCCATTAGGTGTTAGGGAACCCATTAACATCATCAAAGATAGCCTAGAATTTCAATTTTTGAGACTTTGGTGCTGGGAAATTTTTAAAGAAAGAAACCGAACCTTCCCCATTCCAGTAAATCGCCAAAGATACCTTTAAAATTGATGTCAATTAAAAAAAAATTCAGGAAGAAACCTCTCAGTGCCCCCTTTCTCCCTTACTTCCTACAACTGCGTTACAATACACATGTAATTGCGTTGCCAAAGATAGCCTAACATTGCATATTTCAGAGCTGAAAATTTTTAAATTGAGTACCCGACCATTCCCGATTTTCTTAACCTCTCCACAAAGTTGCTTAAGCTGAATTTTAAAACTTTGATTTCGGAACATTTCCTTGCAGCTCCCACCTATCCCCTAACGTCAACAAAAAAACACTAAAAGAGACTTTAGTTTTGAAAAAAATCCAGCAAACCCAACCCGCCCTTTTCTTCACTTCCCGAAAAATTGCCTAAAAGAGCGATTTTCTACGTAAATTTAGCAATTTTATCCCAAGCTTGTGCCCCTCCCTTTCTTTTTTCTTTTGAAAGCATGTAGAAATTAACTACGTAATTTTTTTCTTTAAGTAAATTTCTAGTTTTAATTGAAACATCCTTGACAATTTAATGCATTAGCTATTTCACAACGCAAAGGCGGCAAATTGAGGAACCACCCCGGGAGGCAAACACTGTATCTACGCCACTGGGTGTCCTAGACTCTAGCTGAAAAAAGTTTTTTTGAACCATCCTAATGACCCTATTAATGATATAGATTTTAGCGATTTGAGATAAACGTCAGGCACTGGGTGAATTGAAAGCAATAAGAAATTTTGATTGCTCAATAAATCCCGATTGCATGCATACTGTTTTGTATCAGTCCATGTGTTCAGCCACGTTTAAGACAGAACTTGAACTCGCAGTTTGGCAATCTAAATGCAACAACTTATCCTCGATACTTGTGTGCGTTCATTATGTACTAGTGGGTACCCGCATGGCTTTGCCCGTAATAGAAAAATTAAAAGGTCTTTTAGTTCGCCTGTATATTTCCGAATAATGTATGGTGAATTTTCTCGCCAATTGGCTTGTGCCCATGTTACGGTTCCTATGTTATGATAATTTCGTAATTTACTCATCCATCTTATGATATTTTTGTTCTTAAAATTGGAACAGAAAAAGAACCGCATCGAATTTTCGAAAAATCGCTTCGAGGTGAGCACCCCCATGCTACAAACTAACTTTGTGCAAAATTTCATGAAAATTGGCCGAACGGTCAAGGCGCTATGCGCGTCAGAGATCCAGACATCCAGAATCCTCCGGACGGAGAGACTTTCAGCTTTATCTTAATATATAAAAATCTTCTGTGCGGACGTTTGTCATCATAAGGCTTTTAAACGGCTGGACCGATTTTGATCAAATTTTTTGCGTGTAATTAAGTTGTGGCAAGCATGGTTTCGAAGCGCGATAAATCGAATCGGAAACGTTTTTGTTAGTTAATTAATAAATTTAAACATTGGATGGTTATTTCTCCCAAATGATTAATATTTATTTTAACCTATTGTTGAGCGAGAACTGAAATAAATATTTAACTCGTTGCCAAAGGACAATAAGAAAGTCAACTCTGCAATTTGTAATGAAATTTCCTACTGTGATATGTCAATAGAGAATAGATAAAACGTAGAGTGAGAGAGTGAAGCCTTCATTTCTTGAAGGGCCCGTAATGTATCTCAAACTAAAGTACTGGAAGGTTCATGCAAAACGTGTGTTCTGTCGTCGTAGTTGAACCATGTGACCAGATCGCCGCTTTAGGTTTTCCTAACCAAATGATAAGAAAGTACCGTATCTAGCAACATTTTTTTCTCGGCTCAAATCCATCTGAGTTTTAGCACCTATGTCAAGAATACTGTAAGGATTATATAACTTACTAACATTATTAAAGGATAAGATGATGGAATTTAAAGATGAAATAAATTTTATTTTCCCTCCAGATAAATTACAACAGGGTAGTTCTGTAGGCAAAAAATCAGTGCAGTGGAAGATCTTTATCTTTGGTGGAAAGAACAAATTAGGCAATATATGAAGTTTAAAAAATTTTCGTTCAAAGGATCGGACGGCTAATCGGTCGGAGTTGGCTTCGCTCAGTGGTCGGCTGGATTACGGTAACGAGGTGGCTTGGCGACTTTGGCTATAAACAATAGATTTACGTGATCATTTGTTTACATTTTAAAGCTACTATTAATGCAATTTATTGAATTTTTTGTTTATTTGGCTAAATATTTCAAATTGCAAACAATTGTTTTTCGTTTTTAAAGAGTTTTTATTCATTTTAGTTGAATAATGTGTTTATTTTACATCGGGGGAGGGGGGAGGGATGAGTGATTTTCGCTTATTCAGAGAACTGTATCTACCTTTATCATTTTTCTAAACGATATCCTTTCGAATGTTTTATTCTTTTTCATATGGGGGATGTTGCAGCGGGATTTCCCGTTTGTTCTAGATGATTAGTTAGATTTTTACACTCAATGCCTGAGGACGCTTTTTATCCTTTGAGTATGGCTGAAGGAACAAACCATCAAGTACGGGAGAAAAAATATTTAATAAAACAACTGCTCAGTGGTCATTAGATAAATCAAGTTGTAATAAATATACGCATTCTGACACCATAGCTGCTTAAAACATTTTTTTTACTTATTTGTTTCAACAAAACGATTCAAACACTTGATAGTTTGTTGAAATTTTTGAACTATTCAATTTACAAAGTTTGAACAGAACAACGTCAGTCGGGTCCTCTAGTTATTAGTAAAGAAATCGTTCTCCACAGCTCTGTAACTAATACATCAATATTCATATTAGTTGTGCACTGACAGATCAGCAAAGGAGAGTGCTTAAGGTATAAACCATGGATTTTTTAAAAATACGAGTTTAGAGGTATCGTTAATATTACTGCATTTCTCATTTGAAAGCGGAACATGGATAAGGGTGATATTTCTCTCATTCAGTGGCAAAACAGGTGTGGAGCTGATATCTGCTTTATTATTATAGCCTCAGCATATTATCGTGACGGGTAACGTCGGATAATATTGCTCGTATACATATATAAAAAGATAATTTTCAAACCTAAGTATTTAATGTTATACTCTCAAAATTAAGAAAACATAATCACAAAACAAATATTTACATTGATCTTACAATCATGATTTGTTCCATTCGTTCCAGAAATTGTTTTTATTGGGGACGAGCTGTGTTGCCCGACGTTACGCGATCTACCTCGAAAACAAAAGTATCAAGTGACGCATGTTCAACAATCAGGTGAAATAAAAGGAAAAAGAAAGTGCAAAATTTTGCGTAAACCTCAGGAAAAGAGCAATTTTTTGTCTCAAATTTTAAATTTTAACCTCTTTTGGATTTTATTTTTTTACTAGCAAATCTCGCCCGTCAAGATATGGCGGGTGAAAATTGCTTCTACATTTGAACGAAGCAATTGCCTGTTTGGCGATATTTTGATACTTGAAATTTTAATCCTAACTCCAGAGGATTAACCATTGAGAAGGAATAGATGGAGAGATAGCAAACCCTACTATCCCGATACGGCAACAGTACCATGTTACATGGGGAGCAATTTCGAGTTGACCGTAACCGCGGAAAAATTTTCATTGGCTGAAGCCATGCATGATAACAACCTTTAACTGTGGAAGGGAAAAATTAGATTTATAGTAATAGTGCAGTATTCTAGCATTGTAAACTGTGAGGAAAAAGCCACACCAGGAGGCCCAGTAACTTTTCCCTGGCTTGTACAAATGTTTTTTTTACTTCTAAATAAAGAAAAAATAACATTTATATGCATTCAACGAGTACATATTCCACAGCTGCCTATAATTTTTAAATTTCTGTACTTATTTTACCTATAAAAGTTATAAAACATTGTATATCTTGCGTGCGAATAACATTTTAGTTCCATAAAAACACTTTTTACTTAACTAGTAATTACTTTAACGGCTCTTAAGCATTTTTTGTACATTTGCTTTGTTGGCGAGTATCTTCTCGCCAAGCTCCTGTGAACAGGATATGCGAAAGAATCAAGATTTGCTATTTTTATGCTTCAATTTAAATACTAGAATGCCTGCGTATGAAATCTTTTCAAAACATTGATTACAATACATATGAATCCATTAATTTTCAGTCAATAACAGAACACTTTAAACTATTTGTACATGCCCGTCATTTCAGGGAATAAACATCAAAATACATGAAAAATGCAGTTACATTATATTTTAAAATCCGGAAAGAAGTGGGGAGAGGGAGTTTGGGCCTGGTATTTGTATTCGTTATTTATTTATTTATTATTATGCGGTAAAGTAGTTGGAGCCAAGTTGCTCTGATTTGTAGCGCCGACTTCATAATAAGCCCCGATCCGTCGTCTGAAAACTATTTAATGCCAAAAGAGCGATTGATTGCCAAAACGCGACAACTACCCAGCCAAACAAGTCACCTGACCTGGGAAACATTGGATCCCAAGCTTATTTCACTGAGACATTTGCTGTGGCTCCCTCCATTAGTATTCCTTCTCAATGGGATTAACCTTTAATTCCAGTAGATAGTATTCATTGTTGCCCACTTTTTCGTTTCTTCATTCCTTTGAAATGACGCAGTCTTACCAGTAAAACAGTTTAGTTTCCGGATCAAGTTCAGCCTTGTTATAATAAAGCCTTTCCATGCATGTTAAACATTACCACAACATATTATCAATACCGTGGCGCAAGTTTCATTGTTGTCAAGAGCGTTACTCGATCATTTTTGCTATCATATATATGAGGATTCCAAAAGTTCAGTCATTGTTATTAATAGCCGATGGATTTTCTGACGAAAAACCTCTAAGGTCAGTTGGGGTAAGTGCGGTCTTGGGGCAAGTGCGGCTTAGGTTAATAATCAGACACCGGGAATATCTGCAAGGCTGCTGCCATCTGGGTAGCTTGGTAAACGTTATTACTTTGCACTGCGTGCGTTAGATCGCGCTACTTGAATGGTAACTCTATTCCCTCCCTCGTTTCCTAACTTTTTTCATTCCCCACTACAGTGTCATGTTGTTATGATTCGAGAAATCATCGTTTCTTCTATTGTTGTTCTCACTTTTTCGTGCTTCCAAAACGTAATTACAACTATTTCATGTCTACTTTTCGTATTTTTAAAGCTGAGATTCATTATTTTTTACTTTAAAATTAATTAATTTTAAGGCTGCACTTGCCCCAGAAAATTATACGACTGGAAAGTGCGGCCCGAAAAAAAGGGGCAAGTGCAGCCTCGCATTTTTTGGGACTGCACTTTCCCATTAATCTGGCAATGTTCTTTTATGACAGATATAATTTGCTTGCAACGATTTAATGAAGCAATGTAATTAACTTTTAAATCCTGCATCATTGTCTAACTAACAATAAGTGTCACTAGTCTCTATTGCTCCAATTTTTTTTTATATTTTTAGTAAAAATGGTGCGGAACAACAAAAGAATAACGTCAAAAGCTGGCTCCTGCCGTCGGGAGGAACTTTCTGCTGCTTTAGAAGTGATACGTTCAAGTACCTTAACCTGTAAAGGTGCGAGCCGGCTTTTCAAAATATCGCGGGCAACATTACAGGATCATCAGAAAAGTCGGCGTGGAGTGAAGTCTAAAACGATGGGCCGGCCACCTGCAATATCTGTTGCAATAGAACAGATGATTGCCGACACTCTGAGGCACTGACGTTAGCGAGATCCAAGACGACAACATTGTATCAATCCTTCCAAATCCCTCTTCAGATCGTAGAGGAAATTTGATATTCCAAGTAACGTTTTCAGAATATAATATAAATTAAATTGTTAATTACTATACTAAATGTACTTATACAAAAAATATGTTCAAGTTCCCAAAGACATGTTACCTTTTGTCAGTTGTATAGTTACCTTTTGTATTATTAAGTTAACATTTTATAAGTTCGTTGATATTCAAGTTTTAAAGATTATTCCTTGATATGCAAGTTTTGTTTTTGTTTTTCTAAGCTTATTAGCATAATAAAAGTTATCTTTCATGTTCCTTATTTAATTTAAAATAAAACTTCATAATTTTGTTTAATAATCCATTGTCCTTGAACGTTCTTCATTTTACATTGACCGGTTTTATTAGGAAAAATGTAATTACTTCCCAATGAATAGGTGAAAATAAAAATTAAAAAATCGTTTTTAATTAGGGAAAAAGACTCTATTGATTGCACTTGCCCCTTATTTTCTCAAACGGTTAAAAAAAAAATCAGATAGGTGATGCTCTTGCCCCACTTTTATTGAGAAAGTGCGGCCCTAGAGCACAATAGTTTTAATTTTTTTTTTTTCATTTTTTTTTTACCTGCAATGATTTTAACAGGCTCATGTCTTGGGAAACACACTAAAACAGGCAAAATACGAAATATAAATTAAAAAATTTGTATCAAGTCTTGTAATGTCTAGACCTTAATAAAGTCGAACTGTACAATTTAAGGGCTGCACTTCCCCCAACTCACCTTATATGAATTCCTGAGCATCAAAAGACCTCTGTGCCAAATTTCACAATCCGACTTAAACTGTGGATTTGTATAAGGAACACACACACACACACACACACGCACGCATCCATTTTTACATGCATAGATTGAATTTTGCATTAAAATATCGGGACGTTAATTTATAAAGAATTGTGAAAATGATACCTTACCTGTAATAAGTACAGCTTTGTTTGTTGTGGGTACTGTTTCTACAAAGTACCATTGTTTTAGAAATTCAAATGAAAATACAGCTAAATTTAAAAACAGCAGCCAGTTGGCAGCACACAGATAATACGAAACTATACACTCTGGAAGCAAATAATGCAACAATTTAAGAATCGCTGCTAAACAAAATAAATGAATAAACATCACAATATTCTGACGCTCCATATCTGCTGCCGTATTGTTTGGCAAATACTGTTCACTTTGCTTCTTCACCGCACGAGAATTCATTCAGCGATTAGATCTTGTGAGGAAAGTGAAAGTCATGAGCACTTTTCGATATGAATCTTTTCTAAGTCCAACAAGGTCAACTTCCCAGACGGGGGGATGTTGTGGCCTGCTAAGCACTTGAATGTCTCCTGATGAGGAAAGTATGAAAACGATTTCCTCTTAATTTCACTGATGCTTTGTGCATGTTTATTTAGACAATGGAGTGACCCTTATAAAAAGGACTGTCTTTCCCCAACGGAACCGGTTTACGTTGAAATCAGCTGTTGGACCGCTTCCCTCCAAATTTCTAGTTTCTCGAAATTTACCAAAAATTGATTTTTTTTTTTTTTTTTTTTTTTTTTTGTGCATTTTTTTTTTTTTTTTTTTTTTTTTTTTTGTAGACTGTCCAGTTATCATTCTTTTGAAATAAATGTGCACAGTGCAGTTTTTAGTAGGAAATGTTTTAATTTTTTTTTACAAACTAGAAAGTCGCCCGTCAAGGTATGACGTTCGAAAATTGCTTCTACTCTTCTACATTTGAACAAAGCAATCGCCTGTTCGGTGATATTTTAAATTTTAACCCTAACTTCAGTGGATTAACCCTAAACTCCAGTGGATAGCGTTAATTTTCAACCACTTTTTTGATTTCTTCATTCCCCTGAAATGACAGTCTTACCAGTAAAACAGTTAAGTTACTGGATTGAGTTCAGCCTTTTCACAATAAAGCCTTTCCCTGCATGTTAAACATTTCCAAAACATATTATCAAATTATCATGCCGTGTCGCGAGTTTCAGTGTTGAAACACGCGGGTTACTCGATCATCGGCTATTATTTATATGAATATGCCTAAGATTGAAGCTTAAGCCATTAGTTCACGAGCTCTGCAATATTTTTTGACAATGTCCTCACATTGAGATAACGTAATTGATTTTATAAATGCTCAAAAGTCATTGGTTGTTTAGAGTCACACAAAGAACATTCTGGTGAGACCTCACTACAGAGCCATTAAAGACTTCCTAGGATAACTGGGAGCAGTTTTGCTTTCAACCAGTGTCCTCCATCTCTTATTAAGCGCACGTTGCATTATATGCTTTTTGAGAATTTTTCTGAGCGTCAGGTAAACAAATGATCTAGTTGTATGGAAGAAAGTGGACGATCCATGCGTTGTTCTCCCAAAATTCCTTTCTTAGTCAATGTATCAGCTTTTTTATTTCTCACAATTCTGCAGTAGGCAGGAATTCTTTGGATTGAAATTCTGTGTGCCAGTTCCTTAAGTAAAAGCTACACTCTAAAATTCTTTGGGAACGGTTTAGGTCGTTCTGAAAGGACTGTACCGAAGTCTTGGAATTAGTTGGAGATGTAATTAATATTTTATTACATTAACATCTCAGAACAGAACGCATCACGGCTGCATTTGTGTTCTATTCTGCCCTTCCCATCCACCCAGCCACGTTATTTACATATTTACAATACATTTGTATTCGCAGTTGCTATAAAATTTTAAACAGAGTTCTGCCTTTGAATCGAAGTTTGAAGTTGAACCCAGTTTTGGCATTGATGATCGCGAATATCAAATTATGCATAGAAGTCCATATCTTGCCTCTTCCCTTACTACCAGAATCTACCAACTCACTAACCAGTTTTATAACACTCGCAACAGCCAGAGGGTGAAAGAGAAGCATTTAACAAATTTTGGTAAATTTTCAACTGTTATTGAAAAATCAGCTATGATTAACTTTGCTGAGTATGGTTAGAGAAAATAAGTATAAAAATTAAAAAAAAAAAAGGCATAGAAAACTTCCATAAAACATGGACCTGTACACATATTTACACAATCTAATCTTCATTTGTATGATAATATCCTAAATCTCGTGGATCTGGTGATTCAAAGGAATGTCTTCTTTGCCAATTTTGAGAACATGCTATTGGTCATTAAATTTAGTAATTAATCATTAATTAAATTTAGTTTTTTTTCTGCACTTTAGCACGTTATCTTTTGTAAAGCAACAACTCTCTAGCTTCGTTGATGTTTTATTGTGTCATTGTAAAGCTTTTATGCATTGGTTTTGTCTACTTTATTTCATATACTGATGTTAAATTACCAAAATTTTTGTCAAGAGCAAATCAAAAGTGTAACAGACAATTACGTAATGTTTTATGCATTTAAATAAAGTTCCTCAGAGACCCACTTTCTCAGATTTTTCTGAGCATTTAAAACCAATAAACCGAGCAATTGGTAGGTGCGGGTGGTCTCTGAGAGTGGCAAGTGTCATGTGGACAGCAGTCAAAATATAAACGAGTTGAATCACAGAAAAGCATACAAGATAAAAGATTGAAAAACAGGGAACACATCTTTAATTATTAGAGAATTTCTTCCAGCAATATTTTATCCTGAAACTTCGATCTATAACAGTTAATAGGCTGATCGACATGCTCACTTTTCTCCCCTTTTATGATGATATGAAAAATAAGGATATTTCTAAAATATACAATTTTCCAAGCAGAAATTTAGGATATTATCAGACAATTCAATTACAGATTGTATAACTTTCCTTAAGTGTCTCGTTCCATGTTTCACGGAAGCATGTCCTTTTCTTTTTTCTCAAACGTTAATGAAGCATAATTTCTGATTAGAACGTTAAATCCCGGTTATCACAAATTTTCCATTTCAACTGCGCTTGCGCACGGACTTAGCTTTTTGGACTTTCTGTTTTGAGATTTCGTGTTGCTTGTTTATATTTCGGCTGAGCTGGAGTCCCAACAAATTAATGAATGCAATTAGAATATTTGCACAGCGATTTCGGGATACATTATATGAAACTACGGATATGAATAACTGATAATCTTTATAAAGAAAAGAGAAAAGTGACACTTCAATATTTATTGGTTTGGAAATATTTATTTAACGTAAACGTAAAACACGATATGTACTTCAAAAATGATTGGAATATGAGTACAGATATCCGTCTTTTGCGGATATTTTACGTTATTCGTAAACAGCTCAGTTTTCTACATTTGTATTTAGGTTGAGGGTTCGGCTTTGTATTAGAAGTGATGCTGCAATTCGAGTACGCTCTTCTAACGTTAAAAATTTGGCTCTGAAAAGGGCTTTTGTTTGATAGAAAAATCAGACTCCGAATCCATTAATAATTAAGACTCAAAACTCAATCTTTACCGAGGCGTAAAAACTAAATCAAAGAAAGCTTTGTAATTTCTAATTTTTATCTGTTGTTATCTCATATTTATTAACAAATTTAAAATGTTTTAAATTAGTTTGAGCAAGAGTTTTGAAATCAGCTAAGTCCGCGCGCAAGCGCAGTTGAAATGGCAAATTTGTGATAACCGGGATTTAACGTCGAGTTAATTTCTGAAGCTATAACTTTCGACTATCTTCGTCTCATTAGTAGTTCAGCTTGAAAAATATGCAGCTCTTTAACTTCATTAGCACAGGTTAACGAACGCTAATGACTGAAAGGTCTCGGATTTTCGACAGCGAGATCACGGTCACATTTTATTTTCTGTATTATATTGACGGGGAAGATAATAATTGGGAAGATAAGATTTCGATAATTGGGAATCTGGCGATTTTTCTTCATTGGCGCCAATTTTTGGCTCCAGTGCCTGCGCGATAGGTATTTTTCGTTACAAATCTAAACAAAGAGAATAGAAACATGTGTTCACATAGGGTTACTATAAATCAGCAGAGTTACCAAAATAAAATTATTTACTCCAAAAATGAGACAGCCGCGCCAGATTCCCAATTATCGAAATGTCCCCCATTGACGATATCTATCAAATGCGTCTGCTCAATTTTTAAGTCAGTTTTTAAAACTTCGATATCTTCAGATCGAGTTCTTGTCAAGTCAATAACAGTTGATTCTTCAAAAACAGTTTAAAATGTACCAATATTTTATGAAATGTTCCTCTTTCTCACTCTGCCTATGTTAAGATGGTAACAGAACTTTTCAGCGAGTCGGTAGATTGGTATTTAAGGAAGAAGCAAGATATGGATTTATATGCAAATTTTATTCTCGCTACGATCTATACCAAAACTGAGTTTTAAGTCGAACTACAAACCTTGACCCAAAAGTAAAAACCTGTTTAAAATCACACAGTAATTGCAAGTATAAAAGTATTGTAAATTTGTAAATAACGTTGATGGGAAGGGCAGAATGGAGCACGAAATGCAGTTGTGGTGGTTTCTGAACTGTTAATGTAATAAAATACAATTACATTTCCAACTAGAAATTGCATTGTGAACATTCATGCAAAAAAAAAAAAAAAAAAGAGAGAGAGAGAGAAATAAAAATAAATAACTGGACAATAAATAAAACATTCCCATGTACAAAAAAGAAAAAAAAAATTTAAAAAGTCAATTTTTGGTTAATTTCGCACGAATCTTCTTTTTTTTATTTCGCATAAAAAAATACCTATAACCGCAAATTTTCACCCTCCTACCTCCTTTTATTTTTTAATCGCAAATTTCCCAATTTTTGAAACATCCCCGAAAAATAATCAAAGGGTGAAATTGAAAATCATTGTAAAAGCTTTGATTAAATTTCATTTGTCAACAAATAGAAGATGGCAACAAATAAAAATTTTTAATCAATGAGTTTTCCGATGTTTTGCCGGAACGTCGCGTTGCGTCATTTTGACATTTGGTAGCCAAAAAATTTCGGGATTGGGACACTCAAGTTACACCTAGCGATATGAAATATACTTTACGGCCTATTCTCATATCTACCAAATACATATTAAAAAATTCCTAAAAATTGGTCGAGCCGTTTGGGAGCAGCCGAGACGAGAAAGAGAGACGAACACCGTAACTCGAGATTTTAAAAATATTAAATTGTACTTACAAATACGCAACTTTTGGTGGGCATTCCAAATCAAGATTCCAACTTAATCCAACCTAATACACAGCCTTAGATATTTGGTACACTGAGCAGTGGCGAGTAAGATACGAAAACATGTTTAATTTAAGTATTCAAAATCTCGCATCGTATGCTAATGCGAATAATTTGCTCTTGGATTTAAAAACGTTGCTTGACCCCGTAAACCATTGTTTGAGATGATTGAACGATTTCATTGAAAGAATTTTTCTTGAATGTAGTTTTGTTTTCAGATAGCAGTTTAAATGCTCGAAAATAAGTTATTTTTATGACTAAATCAATGGGTAAATGAGTAAACTGGATATACAAGGTGTCCGAGAAGTCTTTGACACATTTCAAAACTTCGGTTAAAAAAATAAATAAATAAATAAATAAACGGGATAGAAAGTAAAACTAAATTACATTTTTTCCTCATATAGTAAAGTTTTTTTTTAATGCAAAAATGGCCGCAAAATTGCAATGCAAAATTGGGTGCCGGAATTTTTAAATCGAGAATTCCCAAACAGGTGGATCGGACGAGATGGCCCCATCCGCTTTCTTTCTTTGGGGATTCGTCAAAGATACCGTTCATTCCACCAAAGTGTACAACATTTCAGATCTTAAACATCGCATTACAGCTGCAATCTCACAAGTTACAGAATCAATGCTACAACGAACATGGTCAGAAATTGATTATAGATTGGATATTCTTCGTGCGAGACGAAAAGGATCCACATCGAGGTGTATTGATACGTTTAAAAAAACTTTACTATATGAGGTAATGAATGTAATTCAATTTTACTTTTATCTCGTTTATTTTTTTTAACTGAATTTTTGAAATGTGTCAAAGATTTCTCGGATACCCTGTATTTCTTAACCACAACAATCGTACTATCTGCTTTTTAGGATTCATTTCGTTGCACTATAATCTGTATTCAAGTGAAAAATTGATTGTTTAACATTCGAACAAAGATCGAGTAGGAGTATGAATAAAATAATGACACGTAAGGAAAATAGCAACTCACATTTCAAGGAAATCAGGTGCAGAAATTGTCAATCACTGAGATTGACAAAAGTGATTCATAATTTATCGCTATCTCAGTTCATAGTTCATTCACATACGTTAGAATCGTTTAATAACATGTCTAAAGCATAAGGTGTGTTTCATGTGATTTTACTCCTTTTTTCTTTGCCGTTATTTGTATCCTAAAAAATGAAGGGTTGAGGTCTCTTTTGTCTTTCTTATTTTGCATTTAAAAGAACAAAGCATTTTCCATACATATGAGGTAAAAAGAACCGCAGCTATTGTTAGGTGCATCTGAGATATAAATCATTCTTTAAACGGAAAAAAGCAACCAGAATTATGCTAATATAATATGACACGGCCGAATCAATTAATCAAGGTCAAAAATCAAAATTTTCACTTTTCGTAATGTGTTTGTGCCAAGAAGAGAACGTGGGTAATTCTCATGTTCTTGATGATTTCATGTGTGTACGATTTAATTTTTTTATTTCGTTAAAAGTTAATTCGCGAAATTGTGACTGTTCAAACATAAAAACCATTTTTTCGATTTCCATTGCTTTTTTTCTATTGGATTAATTTTATTTAGGGGAAAGATGTACTTTATTTATTGATTGTTCTTTCAGTTGGTTTTCATAAAACAAGGAATTCACTAGAGGTTTTTTTTTTTTTTACAATAAAACAATTTCATAATAAAACAATATGAAACTCAGAATAAGGTACAGTGAAATACCATTGAAACGAACTTGAAAGGACCTCAATTTTTTCACATTAAATCGAAAGTTTCGTCCTAATAGGATTCAAGCAACGCACATATGAGTATTTGTATCAAAAAACCGGACAAAATTATTTGATGCGATTTTTTGTCATATAATGCTTTGAAACTTGCTACTCGATCAAAATAAGGTGTTTCTTTAAAGGAAAAAAGATATTTCTTAGAAAATTATCTTTTTTTCCCTCTTATTTTACTTATATTTACTTTACTTTTTTTTTTTACTGCAATTAAACGGTTGCTCATCTAGTATTTATTACAGCGTGTCTGCGTCTTGCGATTACCATATTTATTCCTCTTATGGAAAATGACTTTGTTCTTTAGAGCTACCTAGGTCTACTACCACTTCTTTAGTAGGGGTTAGAATTTCCTAAGTGTTTGTTTAGTCTGCATCTGTTACAATCCACTCGTGAAAATTACCTTGAAAAATGTACTCGGTGATGCGCTCATTTCGGGTTACAGCTGCCTTCTCTGAAAACTAAGCAATTGGTTGGATTGCTTGCGAGGTAAACTTCAGCCCCTGGCATAAAAATTTATATATACTTTTAGGCATAGAATGATAACCTTATCCGTATAGGTCAACAAAATCTAACAGAAGAAGGAATAATATTTTGTTATTTTGTTTCCTTCACCATCAATAATTACAACTAGTAATGTGAGCTTTGTGTAATATTTGCATCGTTTTCCGTAATGTTTTAGAATTTTTATTTATACTGTGTGTGCTGGTGTTCATCATAACCCTACTTTTATATCAGCAGCATATTTTGGTTTTTTCCCTCGGAAGACGTTTCTCCCCCCCCCCCCGTACTATTATATTTATACAGTCGTAACCCATCGTGGTCAAGCAGTACGTGAAGTTGAATTTCAGAGATGGTATCTGTAACTCGTACTGGGTCCTCACCTGGGTAACATTCCTTCTAAACACTTTCTGCAATGGAACACCTAGGGATAATTGCTTTTGTTGAGCAATCACGATTGCTTATTGTTCTCATTTGACCGTTTTTGGTGTCCGTGCCTTTTTCAACTTGGACCAGAAGCCTTTGCAGCACCACCGCCCACCGTCCTCTGCTGGAGGCGTGGCGCGGCGCGGCTGCTCCGGTTTTGAGCTATCCGCTTCTCCTGGTCGGAGGCGTCCATGTCCTACGTACACGCACGTTCACACACACATACACACACACACACGACTTCACACACATACACACACACACACGACTTCACACACATACACACACACGACTTCACACACATACACTCACACACACCTGCGTGCATATACACAGGTCTACGCACACACACAACTATGCACAAGTAACCGCCTAGGAGGAGAGGCAGACTTGGGGGGGGGGGGGGACAGGAGCCGTTTCTAGAAACAATAAATACAATGAGTAGGGTCCTGTCTCAGTTCGTGATTGCGAAAAACATAATTTGAATTCAAAATTTCAGAATTCAAATTAATTTTTTTTTATCATTTTAATTTTTTCCCACTGCCTTCTAGGAACGTCTGTCTGCAAAGATTGCAAGAGCCTCTTGAGGTGTCTTTTTCATAACAACAGTTAGATTATTATAGAGGAACTAATAGTTTTGTTTCGTTGATCCGGTTGGTAAGGAATTTAGTTATTTTATGATTTTGGATGTATCACTGTTTTTATAGTGCACTGGCTTATATCAACTTCATTTGTCATCTCTTCAACAGGTACCTGATCTTGTAGTTCTTTAGTTTTACAATTTAGTTCTTGAAAGGAGATTAAAAATGAATTCCTCAAGTTTTCCTTAAACTAATGTAAACTTTTTATCCAGTATCATGGCTTTGAATTCTATCATGATATCAAGTAATTCTATTCTGGTAAAAGATTTGATAGTTTCAGAAGAATTTATAAAGAAAAAGAAAAATTTCTGAAGTTGAAATAGTTAAGCCTTTTTTACTCACCAACTCTAAACTCCTAAAAAACAAAATGTCGGAAATAGGCGGAAGATGTTTTTAGAGAATATCATAGCAGACAGTCTATATTTTATGCCCATAACAAAAGTACAGCCGACTCGGCCCGGAAAGTAAGCGAAAACTTTAATTTCTAAACATTTTAGTGAAAAATAAACACCCAATCTTGACTTAATTTCACAGAATAAGAAAATGACAAATGTTAAAATAATTCAACGAAGCACAGGATTTTAGATGGAGTTATATACCTCCCTTTTCCATACTCAAAAGTTTGTTTTACTAAATTCTATCGCATTCAAATACAGTAACAATAAAACAGAGACTTAGCACGAAAAGCGTCGAAAGCAAAAGTGAGAGGTTCCAACAATGTCCAAGTTCAGACTAGCGTACACCAACGGAAATGCAACAGGGGAGATTTTTACTGCTGTCCTTTGATAGAACAGTTATCAGACTTGAAGTAAAGCTGGTTTAAAACAACTTTCGTCAAACTTTTGGATTTTGGTTTTTGTCCGGTTTTACTGGCCAAATTCTATGTGCAACGTAATGAAAATTAAATTGTGTCTAAATATTTTTTTCGTTGCATTGGTAGTCGTTGTGACGAGATTTCACTGTATATCACATTAAACATAAAGAGATTGTTTCCTTCTTTCTTTTGTCTTTCCATAGTCAGGTGGGGTGGAATGGGTAAAAAAACAAGTATTTTTGAAATGATTATCAAACTGTTCAAATCTGATATCCAACAATTAAAAAACCGAAACTGAGTTTTTACATTTCAACAATACACTTCACATATCCATAGTTGTTATTACTGAAATAATTTTATTGTTTAGTAAAAAAGCTATTATTTCAAAGCCTATTTTTATACCTATTCCACCCCATGGGGTGGGGTGAAATGGGTAGTATTATTTTAAATTAAAGTTCAGAGTAAAAATATGAATTTATTTATTAATTTTTCACAAAAAGGTATTAATAAAAGGGTAAAAATCTATTGAACAATATAGTTTGTAATTTCACTGCAATTAAAGGTCTAATGTCCACGATTATTGAGGATTGAACGACTTAGTTTTTTGATGATCTGTTTTTCTTCAGTCTCCATTTTTGCCTTATTGGGGAAGGTGAAAAAAATTCCCTTCAAAGACTTCTTAAGAATTTTTACAACATAAGCACAGATATCTAAAGATTCTAGAAATTGAGCAATAAAATATTTTCTAAATTTTTTAGCAATGTATTCAACTAACCCAGTCTAAAGTAGATATTGTACTTTTACATAAGCTTAGTGGAATGGAAGTTTTATCAGACTTGGTTTTCAATTTATTTAGCTCTGGCTTTGTCTAGTGGTTGCAGGGCTTGACTCGTATTAGGCGGTAGGCAAATAATAATTTTATTATCGATAGAATGCTTTACAGTTTCGTATGTCAGATGGTTTGCATGTATTTTCAGGTGCCTTGCGAAAAGTTTGAATCATTCTTCGAAGATTTCGTCTTCCATCCAACCAGATTTAGTGCAACCATAAGCAACTCCATAACATAAGGATTTCAGAATATAGAACTTTTGATAAAATCAACAAGTTACTTCAGAGAATAACTTTTAATGAGAAAAAATGTTAATTCCGCACAGCCTGTGTCATTAAGCGTAATATTGTACCCATTCCACCCCACTTAAAAATTTTTTTAACATAATTCTTAAAATGTATGGAATTTTTCCTTTCTATTTTTTTTCCGTTGACAAAGGAGACTTCCTTAAATGGAAATAACAGTAGTAGAATGCTATCTAAACTCAAATAAAGTCCTGAAAACAAAGTTTCAAAGACATCAGTTAGTTTTGATTTTTGCAATGTAACTTTCAAGAAGGCTGCCACTAAACTGACTGCTTCCGTTCATTTTTTTTTTTTTTTGGAATCAAAATAAAGTCAAACTATTGTAGATAACATGAATGTTCCCATTTTTTAAAAAAATTAGGTTTTTTTTCCTGTAACTCGAAAATTAATTAACTACCCATTCCACATCACATACCCATTCTACCCTACCAGACCCTATCATAAAAATCTAATGACGGTGTCGCAGCAGCTAATGAAATCGTTGGATATTTATGACGTAGAAAAGTCAAGCAGGATTTCATAATCAGTTCTAAAATGTCGAGAAAATGATGCAATAGATCATATGTTATACTCTGCAGTAGATTAAACTAATACTGGGGTAGGAGTTTCTCAAATTTGTTGCACAATATTTTTGCATTTATTCAACAAAATCATTTGAAGTTAGCGTAGGCCTTCAATGGTAGTGAAAATTTAGTTACTTGAAATTTTGGCACAAACGCCAAATTTTGGAAAATTAATCGTTTTATTCTGGCAAGATCATCGAAAACATTTATTGCACAGAATACATTATTATTATAAATGCCCAATATAAAGCCTGCATTTGCTGTATCGGAATGATGTGCAGTACAACCCCGTTTATCCGGACTAACTCGTTCATCCGGGACTTAAAGAAATCCAGATGATCGAAAAATTCCGGAAATTATGTTCAATAAACAAAACAAATCTTTAAATAAGCGGACTAAACTGTTCATTACGACAGAAACACATATTTTGCAATTAAATCACATAGAATTGTTTAAAAGATATAAAAAATTATGCAAACAATTTTTCACTTGATTCTTCGCAAAGAATGAGTCTCTGCTTTCTAGTTCAAACACGTGGATGATTTGAACAAAACAAGGTAGATCTATCGTTTTATCATTGTTGTTCAGCTGCAGTAGTGTTTGTTAGATTACCATACAATCTATGCAAAAGTCGTACATAAAAGGGATCTGCCTGCGTTCAAAGCACTTTTTTTCTCTCAAAATATTCAGATATTTACTATCTGTATACTTTTTTGAACAGAAAAATGATTCAAAATCAGAAAATTAACAAAAGAAATAGTTGTTTCTTCATAATTTTTTTAGGTGTCAAATATAAGCAAAAATTAAGCTAATTTTGTGGTTTAAGCCAAACACTCTAAACTCATTTCAACTGAATAGGGGAAACTACGAAAGTTTGACTCATGGAGAGACTTGACCCATGATTATATTTTCTATGGAAACGATATTTAGGGAAATTTTTACTCACATTATTGGTTGACTAGTCACACAACAGTATTTTTCAGGGACGAGTCATTTCAGAATTGCCAGTGATTTTCAAGAAATTCAGTGTTAAATGATATTACACCTTAAAAGTAAACTTTGAAGAAATTGGAATCTTTTGGATTTTAACCTCCAGTTTTGAAGGAAATGAATTTTAAAATTATTCATGTTTTGGTCACTTTTCTAGCTAAATATTGACATACAGTAGTTTTATATAACTTAAATCTAAGTCGCTAAAAATTTAAAGTAAACAAAAGAAAGCTATCTAGGGCATTTTGGCCCAAGTTAACTAGGGAGACTTGACTCAAAGTCTTATTTGATGTTTTTGTTAAATTTAATGAATTTTCAATGATTTTTTTAAAATAGATATAATATTCTTATTTAGGCTTTAAAATTTGATATTGTTTAAGCAATGACTCTAATATTGTAAATATGAAGGCCTGATTTTTTTTTTAATGAATAACTAATGTATAATATTTTGGTCTAAAATACTTTTCATTTGACAAACAACTAAAATACTTATAAACTGTTTGAGCACAATTATTGAGTTGTTACTTGGTATAATAATTGAAATATTGCTTAGATCTGATTTGATAAAGTTTTGAATTTGACCTCTGCTTTCCTGCTGACATAGAGTAAGATGAATTTTAAAAAAGAAATGTGTAACACTTTCCCTAAAGAGTGAACATTTTGCATATTCACTTCAAGTATCTCTTATAAAAACAAAAAACACCATCAAACCTGCGTTTTTGATTTAAATATCTATGAGTCTTCCTGCTGATATGAAGTAAGATTAATTTTTAAAAAATATATGTAATATTTCACCTAAAGAGTAAACATTTTGTATATTCACTTTAAGTATTACTTAATAAAAAAAAACACCATCAAACCTGCGTTTTTGATTTCAATAACTATGAGTCTTCTTACATTCATGACGAGGTGGAGGGTCAAGTCTCCCTAGCTCTAGTAGCACTTGAAACATATGCAGACTTTAGGAATGTATTTTTTTGTACCATTTCTACTTAGAATTATGCTATTATTTTTAGCTGTAATAATGTGCAAAATTACAAAACATTTATGTATATTTTTTATTTCGTTCCAATTATTGTACCAAAGAAAAACACCTTTCAAATTTTCAAAATTAATTTGAATTCTGAAATTTTGAATTCAAATTGTTTTTCGCAATCACGAGTTGCGACAGGAACCTACTCATTGGTTACTACCACATTCGCTTATTTCTAGAAACGGTTCCTGTCCCTGCCCTTGGGCGGTTCCGTGTTTATAGTTGTGTATGTGTAGGCTTGTGTGTATGCACGTTGGCGCGTGTGTATGTGTAAAGGCGCGTATGTGCAGGACATGGACGCCACCGACCAAGAGCAGCGGCTACCGGGAGAAGCCGCGCCTGCTAAGGATGGTGGGGTTGAAAAAGGAACCGGACATCAAGGACGGTCAAATAAAAACAATTAGCAATAGTGATTGCTCAAAAAAAAAAAAAGGGAAAATAAAAAAATTAAAAAATGGGTCAGTTCTCTCTAGTTTCCCATATATTGAAAAATCCTTTCTAAAGAGGGTTGCTGTATTACTTACATGTGTTCTGAACAGAAAGTTTCATAACAGTCCCAAAATTAAAAGAGCTGATGTGTGTATCACCTGACTTCCTTTTACTTCAATTTAATGTCATTTCCCCATTATTAGCAATTTTAATGTGATTCAATTGTTTACTTTCAAAATATCACCAACAGTGGACAAACTGAAACCAAATTTAAAAAAAAGAAAAAAAAATCGCCAAATTTGTCGCCAAGTTGGCGACAAAACTTGGCGACCAAAAGACTGGCGATATATCGCCAAGTGTCCGATAAATTATTACACAACTTGTACTTACATCGAAATTAGCTTTGATCCCCCCCCCCCAAAAAAGGGGTAAAAGACCCCGTTAGGAACATCCGAATGCACCCAAAAGAGAAGGTGCACAACTAGACCCCACTAGGAGTCTACGTAGCAAATTTCAACTTTCTAGGACTTATGTTATGCGAGAGTTATGCGAGATACATACACACAAACACATACGCACATGCATACGTACATACGGATGTCACGAGCAGAGGCGTAGCTAGACCCGACTTTCAGGGGGGGGGGTTACTTCTTTACATATAAATAAATAAATAAATATATATATATATATATATAATATAAAATAAGCAAACAAAATTTCAAATATTAAACAAATTATATAAAAATAATGATGATAAAGAGGAAAACTGCAAATAGCTATTAAATAGGAAAGTATGAATCCAGAACTCATCAGCCGTATAGGACTCATTAATTATGGTCAAAAGACCAAAAATTTAACTATGAACTAAAAGAGAATGTTTAAGCTCCAGTACATGCAATATAGAGTAACATTGGGCAAATGCACCACTTGCTAAACTATAAACAATAAACAAGAGCTCAAACCTAAAACTAAAAGCAGGCAAAACCTAAAAGCAAGCAAAACTTAAAAAACTTATTATACATATTATTTAAAACTTATTATACATGTATATATATATATATATATATATATATATATATATATATATATATATATATATATATATATATATATATATATATATATATATATACTGCTTGGCAATTGCTAAGGAACAAGTGATTTATGCAAATTTGTACCTCAACCACCTGGCCAATAGAAATAAATTCAAGTTCAGATGGCGTGGTAGACCAAGACTCGTTATCTGTATAAAAGACAGTGCATACACGCTCAAAATTCGTAAGAAAATTTACGCTGTGTGGTTTATAACAAAAATTGCGCTGGATGTTAAAAAAAGTTTTTCTCTGAAATTCTGTTTGGTTCTTGAAATACTTAAGAGTAAAATGTCAGTAAGACATCATTTTAGTATCTACGATCGCGGACGAGCGGTTGGACGACTGGAAGCAGGTCAAAGTGTCACCACTGTGGCTGCTGCAATGGGTGTATCAAAAAGTACCATTTTCCGATTAAAGATGGCCGCTGAAGGTGGAAAAGTTTTGCAAAAACATGCCGGGGGTCGTGGTTGGAGCACCACACCTTCAGAGGACCGCTATGTAGTCCTCGTGGCTAAAAGGAACAGAAATTTCCCTCTTGGACAGATAGCTGCAAATCTAACAACCGCTACCGGTACGCATGTTTGTGCAAGAACCATCTCACGGCGAGTAAATAATGTCGGTTTGTATGCACGGAAGCCCGTACATTGCATCCAAGTTCAACCACGCCATCGTCGAGAGAGATTACGCTGGTGTAAGGAACATGTTGGTGGGATCATCAAAATTGGTCTATAGTGATGTTCTCTGACGAATCTCGTTTAAGTGTGACAAGAGATTCTGGTCACCAACTACTGTGGAAAGAGCGTGGAACACGTTATGCACAAAAATTTGTTTGCGAACGTGATCGGTACGGCCCAGGCGTCATGGTGTGGGCAGGCATCATGCACAATGGCAGAACAGAGCTTCACATTTTTCAATAAGAAAGCGATACGTCGCGAATGTATTGCAGAGATGTTATGCTGGACCATGTTCGTCTTTTTAGGGGGGCTGTCGGTCCAGATGTTCTCTTTACGGACGACGATACGGCCACAGCATTGAAGTGTTAGACACACTGCAAAGTGAAAACATTCTCCGTATGCAGTGGCCTGCTTACTTTCCCGACTTAAATCCAATTGAACTTACCTTGGAGGCTCTTGGCAGACGTGTTGTGCGAAGAACTGTCCCTCTCAGAACAGTACAAGAACTGAAATCTGCATTGAGAGAGGAGTTTGAAAACATCCCACAAGCGCTCTTCAATAATTAATGGGGAGTATGGAAAACAAATGTAAATTGTGCATCAGTGACCCTGGTAATCATACATCATATTAAGGTACTCATGTCTCCATCATTTTGACCTAGATAATTTTTTTGGTGTTGTATGAAAATCATCTAAGTAGGATTTTTTTTTTTATTTTTAAGTTTTTACTTCATTAATGTAGTAATATCTGTATTATTTTGTACTTATAATAAAGGCACATCCTCCCTACTAACTATATATTTCGTTTTGTTTCTTTAATCATTATTTATTCTTAACTATTCCAAAAAACGTAATTGTTCCTTAGCAATTGTCAAGCAGTGTATATATACACACATTTTTTTAGTATTAAAAAAATAAGAGGGAGGTGAATCTTACATACTTTGGAATGGAGTGCCCCAATTCCGATACTTGTGTCAAACAAAACAAAAGCAAAGATTTCTTTTTTTTTTTAATGTTCTGGAAAATTCAACTTTTTTTTCTTTTCCCTCCATTTAATTTAAAGTGAAATTTTCTAGCAACGTCTTGTATAACCAGTCTATCCAAATCAAGGTTAAATCACATATCTGATGATCGTGTGCCGTTCATTTCAGTATGACTGCTTAAGTTAGAGGCTAACACACATCTACAAAAGCTGGCATCCATGAAAGCAAATAGATACTTCCATTTCCGCCTGTAAACTGGATGTTTGACTTTCAATCTCATTGGTGGTCAGACTAAAAGACTATTTTTACCCAACTTGGTTTGCACTAAAAGTATGAAAAAAAAAAAAAAAAAAAAGACTTCTTGAATTATAACCAGCAAAAAATGAAATTGTTTTTCATATCGTTATATTTATATGTTGCTTTTTATGTATTTACATTTATGCTAATTCTAAAGCAGTTAATAAAATTTGAATAAAAAAAGTTAGGGAAGAAATATAGGCGGTAGAAAGTTATTCGCTCAAATGCATACCATCTGTTCTCCATTCAAGTCTTTATTTTTAATTTTATTAGCTGCTTTAGAATTTACATAAATATCTATTTGAGAGAGCAACAGCAATTTTCGAGTATTATAAACAGAAGTATTTTTTATTTTCTACTTTTTACTACTTTAAGCTAACAGAAATAATCTCTGTTACTTATAAATAATCTCTATTATTTCTGTTACTGGGCTCCTTTAGTAGCCTAAGCGGGGATAGTACAATAGACCTGTGGTCTCGGTGCTCGCGCTGGTTTCAAGCGCCCCTCTTTCCACTTCATACATCAACAGAAATAATCTAGATTCATTTCGTTTTTAAACATTTTATTCATGTAATGCTACGCAGTTTTTCTTTTGAATTAAAATAAAATTACCTTCAGAAGGGTCCGATGGGTCTAATGCTGCTTTGCAGACCGTACTTCGTTTTCTTCAGATTACGTTAACTTTCTTTTTAGAGTAATCCTTTTCGTCATTTTAATTTTTTGTTTGGGTTTAAAAAAGCTTGTTATCGATTTTGCTCGTTTCATTATGCAACAACTTTCACTTAGAATGTACTATTTTAAAACGACTGTACGTTTCCAAAGAAATACGTAGTAAATACTGGCTGAAAAATCAATATGATTGCAATGGATACTCTGGTTAGCAAAGGTCGTTTTGACTATGATCTATGACACACACGAGACCAGACCAACAAAAACCTCTATCGTCTCGAATTCCGGTTATGCTATCACTTTCGGTTTCGAAGCCCAATGATCTTTAAAGAAGCAAACAAAAACATTTTCTTCAACTCAGAAACAGAGGAATTGTCTTCAAGAGCTGAGGAGGCAGTGGAAAAAAGGGAGAAATGCGTTCCACGAATAAGCTTTCCAGGAAGATTAACCAAAGGACAGTCGTTTCGCGCACTTTCTTGGAAGAAGAGTAAATGGGTGATATCCACATGGTTTGACATGTAAGATGAACATTTCAACTTCATGGTTAAAGGTCATTCAAGTTAAAAGCCATTTCGCTCTGTTATCTGGATTAGTACTGTTCTTTGGTTGCTCTCTTTCTTAAAATTGTGATTCCTTAGAAAACCGAAACGATAGGAGTGAAAAGAAAGTATAAGTTTTTTTCAAGTGATGAAAAAAGGAAAACCGTAGAATACTGGCCAAGTTAGATTTGCAGCAATTGCTAACTTACCTCAAGAGGATAAATAATGAATCCAAAAAAAAAATCAGGGACCAAAAAGCAATAAAAGGTGTTTTCTTGAAAAAGATATGCTTAAAGTTACTGTTACCGTCAAAATGATTCCTTAAACTCGCAATAAAGCACTTAATTATGTAGTAATAGAACAAATACCTAACAAAACTAATAAAGAGGAATTTTAATCAAGAACCCATATTGTCTTTAGTATCGATTTCAAATTTTCACCATCATATTTCAAATTTCTATAAAAAGTTTCTTAAAGCTCCCGTATTTCAAAACCTGTTTATCTCGAATTTTTTTCTTTAATGTGAAATTCGAAATATACAGATTCGACTGTATGCAATATTCCCACTGCGCGGCTCATAAAATTAAACATATTTAACAATTTGCAGAATCTATGACAAAGAAAGGCTGCATATACGCGGATTTAACAAATCAATCTCATTTCTAAAGCAAAGTGTCAAATTTCACTTAATTATCAAAAAATTGTCGCAGCAGAGGATGGCGTCTTTATGCTAGAGGGTCACACATACAGCAGATTTTCAATGGCATTGGGGGGGGGGGGAGCGAAGTGAATTTTTGACCTTTGTTACTCAGAAAAAAATCGTTTTGATTTTTTTTCTCTTTCTTCTTTTTTTTCTTTCTCTTCTCTCTTCTTTTTTTTCTCTCTCTTTTTTGTGAGACTAACGTTTCGGGGGGGGGGGTTGTCCCCAAACCCCCCTCTTAGCTATGCCCCTTGTCACGAGAAATTTCGTTGAAAAATGGAAATCAAGGCCGATTTTTGAGTGAAAAGTTTTTTACGAATACAGCACTTCCTTTTTACTTCCTTTTACAAAAAGGAAGTATTGTATTCGCGAAAAAAATTTCCCTCAAAAATTAATTTCCATTTTGCTCACTCCCAAATGAATGTTGAGTTTTTTTTTTCGACCCAACCACACGTACATATGTACCTAAGAACGTATAGACGTCCGAAATATCCATTTTGAAGTTTCCCGAGTTAATTACAACGACTTTTCTCGTGACGTCTGTATGTATGTATGTATGTGCGTATGTGTGTATGTATGTCGCATCACTCAAGAACGGTATGTCCTAGAAAGTTGAAATTTGGTACGTAGACTCCTAGTGGGGTCTAGTTGTGCACCTTTTTTTTTGGTTGCATTCGGGTGTTTCTAAAGGGATCTTTTGCACCTTTTTGGGAGGAATTCATTGTTAATTTCGATGCAAACTTAAGTGGTGTTATAATTTGGCGGACACTTGGCGATTTTTCGCCAGTCTTTTGGTCGCCAAGTTTTGTCGCCAACTTGGCAACAAATTTGGCGATTTTATTTATTTATTTATTTTTTTTTTAATCTGGTTTCAAAGTGACCATTGTTGATGATATTTAGAGAGTTAGAGAGAGAATCACATTAAAATTGCAATAATAGGGAAATAACATTAAATTGGTGTAAAAGGAAGTCATGTGATGCACACATCAGCTCGTTTGTAAAAGGAAGTAAAAACAATTATGGCAATTTTATAGAATTTAACAGATTTTCTTCTGAAAAACCCTCAATATTTAACGGTTAAATACCCATAAAATTTCAAAGTAATGACATGGATCTTAGATTATAGTTCAAAACATAGCTAACAATGTGAGAAACATAATTTGAAATAACCAAGATGATAGGTATAAAAATTTTCAAGTTATGAGATTTGTCGTAAATGAAAATATCAAAAAAAGCAGTTTTCCAGAAAACGCATTTAAAGATTTCTCTTATTTCAATAACAAAGTTTGAGAGAATTTTTGAGGCTAAAGTTCTCAAGGTTAGCAGCTTATGCATTCTTTGACTATAACTGTCAATATTTTTGCTTCTTTTAAATCTTTTCTTTTTTCCTTATTTTTGGGGTACTTGGTTTCTATAAGTTCAGCTTCCGGTTCTTACGATATTACTTCCAGTGTACCTCATTGGCTGTAACTTCGTTTCTAGTTATCGTAGACACAAAGTTTAAATATTTTTAGAGTCCCAAAAATATATTCTTTCAAAAAATAAAATAAAATAAAAAACAAGCAGAATAAAAAGCGAATGTACACGGTGTACTTGTAGTTATGTCTTTGCTGTCCAATTTCACAATTTTCTATGTACACGTAATTTTTAACACTCTTATAAAGCTACGAGTTTCATATGGCGTCGTCTCGGGTGAAACGAATACCAGCGGCACCCCCTTAAAGGAGCTATTTGGCTACCTATGGCACCTTTAATGGTGCCCGAGAGGGAGCCACATGCCACCCTTAGAAGACTTAAAGGGTGCCATATGGAACCAAATAGTTTCTTCAAGGGTGCCATAACGGGTACCTTAAGTAGCAAAATGGCACCTTAAAGGGTGCCGCAGATGCTACAACGTCTCACCTGAAAGGTGCCACCTATAATCCGCAGTTTTAACAGTGTAGCTACATTAAAGTAAGACAATTTACACATTTGTTCTTCTTCTAACGTTGTTATGTCTTACTTTACTGTTCAGCACAAAGGTATTTATTTATCAGTGTAGCTACATGTTTGATTCAATGATTGAGAATTTATGTCCGCCTAAAAATTTAAGCTCGTTGCACCCCTGTTTGCTAATACAGTATACCCAGGTGAAAAAATAGCTAAACGATCGCAAGAGCTATTTTATTTGTTGTTGTTTCTTAACTGAAATGTTCATTTGCAAATGTTCTGGAACTCCATTCGCAACTCCAATAAACTATAGGCGGACCTGCAGCTGCTGTCTAATGGCGGATGAAAAAGTTAAAACAAACAAATGCCGTAACTTATAACTTGCTTCGACGCGTAGTGAATGACAGTAATTTTTCATCGTGTTTGTGGGAAGCTTTCTTTTCTATTCTTCTGAAATTACATTACAGCATAAACTGTCTGAAGCCTGTAATTTATCCCAAAGAAAACACGTGGAATGGAATGTTTTACCTTTTTCGGTAGTAGTGTTAATCACTGCAAGGTAGCGTATTCGAGCTTTGGAGTTGCGAATATGTTTAATGCTAAATTATTTATTTATTTTCTAAGAAATAAATAATTCCAAGTTCTAAGAACTTCCTTGATGAATAATTAAGAGAAAACATTGAATAAACTGAAACATTGAAAAAAAAAAAAAAAAGCTCATTCAAACATTTTGTGAAGCAGTTAATTTCTCTTTATTTCTTCTCACACAAGGTTATCATCTTTCCTGCAAAATATTTTATCTAACTCAATCATGGGTTCATACAAGGCATTGAAAACATGCATTGTCTCATCGCCACACTTCGATTGCAATCCAGACTGGACGCAGGACAAAACTTTAAAGTTGTACCTGCAACAGAAAAACAAAAGTTATATTTCTAGAAACAATTTCGCTTTTAAATATTAGCTTCTTAAGCTTGACGAAGTGAGTGCAATCCGAATTATTTTGACATACATGAAAAAGAAACAAAATTTCGAAGGTTTTTTTGCTCTCTTCCTAAGAATAATTAACATCGAACCATCGAAACTAACCAACATTTCTAGGGAACAAAATATCCCTGAAACTTTAAAATAGCATTAAGTATTCGTTTGACTTGTGGTTGTACATTGCATTTCATGGAAAAAACAAGATAAATGTGGTTACTTTGAGAAAAATATTTTATTTTAGTAATTATAAATTTATAAAGAGAACTGTAACAGATAACCATAAAATGCCATGTTTTCCATTAATCTAAACATTTATGCCAATTACGTATAAATCAATTGCCATTTCTTTATGAAAAGAACTAGTCGACCCGTGCGGAACTCCGCACTGTACTTCGAATCGTTTCATAAGGCATTTCGCTCTTTAAAAATTTCAAAGAAAGAATATTATGAAGAAAAACCGAAAAAAGTAAACGGAAAAAAGTAAGCGCACAAGAGAAGGCATGTAATTTGAAGACATCAGTAACAAAACCTCGTTAAATACAACGTTGTGATAATTTGATCATCGCTCCCCTTTTGGTTGTACGTATTTTCAATGCAAATATAAATATCATTAAAAGTGTGACTGAGTGACACGTGAAAAATCAGTAATTTTGCATGTGAAAAAACAGGTTGTGGCAAATACAGTCCTGCCCATGTGAGCATCTGACGGAAAAAAAGAAACATTAAAGAGATATTTAGTGGCACGGATCCGAACTGGCGCCATTCTGATTAACAGTACGACGCTCCAACAAACCTAGCAACTGTGCCTTCCTTTTCGAATGCTATTCATTGAAGGAATGCGTAATAAAACACAGTAAAAAAGTTTTTTGCCGAAAAAAATATAATAAGATCATGCGTCTATGTTTTGTCATTAGCCAGCATGATACGATTTAAAATTATTCGAAAAACATGGAATTTGGTTAAAGAATGAGGAAGATCTCCCGTAGCGATTGAAACAAACATGCTAGAGAAATAATAAATTCGGTTGAAAAAATAAGAGTTTTTATTTTTGAATATTCAACAATTTCCCATAGCAGGCTTCTTTAACCTGTACGGCTTAAAAGCCCGCACTTGCTTTTATTTTAATCGAACACTTAAAATTCAAAACCAAAACCAGTTGAACTGAGTCCGTTTTTTAAGTGTAATTTTTCGAACGTAGACAATTTTTTTTTTTTTCAGCCGTAAGCAGAAGAGTAGAAAATGATTTCTTACTAATGAAGTTGATAATAATTTTAATGTTTTATATCGTATTCAAATAAAAAATTAAAGGTTTACTGGGTGAAACTCGTAGTTTTAATTTGGCGTAGTATTTTTTCATTTGTACAAAAGTTTGAACACTGCTATTAGAAAAATCTACATTTCAGCATACAATGAAAATGTTTTTCTGCACAAAAAGGATTCCCTTGAGGTATATATAATACTTTTTTTTTATGCTTACATTATGCTCAGTGATCTGGACGGAGTCAAAGCTTAGAAAAAAAGGGAAGAACCACCCTTCGATTAGCAGTCAGCTTATCTGAATGATAACTGTAGCCTGCATAAAGGAGTCGAAACACCAAATAACATTCCCACTGCATTTATTTTATTACATGTGTTATCTGTTGTATGTTATGGGTACATGTAATGCGTAATATTACTGTAAATTTGTAATTATGTCGGACAGCCCGAACTGGCCCGAAGTTCAGACAGTTTATAGCCGAACGCTCTACCGAAAAAAAACACCCACAGGTAATTTTAAATTTTTTTTTCTTGCCGAGAAGTGTTTTTATTTTTGAAAATTTTTACAATTTGTTATCGCAGGCTGTTTGAACCGTTATAACTTAGATGGCAGCACGTGTTCATCATTTAACAGCACGGTTAAAATACAAAATAATTTGAACTAAGTTCTTTTTTAAGCGTCGCTTTTCAAATGTAGTAAAAATGTGATACGCTATTTGTTTTTTGGCAAAAAGAAGAAAAATATATATATTACCCTTTAAATTGAGGAAGTATTTTTTTATTTGTACAAAGAGTGAAAAAATCATTAGAAGAATCTATGTTTCAACATACGATTTATTATATTTTACTGAACAAAAAACAATTCCAATGTAGTCTGAAATCTTAAACCTGATATTTATATTTTCGCTTACATTATGCTTTAATTTTCTTCCCGGAGTCAAAGCTTTAAAAAAAAAAAAACCCCTTACAATTGAGTATCAATTTAGCTCCGTGTTGCATCAAGTTTTCATAACAGCTAGGAGCGTTTCTACCTCATGTATTCCCTCATATTTGTTATTCATTGTTCATATAATGCGCGACATTTTTCTAAATTTTTGATGCAGACTGTCCGGACGTGGGCCCGAACTCGTATTCTCCTGGTTACCAGTCGAACGCTCTGCCGATCAAGCTATTCAGCTCTGTCGATAACAGTGCAAGTCAAAGTTATAAATTTAACCGAAAACCTCATTCTAGTTCTTTAAAACATGTTTTTTTTTTGTGCGAAAAAACAATTTTTAGACCGTGGGTCTATTTGTCGTCAGTAGCATGCACGATAAGCTTTAAAATAAGGTGTAAATCAAAGAAATCGATCAAGAATTGAGGAAAATCTCGCGTAGAAACCAAAAACAGACTACAGAAATAATATATAAGGATACATTTAAAGCGAAGTAGGTTCATCAAAAGTTTTTTTACAAAATGATATTTATGACGTGCAGTAAATATGAAAAAAATATTTTTGGTCGCAACCTTGAATCCGTGACAGATTAACAAGTATCAATATGCAAAGCGTTTGCAACAATGGGGTTGTTTCCAATATTTTAAAAATATTTTTTTCTGAAAAAACATGCTTAAAAATATAGGATCTGAATTTTTTAAAAATTATTTGACTAAGTTAAATATTTTTAAAAAATTACTTTATTTGGAGGGCTTTCATTGTTTACACTTCTGCCGGACGACATCACAAATGATGAAATGCCATTCAGTGTTGCTATTCACAAAGCATAATATTTAATTTGCATCTTGACTCAAGTGTACTGGCAACGATATGGTTGATAGTAAGCGTAGGGCGCAATATTTGATTCGCTTGTTGATTATCATAACGTGGAAATGTGGTAAACATATGCGGAAAAGTGCATCATTTGTGACGTCATAAAGACCCCGCCTTGTTTGAAAAATTGGGCATTTTAAAAAATTAATTAAAAAATAACTGTTGGGAAAATGAAAGTACTTTCTGGGTTCATGTTGTTTTATTTATTTATTTATTTATTTATTTTTTATTTTTTTATTTATTTTATTTATTTATTTATTTATTTTTTTGCTCATTCTATCAATTTCAGTCACTAAAAGTAGTACTTTTGATTGAAGGAAACAACCCCATTCTAATGCATTTTATTAAACTTGAAGCCCTAACAGCGAAGTAAAACATATACAACATACATATTATAAATGTCCAATCTATGTATTTGCGAAAATATTTACGGTAGAGAGTTGGGTTTTAAAGTCAAAAACAATTGTTGTCGACTTTAAAATTGATGAATTATTCAAAATGACGCTAATAATCCTTGAGATGATTCATTTCTGCCAGAATAGGAACACTTATATTGGTCGGTAATCAGCACAGTACGCAAACTGATTTTCTTCTACGCTATTTTAACAAATGAAATCGTTTAATCTACTTCCACCGGAGTTCGAGTTATTACAGCTAAATTATATGTTATACATCATTTTAGAATATATAAAAGTTATTTAGAGCTTTTCCAAATAAATACTACAGCACAATAATATTACATTTGTTCTCTATCGAGCAACCATTTTTCCTAGATGATTTTTCATGGAGATAATATTGACAAAAATAGCTTCTTTTGGTCCAACGGAGTCCAGTTGGAGCGAGGAGTTATTTCACGGAGGACCTGACAATTATAAAACACCTAATAAATACTTTCTCCATCTCTCTCTCTCTCTTTTTTTAAACCCTGGTTTATTTTTTATTCAGAACGCTGGTGTCAATCACTGGTTTTGAATTTTAATTTGCTTTCTCTCATTGTAGACGTTGGACTTTTTCATTGTTTTTGAGCTGTGCAAAATACGCATATCGTATATACGAACGTACATACAGACGTCACGAGAAACCTTATTATCCTGGACTCATTATCGTAACTTGGGGATGGCTAAAATTGATATTTCAGTGCTCACGCATTCGTGCGTAGATATGCAAGTAGAGACGCAACGAAATAATTTAGTCAAAAGTCATGTAAAGTTGAGTAAAATGGGGATTTAGACCGAAGTATGAATGTTTTTTTTTTTTTTTTGGCGAATAAAAAAGCTCTTTTATATCGTACAAGAAAGAAAACAATCATGTACAAAGAGTTTTTAAAAGACGTGTATCCCCCAGTTTCATCGACAAGAAATTTCCTTCCCCCCTGTTTTTTAGTTTCAATCTTACCTTTTGATATATGTAAGTTGGGAGGAAATTTCAAGTGTCGGCGAAGCTGGGGAAAACTAAAAGACGGAAAATATTTTTCTGTAATAGATCGGAAAGTTTCAAATGAGGCTTGGTAAATTTAAGAGATATACTTACGCACAAAAACCCCCAGCTTCCTGTACTGACGTTAGGCTCTTACAGTGACTGTACAACTGTTCTATAGCTGAATTCAGGCATGGTACGGTACGAAGGAACTCTATTTAGGAAAATATTGCACAAACAATGATGAATGAAATACGAAAAAAAAGGAAATGAAAGATGTGAAATAAAATTCATTTTAATAAAAAGTCATTTTTAATTTGAAAATACATACAAAAACAAAAATTCTTTAAATACAAGAAAGAAGATTACGGCGAAACTATTACTTCATTTAAGTGCTTTGCCTGACTCAGTTCCCACCTAGTTAACTCCTCAAACTACTAATTGGTGAATAGTGCTTCAAATTGAAGCCGTTTTAGTTTGGAAGTTTTTATACAGTGAAAATAATTACACAAAATTTCAGAAGGAATTGAAGATAAGAAAATATTTGCAGGTTTGATAAATATTTGAGGGTAGTGTATCTATTTTATTAGATATGCAACCCTCAAGTATTTGAGAGTAAAATTCAAATATTTGATGCTTATTTTATTAATGCGAAGTTTGCATCTGTTTCTAGAAACCAATTTTTAAATGCTTACCTTCAAACTCTTGACATTTGTGTCTAATTGTGGTTTTTGATTTATAACAGTGAACAACACAACGAGCCACACGGGACAGATTCGCGGGCCTCATGGGCCGTAGGTTGGGCACTAATGGAGTAAAGAATAGAACCTGAAGTGCCCAGCTTTGGAACCAGAGGTTCAGAGATTTGATAATATACCCAAATTACATTGGACTGCCAAAACTGTAATGAATATTTATTGAACTTGGTATGGACTCAACCCCTTTTTCCATTTGTTTTTGTGCGTTTATGTACAGGGTGTTTCAAAAAAAAGAAAAAAAAAGACCCGATTTCAAAAATCATAAGCATTCAGGTTTTAATCCGTTTCATTGAATAAGGCAGGGGTTCTCAAACTGGCCGCCGCGACACCCTGGGGTGCCGCACGAGATGGCGAGGGGTGCCGCGAAGTGTCCGGGTTTTGTGGCTTTTTTAAAGAAATGCAGTTGGCTCTCTGTTTAACGACTTTCAAGGGACCACAAAAAATCGTCCTTAAGTAGAAAGCGTCCTTAAATAGAATGCTCTTAAAACTATAATGGACCCTCTGGGACCGTGAAAAGCCTTCTTTAATTAGAGAAAGTCGTTAAATAGAGCGTCGTTAAACAGAGAGCCAACTGTATATTACCAATGCAGCAACAAAGCTGACTTAAATGGAGAAAGAAATTGCAATAGCATTGTTTCTGATCGATATGTGAAGCTTTTGTGACGCGGCAGGTAACAAGTCTAAAGTCTAATTCTTGCTTCACTCGCTGTAACATGTCACAATCAATGGTCGTACATTTTCCAACAAGATGGGCCACCCCTAGTATCTGACAGACGTTCCCCCCTTTCCTCAAGCTGCATAATCGTTGGATTTGACGAGATTCTGCTGACGACAATCCCTTTCTTCCGTGGCCACCGAGCTCTCCGGAACTATCCCCAAGCGATTTTCTTATGGTACAACATGAAAAATAGTGAGCTCGTGCCCTAATGGGGATTTCACGATTTTTGCCAAAATATCGAAATTGCTTTTTCTATGATTGTGTCATGTTACAGTGAATGAAACAAGAATTAGACTTTAGACTTGATCTTTCGAGCATTTCGAAAACGAAACTTGCTCAGTTTCACTCTCCAGCAAATTCAGCACTGTTGCTGTATTGGTAATATATTTGTTTCAATAAGGCTTCAAAACTACGGAAGAAATTTCGATACGTATGTATATAGACTAGGGTGCAGTGAAAATTTTCAGTTCTTTAAAGGATGCCGCGAGTCGGAAAAATTTGAGAACCCCTGGAATAAGGTATCGTTAAGAGCTCGGACGTTCGAATTTTTTTAAACAATCGCATTCCTCACCGATCAATCGGTCGCTCTCGACTGGACAATTCAGCTGCACATTAATGTCCTACGTAATCACCGGACCTCACAGTGCGCATTTTCTTCTTGTGAGGGTTTGTAAAAGACCGCGTTTATATGTACCTTCCCTTCCAGGTACATTAGCTGAACTGAAAACACGCATAACAACAGCAGTGGAAGCAGTCGATGCAGACATTTTTGCTAAAGTTTAGGACGAATTTGACTACCGTGTAGACATATGCCGTGCATCCAAAGCTGGACACATTGAGCAGCTTTAATTTGGTAAGTTAAAAAAATTTGTTGTTATCCATGTAATATAAAATTAATCTGAAGTGTATTTTCAATAGTTTTCATAACATACGTATTTCAAATCGGGTCATTCAATTTTAAACACCCTGAATTGTGTTTTTCTTGTTTCTTTATTTATTGAGCTGTCAGATCTTAATCCAGTGAAGCACCGTTTATATATTTTCAAACAGACTGCATAGAAAAAAAGTATAACAGGTATACGTTAATGTGTACTCTACAGTGGCTAATTTAAAAAGCTTATAAATGATAAGAGCGTAAAAAAGAGAAACTTATGAACGGTGCTTCACTGTCGATTTATTTCCGGTTGCTCATATGTAACGAAAAGAACAAAATAATCATCAAGTGATGAAACTAAACTACTATTTTGCAGTCTTGAGAGTCATAAACATCGGTATGAACATCATCCTTGTCGTAATACAGCTGAATTCTGCACTTTTCTGTTCTTGCAGATGTTTTGCGGAAAAACATCTCCGAATCCCCGAAACCAGCGATTTTCAACCGATGGTCCAATGAACCAGCACCGGTCACTAGAAAGATTTGACCTGTCCCCAGAGATTTTTGCTCGCTCACGTTAAAAAAATGTTTCTTACTCCAAGAAAAAGAAAAGAAAGAAGGAAAACAATATACTAATAAAAAATTGTATGCCATACGAGATCTTTCACGTGAATCTTGTGATTAATGTTCGTACTTCTCTGTGATTTTTCAGCATCGTCTATTTCTTCTGTGTAATTATTATGAATTCTTAACATTGAAATATTTATGTAACACTTCTTTAACACCAAGTAAAATCTTTTTTGTGTATTTATTAATTTATTTACTGTTATCATTATAGTTTGCAAAAAAAGGGGGGGGGGGATCAGTCGTTCACAAAAGTTTTAACGATCCTCGAGCCGAAAGATTTTTTTTTTTTTGTGTGAAAAAAAGGGGGGGGGAGGGGGAATTTTCTTCCATTCCCCCTCCTCACCGAAAATACCTCACCGATTAGCAAACATAGGTAATTCTCATGTTTTTAACAGTCCGCTAATGTAAGATTTTTTATTTATTTATTTATTTTTGCGAATGAAGAAGGAAGAAAGAAAAGAAGAAGAAAAGCATCACTTGTTCGCTTTTTTTTTTTTTTGAAAAACACGGCCTTAAACTCTACTTAACATAGCGCAGAATTCGCGTGTGTTACAACAGTTACAACATGGATGGTGTACAACCGATGTTTATGACTCGTAAGACTTCAAGGTCTGAGTAAAAACTTTAAGGCCAGTATAATTTTCTTTGAAAAAAGGAAACTGAAATTAAAGGGATTTTAATAGTATTGTATTATTAATTATTAATGTTCATTGGTAAGAAATAACGCAACAGACAGGATATGTAAAGCATACAATAACCAGAAAAGCAGTGGTTTATTCAAAGTTAGCATTTCAGCTTGAGTAAAAATTTTAAGGCCACTAGTATTTTTGAAAAACTGCAAGTACTTATACTGTAATAAATGTCACCTCAGTTAACAAGATTGTAGAAACTCTTCAACTTGCAGTTTTGTGATTAATTTCTTCAAAGTTTTTTTCCTACTTGTGACGATATCGTAAGGTAAAAAGTTAACTGTTCAAGAAAGAGGGTAGATTGAAACTTTTTCTTCAACAAGGATAAGTAGGCGTATTATTGCGAAAAATTAGGAAGATCGAAGACTGAAGTCAACATTTGTGTTTGATTTAAACACATTTAGGGTAAAAAGAAAACCAGGGAAAACTTAAAGCTTTGTCCTCGCGTAATGGAAGAAGAGTTTGAAAATTATTACATTACCTGAAAAGTACTCAACCAGGAAACTTATTCAGAGGATAGGTTTAAATGTTTGTCAAAAACGATATATAACACAATTAGAAGGTGTGGAAATTTTATTGATGCTGCAAAATTGCTTAAACCTCATTTATTGAAAATGCACAATATAGAGCGTTTCAACTTTAGCTAGCTAATCATGACCTGGGATAACCAATGAATACAAATAATTTTTTCTAACGAAAAGAAGTGGAGTTTGGATGGACCAAACGGACGGAAGTACTATTGGCATGATTTACGAAAAGAAAAAGAAATATTCTACAAACGCCAATTTGATAGAGGCTCTCTGTCAGAACTTGAGAATGCTTTGCTTACAATGGTGTGAGCTCAGTTGCGTTTGTTTCAGGTAAAATGAACTCACAAGCATATCAAAATGTTCTCCCAAGTCATCTTTTATACCGAATGCTGAATTTATTGTTATTTATTACTGGAGAAAATTGAAAATATCAGCAAAACAGTGCATCTATCCATCCGAGTAACAGTGCAAAAAATAGGCTCCAAGTAAACAAGGTTGAAACTTTGAAATGACCAACTAAGTCTCCAGATCTTAACCCAATAGAGAACTTATTGGGTGACTTAGCAAGAAGAGTTTATGCAAAGGAGAGAAATTTTACTTCATCAATAGAGCTGAAATCTACCATCGAAGATGAATGGCAAAAAATACATCCCGAATTTCGTCAAAAACTAGTTTCATACATGAAAACAAGAATATTTGAAACAATTTGAAGGAATGGCTCCCACACAAGCTTATAAATATTTGAATTTTTTTCCTCATATGCTTTTTTCTATGTTGGCCTTAAAGATTTTACTCAGGTTCAAATAGTGAACTGTAATATTTTCTGATAATAAAAAACACTTACAATTAATTTTTTTTTAATTGTCTTATACTTGTACTTCTTATACTTGTATTTAAGGTTAATAATTATCACTCATATGATTTTTTGATACTAAGATTAAGGAGTGTCCAATTTCTCAAAAAAGTGCACTTTACTTAAAGTTTTTACTCAGACTGTAGCTGTGTATTTAAAAAAAAAATCAATCATAATTGACATAATGTTGAAAATGAAAGATAGAAACGCCCTTTTTCGGACAACTCTGTAGTTGTATTACTTACTAATTCTCAATGGATCAAATGTTGAGCACAGTTTTTTATGCAGTTTCTGAGATTCTTTCATGTATCCCAAGAACATACGAAGTAAAGTATTGGAACACCTTTCAGCAACAGCTATTTGGCATTCCAGAGCACCTTGCACTTGGCTGAGAAAATGAGATGATAGTATAAATGTAAAAACATGGAAATGAAGCTCAAAAAGATTTTAGTAATCAAAAATTTCAGCGACATGTTTTTAAACATCAAATTCATTCATTAAGAAGTGTCAAAAATATGCCTAATGCGCGTATATGAGTACATGAACCTAAATTGTTCCGTTTGAAAAGATTATTTAATAGCCACACGAGCTAAATCCTGTACAGTTCGCGTATCATATTTGTTTTTCTTTATTGAATACATGCGCCATCTTTCACATTTGCTCATATTAATGCTCTTACATCAGCCCCTACCTTCATCATTTTACATAATTAAAAACTGAGCGTTTGTATCTCTGTATGTACCTAGATTTACGTTTTTTTTAGATTTATAGCTCGTTGTAATTTCTTTCAAAGTGACGATAATTTTTCAGTATCAAAATCATTTTCTCTTCAGCAGAAGATGTTTGTGTTTGATTTTCATTATTAACCCCTTGGTTTGAAATTTACGATAAACTTGAAATTTTTTTATCTTGTTAGTTTCTCTTATTCGTTTCTGCGTTCTTTTCTAAATTCTTTACAATTATAATTAGGTAAATATTTGAAAATATGTTTCAAATGATTATGCTTAACCTCTATGCAATTTTTCAAGGGCCCTATATAATTTCTAAATATTACCTTGCCAAGTATAAAGCGAGACAGGACAACAAACTAATAACGGTGACAACAATAACAAATTACCACTTGTTTTACTAATAAGAAAAAGTTTTTTGCCGAAATTCAGTACAGTTGAGACAAATATTTAAAGAAAATATCATCAAATATTACTGCAATTGATGGTTGGAACAAATTATTCATAGAACAAATACATTCGAAATTACACTCAAAATTAACTTTCACAAAAGGGAAAGTGAATGATCAGGGAAATAAAAAATAAAAAAAACATGGTGCACAAAAATTCGATTCATCCCACCATTTAGTGATAAAAATCTCATTTTGCAATCTTTCCACTATTTTTGTTTAATGATATTTTATTAGCTCGTGCTTTTAAAGCCAAATTTTTACATAAATAGATAGATTTTGGTTCTGCATCATGTTAAAAGAAATGTACATTTAAAATATAAGTAGATATTTAAATAAGTGAAATTGAAAATTCTTTAACTGAAACTATTTATTTTTAGCTAATACCGAAAATTCAGGTATTACGAAATCGCAAAATTGTTCGAAATACCGGCATTTGGTATACCGGTGTACCGGTACTGCAATCACTATTTTTGAGTGATTCCACAATCACACATAGCACAATGAAAAAAAAAATCCTTACATTTATATCCATATACATATTATTTACTCATGAAAGTGTAAAAACTTGCTGTCTCTGAAAGTACAGTAAAAAACCCCTCTAAAGCGGACACTAACGGAACAAACATTTTTGTCCGTAACAGAGGGGTGTCCACAGGAGAGGGGTTTCCCAATTTTATTTGTTTATTTTACATCATGAATTTTTTACTCTCAACTTTAATATCTTTTTAATATACACTTTAATGTATCTATAAAATTTTAATTTTCCTATTAGTTTTTATAAAAAAAAAACTTTTGCAACAATCAACGCTATTTTATCATGTTACTTTACATCAAGTTGCGTTTCGAAACCATAATAAATACAAATGACAGCAAACTTTCGGATTCATCTTTGCCACAAAATTTTCTACTCTAACGTATAATTTTTGGAATTAAACACGATGAAAGCAACTTGCTATTGTTTCAGTTTTAATCCCCCTGCCCCCCCCCCCTCCAAATGTACTTTCCACAACTGATCGCATCCAAAACATCAACAGTTTTAATTAATTCGCAAATTCGCAACTAGTTTAAGCGTATTTCGTGTTGCTGTTCAAATGCGTTAAATCTGGCATATTTTTCTAGCATTAAATTTCGGCGTCCATAAGTTGACATTTCGACGTTGTGTTTGCTAACAAGAAGATGGTATCTATATTGTTTATGAATGTGTTTGAAACGGGGTCCTTTCCAAAATTTTAAAAGTATTTTTTTCTGAAAGAGCATGCTTAAAAAAATAAGATCTGACCAGTTTTTGATAAATTTGTTTACGTTTAATATTTTTAAAAAAAATACTTAAATCGCAGCGGTTTTATTGTTTACAGCTTCTGCCGATGATACCACAAATGATGAAATGCCATTCAGTGTTGCCATTCACAGTGCAAAATATTTAATTCGCACCTTTACTCACGTGTATTGGCAACGATACGGTTGATAGCAAGCGTAGAGCGCAATTTTAATTCGCTGCTTGATTATCATAACGTGGAAACGTAGTAGAAAGATGCGGCAAAGTGACGTCATCAATTCGTGACGTCATCAAGACCACGCCTTGTTTGAAAAATCGGACATTTTAAAAATTAATTAAAAAAAACTGTTGGGAAAATGAAAGTATTTTCTCGGCCCATATTATTATTTTTTTATTTTTATTTTTTATTTTTTTGTTCATTCTATCCATTTCAATGTCTAAAAGTAGTACTTTTGACTGAAGGAAACCACGCCATTGAGTCGCATTGGTCTATCAAGAAAATAACACGCCTCTTTCTCCAGCAAACATTTTATCCAAAATCGAAAGCCGATCTGACGTAACACTGGTTCACTGGTTGTCATCCCTCCAGGTTCTTTAATTTGAATGCCAGTCAACTGGTAAATGCTTTAAATCCAGACCTTTAAAACACTGAAGTCTGATTGCGTTCCAGATGCCATAAGGTTTCCATTTCATGCTATCTATGGTGCTCATAAAAATTGTTAAACGTCTTTAGTAAATTTCTCACCAGAACAGCTTTCTGTCCGTCAAGACAGATTTTTATCCTGTCGAACTCTATAAACCAAGCGTGTTTCATCATTTTTATAAATGCAGCGAACTTTCCAATGTTTAATTATTTTAATTTCGAAATTTATTTTCCATTCCATTTTATTTATTTTATTTTCTATTCTTGCTAAATTGTCCGCAAGAAAAGGAAAAATTCACGTAAATAGCTTCTAAGATAATGTTCATGTCCGTATTTGAGGGTGTTTGTAGTAAAGAGACTTCTAATACACTTGGCTCAATACCTTACTGCTGGGGAATTGAAAATTCTCCGCATAAGAAAGGTGTCCGCATTTGAGAGGTTTCCGTTAGGAGGGGTTTTACTCTACTTTACAGAAATGATTCGCTAAGCAAAAAAAAAAAAAAAAAGATTCCGATAATAATTTTAAATTTTTTAAATGAAATTTTAAGAAAAATAGAATTAAAAAGAATATAATAAGAGATACCTGCAAGCTTTGTCAAGTTCTATCGCATTTTCCGGCCATTGCTTACCCTTCCAATCTTTCTCCCCGAGATTCCCACAAGCGCTAATTTCATCATCGGAACAAGTAGGCAAAGCCAGTACGTATGAAAATCCTGAAAATTCAAAAGGAAATAAACGCAACATTGCAATTTACTCATTTGTGCAAAAAATATGAGGAAAAATTATTCCTCAACTTTTAATTTAAATTAAAAGTTGGGGGATAAAATGACTTTTTGAATTCCGCTTACTTTTTGAAACATATGACACATTGAACATAAAACTTACAATGAAACACCAATTATAGCTGCACCACTTAATAAATGGAATTTCGATTTGTAAAACAAATCCTGAATAAGAGAAACAGTGCTCGTTTATTCAGGAAAATGTTCAAAATATCTATCATAAAAGGAAATCCAAGTGACAGAAACAGCCAAAATATTCCTTACCCTCGGAAGCTATAGCAAAATACAATCCCGAACAATTACTGTAGGCTTGTCCCATGGTACATTTACACACTTAAATTTAAAAAAAAAAGAAATCAAATCAAATGAACCCAAAGCGATCCTTTACTTATAAATACCCCTAAATATATCTCTAAATCAACTTTACCTAAAACCAATATACAACGCATAAACAAACATCAAACAAAAAGTCTTTCTTTACGCTTATTTTACACACAAATAAATAAATAAATAAAACATAAATGTTAAAAAAATGAAGATGAATATCAAAAAATGAAGATAAATAAATGCAGGCCCACTAAAAATTTTATAGTTGCTACCCAACAGCCACTCAAACCTACCACTCAAATACTCACAAAATTCTGAATCCAACTGGAAGACTAAGGAACGCTCCTTTGTTTCAAAAACCTTTTCTTCTAATCCTATCAAACGAAAAGAGATGTTTCCCACATAAGGGGTCCAATCAATCTTGCATTCACTTTTCGAATGGTCGCATTTCTTCTCTCCTTTTCTCTAAGGTTGATGCATTCCTTCTTGGAATGGTCAAAGTTGTTGGCACGATAATTTAGACGACAGTGGAACGACTGCAGACTGAAGGCAAATTATCCCATAAAGAAGCTGAGCATATCTTTACGATGCTAGTCAAAAATATTTACTTCATAGATTAGCCAAACCAGCGATTTAAATCTTCAACATTGTTAGCAATTAATATTTTGTTCATAATTATTTTTAAAAAATTCATTGGCATGTGTAATTATTAGGAACTAGAAAATCGCCCGTCAAGGTATGACGGGTGAAAATCGCTTCTACATTTGAACGAAGCCATTGCCTGTTTGGTGATATTTTGATAGTTGAAATTGTAACCGTAACTCCAGTGGATGAATCCTCAACTCGTAGTGTTCATTGTTGACCATTTTTTCGTTTCTTCATTCCCTGAAATGATATAGCCTTACCAGTAAAACTGTTAAATTGCCGAACCGAGTTCAACCATGTCCCAATAGTCTTTCCTTGCCTGTAAAACATTACCAAAACATATTATCGAATTATCATGCCGTGGCGCGAGTTTCATTGTTGAAATACCCGCGTTACTCGATCATCGACTATTATATATATGAGGATAAACAATGAGATGATTGGTTGAATTTGTTTGGGGGGGAAAATGCAGCAATCCAGTCAATGAATAATTCTAAAGAGGGGATAACCGCAACGTTTCTTCGATATTTTCTATCTTTTAACTTGCATTTCACGCACTGTTATTAAGTCTCTTGCGCCATAAACTCAATCAGATCCCAACAATCAATCATTAAAAAACGGAAAGTCATTTCGTATCCGAAATAGAAAAGATTAAATGGTTTTAAGAATACTTTTTTACAATATCAGGTGAGGTTCAGATATTTCATCTCATTTTCATAGTTTATTTGAAAAAAGGAAAGGGTAGGATAAGAGCTACATATACTACTCTAGATCAAACGTTAGATCAAGTTCTATAAAGTATATAAGGTCTTATACTTACCTAAAATGAATATGACCCAAGAAAGCAGCATTTTGCATCAATAATAGTTAAATACCAAAGTGAATTTCTGGTAAGGAACATGAAAGAATTTTTCTTATCTTGTGTGATAACGTTATGAAAATGCTCGCAGTGTAACATCTGCTAAAGGAGTACACGTTGAGTTTGCATTCCTCATGTTTATCCCATGCTCTTCTCAAGGAAAATTAGCCTACTTTATCGTAAAAGTAAAAGAAAAGAAATAAGACATGAAAGCAAGCGGAAGTATTTAGTAAACAAACAAAAACTATTAACAAATGAAGAAAAAACAAGAATCACGAGTGTGTGTGTGTGTGTCTGTGTGCAGGTATGAGTGTGTGTATGTGTATTTGTGTGTGTAGGAGTGTGTGTGTGTGTATGTGTGTATGTAGGAGTGTGTGTGTAGGTGTGTAGGCGTATGTGTGTATGTGTGTGTATGTCGGAGTGTGTATGCGGTGTGTGTGTATATATAGGATATAGACGCAACCTGGAAACAGTTTTCCATAGAGGAGCAGCATCGTGAGGCCGGTCGACGGTGGTGCTGCCGAGGTAGACGTGGGAAAATAAAATCATAAGAATTCAAAACAGTTAAGTGAGAACAATAAGCAATGTGATTGCTCAAAAAAAAAACGACCCGACTGTTCCATTAAAATAAACTTTGTGGGCCAGAGCACGTATAAAACTCAAATTGTACTTGAGTTTTTCTCGATAAAACAAGAAATTACTGAAAGATAATCACACTAAGTTTCACGTGTCACAAAAGCAGAATCAAGAGAGAAAACTGAAATCAAGTTTAAAAGCTTTGCTTACTAAAGTCAATCACAAATATTTTTTTCTTACAAACGGGAATTGACGACAAATATAAATTTTAAATATTTAAGTTTTCATCCCCCCACAACCCGTCCGCAATGAGGTCGTTACCAATCGCGTTAGTCCGGAGGCATAACGAAAAGATTGTGCATTTTGAGGTAAAAGAAATTTCTTTTTTTAATTATGTTTTAGGGTCATTAAGGATCACTTTTAGCTATGGAGGCATTCGCTACGTCATTTGGATTGCTTTTTATAGCGTCCCAAAGTTATCTTACTAGCGGATAGGACTTACCTTAGGTAATTTGATACAAATAGATGTATTTTGGACAACAGTGTGTGTAATTCCACCTTTTCATGTCTCCTTATGATAAATATTGTCAAAAGCATCGAGGACCAAGCGTGCTTGGGAACTAAACCCCGGGGTTTCTGCGTTCGGCTGACCACCAAATTGGAACATCTGCCTAGAGCCCTTCCTTTGTCAGGGAGACTGAGATTGTAGGCCTTGGACTGTCGTGCTACTGGGTTTGGTTAAAAACAGCGATAGAAAGGCATTAAAAAATTTGGTTCCTGAAAATGTGTCTCAAAATATAACACTAATGATCTTCTACTTAACTGTTTCGAAAACATCCGAATTTCAGTCAAAAACATTTTAAATTGTGATCAATTAGGTGTTTTTATTACAAAAGCAGAGTTTGAACACTACTGGGACATATCTCAGCGTGTTTCATCATTTTCATAAGAACATTTGCAAGAAGTGCAAGTCAGACCAGTTTTTTTACATCGGCATCGAGAGTTACGACACTTGGTCTTGCGATTATTTCCTAACAGGCTTCAGAAGCGGAATAGAAGTTCATTCGACCTGAAAGTTTGATTTTGGTTGTATTATAACAGCAAAATGTTAAAATTAATATATATTTAAACGAAAGGAAAAAAAACATATAGGTATATCTTCCAAGTCGCCGGCTATTCGCTCGATTTTATTCAACCGTACTCTTGAGGATAAGAAAGACTGGAGTTACTTGTAGACGCTTCTTCGATATATGCCCTGCTTGAAGCGACGTTCAAAGAGCATTACTATTAGTGCCTCCTGAGTGGGGGCAAGGTCCTTTGAGAAGAGTACAATGTTTTCCATGAGAAGTTTACGTTATCCTCTTCACTGCATCGATCATATAGTTTTATGACGTACTTTTCCAGCCCAAATGCAAAATACAGTACCTCTTCTGTAGTAAGAGGTAGCGAAAGAGATTTAAAAATGTCGTTAACTGCAGATAAGGCTTGCCATTCTGCCCAAGCTGTTCGTTGTCCTTTCTCTCTGAAAGACGAGGTTGTATTGTGTAGCAACCTGCAAAGGCGTGAAAAGCCAAAAGTCCCGTACACTTTTCCGAACCAAATTGTTGCTTTATGGCGCAGATATCGAAGATTCGGTACGATTTTCCAGTGTACCCAATCCACAACAGCTGATCTCACCCCTCGAGGTTTTGAAGAAGCACAGTGGCCAAAACGATAACGTCGTTATTTACTGTCCTGATGAAAACTTGGTTGTAATCATGAGATGCACTGTGTGCGCATGGAACAGCATTCTACCGTCGGCTTCATCATTAGAACAAGGCATCAAGCCTGTCAAATCAAAAACTCCATTGCAAAAGACAACTCCTATGACGAATGACAATAACGACATTTTGTTGAAAATGTATTGTACTGAAAGGTCCTCCAAGCAATCAATTAGTTCCTGCTTATTTTAGTCGTTTCTCAAAAACTCAGACCAGTTTTTAAGAACTTGTTTTGTAGCCTCCATTTTCGGCGACGAGAACCTTTTCCTCTTTTCAATATTAACACAGACTTTAACGAAGCAAGTATACTCATCAAATGTTACAACCATTCTCTGTGCCTTATCGAAATGTGGACTGTTCAAATAAGCAAGAATTTCATTTCATGGTCAAAATGTGCTTCTCGACTCTGGGCGATGGTAATTGACAGTCGTTTGCTCCATTCATCACCACCATATAGAAATTCTGAGATTGCTGCTCTGTGTTGTCTTCGTCAGGCTGTGTAAACAAGCGGAAAGATCAGCTTTCTTTCCAAATCAAAGTTCGCCGTTTTCATAAAGTGATGGAAGGTAAATATAATACTCGTGACTGGAAAAGGCATCCTAATTCCTTTGACTTACTTGACAAGCAACGTAATAGAGCCTGGAAAAAAGGCTGCGGTTTTTTTTATGGCAGCAAGCTGTTCCTCTTACCCAGATAAGGATTTCACTGAAACGTTAGTAAATACTGCTAACTTGTTTTCTGTATTGGTGTGTCAATAGAAACGGAGCAATCAATGAGTATTTTTTTGAAAGAACTCATTTGCTTGAGATTCGCTAATTATTTTTATACTGCTCAAATTGGATGCCGTTTCAGAATCTACATGTAATCGTGAGTCCAAAGCCATGAGGTCACCACTTGGTTCTAAGAACGGGTTGCTTATTTCATTCAGAACATTAATCATGCCCTCAACGCTTTTGATGAATGAAAGTTGTTTTGCGATAGAAATTTCATGGTGAGTGCTTCCCTCGTCTCTGCTGGTCTTCGTTGAGAATATTACTGAATTTATGGACGATTCGTGCGATTTCGGGTCCTGCAACCATCCATCTGAGCATAACAAACGGTCAGCAGCTCCACCGTCTGCTTCAATAAGCGCATTGTTTTGTTCGTGAGCTTCGTCGATTGACATTCACGAAATTGCCGTTCCTTCCTTACCATAAAATTTCCTTTACAAAATTCGGAATAGATATGAGGTAGAGGATCCCTCAAAGACAGCATGTCCCACTTATGGATTGACACAGCCACACAGCATGAGCGTAGTTTGGCCGATCAAGGGAGAAGAACATCCACTTTAAATTCGAAAGAGCTTGCACGTAGAGTTTGAAAGCTCCAGCATGTAATGTCCGTGTGAAAGTCAGGACATGAAGTTTACTACCAAACGGCACGAACTTGAGGGTCACGGATTTGGACAAAATTCTAGATATATGTCCATTCCCACTAGGTATGAGCCCAGGTAACAAGGTGTGACTGCCTAGGTCGTAGTTCGGCAGCAACGGGGGTCCAAAGATGGTAATTTGGGCCTAGAAATGCAATGGAGTTTCCTTCAGAATTACAATTTTAACAACTTTTTTCCGCTTTTGTGCTGCAGTATGAGCCATTTGTATCCACTTACCTTTGAATTAATTGCTTTGAATACTAGTTTTTAAAAAGTGTTTCTCAAATTTAAATTGGATACTACTTTTAATTTCAATATTTTGAGTGCCGAAATAACGTAGTTACAGGATATCAATCGTTTTCAAAGAAAATTAATTATTTCGTTTTATATTAATCGTCTGCTAGTAAAAAGTATTTATCGTTTGCTAATTCGCAACTCCAACGAACTACAGGGGGCACTGAAGTCACTGTCTAATGGCGGACTTAAAAACTAAAACAAACGCACATGGTAACGAAGAAAATACTAAAAGTGTTGTGACTTTTGTTCGTATGTATGATTTTTTCGCTTTATTCTTTTTAAATTAATTTTCAAAGTTTTATGGATATTCTGGCCCACGTAGAAAGAAATTAGAATTCAAGAAGCATTACTAAACGTCAAAGATTAATGCAAACTACGTAGTTCGTAGTTCTAAGCAGCTATTTCCACGATGTTGAATTCGATATTTATCAATTCTCGATAAAACTAAATAATAATTGTGGCCTGACAAGAATAACAATTAATGCTAGAAAACTTAATATGACATTACAAATTGTTATCGAAAGAAGATGATACTTTTTTGCCTTGCTTGGCTAGCGCTTATTGTTTTCCACTTGTAGCTGAGTTATTTCTCTCGAATTCCCGAATCGGTTAATTTAAAAATTTTCTGTTTCGATTTTTCTAATTTCTGAGTTACGATTTAATTGTGTCATGTTATGCAAATCATCAACAAAATTCTCACGGATATATGGTGGTAGTTTTCTTTTCAGTTGATTGACCATTATTTCTTTTCACTTATCGAATTCTGTAATCTTACTACCATTTTATTCCACTCATGATAAAAATTAAAAATGGTTTAACTAAAAACGCGAAATCTCGCCAAGGCTACTTTGCTCGCACTATACTAAAACTATAACCCTAAACAAATTTGGCGAAACCTTTCAGCTGAGAATAAAAGGAATAAAGTAAATTCTTTCCCGGTTATTCATTTTGTTCTGCGATAATATATTCAAGAAAATATTTTGCATACTGTCCATTCCAACTAAATGCTGCTGTAAAATAGGGTAAGTTTAATTAATTTAAGATTAAAAAAACCCCCATATTCTTACAAATTCATACAAAACAATAAAATTTTTTACCTTGTATAACGTTATCCAAGTTTGTTAATCCAGAATTTTCGCTTTCACCAATTATTAAGGAAATAATGAAAACTAACATTATTTTGAGAAGCTCGAGAATACTACTATGGGACGAATTAATTTCTGTAGCTGAAAGCAAACTAAGACACATCGATTGCGTTAATAAATACTCAGAACAAACTACCTGTGTTTACGTCAACAGACACACGTGGAACGCAGCGTGGCAATGTTTTAGTTTCATTTGCAGTTTTGTGAATCACCGCAAGGTAGCGTATTCGAGCGCTGGAGTTCCGAATTGAAACATTTACTGGATATTTATCGTCGGCTATTATACATGTTCCACAACGATAAGCAGAAAATGGGAGAGGGGGAAAAGCTCTAATTTATTGCACATGACACATTAAAAAACAAAAATACAAGTTCATTTCGAATTTTCAAGTAACTTAAATAATGCACATAAATAACTAGGTGCTTTCCCTTCCACTCATCGATATATATAAAAATGAATGTTTGTCTGTATGTCATCCATGAACTCAAAAACTACCCGGCAGATTTGGCTGAAACTTTCACCGTTTGTTATTTTTGGTACTGGGAATGTTTATAGACCAGTTCGAAAAAAATCCGATCAATAGTTCCTTTTTTATTCCAATTTAAGTCACAATCCATTGGATAAATACGAATAAAATTATCGGCTGCAGAAATTAATTCACGTGAAAGATCTCATTGATAAGAAGTTAGTTGTTGCCGTTTTTCTTGAGTTTGAACAAATAAATTCTTTCTTTATTGTTTTATGGCTTTTCATGCAACAGAGCAGCTGCGTAGCTAGACCCGACTTTCGGGGGGGGGGGGTTACTTCTTTTATATATATATATATATATATATATATATATATATATAATCGCTTGGAATTTTTTCCTTTTTTTCTTTCTCTTCTCTCTTCTTTTTCTCTTTTTTTTTTTAAGACTAACGTTTCGGGGGGGGTTTTGTCCCCAAAACCCCCCCTTAGCTACGCCCCTGCAACAGAGGGATTTAAAACTTTTTCTATTTGATATTTTTAGCGATTGATTGATCTTGCAAACTGCGTGAGTACAAAATTTGAGTATAGTCACGGCTTCACTTGATACCTGGACCGATTATTATGAAAATTGCTATATATATATGTATTTTTCCACGGAGAAGGTGCATAATATGCTCATTGAAGCCACTCGCCACCAGGTGGCACTGCAGAGTAGCAACTTCTGCCCCGTTCAACCGATTGTCATGAAAATCAGTATAATGATGTATTTTTTTGTTGGCGTAGCAACGCGCGTCGGATACAGCTAGTTTTACTATAAAAAAATGCCAAACATGTTGGAAGATCGAACATTGCGTCGAAGTGAAATTCCAATGGAAACACCACTGCATTTGTACGGCCAAACTAGCAACTTTGGACCCTCATTTGCAGCCAAACTAGGGCCTATGCAGTCAAACCGCTTTACTTTGGCTCATAGCTAGTGGGAATGGACCTCTATATCTTGAATTTTGTCCCAATCCGTGATCCTCAAGGTCGTGCCGTTTGGTCGTTAGTCCATAGGATGAGATGACAAGAATAGAACTGTACGTGAACTTTCCTCTTTAAATATCAATCGTTTTCATCTGTAGCTTTCGGACTGTCCTCTCATGGATTTTCATACTCTCTTCAAAGGCTTTCTTGCGCAATGCAAATAACGCGAATGCCGTTATTTGATGGGCCCGGAGAGTTTTTCTTTTTCTTTTTTTTTTTTTTTGACGTGAAAAGCGACTAAGAATGACTCGACTGTTGTAATGGGTGAGACACTTTGGGACGCTATTTAAAAAAAGAAGAAAAAAAAAAAACAATCCAAGTGACGTAGCAAATGCTATTATGGCTTAAAGCTCCTTGATGATCCTAAAACGTAATTACTAAAAGAAATTGCTTTTACCTCAAAATGCAGTCTTCTCGTCATGACTAAAAGAGATCTTTGGTTGTTTTATGGCTAAACGTCAAACACGCGGCGTTTTCGACAAAGCGAGTGGATGTTTTAAGTTTTATGAATAAAGTTTGCAATGATTATTTCAGTTTAGTTGTAAGGGTATCTGTGATTTTTTTTTTTTTTTTTTTTTTTTTTTTTTTTTGTAGTTTAAGAATATTTTTATTTTTTCCACTGTTGGCAGCTCTGAAAAATCAGCGTTTTTCGCAATTTTGAGCTTTTAAAGCTTAATTGGGGCCGTGGTAGCCTGATCGGTAGGGCATTGGACTCGGGGCCGGAGGGGCTCGGGTTCGATCCCCGCTGGTCGAAGACCCACCGTCGTCATTAAAGGGGACTGGGCGACGTTAAATATGCTCGTGGTCTCAATGTCCTCCAAGTGAAACGATACCTCTGGGGGTGCTAGTACCAGGTAGCTATTAGCTCTTGGACTAGTTCTAAATTCTCATTAACTGTTCGATCCGGTGATGGTGCTGCCATCTATCGGTATATAAAATAATGGAGGCAAGGCACTAGTATGCAGACCTCGACATAAAATACAGTTGAAGTCAGTTGTGACTCTTGAATAGAAATAGAAATAGAAATAAAGCTTAATTTTTCAGTAAAGGATGCATCCTCTACATTCTCTTATCTTTGATTATTGCATTCAGCCTCAACAGTACTTAGAACACATCGAAAAACATATATTATTAGGCAGAAACATCGTTACGATGCATTCAAATTTTGCGCGCTTGTACAAAATTACTCAAACCTCACAGCAAATGCCTCCGTATCTTAAAACGTTCTTAAAAGGTCCCAAAACAAGAATCTAAAGCAAAATTGCTTTTACCTCAGTTCTGTATCACTTAAAAGCTCCAAAATTTATTATACGCAGAATAATTCATTATTTCGACTGGTAATAAGTAAGTTTTCAATACCAAAAGTCAAGGGCGCCCATATGCAAAAAAACCGATTTCAGTACAGATTAGAGAAATTAAAATTTGACATTTTTAATAACTTATTCATTAATGGCTGGAAAAGAAATTTTTATATATTTTTATAAAGAAAAAAGCACTGAAAGCAAGGAAGTTCTCCTTTATAAGGAGGTCGGTTTGATGCCTGAGCCCCCACTTGCCCCCCTATATGGGCGCCCTTGCCAAAAGTGCAAAAGAGTATACTGATTCGGTTTTTAGCAGCTCCAGTAATTAAAATACTACAAAGAAGAAACTCTGCTAAGAACAGTTTCGATCAAGTCATCTGTCGAAGGGTGTCCACCCTAATCGATGTCCAATAGCTAATTTCTAGACCGTAAGAGATAGGCATCAATTGGCAAAAATCCTTAAATTATGGAAAGAATCAAATTTTGAAGTTTTGGTTAAAAAATCCAATTTTGTTAAATTAAAAATTCTTTCATACAGCTCATCCTGGGTCAATAAATTCATATTAAACAAAACATTCTTGGTGCGCTAACATATTAAACTAAAAAAAAATAAAATAAAATAAACTCTTCTACGACCAAAATTGACCGAGTTGTGAAGTTTTGAAAACAGGGCCGTGCAATTCGCAACTCCAACGAACTATAGGGGGCACTGAAGTCACTGTCTAATGGCGGAATTGAAAACTACAACAAACGCACATGGTAACGAAGAAAATGCTAAAAGTGTTGTGATTTTTGTTCGTACGTATGATTTTTTCGCTTTATTCTTTTAAAATTAATTTTCAAAGTCTTGTGGATATTCTGGCCCACGTAGAAAGAAATGAGAATTCAAGAAGCATTACTAAACGTCAAAGATTCATGCAAACTACGTAGTTCGTAGTTCTAAGCAGCTATTTCCACGATGTTGAATTCGATATTTATCAATTCTTGATAAAACTAAATAATAATTGTGGCCTGACAAGAATAACAATTAATGCTAGAAAATTCAATGTGACATTACAAATTGTTATCGAAAGAAGATGATACTTTTTTGCCTTGCTTGGCTAGCGCTTATTTTTTTTTCTATTTGTAGTTGAGTTATTTCTCTCGAATTCCCGAATCGGTTCATTTAAAAATTTTCTGTTTCGATTTTTCTAATTTCTGAGTTACGATTTAATTGTGTCATGTTATGCAAATCATCAACAAAATTCTCACGGATATATGGTGGTAGTTTTCTTTTCAGTTGATTGACCATTATTTCCTTTCACTTATCGAATTCTGTAATCTTACTACCATTTTATTCCACTCATGATAAAAATTAAAAATGGTTTAACTAAAAACGCGAAATCTCGCCAAGGCTACTTTGCTCGCACAATACTAAAAATTAATAACCCTAAACAAATTTGGCGAAACCTTTCAGCTGAGAATAAAAGGAATAAAGTAAATTCTTTCTCGGTTATTCATTTTGTTCTACGATAATATATTCAAGAAAATATTTTGCATACTGTCCATTCCAACTAAATGCTGCTGTAAAATATGGTAAGTTTAATTAATTTAAGATTAAAAAAAACCCCATATTCTTACAAATTCATACAAAACAATAAAAAATTTTACCTGGTATAACGTTATCCAATTTTGTTAATCCAGAGTTTTCTTGTTTACGCTTCCACCATTTAATACTTTTGAGAAGCTTAGAAGCTTTCGAAATTATTTTGAGAAGCTCGAGAATACTACTAAGGGACGAATTAATTTCTGTTGTTGAAGGCGTTCTTAGACATGTTGAATGCGTTACTCAGAACAAACTGACCGCGTTTACGTCAACAGACACACGTGATGCGCAACGTGGCAATGTTTTAGGTGCAGACGCAGTTTTATAAATCACCGCAAGGTAGCGTATTCGAGCGCTGGAGTTCCGAATAGGGCCCCGCGGATACAGGAGCTACGCGTCGGCTCATTTATTACTGACGCGTTGTAATAAGAAATAAGTTGCTCTAATAACACTGTTCAGCAAAAAAAAAAAAAAAAAAACTTTCAATTGTTTTTGACACCATCCTTTCTGATTCCAATGTAAAATGACCCCCTAAATCATTCTTTCCTAAAACATTCTTCTGAAGGGGCTTCTCTTTCCCTAGGGGTTAGTTTTACAATTTCTTCAGTTCCTTTTTGGTGGAAAACCAAAGCTCAGTTCTATGAGCCCAAGGTTCGGGGGGAAAAAAATCAAGCTGTGAAGGAAATTTAAAAGAAATCTTAGAAACACCGCAAGTTGTATTGTATGCGAATCACAAAGCAGATTTTGAGTAAAGAAACTTCCCTTATTATTTACGTTTATTCTACTTACATTCGCAAAAATCAAAGGACGCGGTCGTCATTCAACGGTCACTTCAAACGGTGATGCATACGAACAAAAATTACTACGATTCAGAGCTTCGAATTTATGCCACGGCTTATGTTTGTTTTACCTTTTTCAACCCCCATCAGATCTTGGCTGCAGAATTTTATTATCATCATTACTAGAGTCCTTTACTAGCTAGGTGCTGACTGATCTTATAAGAAAACTGGTGAGATATCACTCCAATTTTATAATAACTCAAACAGTTTGTGCGTTTTCCAGCAAGTGAATTTGGCAATAGCACTCAGTACAATTAAATTAAGCCGAGTCTCCTTGACTTTGACGTCATAATTAAAGCCAAAGTACGCCAATGCTGCCATCTAGAGGCAAGTTTTAGAAGTGGGCGACTATCTTAGATTTCTTTGAAACGTGAAGGATTAGTCACCTCATTTCCATAAGCGGAAATTTTCTCAAAACCTACTGTACTTGCAATTAGCGCAAAAAAAAATTATCCCCTTAGTCGGTCGGAGAGTATCTGGAAAGGGTTTTCCTTTCCAAAATGCTGTATTCTTCGGAGAATTTGTGCTTTAATTCAGTTGGTTTTTTTTCCCATTTCCATTCCAGAAACAAAAAACACAGTTGCGTCATGTTCCAATTCGTGATTCCGAAAAACGTAATTTGAATTCAAGGCCCCAAAATTCAAATGAATGCCTGGTCCATGGGCTGCAATGCTGTATTTTTTTTTTAATTATTATTAATGATCTTATGTATAGTTTACCGCTAGATGGCAGCATGAATGCAGACGTCACAGAGCAAGAGACAAGGCGCAATTTAATCTGTTGTTTCGTCGGCTACAGTCGATCGACCTTCTGTGTCCTGGATTGAAAATTTCTTTTGACTGCGATAGAACTATATTAGAAAATATGTTGCCTTTAAAGTTGTTTGCAAGAGCTAGATTGAGTGCCACGAAATTATTACGTAAGTTTAAATTTTTCAAGTCTAAGTATTATTTGTTTGTTTACCCATAGTTAAGTTGCTATGCGAGTATGCACATTCATTAAGAGTACATTTGTTTTGTAAAAACTATTTCGGACGCAGTAGAAGCACTCCTCGCTTAAACCGCTTACTTTTGAACGACTGCATTTTCCTTTTCCTGAAATTTTAAATGATTAGTATAAAGGAATCGTAATAAATTGAGAGGTATCGAGTCAGATTTTCCAAAGTTTTAAATAGGAAAGCGAAGATTAATTGAAAATTCATGGTCGCAAAACTAAAGTACAACTTTTTTTTGTGAATGTTTGATTAATTCTCGGAAATGCTTGAATTAGTTTAGGGCAGTGGACTTATAAGTTCTGTCTCCCAAAAATCCTTGTTACTTGAAGGCCTTCTATTCTTTGGTGTGTCTTATCTACCCTTGAATGGGAAATGGTTGATCTTAAACTTTTGTTTTTCAATGCCAATATATCTCTTATTTAAAAGCTCAAATATTTTCCTTATAATAATCTCACGTACACTTTGTCCAACTGCCTTTTGATTTAATTTGTTAAATCCAGGTTGTAGTCTAATAATAATAATCACATATCGCTCATTTGGAAATAGAGTGCCACAATGCGAATAAATGAAATTTTACAGGAGAAACATTTGAAGTTTTTGCTCTTAAGAAAATTTGCTGTAGGAAAACTAAATTTGCTGTGCTCGTCAGTGGTTAATATTAAAACAAAAAATCTCATTATTTCACCCATAAAAATAGCGTACGTCATTTGAAGCCATTTAAGCAAAAAAAGAAAATTAAAAATTTCGTATTGTGGCATTCTTCTTCCAAACGAGCGACATGTATTCGTCTTCACCGAAGCCTGGAATTAAGGGATAGAAAAAAGAAAGCTTGATTTGTTAGAAACAAAAATTCTTCTCTTTACAAGCTAGACTGTAGAAGCATTGGAAGGAGGATGAAAAAATTATTGCATGTGCTGTCTATTGCAATATAATATGACGTGAAAAGTGTTGCCATACAATATAATAGTATGAAAGAATTTTTTTCATTCATATATTACAACTTAGCAGATGAATGTTTGAAGGTATGTAAGGGATAGTTTTAATGCTGAACAGTTTCAGACAAATCACAGAAATGTCCTACTTAGCAGTTTTGAACATGATGATGCACAAGTTTGTTATTTTATTTATTTATTTTTTGCTTAAATGTTTTTGTAGGAAAATGAATTGTATTTATGCCTTTCTTTAAATACTACTTCTTTAAATTCACGGCTATACTCCAATTTTAATTTGGGCACGTAACAAAGTATTTGTTCTCATAGTCTCTGTTAAATATAAATAACCAAATTCAGTGACACCCAACCTTTGGCCCACATGCAGCTGCAGGCAGCTAAGCCAAACTGTATGGCCCATTATTTGCTAAATGTTCAAAAAAATTTAACTTTTCAAACACAGCCAGGGGTCTGGCCAGAGGATATTTGGGTCCGTTAACCGACCCTTCACAAAAATCCGATCAACCAAAACGGACCTTTCACAAAATCCCGGTCAAACAAAACGGACCTTTCACAAAATCCCGATTAAACAAAACGGACCCTTCACAAAATTCTGATAAACAAGATCGGATCTTTCGCAAATTGTTTATTGAAAGAGCAAATGAAATCTGAAAGCAAAATAACGCATATTTCTGTGTATAAACCAATAGTTCTTGGAACCTTTTTTTTAAGTCAAATTAGAGGGATCAGCTTTTACAAAATCGGCTAATTTTGAAAAAAAAATGGGCACTCTTGCAATGCTCCTGCAAGCGATAAATAATTGCTACTGCCAAATAAATATAATGGTTGTTTGTTTTGTCACAGCTAATTAGCAGCGGTGTTGTAAACTTTTCTGAAAAGGCATTGGTAAGCACTTTTCTCCCCGCTCATGATTTAATGAACAATAATATATATCTGTGAAATGAACTTAGAACTGCAAAGGGATAGTAAGGGTGGGGGAAAAATATGATTGCTTCAGATAGGGTTACCAACTTCAAAATTATCACCACTTAGCGTCTGGCGTTGAACCTTTATAATGACTTGACTCGAAAATAGTCTCATCATTTTACCAGCTTGTCAATATTTGCGTTTTTACGGGTGCGGTGTTGCGGTGCGATGTTTAATTGTTATTTTGGGAGAAAATTATATGGGTTTTGATTTTTCGATGCTAACAAGGATGATTAACTTTAAATAAACTCTTTTAATTACCGTTTTTTTTTTCTTTAGATGTCTACATTTTGAAAAATGCAATCTTTTAACATCCGATAATGAGAATCATATTTTGTTCTTTTTTCAAGCTAACTTCGCTTTATTAGGATGCAAATAAATGAATAGTCTCTTTATTTCTGTTAGAACTCTCATTTCAAGTTTTTAAAGCAAAATTCCATTTTCTGTTATGAGTCAAAAATTAAAATGCTGAATAGATGGTTTATTTTATTTCTTTTTTTTTTTTAATTTATTTTTAATTTTTGCTTCAACTGTGTCCACAAATGTTAATGAAATGTTTATCATAGGACTCTAAAATGCAATTTTAAAATAATTTTATCAAAAATATTTTTTTTACAAGCCGTTTTTATACTTTTGATGCCTTCACTTTGAGAAAGGCGATCTCTTTGCATCCGCTATGGGAATCCAATTTTTCGAAATTTTGATGATTATTACGCTTTGTTAAGAGGTAAACAATTAAAATATCCTTTTATTTTTGTTAAAACCATGGAATTTATAAGTTTAAAAAAAAATTCTGTGCTTTTTAAGAGTGTCTTGGGTCAAAAAGTTAAATGCTGAACTCCCTATTCTGAATTTTAAGTTATTTATTTTTTTGTTAATTATTTTAAATGCTGTACAGAAATATTTCTAGTATAATTTAACATAATGTAGAAGGGTAGATAAATATTGATACTTGAGAGGGCGATGCCCCCCCCCCCCCCCCGGGGTCAAATATCGGAAAAACACTCAACTTTAAGTTTAATTGATGCAGTTCGTGCCATTTCTAAATTCTAAAATTTTGATTTAACATTTTTTTTTCTTTTTGCGAAGTTATTTGATTTTTCACAAAATTAATTCATTTTTCACAAAATTATTTGATTTTTCACAAAAAACGGACCCTGTGAAAAATTCTGGACAGACCCCTGACAGCATGAAAAGTGCACAATCAGCACAGAAAGGTGAAATTTTTTTGTCTGTTTTTAGATTCAGTTTTGTTAGCAATGGAAAAAAAATAGATGTTTGTACACTCTGTATGTTTTGAAACCTCCGTACCTCTAATTTTTCTTCTGTCGCATGAAATTTGAGATAAACAGGTTCGCCTAGAGAAAGGCTAAAATTCAATTTTTAGTTTCACCTTTGGAGGGGAGACTTTTCTAGAGTGGTTAAAACAGTTTTTTTTATGGAGCTAAAGTCCTTGCCACTCCCTATGTTTTTAAACTTACTAATACTATGTTTTTAAATTTAGGCACCGTTTATACCAGGGTTGTGCTATTTTGTCCACTCCGGAAAAAAAACTGGAAAAACCGTCCTGGACAAAATGTCATTTTAGCCATTTTAACTGTAAACTGAAAAATTTCGAGTTAAAAATTTGAAGTTTGAAAATGATAAATAATGATTTGGATTTTCCCTATTCAAGTAATATTTTAATATAAAAATAGCATACATAAATATTGTATATAAACAATTGATTGTAAAATATTTTAAAGTGAAAAAAAAAAAGGTAAGTTTAGTCGAAGTTTATGTAAGTGTGTTAATAAATGAAATGAGTGTTAAAATAAATTATAATAATGCATGTAATAGCATTTATAAAACAAGCACATCAGCTGTAAATTTTGAGATGTTTATCTGTGATATGGAAGTTCATTGCCCATAATAAGTGCATTTATAAAATTAAAAAGTAGAAACAAAAAGTTTTTAAAGGTTATAATTTCAAAATATTAAAAATTATATTTAAAAAAAAAAAAAAAAGAAAACTAGGTACTTGATATTATTAAAAGAAATGTTGCCATGAACAATGACCCTTTTAAAGCTATGTACCCTCTTGCCTAGCCTCTTCCGATACACTGTTCCGAGTACCCACAACCATACTAAAGTAGTAATTATTCATAATTTGTATGGCATTTTAACACATCCATAAAATATGCTGAGTGCATAAATATTTGACTATGGGGTGACATCAATAAAAACTCAAAAAATATAACAGTTTTAAAATATTTTTAGTCTATATAAATATTTGTTTTGTATATGTCTCCAAACATTTCATTGACTTTCCCATTGAGTTTATTTTATAATAGTCTAATCATGCCCTCACATTGTTAAATTTTATTACTTTTAAGTAAATTATGATCTAAAATTAGCTGCACCAATGAGTAATTAATTTTTTTTTTAAATTTATGAAATTCTAAAGCTAATGATTCTATTTTAATTAAATGTTTAAATAATAATAGAAAATGTATTAGAGTATATACTAATGTATATACTAATTTTATTACACCATAAGAATAAATTTTTCATATAATCAGTTTATTTTTCGTTTTGTCCAGTTTCTTCCGGTGTCCCGGACTTTTTACAAAAAAAGTGGACAAAATAGCAATCCTGGTTTATACGTTTCTCTTTTATACAATTTTATCTATATGTTTTTTTTTAAATTGGTCTCTGCAGAGTCTAATACAAATGTACATAACCTATTATACGTTTTTTCATTTATACGCTTTTTTCTTACAATCCCTTCATAAACGTATAAACGGTGCTTCACTGTAGGTATTATATTGTAAAAGTTTTAGCTTCTTACTCAAATTTTATTAGGGTGCTCATTGCTCAATGACCCCTTAATTTAACATTAGCCGTGTAGTATAGAAAATGCCACAAGTTTAGAAACATTTAATTTCCTCAGCTATTTTTTTTGTAAGTGATTTTTTACAGCAGTATATATGCATATTACTAGTATATATTACATAGTATTATTTTTCCAGTTTAATGCATTTTTTTTAACCCTCCTCCCCATATGTATAAAGTTTGGGGGGAGGGGTTGAGCACCCTCTTTCACTTGAAATAGGAAGCTAAAATTCTTCCGGTATATTCCTATCCACAAGTCTAAAAATCTTGAAGAGTGGACCGTTATCTAAGAGAAACTTTTTTTAACCTGGATTTTTGAACCACCTTACTCTTTATCCTTCTATTCCCGCCAAGATTATTTCCAAGAGGCTGATCAGAAAAATTGCAGTCTGATTTGCACCATCCTGTCCTGCGGTTCAGAGTCAGATAAAAATATAAAGTATCTGCGCACGCAGCTCAAAAGTACTCAAAGCAACTCGGCAAGCTAATAATTGTCTATTGCATAAAAAAAGGGGGGGGGGGGCTATTGTTCGTATTCCAAAGAAAAAAAACTAATTGCACAGCAGCGAATACATCCACCGAACGCGCGGGTTTATGTACTATCTTGCAATAATTTTTACAATCCAAATAAATAATATCAATATCAATTTAAAACGAATTAGAAGTAAAAATATTATCTTATTTTCTTATTCGTTTCAAATTGATCTTCAATTGATCTAATCTTTATCTTTTATTTAACAACTTTTACCATTATCGGATGATGTGCAACTCCGCGGCAAATGTATCCGCACGTCAGCGGATGTATCGGCGTGCGCGCGTGCGTCTACATTATCTAGCTCTGCTGCAGTCTATCTCTTAAATAACTAAAACTAGAGGGTTTTGATGTCAAAGCTAAAACCATGGTACAACTTAAATGTGTGATGGTATAATGCTATCATTACATGTTAAATGCCTGCCAACCCTGAATAAACTTGTTTTTCAATGCAAGAAAAAAAAAGTATAAGAGCATTACCACATATATTTACATTCATGAGCTAATATCATTTTGCTTTGAAAAGGATATTCTTGCAACTTTGAAACATGTGCTTGATTTTTTTTGTTGAAAATTTGCTGTTTCAAGTATTGTTAATAAGTATTTATTTCTTACATTTTATTCTGCCTTTCTGCCTTTAATTCCTAAATGGTTGAATTGCTCTTATCCTCCATGTTGTAGGTACAGTCGAATCTCGAGTTACGCGATGGATATGTTCCAAGACTACTTGCGTAAGTCGGAATTTCGTGTTGTGGCAACAGAACGTGTTGATTTTTTTATAAACATACCTAATTATTTTTGATTCTTGTTAACACCGCTTCAAACCGTTTCAAACCATTCCATAGCTATGCATTGTAATTTCTTACATAAAGAACTGAATTTTTATTTTAAAAAAGCTGTTTTAATCAACATAAAATACTGTTACAATGCAAAAAATCATTGATCAACGGGAAAGAGAGACATGAAATAAACCAGAACGGTACATACAGTATATGTAGTAATGCAGTAGATCCACTAATGATATTTGTAACTTTAAAAAAATGAAGATGTTGATGATTTATGCTGCCTGATCAAATTGTTATCCTAGTATATTTTTAATTGTCCAAGCACATCGAGAACCTTTACCTTTTCTTTAATTGGCAGAAACTTTATCTTTTTCTTTCTCTCTTCACAAACTTTGGGTGGAACAGTGCTCAATTTGTGCCATTATGTTTTATCGACTTTCGTATTTAGAATGCAAAAAAAAAGGTAAATGCAAAGTAGTTATTTGTATGCATAAACAAAACTATGTTCAGACTAGTACTGTGTGCAAACCTCCGCTGCTAGTTTTGTTAAAGGCATGAAGGTAAATTGACGGAAAAAAATTATTTTTAGTAGCCAATAACAAAACAGATACTTTCATACCGCGATTCCCTTCTGAAAATTTTCATGCTGCTGGCGAGGAATTCGCGTTAGGTGTAAAATTATTTACTGGGGAAAAAATCGCGTTATAGCCATTTTACGAAAGTCGAATCGCATTGTAGCGGGAGTCGACTGTACTTGCTAAAAGCAAAAATGCTTAAAATTTGGACAAAAAAAGTATAATAATTATAAATAAATATATATATGTTTTGAAAACTTAATTAGCAACCAGAATTATATGAAATATGGCTGATTTTATTTAAAAGTTGAAATAAAGACCTTCTGTTGTAATCCTTTAATGTTTTGAATCAAGGAGGCGATAGACGATTGATGTCAGACCATTCTCCTGCAATTAGAGAACCTCACATGAATGATATACCAATTCCCCATGAACCTTTCGAAGTTGGTTTCAAAAGACGACAAAAAGGAAATAATGCTGTGTTTATCATTGGATTAGCATTTTTTGCTACCACCTTGACATATGTAAGTATTTTTTACACATGAAAACTTTTGATATATTGAACCATGAAATATTGTAAATGATGATAGTAATAAATAATTATTGAACCAGCGCAGATAAAAGTTTTGTATCTATGCTCTTTGGAATAATAATAATGAAATTTTGCTGTTTCTTTTATTTTTTCCATTTTTATCTTAAGCACTGGACATCAGCCAGCACTGAAGCAACTTTTTACAAAATTTTAATGCTATTTTTACTGTCTCCTATTTTATTATGAAAGAATTTTTTTTCAAATGAAAATAAATTGAGGGCTTGTCACCCATACGCCCCTCCCCCGAAACCCATTTAGTTAGCTACCCGGACAGTGGCGTAGCTAAGGGAGGGCGGAGGGGGCGGTCCGCCCTGGGCGGCAGATTGGCCCTTTTGATGTGGAAAAATTAAATGTATTTTCCAAATAAGGGAATTGTGGTTTTAATCTGTTACTGCAGACAAGAAAATATCTTCTTAAAGCACTCAAAAGGACAAAATAACTTTTCTGGGGCATAATGGACAGTTTATTCTTGTAGTTTTCAATTATTCCAAGAACGTGACACTACAAATGAAGAAAAGAGTGGCTTAAGTCATTTCAAACCAAACTTTCCCAGAAAATTATGCGTGTTTCAACACTCGAATTTTTAATTGAAAGCTCGATAATAATAAAAAATTCTATACCTAACTTGAGCCGTTCTTTTCTTCGTTTGTGGTGTCATTTTATTGGAATAATTGAAAACTTTTCTTGTAAACCTGCTCGTGAAACAAAAATTTCCTTTTTTTTTACTTCAGGAAAATAGTGACAAGAGTAAGAAAAAGAGGGAGGGGTGTAAAATGTTACACAAAACAATTTATTGCTCATCACACTTTATATGTTTCAGAGTTTGCTTTAATTTCCCACTCTTTACAAGAGTTCTCTTCTTCAAATGAGGGGGATTTCCATTTCCTTGCTTTTGAGAGTAGATAATCTATCCGACAATTTTAAATCACATGTTAATCTGTTCCTTATGGAAGGTCAGCGAATTTCATTTTTCAAAATTTGGGTTGGACCCTCAACTTATCCAAACATAGTCTAAAATGCGTGTTTTAAAGTATTCAGTTTCAAATAATTCCGTTTGTGAACATCTCCCACCCCCAATCTGTAGTCGAGCAGTGTGAAAATGTTTTTGGCAGGGGAGCACTTTAATATCTAATCCCTTTTCTTGATGTCACCAAAGGTAGTTTAGAAATACGTATGCTCAGCTAAGGTCTGCAGGCAAAGGAGCAAAGTCAGACTTCTACCCTTGGGTTCTCCGGGTACCTAGTACTAACAGAGGCTGCTCTCTACCTTCTTCATGATTCTTATAGAATGAACTCTAAATTCAACGTTAATTGATGTGAAGAACTTTGCAGATGACTTCAAACTGGTTTTTAATGTTTCAAAGTCATATACGGGATTCTTTACTACTAATAAACATCTTTACTCGTATCGCCCCCAAATTCTCTTTAATAACCAGCTTCTCTCATATGTCAAACACCCTAAGTACCTGGGTTTCGTTTTGAATCCAGAGATCACGTGCAATTTGCACTTACTACATTTGGTCAACAAGAGTCGCAAGAGACTGAACATCCGTAAGTACATCTGTGGAAGAAATTGGGGTGCTGATGCAAAAACACTCAGGGCAAAGGATATTGCTCTTATTAGACTTATCCTAGAGTATGGGTCCCCAATATACTTCAGCGCCTCTTTAACGAATCTCTCCAAATTAGAGAGGGTTCAGTTATGTGCAGCTCGGATCATAACAGGTTTGAAAAGCAGCTGCCCGAACGGACATTGTACTCTATGAGGCAAATCTTCCACCACTTGGTCTTGAAAGAAACTCAAACTTGGCTAAATATTTTAACAAATTACGCAGCTATGGAAACTATAATAGAACATCAGAATATTTGTGTAATTGGATAAATAATCAAAGATTAAAGAAATATAGCCCATTTAGTTTGGCTGATAATATGAAGATAATTTCTAAATCAGTAGAGCAGTCCTCTCTAAGACCTTGTGTGAGCGCGATTGTGGGTCTACCCAGAGTTCACTTTCATACTGAACTTATGTCCGTCACTAACAAAAACACAGATGCTCCAGATTATTTAAGACAGTTGGCTCTAGAAGTTATAGATGGCATCCCGAGTGATGCCATTTTGATTTACACAGATGGCAGTAAAGATGAATTGAATAACACTGGGAGTGGTGCTTTTATCGAAAGTCTTTCTGTTCAGCTTTCCAGACGCAACCCGGATAACTGTTCGGTATTCAGAAGTGAATTAATCGCCATAAATGAAGGATTAAATACCATCCTTCACGACACTAAATATGGTGACATTTGGATCCTTACTGATAGTCAGAGCTCGATTCAATACCTACAGAACTGGAGCAGTGTGTGCGACCTCGTGGGTATTCAGATTATCACCCATCTCAAAAATCTAACCAAGGGAAGGGAAGTCCACTTTCGGTGGATTCCCTCTCATGTAAACATCCATGGCAATGAAGCCTCAGACATCTTGGCTAAAAGGGGTTGTTCAGAGTTGCCCAACAAGGACTTCACATTAACTTATAAGGATATTTTCTCTATGAAGAAACAAGGAGACAGGCAAGTCTGGATCACCCCTCCCGCCCATCCCTGGTACTGCAGGGAGGCTTGTTAGATTTCGAGGGTGACAGACATGATCAAACGGCCGTCTCGAGACTCATAAGTGGTCATCTGAAGAACATGATTTTCGACTCTGGGTGTAAGATCTTCTCTTTGTGCAGCAAATGCAATCTGAAACTGGCATCCCCCGACCATATCCTTGATTGCTTGGGGTTCACTCTGGCAGATGTCTGTGCTAGCCCACTACTGGTGCTTGACTTCGCTAGGGTTCATGGCATCATGAATCTGATCTAGCTGCCGCTGGATCAATGAAGGATTGTAAACAACAACAACAGAAATACGTTTTTAGACCTCAATATTGAAAAATTTCTAGACAGAGCGCCTATCCCTACCGTTTCCTCTAACGTAGCAAACACAGCCAAAAAGGATATATTTAGGCATTTAATTCTGAAAACTTTCCAGGAGAAAACTCCCACCCTCTCTTCTAAAGTCTCAACATCTAGCTTAAAGCTTCGATACTTCAATATCAATTTGTGAAAGCAGCATTTGAACCCTGACTGTCCTTGATCTTCTAAAGTGATCAAATATAGCCTATAATACGTTTTTAGGACTTCAATTTTGGAATTTTTCCGAGGCAGATATCTAGTTGCCCTCCCCCTCTCACCTAACGTCTCCAAAGATTAAAACTGCGTTTTTAAAACTTCAAGTTTTTAAAACTTTCCGAGGGAAGTACACTCACCCCTTTTCCTTACGTCCCAAAGATAGCCCCAAAATTTTTTTCTTAGAAATTTGTGTGAGTAGGAGAGCTTGCTAACCCTTCTTTCTGACAGATAGTCTAAAATAATATTCAGCTTTAAGAATGATTTTTAGTGGGAAACCTCTCTCTGTCCCCTCCTTCCTTTCTTCTTTTATTGATACCTGTTTACAATCAGTGGCATGTGTTTTTTTTTTTTTTAAATTTATATTTTACCTTTGTATGTCAAGTTTTTGTTTTTGGGAACACAAATGTGTGTAAAAGGTTCATTTTCATTCATGCAATAATTTGTGTTAGTTGTTATTCTGAATTAAGATCAATTTAGTTTTTCTACTGGGGGGGGGGGGGGGTAACCTACATTCACTATTATTATTTTTTAAATAATCTCTTATTTGTATTTAATGAATTGATCAACATTTTTGTTAATCCGTGTATTCTTTTATTGTGATTAACCGTCAGGTAATATCACAACAGGGGTGCAGCAAGGTTTTACTAGTTTCGGTTAAAACCTGTTATTTAGTGAGCATGAGATCAGCAAGGGCTGCTGTTGTCAAAGTAGATTTAATGCTAAGAAATTAAGTTTAGGACAAGATGGTTGAAAACTCTCAGATGCGTTGCTTGAAAATAGTGCAAGTGGGAGACTCATGCTTGCAGAATATTCACCAAAGCCCACACAGATACAGATTTAATTGTGTAACGTCACTTGGCAGTGATTCGAAAAGGCTCTTTTATTAACTGAAAGGGAATTTATTAAATTTTGGATTACTGTCGGAGTCTGGTTTATCCGGTCATCGTTAAACTGAATCTCCGGATTATAGGACAGTGTACCAATTCTGTCTTAAGAAATTTGAAAAAAAAAAAAAAAAATGTTTTTTAATGTCTAAGTAAACAACTCTATGTAGTTTTGTTACAAAACATGGTTTTCTATCTTAATGAAGAGTCAGTTCACTTATTTAAATTTGTTTTGTTCATCACTGGGACATCTAGATTGGCTTTAAGGTATTTAGTCCACATAAACGAAGTTTGAACTATTTTTGTAGAATAGGAGCAAGTCATTAAGGATATGAAGTTAAACAAAAAAGCAAGATGTTGAATCAGCATTTTAGAGTGTGTTGATACACAGAGGAGTGAAAGAATATTGAAACTTTTCTCTTTTTGAAAAATTTGCAATCCCCCCTACATATCAAGCATGAAGAGGGTAGACAGTCAGTCCATTTACTATTTTTAAATTTTAGCCCTAAATGCTTCTAATTTAATTCAACTCATTCAAGAAGGGAAATTTCAGCTCATTCAAAAAAATCACATTTAAAGTGGTTCAATCAGTTTTGTACAACATTTTTGCTCTTATTTAATTTTTATATAGTACTTCAATGGACCTTTGAGTTTACATTGTCAGTTGTTACAAAAATGTTCAAAGCGTTCTAAATTGCATTCAAATTTTCCCTTTACAATTTATTTTTTTCCCTTAGTCTTTCTATAATGTGTCAAGTTTACTTTGTTTGCAGAAAAATTATATATTTTGTTTTTGAGATAACACAATGAGCAACATGCATCAAGTTGCTTAAAGGTAAAAAAATAGTTTCAATTTCTGTGAGCTTTTTAGTTTGGTTTTATGTTATTCTGCTCTATGTCAACACTTTTGCATTGGAACAATCATCTCTTGCACATTAAAAAAATTCTTAGAACTTGTCTTACACTTTTGCATTGGAACAATCATCTCTTGCACATTAAAAAAATTCTTAGAACTTCTCTTAGATATTTCGGCTATGCCTACTTGAAATCCCTCCAAATTTTAAGAGCTTTTGAAAACTCCTTACTTCTAAAAATAATTTAGAGAAGTTTATAGTTTTCAGCATGCATTAGATATCCAAATAACTATAACGTTTTTGCAAACTGGGCAAAAATATCATAGTTGAGGATGATGATATTGTTTGAAGTCTTATCTTTTCCTCCTTAAAACTTTTATTCTTCAGAACATTACCTTAAATTTTCGTGTGTGCTATACCTGGGGTTCTCAAACGGGGTATTGTGGCACCCTGGGGTGCCGTAGGAAGAGGTGAAGGGTACGCGAAGTATCTATGTCTCAATATTAATATATAAGTAAGGTGAATGCACCAAATAATGTCCAGTTCACTAGAAAAGAAATTCTCCATTTTTTGATACAGTATAATTCATTACATCCTCTTTAATTGCCATCAATGAGCCTAACTGATGATAAAGCGTTATCAACAAGACAGTTTTAACTACCACGAAACAGAAGTAAAACTTGTTGCTGAAGAGTGATGCCAAAAGCAACAGATCTTATTTTAACGGTAAATTTTATTTCTACATGGTTCTCTGAAGTTTAACTAGAATTGAAAAAAAAATTGCATACTCTTTTTGAAACTTAAATTATACATCTGACGAATTCAAAAGAAAAATGTCATCATTCTGCCCCCCCCCCCCCCCTCCCAAGATTTGATAACATAGAAAAGTAGATTGTAGTACGATAGGACCATGGATTGTCCTATTAACACTTGTCCTTATAACATAATCACCGGATTATAATAATAGAGTATATGATCCTTTGCTGCACACATACATGCACTAACTGTACACAGGTATGGGAAAACCCCCTTGAAAATAACGATTCATTAGTTGTTCACATAATAGAGAGACTTGTGTGCCGTGAGAAAATTCTAAATCTTCAAAGGGTGCCTGCCGCAAGTCGAAAAAGTTTGAGAGCCCCTGTGCTATACTAATGTTTTATTTATAGGTTACCATCTGAAATTTAGTCTAAATATAGTTCATTCCATTTTTAAATCGTTTGTGAATTCATAAAAAATAGTTGAAAACTTTGTACTGCATAGTGAATAAAATATGACAACGTATATAAAGTACAAATTAAGAATGAAAAAAGGTTAAAAAACCAGCAAACAGCTGTTTCGGCACTCTAAAATACAAGTGCCATCATCAGTGCATTAAAAACGAAGACAGGTTCACCCGACTAAAACACAGTCAGGCGAACAATGGAATGAGAGACGAGTTGTAAAAGATATGAGAGCAGTACCAGAAACGATGACGTCAAGGTTACGTCAGAACTCCAGAGGACATCTGGTCCTCTGTTTTAGTCGGGTGAATCTGTCTTCGTTTTTAATGCACTGATGATGGCACTTGTATTTTAGAGTGCCGAAACAGCTGTTTGCTGGTTTTTTAACCTTTTTTCATTCTTAATTTGTACTTTATATACGTTGTCATATTCTATTCACATATGTGAATTGTTTTATCGACACAATGTAAGATTTTGCATTTTTTCCCTCTTCACAATTGTTCTTTTTTCTTCCAGGTTGTTAATTCTGGCGTCATATTTTTCAATCTTACTCCACCAAAAAAGAATCTAGAGTAAAATGATACATGGATTAGTCCATGTGAATCAAACTGAATTGTTTAATTTAATTATGTAAACCCAAAAGAAGTTATTCTGTACATAGCATAATAAACAGTTAAGTAACTTCTGGAATATCTTTGTTTTTTTTACATATCTTACCCATTATTTCAGTTAATAAAATTTCTTGTTAAGTTATGGTACATTGTTTTGGTTTCTTTCTTTCTCATTATCTTGGAACATTCGTAACAAGACAAGATTAAGCTCAGGGTTCGTACGCTCCTTTATAACTCCTTCGTTTAGGAATTTTTTCTGAAGGGCCCTTCAAACTCTTTCATTTTGGTTTTAATTCCTTCGTTTTTAGTTCCAAGACTGCATAATCTTCCTGTATGACAGTAACTTAAAATACTTCTACTTTGACAACTTAACTTTGTCACAAAGGCAAAGGTATAAGGGTGATTTCAATGTAGTAATTTTGTGTGTTTATTTTTTTTCATAAAGATGTGATTTACAAGTTGATCATAAAAATTGAAGGTGAAAATATTCGATGAGTATGACATTTCATAAGTGAAGTAAAATATGCTTAAATGGTGCTTGATTATTTTTTCAAGTTTTGTGATTTTTTTTTCTCCACCCCACTCTAAGCAGCAAAAGACAGTTTGCCTAATTATTATTTAAATATTTAAAAATACATAAGTAGATGTACTATATTAGGTGATTGTGTTAAAAAAAAAACAATTGTTTAGTAAATCGTAGTTACGATATTGTAAAAAGGGTCACCCACATCCACAAGTGATGTCATGCCATGAGGGGGAGGGGAAGACAGGTTTATGAAATAGTGACAAGGGGAAGCGAGACAGTGACTAAAAGTGACATCGGACAGTTATGATATGTTTATGGAAAAATTGCATGTGACATGAGGAGTAAGGTGAAGTGTGACAAAGGAGGAAGGGGATCAAATATGTCTGAAAAAAGTAAGACATCATATAAAGACAGCCCGTTAGTAGTACTCCTTCAAAATCTCATTTTGCTTCTTCAAAACTCCTTCATTTTCTTTCCGAAATTGAGTATGAACCCTGAAGCTGTTACATTTTAGAAAGAGGGTGGTGCTGATGTTTTAATAAGCTGCTGGACTGCTTAGGAACACACATTTCATGAAATGGATAATATCCACAATTAATAAAGAAACAACCAAGTACATTTTTATCATGCAAAATGGTACTGGAAAATCAAAATAAGCAAAAAATTAGGTTGGTTCAAACCATTGCTAGAAGCAATCAAGCTCTACTTTTAGTACTACAGCAAATGGAAAATTTGGCAGTGTGGAATATATATATATATAATTTCAAAGCTCTCTGAACGGAAATCCCCCCCCCCCAGTTAAAACTGGTTATAGAAATTGATTTCACTTTCAGAAGTTCATTTAATTTTCTTTGTGTATATTTACTGTAAAATACAGTAATCTTAAATGCTTTAAAATTTTTTCTTTAAGTTCAGTAAACAATGAGAGTTTATTTTTGTACTAAAATTATAATTACATTTTGCAGTGTTTGCAATGTACATATATACAGTTGCGTGCACAGAAACTTCCGAACCGCCACAAATTACTTTCACATGCCCCCTCCATATTGTTACCCATCTGTCTCTCTGTCTATATATATTTCACCCCTCATTTAAAAAGTCTTGTGCTCCTCCCCTGCATACATATAGTATTACCACTTTAACCAAGAAAATACCATTCATGAAAATAGTCTGCCATTTAATCGTATACTGTTGAAGAATTTGAAAACCTGAATTATTTATGGTCCCAATTAGCTTGAATTTTTGAACTGTATCTGAATATTTTTGTGGAACCAAATGAAATTTGGTACACAACTGCACCATATGTGCACTGATGTGGGTTCTATGGTTAAAAAAGATACTTTTCAATCTTGGATGTGAAAAAATGCAAAAGAATTTTTGTAACAAAATTTTATTAAAATATGTTTGAAAGAAGCAATTTGAATTTATAATTAAAATTTTTAATCTTGAACAATTAATGAACATGGCAATATGCTTTTAACACCAATGAAAGCACAGCTCATTTTTTTGAAATATGATATAGTACCCATTTTTTTTTTATTTTGAGATTTTTCATTCATGATGCACTTGAGGATAAAATCCAGGTTGACTTGCCCAATAAAAGGCATCAGCATATATATTCAGCCGCTGGGTCATCTGTAAAAAGAAAATTCTAAAATGTCAATTTGTCAATTTCGTTGGGGGAAAAAAAATTAGTAAACATGAATTGAATTATGTCAACATTTAAAACATAAGTCATTTTTTAGCTATGAAAGACTAAGGTTTTAAATAAATTACTTATAAATTTAAAAAAAAAAAAAAAAACTGCCTTCAAAAAACACCTACGAACTAAAAAAAAAAATAACTGATTACACTTACTATCTTCTACCCCAAACCTAGAAATGAAATTCATTTTACAATTCTAATTCAGAAATTGGCTAAACTAAACACCCAATTATAAAATAAACACTGATTTTAATTACTATAGGATGAATTATTTTAAATACTTAACTATTTATATACAATCTCTTAATTTTTAATAACCATTGAAGTCGGGGCCTCCTACAAACTACTACCTAACGACAACCCACCGAATCCTGAATTAAACTCTAATTTAACTAAAAGAGAAATTAGTCTTTAAAACTAAACCTACTCAACTACGTTAGGTGGTAGTTTATAGGGGGCACCGACTTCAAAAGGTTATTAAAAATTAAGAGATTATATATATAATTAAATAGGTATTTAAAATAATTCATTGTATAGTATTTAAAATCAAGTGTTTATTTTGTAATTCGATGTTTAGTTTAGTTGATTTTTGTACTGGAATTGTAAAATAAATTTTATTTCTATGTTTGGGTAGGAAATAGAATGTAAGTGTAATCAGTTATTTTTTGCTTTTTAGTTCTTAGGCGTTTTTTTTATTTAAAGGTAATTTATTTTTTTCTCTTTAGTGGTGTAAATATAAAATAAGTATGTAGGATAGAGTATGTGGTACATGACGTTGAAGCCTTTCTTACGTGCATCTAGAGTAAGAAAGCGTCTAATACACGAGTCCAAAATTAACTAAGATGAGCACGATAGAGAAAGAAATAGACCACTGCGTCTCGAAAACTTCCAACGACTGTAAAGAAAGGCTTTTTCAAATGCGCAACTATGTACAAAAATAATTGTCTTCATCATTGATTTGGTTTTATCAAAGATTGCTTTCCGAAAACAAATGTAGAAGTTACTAAAAAAACCAACAAATTGCTTTAAGTTTAAATTGTAAGTTGTAAATTTTAAAATTGCAACATTGTAAATGGAAATTTATATTTCATAAGAATACGTATCACACCACTGTCGATAGAGCCGTAATAGATTTAGGAAAAGAGAGCTTTGCAAAATCAAGAGTATACGTAGCTATCAGTAGAGTCAAGATTTGAAAGAATAGATCTGATTTTGAACCCTCTAAACTTTTAACTAAACCTCAAGATGAACGAGCATTAGCAGAGATGCAACAATTGACACATCTCATTTCTGATGAAAAATAGACTGAATTCAGTATTTAGTTAGAACCATTTAAATATTTATGGTTTCCCAAACGACAAATAAATTGTAAGTTGTAAAATTGTAATTTATGTTTTACAACAATACGCATCATGTAACTTGTGATAAAAGTCTCATGTTTCTTCACACAGCCCTATTATAGATGAAGATAAAAAATTCAACAAGAATGATTTGTATGTGTTTCTTTCAGAGAATCCTTCATTCAAAATTTTCATTATGATTATTCTTAGTAATAATGTTCTTTAGTACTTTCTTTAAATACAGGTAAAGAAAGTACATACCTTTGTGTTGTATGGCATTTTTTTTAACAATGGGTTTTATATTTAATCATTTGTGAGGGAATTTACATGAAATTTATTGTTTTTTACCCATAACCTTTATCAAAAGAACAAATAGGGTCAATCAAAGAATTGGAACCTAAGTTAGTTCACCCCCTATCCACTAAAAAAAAAAAATCATAAAAACTGGTTTATTAAGAGAGACGATATACAAAGTTAATGAAGTACAAATCGCTTTAAATGTGAGTATGATATTTGAAGAGTACCTTCAATTTCATCAAAACCGGAGTTGATTACCATTACACCGCCAGGGAAGTACACTGTTTCAAAAAAAAAAAAAACTGTACAGGTATCTTCGAGTATTTATAAAACATTGTACAAAGAAAAAAAACATCGGACGGGTTCAAAACCTCTTCCTTTTTTTGAAGCCTGCTAATTAGTATAACCCTAATTTCAAATTAAACTGGTGGCATCTTGAAATAGTAAATCTAGAATACTGGTCAAATGTCAGAAATCAGACACCAGTTACAATATATTAGTAAAGAATGTAAATTAAATCATCAGGGGAGTTGAATAAACACTACATATATTTAAAAACATATTTTCGAAAAAATTACGCTTTAGTGACAAAATAAAGTTATTTATTAGTAAAAAAGAAAAAAATAAGGTAATTGATTCAACTATTAAAGTAGCAAAATATATTTAATTTATGGCTTTGCTTGGTAGTAATAAATACATCAGTAACACCTATAATTAAAAACTAACAGGAGTGAAAATTAATCATCCATATGCTGCGAGAATTAAATATCGTTCAAGACGAAGGCAAAACCTTAACTGTGAAAATACATCAGACACTTCAAAACCACATGACCTGTGACGTATTCCGCCTGTGATGTAAATTGCAATACGTAGCCAAAACGTGTGAAATTTAAAGTTTCTTGGATTTCTCCAGGACCCCTTATCAGATCAGACCAGATTACCATGGGACCATCTGGGAAGTATACCCTTCCAAACAAAAGAAGAATTTTTCAAATCGGTCCAGTAGTGTTGGAGTAATCAGAAAAACTATATAAAAAAGCCTCAAGACAAAATTACAACCTCTCTTTACGAAGTTGGTTAAAAAGAAAAACCTGTACCTTAAGATGTAAAACATTTTATAACTCATTTAACATTTTAGAAAATATCTAGTTTTATTATACAGGGTCTTCAATTTGCTTTTTCTCAGTATGCTGAAAAAGCTTGTAGCAGCCTCATTAAAGAAAGCTATATTTCATTAAGTACTGTTTTGAAGCACCAAATAATGAGAAATTTTTTTCTCCCTCAAGTTCGATTTTTAAAAAAATGTACCGAAAATATGGAAGTAATTTGAACTTACCCTGAATCCCCATTTATCTTTTGCTTGTCGACATAAATTTAAATCCATTTCAGCAATCAACAAACCATCCTTTAGACGAGACAGGCCCTAAAAAGGTTAAAAAATAAAATAAAATACATACTCTTACATGGATGCTTTAGTTGCCAAATCAAACAAAAAAAAAAAAAAAAATCATTTCTGCTTTAATAGTGCTTAATCAGCGCTTAGCATGTGAATTTTTAAGTTTTAGTTCAGTATATTTCTGACCATGTGGTGGCAGAAAATGTAATACAAGGTCCTATTCACTCTTATGTAAAACACATTCTTCATAACTTTTCTTAACTTTTTGTTTTATGGAGTTAATTGATTTGGCAAGGGAGGCATCCATATATTGCACCCTCTAAATATAGTTATAGCATTACAAAACTGCAGTTTAAGATATTAAAATTTCTTACTAGAGTTCTGCTTCCATCTGGCCCTGCTATGTAACTAGACCCTATAAAAATTGTTATACTTTTTTAAATAACAGCAATCAATGAATATTATTTTCATATCAAAATATAAAAACTATAGTAAACTATATAATGTATAACCAATGCATATATTTTGACAAAGTTCTACAAGGGTCATTCCATGCGAAATGAGCAAATCAGCTGTGGCTGACATGTCACAGATTTCAATGAAAATTTTTATTTAGGTGAACCATACATATCTATGAGGAAATGCAAAGTATGGAAGTTTAAAAACAGTTTGTTGCTTTGTTATAGAAATTAGAAGTTGATGCTTATGCTAAGCCTAAATTTTCAGAGTCCATTGCTACCAGTTTGTGACTCAATAACTCCATACGTTATAAACATACGCTTAAAAAATAAATATTTCCGCATTCTATAAACAATTCTCTATTGAGAAAGAGCAAAGTAGAATTTATTCGGATCTTTTTTTGAATCTGAGATATTAACAAAGATTGAAATTTCGCCAATTTTCTTCAGATTTTAAATCACTCTTCTAGCTCTTTTAATAAAAAAATAACAGTAAAAATGATTCAGATTGAAAAACTATCTATAACTAACTATCTGCTCTAATTTAGTAACTCTTTATGAATTTCTTGATGACGAAATTGTACTTTAAAAAATCAAAAATTTCCTAAAATTTCATTTTCCCCTCTATTTCAGATGTTTTTTTGAAGATGAGGGAATGCTCTAAATTTACTCAATTTTTTTTACGTAACATATTGAAGTGTCTTTTAGATGCTACTAAATTTTAATCATTGGTATCAGCGTATTTTTGTTACTAGAGTAACTTGAACTAAGGTAAAATTTCATTAGTTTCTTCTTTTTATTTTGTAAGTTTAGCAAAACTAACCACTTCTTTCGTGTTTCATTTTCTCAAAAGCATGTTTATGAAGTACAGTCTGAAATGTACATTTTTTAAATTGAAATAAATGTTAGTTTTACTTGCTTTTGCATCATTTAGTCATTTATCTAATTCTTTGAATTCTCGTAATTTCACATAAGGGTCAATCCATACAGGTTCCATACAGTATAAACTACTCATTCATGTTCAAATATTTCTAAGTTATCAAATTAAAATAATTATTTTGAAAATTACAATATGTTTTTTTCAGTATAATTTATTATATAGGGCACAATATACGTAATTTAAGAAGGTGCCATGACGTTTTCACACTTTTTATTTCTGTTTTAGTGTGTGAATTGACTAGCGAAATTGCTTAATTTCAAAGACCTGTATCTTTTTTACAAACCAAATACAAAAAACAATATGTATAACATGTATAGTACTTGAACGGAATATTCAATTGGCCAGGAAATTTTATTTTTAATTCCATCCCTTTTTGGTTTATAAGGGTCTAAAAATGTCATTTTCGTCATTTTTCCGATTTTTGAGGGGCTGTAATCTATAAAGGGTGCACAAACACACAGCAACAGTTACATATTCTTTTTAGCATGGTTCCAGTGATTAGTTTTTGTCGTATTTCATTTTGTGTTTCCATCCCCGACGTGAGTTATTCCCCTTGGAAATGAGTAAAATTTTTACATTTGGCCTTGAACGTTAACCTATTGCCATTATTTTAATTTTTAAGTTACAGCTACGTAACTCAGCATGTAAGACTATCAACTAATGCACTTTAACATCAAAGCGTTAAATTAACTGTCATAAATGTCATTCAAATAGATTTCGGCCAAAATGCAAAGGTCTAAAAGTCCCATTTTTGACTACGAAAATCACTTTTGATGACCTCTAAAAAAATCAAAGGTCCAGTTGAGAGAAAAAATAAAAGTGGTTTTAAACATCTTTCATATGCAGCTTTTGGGAATATGAATTTCAAAAAAAAAAATTAAAAAGGGTCGAGCGCACACATCTGTCGAACCTGTATGGATTGACCCATAAAACAAAAAAAAGCTATTTTTCTGAATTTTATTTTAAGTTTGGAAATCAAAAACCAATTTCGAGTTTCTTCAAGCAAATAGTAGAAACACAGCTCTATATTCTTGTAAAATTTTAAAGTTGTCTGAATTTTCCCTCATTTGAATTTTTGTGTGTATGTGAAGGGGAAAATCATCATTTTACAAAATGTCATTAAGTTTAAAACTAATTTTGAAGCCAAAGGAGTTAAAATACAACTTCTAAAGTAAGGTATTTCTTTTATGATACTTAGCACATTATTGGGTACTAATTTCATCAAAGCTAATGCATTCCTTAAAGATTGAGATTAAAAAATAAAATGCTTAATTGTGAGAACATTGAAATATTTTCAGTTTTTTAAACTCGGTTAAAAGTTAACTATAATAACTTTGAAAATTTTACTGATATCAGATTAATTATCCTACTCCATAGATTGCAACAACATGTAATTTTTATGTTTTCATTAAATAGTTAATAAGATACAAGCCTTCAAAAATGCAACATTAACATTTATGAGAATGCTGTTCAATTTGACCAATTTTCAATCGCGTGTAACTATTCAAATAAAAAATTTTAAGCAAAAATATTTTAGATACTTTTATATAGGCATAAAAGGAACCTGTATACCGAATTTCATAAAAATCTGTTACCATGCGGCCACCACTTTTTTGTGAATTTTGCTCATTTCGTATGGAATGACCCACTACTTAAGTGCTATTTAACGTGAATTTTCAGGGGTTTCAATAAGTTATCTGCATTTTTAATAGAAAGAGATGCAAATATTATTATTATTATTTTTTAAAATCATAGAGTCTTCATATATTTTCTTTATGTAGCCTAAGAAGCCTAAAAAATCCTGATGCATTTAAAATACTGAGATCACAATTCAGCAGCATTCCTGACTTACATATGAATATTTCTAACTTTAAATATTTGTATGCTGGCTAATGGTGTAAAAAATTTGAAATCATAACAAGATACAATGTTTGTAACAGGTAGCACTAAGGCCCCTATTTATACGAGCTGCATCAGCTTAAGATCAGCCATTTTGGATTGGAGCGCATGTTTGAGTGGTTATCTTTTCTGGCAAGTTATCGTGTTTTGTGATTTTTACTGCGAACAATTAAGAGCGGCACATAAATTGTTTATCAAAGAAGATATCACTTTCGGCCGATTTGGAAAACCCAAAATTTTGTTCTGGTAACCCTAGCTAATCAACAATGAAAAATTCAATCCAAAATGGTTTAATTAAGCTGATGCGCCGGCCTGTTTATATTGCAGCTCTAGGTAGCACAGTTTATGGGTGATTCCACAGAATAGGTTAGGACAACACAAAGTGCTGGCCCTGTGGTGCTATGTACTTAAGGACTGCAGCAACTAACAGTTAATTCATTAGTTGCTATCACCTAATTTTAAGTAAATTCATTTAAGCAGTGTGTTTGATTCAAATAACAGGCATTTTTTTAATGTTAAAGCTGGATTTTTATACTGTTTTTGAGGAATTGTTTCATTAAAGTTGCTGATTCAATTATCTGGTGCTCACTGTTATGGCATTTTTAAGTCAACATCCATAACTTTCAGTTAGTGTGTGCATACTTGCACACACATATAAATGCATGTAACAAGATTAGTATTATTTTTTTTTTTGTTAAAAAGAAAAAATAATATGGATTGCATACATTTTCAAATACAGTGAAACCTGTGTAAGTTGACCACTCGCGGTGCAGCACTATGGCGGTCAACTTAGACAGGTGGTCAACTTATAAAGGGCGGTAATATTTTTTTTTTTGTCATTTCTTGCACCATGTATTCATTTTTTGAGGAATTCACCCTTACGCTTTCTGTTCAACTCACTTTCAGTGTTTAACATTATTGAAAGTGAAACAATAATTAAAAATACTATTCAAATAATTTTATTTTTTTCCTTGTTTTTAACTGTATTTGACACTGTAGGTTTAGAAATTCCACATATGCCAACTAATTTTCTCTAGCTTTCTCCATTTTCAATTAGTTTTAATATTTCATACTTTTCATTAATCTCAAGTTCAACTAACTTTCTTTTTGAAGCCTTTTTATGTATAGCACAAAGTGTATCAAGCTCGACTCTCCCAGTTCATAAAGGCAAAATTAAAATGTCCTATCTCTTAATCCCTTGCACCAGAAACATGTAACTTTACTCATTAGCAGCCCAGATCTGTGTACACGCAGTGCGAGGGGCCCGCGTCCTTAAAGGGGCTAACGGCCCCAGAAACTGAAGAAAAAAAAGAAAAAAACTAGCACTAAGACTTATGCACTTTACAAATAGACACTGCTGGCCACTAGAGGGGGGGGGCTACGTATTTTGTTGCAGGGGTGGGGGCCCAAAATAAATAGATCCGGACCAGCTCTTTTTGCACAACTCCTGTGTTGCCACAACATATTGCAACTGAAAGAAAAGATTTTGAACTTTTCTACTGACACCTATTTTCATTGAACAGAGTACAAAAAGCTATCTCAAATAGTACAACAAATGAAAAACAAGTTTGGAGAATAAAGAGCAGCATAAGCTTCATGCTGCTGCTTAGTTAGTAAAATGCCTGTCTGTCATCAAAGCATTAAAAACATTCTTGGAAAGCTATCAAATAATAATAATAATAATAACAATAAATAAATAAGTAAATAAATAATAAAATAAAATAATTTTCTGAAGAAAGTTTAAAAAAATAAACCAAGTGGTCAACTTACAAAGGGTTTTTTACAATACTCCAAACCAAATTTGCGTTACATTAGTGGTCAACATAGACAGGTGGTCAAGATAGAGAGGTGGTCAACTTACAGAGGTTTTCTTTCATTATATGAGATAGGACAAATTCCGTTCCCGACAAAAGTGGTCAACATAGACAGGTGGTCAACTTACAAGGGTGGTCAACTTTACAGGTTTTACTGTATATAATATTTTTTATTTTTTCTAAGAAAATATAACTGTTATTATACACAGTCCAGTCACATTAATGTGACCACCACGTACTTTCCACGTCAAGAGTTAAATAACCAATCACAGAAGACAGGTGGCAACACAGTGCAGTTGAGCGTATATAAAGGGTGTGTGAGGGCTTCGGAAAATATTTCAATCGATAGCGTAATGCAGAAACGAAGCGATTCATCCGACGTCCAAAAGGGCATGATCATTGGCTTTCGGGCCAAGGGTGGAAGCATTTCCGAAACAGCTGAGTTTGTGAACTGTTCGCGTGCCGCCGTGGTAAAAGTGTACCGTGCATGGCAAAATGGGACTGTCCAAACTCAACGACGTGGCAAATGTGGTGCACCACGGGCCATAGATGACAGAGGCGAACAACGGTTGCGGAGATGCGTTCGGGCAGATAGATGGACTACCGTTGAGCAACTGATCACCAAAATGAACCAAGGGGCTACCAAAAGTGTCTCCTAAACTACTATTCAGCGAACATTGCTGCGTCTGGGCCTCCGAAGCAGACACCTGGTTCGTGCACCTATGCCGACTGCTGTTCATCGACGACGAAGGCTAGAATTTGCACACCAGTACAGCAGCTGGACGTCCACTGACTGGCGACAGGTAGCGTTTTCAGATGAATCACGTTTTATGCTTCATCGGACAGATGGACGTTGGCGTATAAGGCGTGAAACCTCTGAAAGGAACCACCCTGCAACCATTGCCGGAACGGACCAAGCTGAAGGCGGGAGCATTATGGTCTGGGGAATGTTTTCCTGGCATTCTCTGGGTTCACTGATCATTTGTGGAAGGCACAATGGATCAATACAAGTACGCATCTGTCCTTGTGGACCATGTCCACCCCTACATGCGCATTGTTTTTCCTCAGGATGATGGCATCTTCCAGCAGGACAATGTGAGGTGCCATACAGCTGCCAGTGTACGTGCGTGGTTCGAAGAGCACCAGGATGAGTTTACCGTCCTCCCCAGGCCAGCAAACTCACCTGACTTAAACCCAATCGAGCATCTGTGGGACCATCTGGATCGAGTTGTTCGCGCCATGGATCCTCAACCACGTAATCTAGCGCAGCTGGCCACGGCATTAGAGTCGGCATGGCTCAACATCCCAGAGAACACCTTCAGGGACCTAAGTGACTCTCTTCCTGCACGTCTCGCAGCAGTCCGCTCTGCTAAAGGTGGTTATTCTGGCTTTTGACAGATGGTCACATTAATGTGACTGGACTGTGTACATACAATTTTAACATGTAAAAAATCGATTTTTCCAGAAAGAATTTTTATTTTTTTGAGCAATCACAAATTGCTTATTGTTCTACTTGACCGTTTTAGGTGACCAAACTTGACTGTTTTAGGCATATGCCAACAAAAAAGAACTACTTTTTAATTTTTTAGAGAGGGTAAGAGTACATAGGGCAGGGGAGAAAGGAGGGAAAAAAAAGGCTCAAAAGGTTTTGCATTTTTGGGTAGCATTTAACATCCAAAGAAAAAAAATATAGGAGTTAGTAAGAAAACATAGAAAATATAAGAGAATATTTGACAAGTTGTGAAATTACAGGAGCCCCAGTGGCGTAGCTAGACCCGACTTTCGGGGGGGGTTACTTCTTTTATATATATATGTATATAATATATATAATATATATATATATATATATATAATATATATATTATATATATATATATATATATATATATATATATATATATATATATATATATATATATATATATATGTGTGTGTGTGTATAATCGCTTGGAATTTTTTCCTTTTCTTCTTTTTTTTTCTTTCTCTTCTCTCTTCTTTTTCTCTTTTTTTTGAGACTAACTTTTCGGGGGGGGTTTTGTCCCCAAAACCCCCCCCTTAGCTACGCCCCTGAGGAGCCCTATGAGAATATAATGGAATCCGAAAGGATTTTGTTGCCTCATTGCATAACTTTTAACTACAAGTACCGATAACATAATCCTTGTTACAGCTAATAAGTACTCTAACAAAATATAAAATACACATTATAGATCAGAAGGAAAGAAATTTCATAACTATTGTCTGAAGGTAAAATAGAAAGAGAAATTTGGAACACTGGTCCCGTTGCAGATTAAGAAAATGATATTAATATAACTTAAAACAAAATGCAGTTAAAATAGCAACAGACATACTGAATTTATTAGTTCTAAGAGTTATAGTTTTAAAATACACATTATCAGCATCTATTTATAAGTTTATGGAAGAAATCTAGGAACACATTTAAGATTGAAACATACCATAAAATCGTCCCAAGTCTTTATGAGCTAAAATAAAATAAACATATTAAAATTATGCAAGTAAATATACAAATTAAAAAAAATGGGCATTCAATTTGAAAATTAGTACCTGGTTTTCCATCTCCAGAAGTAAATTCATGAGCATATGTTTCCTAATTAGTAAAAAAATAATTATAATAAAAACATAACTCATGTAAGTTTGAATTGAACAAAATTTCATACTTAAATGAACTAACCACGTTTGAGACTTATAACTATTATCACCTTAAAATTTGAAAAATAACGAGAAATTATTATAAAGAGCATAACACTATTGCTGCAAGCCTTCCGTTATAACTACTGATGCATGAAGTCCTATTTGTTATTCTAAAGGTGCAATGTTACTTTAATGTTTGTTAGAATGTTCAAGTTGAACCATTAATTCCAATACAACATCTAAAATGAGGTTTAAATCTTTTTTGTAATTCCAAAGACAAAATATTTAGACAAGGTATAAAATATTTACATTGAAGGAAGTTATTTGACAGTGAAAGAAATGCAGAGCGCCACATATATTGAACACTATAAATGAAATTTGTTTTTTAAAAAGCAGAAGGAAACTACAACAGTAAAATAAGAAAACAAACTAGGTTTTCTACAAAATCTCAAATAATGTAGAAGCAAACGATCTCTATTTTAAAGAAACAACTTATTTCTGGTAGGTATTTTCAATGTACATTTTTGTTAAATGTATTATTTTAAAGTTAATGTAATTGGTGGATAATGTTGAAACTTAAACATTAAAAAAATGCAATTCTTTATCTATTTATTTATTCTTTTAGTTTCTTAATCTTTTTTTAAAAATGAAGCAAAGCTTGTAAAAGTTATTCCAGTATTTTTAAATATGACTAAATAAATGCAACATTTAGTACATCTACGGTTTAGCGACCTCATTTTATAGCGATTGATTTTATTTTTACGACGAGGGTTATTGACTATAAAAAAATTATCCAAAAATGATACAGTATATCTCTTCAAGAGATAAAATTTGGTTTTGTAATGCAGTAATCTCATTAGTTAGCAACATTTCATCATGGGTCCAGCAAATTCATAAATTCTTTTCATTTTGTTTATGAAATAATTTCCATCAAACATTTTTCAAATTGGAATGAGTCATGTTCTGAAGAAAATGTACATTTGTCAATAATAATGTATAGAGCAATTTTGGAATGTTATGCAATGAATTTCATATAGGAAATGAATTTTTATAGCGATTCATTTGCACCAAGACACTCAATTACAAATGTTACAAAATGTGTGATGAATTACAAGCATAATACACTTTTCACTCCAGGGTCCCCTGTACCTACGACTATTTGGGGTTTAATCAGAGTTATCGTTTCACTTGGAGTAATTTGTGACCACAAGCATATTTAACGTCCCCAGTCACCATCAATGAAGACAGTGGATCTTTGATCAGCTAGGATCAAACCCGGGACCCTCCGGTCACAAGTCCAATGCCTTACCAATCAGACTACTATGGCCACAAGCATAATACAGTGGAGGGTCAAAAATCCGCACTTGATACTAGGCACATTCTAGTATAAATATTTTGGTGACTCACTCATGGCTTTGAAGGCAAAGGTCAATTGAAAATGTAATTTTTAAAACCTTTTTTGCGTTGTTTGGGCCTGCATATCTCCTAAAGCAATGAGTAACCCTCGGAAATAAATATATGATTAACTACTCACCACAGTATAGTAATAAGAAAAATCTAAAATAGCTTTCATTTCTCTTGACTTTAGTAGTTAAACAGTCTCAAAGTGGATAAGTTTTTAAAAATGGCGAAGTTTTTAGAGGTCAATAACTTTGATTGCAAAGGGTCAACAACTTTGGGACACAGCTATAGTTATAGTCCGAGTTGTGTAGTTTAAAGTCCAAGTTAGAAACCCATGGCAACTAATCAACTTTTTTGGTTACGCGGTCTCAAAGTTGATAATATGAAACAACAAGAATCAAAGTTTTAGGTCAATTACTCTATAACGCCAGAGTCAATAACTTTGAGCAAGAGCTGTAATTATGCTCTACGTGGTGTAGTTTTAGACTCATATCAGAAAACTATGAGATCTAATCATATTAGTTAATTAAACGGTCTCAAAAATGATGATTTCAGTATAAAAGAGTTTTTTTTTCATCCCATTCAGGGATGATCGAGCAGGGACAGTTTAAAAAATTTAGGTCATTTGACGTGCAATCACTCAGATAACATTGTGACAATTCACTTGCTTCTTTGGTTATTTTTGACTTTATTATTAACATAAATCATTGCTATATTTTAGGAAGAGGATTGTAATTGGGTAAGAGATTGAGTTCATAATTACAGCAGAATTTGCATATACACTACTTAGTAATAAACTTTTATAAATAAATTGTTTTATAAATAAACAAATTTATTAAATTTGGCTCAAAAGTAAAAAAAAAAGAAAAAAAAAAAAAAAAGGTTTGTAACAATAGGTTACAACAGGTTAAAAACAATAACAAAAAAAGCAGGTAAAATGTGCATAATGTTTATATCAGAGTGATACCACGTCAACTGACCTGATTTTTAAAACTGTCCCTGCTCGATCATCCCCAAATGGGATGAAATTTTATAGAGGCATAGAGATGTCTTTGAAACTAACCTGATGCTAATTTTCAGCTTCCGAAATCCGAATCTTGTGGATCTAGGATCTCCAAAACATAGTGCTCCAAAATGGCAGATTAGCTTTGTGATAAGAATTGCCATGTTGTGGTCAAAGCTACAGAAAACTTTATTACACTGGAAGCATGAAATTTTGGGAGCTTAAAGTACATTTGGCTGTTGATTCGTTCTAGTATTTATGCGAGTTTGAGCTCATAAGATTTTGAGTAGCACACGTATATAGATTCGTGACAAAACGTTTTTTTAATACTGAAATCATCATTTTTGAGATCGTTTAATTAAGTAATATGATTAGATCTCATAGTTTTCTGATATGACTAAAACTACACCATGTAGAGCATAATTACAGCTCTTGCTCAAAGTTATTGAGTCAGGCGTTATAGAGTAATTGAACTAAAACTTGATTCTTGTAGTTTCAAATTATCAACTTTGAGACCCCGTAATTAAAAAAGTTGATTAATTGCCATGGGTTTCTAACCTGGACCTTAAATGACACCACTCGGACTATAACTACAGCTGTGTCCCAAAGTTGTTAACCCGTCGCGATCAAAGTTATTGACCTCTAAACTTGGCCATTTTTAAAAAATCATCGAATTTGACACTGTTTAACTACTGAAGCCAAGAGAAATGAAAGCTTATATTTTTCTTAGTACTATACTGTGGTGAGTAGTTAATCATATACTTACTTCCGAGGGTTACTCATGTCTTTAGCAGATATGCAAGCCCAAACAAAGCAAAAAAAATTTTAAATGTTGCATTTTCAATTGACCTTTGTCCTCAAAGTCATGAGTTAGTCACCAAAATATTTATACTAGAATGTACCTAGTATCAAGTAGTATCCTTATTTTAAAAAATTGGCTTGGTTCACTCCTTGCTTTTGAAGCAAAGCAATCATATATTCAGCTCTTTTTTTTTCACGACCTTAAACTTTGATCCCTACTCAAGGACAAACAAATCAGTTTTTCAAAAAAAGAAACTTCACTTTTTCTTTTCATAGTACCACTAACACATTCTGAAATTTTTACGAAAATTGAAGACATTAGCTATCAAAAGTGTCCAACTTTTAAAAAAAATGACTCTTAAAAAACTTTTGAATCGAAAAGTAATAATCGCTCTTGGAGTAACTGCCACCGTAAGGAAACAAAAAACCATAAACAGAGCCAGTTTGAAAGCAATTGGTAATTTATTTCCGATACTTAAGTCATTTGTTTGCAAATAAAATGTCCAAAATCATCCACGTTTGGCTTTTACATGCTGAATTCTTTGTATTTTCGGCTTTTTTTTGTGTTTCTTTGATGCCACGCGTCACTCGAAATATTAGCGTTTTGTTGTAAATCTGCAGCAATGTTTTAGCATCTGCTTTCAATATTTCTTATTATTTCTTCAGTAGTACACAACATAAAGTAGATTGAGCAAAAATACAAACTTATTTTTTGGAACAAAAATTTTCTTATTTGATTGCATCGCTTGGCATGTATATTGGTAAAAAAATGTATTATCATCATATGTGAAAACAACTGTTTCAGCAAATAATTGCAATTTGGATTATTATAGACTCAAAAAAAAAAAAAAAGAAGCGCGTTCCAGATGTTGGCAAGTTTGTAACGCTCCACTGTTTAGAAATATCAAAAATGCACAAATAGCAATTAGAGATGCAGAGAAATATTTGGAGTTACAGAACCTCTTTTTCAATGCAAGGAGAGAAAAATCTTAAGGATAAAAATATATCTGACAAAAGTCATGAACCGGAATAGCGAACAGTTTGAAAAGTAAAAGTGGTTGATTAAACAAACCAATGAAAGAAGTAGAAGTTGGAATGAAAGAACAATGGGGATGCAAACCATGTTATTAAGAAAAGATTTCTCATAGTTATAAAGTAAAACAAAAATAACACAAGTGAAAAAAAAAAAAAAAAGCAAGAATCTCATAGGTGGAAGGATAAAATTGGTAATATTTGAAACAAGAAGAAATTATTGCAATAACCGACTACAGAAAAGAAACAATGAATGCAGGAAAATGAAGAATTTTAAAAATTGGTCACTCAACCCTGCAAGCATTTTTTAGATAGTACTCTAAGGATGGGTGACCTGTACCACCACCTAAAATGGCTGATTTCAGGGTGTAGCATATTTTGCAATATCAAAATTAAAAAAAGAAGGGGGTGGGGGTGAGAATCTGTTTGAGTCAAAATATGTGCTGTGCCAGAAATAAGGGTGGTTTATTTCCACTTAGGGGGAAAAACTGAAAAATTTAATATTTCTAGCACAATATAATGTATTCAGAAATTTACAATGGTTACATGTTAATTTTTTTTTTGTTTAGTACCCCACATGAAAATACTAAATTTGAGAATGCAAGCTGTAAGATAGTTTAACTTCCATATACACCTAAGAGCTATTTGCTACTACTAAAACACCAATTTCAAGAAAATTCGTTAATATTTTAGGAGGCATGAATTTTGTCCAATTTTTTTTGCCGCATCCTTGAGTTGTGAAAAACAAAATTACTATACGCATAACAGAAGTTACCTGTTGATATACAGGCGAACAAAATGGCCTTTAAATTTTCTACCTCAGACGAGGCCATGCTGGTACGACTAGTTGTTTTTTGTTTTTTTTAAATATAAAACAAGAGCATGTTAACATTAAGAGTAATAAATTTTATTCTTATAAGAAGTATGACTCATGGGCATAATGTTAGGAATGATTTATACAATCTTCAAGTAATAGCATTGGTCAATTTTTCTTAATTAACAAAGATAGCAAATAATTTGCATAAAATACTGACACATTGAAGTTAATAATCAATATAAAATCAAAGTTGCATTGATTATTAATAACACTGAGTGACAAAATTTTACATTTTTTTCTATAACATCAAGAAAAATAGCTGATTTATGTCAAGTTGGGTCTGCTAAACACATATATGTATAAACTAAATTCTTGTAACACGTACCATTTTAAAGTTACAACATATTCAATTTCCAAAAATGGCTAAAAACTGAAATTTTTAATTTAATCTAAACATGTTTATCTACTTATATTTTGAATCTTGATGCAACTATAGTAATAACATACTTATGCATACATTGTGAGGAGAAATAGCACAAGTTTTATCATTGAGTAAAAAAAGAAACCACATGTTATGAAAGAAAATGATGAAAAATCAACTTTTCCTCTAAAATTAGAAACTAACAGTAATCTCCCAGCACTTTTGTCTTCCACTTTCTTTGATAACGTTCTTCTATATGTTTAATATTTTGATGAAAGTGTTCACCTTGCTCATCACTCACCATTGAAAGATTAGGAGGGAAAAAAAATCAAAATGAGGATGCAAGAAATACGTCTATCTTCAATGACATTCTGCACCCCATCCTTTCAAATCTTTGAAACAAGTTTTATGCTAAAAATTTGGCTTTCGTAGTTTTATTTTGACAGACTAAAAATCCTCGTGCTACCTCTTTCAGGGACAACCAAGCCACTAATTCTTTTCAGGTGAGATTTTTCATCAAGGTCGTCATTCTTCATAAGCCTTCTTATTTGTTGGCCAACAAAAAGCCTTTCTTTAAATTAGCATCGCTCAATTCGGAAAAAAATACTTTTCAAATTGAAAAAAAAATTCGTCAAACCGAGTTTTATATGTAAAGGTGGAAGAATCACTTTCTTGCGGGATAAGAGGTAAACTATAAAAATTAATTGTTGCCACTTCAGAAACTTACAGCAATTCTAATTGAAATAAAATACTATATTAAGCAATATAACATTTGCAGAAGATATTTTCCACAATATATACTAATAAGCTGTTTTATAATTCTAATCATTGAAATATATATGAAACTAAATTCTTTTTATCACATTATAAGTGAGGGAGCATGAAATTGTTAAAGTGGCTATAACTAAGAAGCGTGACGTGTTAGACACCCATATCATTTGGAAATTTTGGTTACAAATAAATAAGTAACTCAAATCACATGATAGTATTCATGTTAGAAAAATCGTGTCACACAAAATAAACAAGTGATGCACCAAGTACATAAATATATTAAGATTAATTACTAAAATAATCAATTATTCAACGTATTGAAGCACAAAACATGCAAATTATTGCAGACACGTGTTTTGGTGTTACAAGGAACACCTTTTTCAATGCAAAGAAGTGTGAGCTTCTGGAAGAAAAGTCATCCGAGAAAAGCCAAAAAAAATAAGCCGAGAAAATTCTCGGATGACTTTTCATCCAGAAGCTCACACTTCTTTGCATTGAAAAAGGTGTTCCTTGTAACACCGAAACACGTGTCTGCAATAATTTGCATGTTTTGTGCTTCAATACGTTGGATAATTGATTATTTTAATTTTCAGCACAAAGGTAATTATTCATTATTCATTAATTACTTACTATTCCAACTCGATTGATTGCACAGGTGAAGTAGTTATTAGCAATGGCAGCACATCTAGCTTCAATAGGCCACAAAGGTTCGCTTCAGGTGACATGAAAAAAAAAAAAAAACATTTGATGTGATGTAAAACTATTGATTTTTGCAAGGCTAATTTAATAAAAAGTAATAAATTTAAGAAGTTATTCACTAAAAATAAATGTATAATATGATTTAACAGGGTTCCACCAACCATTATTGTATGCTTTGTACAACACTCACAAATAAAAAAAACTGCATGTGCACCATTTAAAAGAATACAAAATATTTTTCGACAAAAATAATTGGCAGTGCATTTAATACATAAAATACAGTAAAACCTGGCTACAACAATACTGTTGGGACAAAAAAAAATTGTAATAGATGGTTCATGCTGACATTTTGCTGAGGCCAAAAAAAATATTGTTATAGACAGGTTATTGTTATAGACCAGTGGTTCCCAACCTTTTTTGGCCCATCGCCCCTTTCGGAAGTTAAATTACACCTATCGCCCCCCACGTTCTTCCCTTAAAAACACAAATTAGATGGCGCTGATTTTAGTGAAGATTAATGTTACTGAAAGCCTAATTTTAGTTAAAGCTTCAAAAAGTGCATGATAAAGCAATAATTAGCTTTAAAACTGAATTTTTTATTCTTAACCCCTCCCCCTCTCCCCCCCCCCCCCAAAAAAAAGAAAAGAAAAAAGATAAAACGTAATTTGAAGTGCTTTAATTAGCCAACGTCATTTACATACTTAGCAAAAAATAAGAATATTACATTTTTCAGTAAAATGCCTTTTTTTTAACTGAAATCCGAAAAAATTGAAAATTTTAACTGTTAAAATTAGTTCTTTTTTACCTTTTTAATGGCTGCCTTGTGCTTGATGGAACTCCGTTAAAGCTTTGATGTCTGGCTTTATATTAGTGAGATTTAATCTGAGGTCCCCTTTGAGGCAGATGTCCAATCTATTTCTTTGCTCCGTGAGAAGCTGCACTACAGAGCTAAATCGTCTTTCAACTAAATATGTTGAGGGGAATGAGATGAGGAGCTGTTCAACTTTTTTCCAAAGTTGTGGGTAAGTACTCATAAGCTTCACCCAGGCAAGTTCGTAACCGTATTGCTTGAAAGTAATTTTTGATTCACAATCAAATTTCAAATCCATAAACTCTGTCTGCAAAGAGTTTTCCAGTTCATCCAAATCTTCAAAACTAAATGAGTCTAAAATCCAGTCAGGAATTTGTAAGTTGATCAAATCTGCAAACCTTGATTCCATGTTCTCTATTAACTGATCCAGGTGATCAATAAAAATTAAAATTTTTTCTTCAGGAAGCTCATCATCCACGATTAAACTTTTTTTTAGAATCGGAAACAGCAAGAATTCTTTATAGCCAAAAGTTTGCCTTGTGGATTTCGAATTTGGCAATGAATGCTGAAATTATGCTTTTGGCCTTGACGAGGTTCATCTTGTTTCCTTGAAACTTAATGTTGACTTCGTTCATTTTTTCAAAAATATCTGTGAGATACGCAAGTTCCAATTTGCGCTGTTTCAAATTCTCACTTAAAGCAGGATCATGCAAATTGAGAAACTCAGCTACAGAGTCGAATAATTCAAAGAAACGGCGCAAAAAGTTTCCTTTGGAAAGCCATCTCACAGACGTATGTAAAAGCAAGCGTTTTCGAATTTTTCATCATTTTCATGGCAAAGCTCTCGAAACAGGCGATCATTGAGAGAATTAGCTTTGATCTTGTTAATACCAGTAATGACTAATTGCAAGGTTTCATGTAAAACACCACGCAATTTTTTTGCAGCCAAGTGTCGACGATGAATGACACAATGGATCGTAATCACTTCTGGCACTTCTTTTTTAAGGTGTGCAAGAAACCCAATGACGACACGCCATGGCAGGAGCACCATCTGCTGCGCAAGCACTTACATTTGTCAATGGAATTTCTTTTTCTTCAAAATAATCCTTCACCACTTTAAAAATCAACGATCCTTTTGCATCAGTAATCAAAGTTCTGGCGAACAACATTTCCTCAGTTATCTCTTTCAGCTCGTTAATAAACCTCACGTAAGCTAATAAAATAGCTCTGTTATCTGTCACAGTTGATTCATCAATCTGTAGTGCAAATTTACTTTGTTTGAAAACATTTATGAGTTTGCACTCAACTTCAGCAGCCATTTCATCTATTCTCCGGGAAACTATGTTGTTACTCGAGGGGAGACATTGACTTATCTTTTTACTGGAGCCCTCACCAAGCAAAATTTCAACTTTTTTTTGGCAGCCAGTAGAATAAGAGATTCGCCAATCGTATGAGGCTTACCACATTCTGCTATCAAAAGAGACACTTCGTAAGAAGCAAGAAGCCCTTTGTCAAGATCTGTTGCTTGTCTTCTAAGTAATTCACCCACCTTTGGCCATTTATCCTCTTTTGTTTTGAGGTCTTGAAAATAATTAAGAGGTTTATTTACTTTGTCACCATGTATTCTTGGCTAATGCTCTTTCATTCGTGAGGGCTTCATCACTTCATTGCTAGAAAATGTTTTATCGCACAAAAGACAGAGCGGAAACTGTACATTTTGCGGTGACGTGACAAAACCAAATTTTAAATACTCTTCTGAATACTGCCGGCCCTATTTTTGAATTCATATCGAACTTCCACACTACGAAACATGCACAATTAAACAGAAATTCACTAAATTAAATCAAACAATAGAAACTACGTAAGGAGGTTTATGCGCTGATTGCAAGATTCTGAATGACAACTGATAAATAAATGCAAAAATCTATTCCTACACATATCTATCCACTTTTCGGCGTTAAATATATGCTGGCGCCAACGGTCAGACAGTGCTTACAAGATTTTTTTTTGTTCCTCGTGAAAACGGCAATAAAATAAAAGATATTATTTTTCGCTTTTGGGATTTTTTTTTTATCCGAACAGATTTGATTGAACTGTAAATCATACATGCCTTATTTTCTGGGAACGACTTTCTTTGATTTGATGTGCCATATGCTTGGTTCGGTATTACACAACACAGGTATTCTGAAAGATATTTCTGAATTGTGTACCGATTTTTTTTAATAAATATAGTTTTTGAAAGGTCAAGAATTTCCCATTGCCAGGTATCCGAATACCGGTCGCCCCCCTATCGCCCCCCAGAAATTTATCGCCCCCTAGAAGAGTTTGATCGCCCCAATGGGGGCGATCGCCCCCAGGTTGGGAATCACTGTTATAGACAGTATTGTTATAAACAGATTTCACTGTATAAAGCCTTCTACTTCTTTTCTTTTTTTAATCAAGTTAAGAATCACTTTTTTTCCCAGCTTTTCTATTTGGTATAGCATTTTTTGCTCTCCAATGCCACAGCAAAATTTGAACTAAAACATAATAAATGATAGAAGGGATCAAGCAAACATGTCATTAAAATAGTAATACAATAACCCCTCGTTATATTGTGCTTGTCGGGGGACAACAAAAAAGTGTGATATATCCAAAAATGCTACTAACCAAGGACATAAAAAGTAAGAATTTAATTGACATAGAAAGTAAGTACACGTGCCTCTACAAAATATTAGTTTGCTATCATATTAAGACGATTTTTCTTAATAAAATCAAAAGGAAACTAGTTTATCAATTGAGGCAGTCAGAAGCATAGGGACGTAACTGGCAAAATTAAAAATTTAAAGATAACCAGTACAAATTTTAGATGAACCTCTCCATTGTCTTGTGGCAAGAGATAGTACTAGTAGATCTGGTAGGTGCTGCTATACAGCATGATTTAGAAAAACTTGTTTCTCTATAATTTTTTAAAAATTTGTTATGTGGTGGAGTATGAGTCCAAAGTTTCAGCTTAAACTGTAACAAACTAAGTATGGAAAATATGCCAGTTTTGTTCATGACTCAAACAAAGAAAATATTTTTTCTGAGAAATATTTTGAAAAAATATATATATATATATATATATATATATAAATAAATAAATAAATACATAAATAAATAAATAAATAAATATATATATATATATATATATATATATATATATATATATATATATATATATATATATATATTTATTTATTTATTTATGTATTTATTTATTTATTTATATATATATATATATATATATATATATATATATATATATATATATACTGTGAAGTCAAATGGGAAGCAATATGTTTAAAATGTGTATTAAAAATTTTTTGAGAGCAAAGGAAAAGCGCGATGTAACCAAATCAGCGATAATAACGAATCACAATGTGACGAGGGATTATTGTATTGTTTTGTATGGAAATATACCTTGAAACATATGTTAGACACTTAGTATCAAAATCAGTTCATTCCAATTTTTTAAAATTTTATTAGAAGAGAAAAAACATCTCACACTATGGCCATCATTTTCTCAAAAGATTTCTTATTTTTTTAAAAATAATATCTGGTGTAAAATTCATTTTTGTTTTATTTTTGAAATTAGCAGTTTTGTCTAATGATTTACAGATGAAAACAATTTATATTAAGCTCGTTTAAAAGAAGTTAAGTTTTTTTTAAAATTTCTATTCAAATTCCCATTACAGCCATGTGGTACCTCAGTTTTATAATAAACATTAGCCTGTACAATCAAAACTATGAATTGATAAATCAACTTATTGTAATAAAGCTGTTGGAGACATTACCCATTTGATTTCACAATAGGCATATGGTAGAAGCATGGATTTTGCTGGCTTTGAAATAAAATGAGTTTTTGCCCTTTGGCAGGGGTTTAATTGAGAGGAATTCTTTCCAAATTGCTTTGTAAAGTGACAGTATTGACAAAAAAGCCTTCAAATTATGAAAAAAAAAGCTTATTAAGTAAAAAATAGATTGAGCTGATTTTGATACTAAACAAATCATAAAATAATTACAACTAATTCTCAATGCAATGTAATATTTGAGTTGTCCAATAAAGATTACTTTTACGACAATAAAATCTTTACAGCAGAAAATAATGCATGTGAAAATTTTAAAAATGTAAACAGCATGATAAGCTTAACTAACATTTTAATGTAACAAGGTACAAAGAAAACCAGGTCCTTAAATTTTTATGTAAGAAGAATAGAGGCTAGTAAGCCTCTGCATATTTCAAATTAGTGAAGTATGAAACTAGTGTATATGTAGGAAGAATAGAGGCTAGTAAGCCTATGCATATTTCAAATTAGTGAAGTATGAAATTAAGACCTAAAATTCAGAATGACAATTTAATTTTAAATTCAAAAATATTTGAATAACTGAACATACAACTTGTATAATAAATATTTTAGGTGCAGCTATTAGCTGTAAAAGCAAAACAAATTAAAACAAGAAAATACAATGCAAGAAAAAACTTAATCTCTTGGTTGGTTGGATATGACTGTCTATATAAGCAAGATATTGTTATTTAAAAGCATCATAAATTTACCTTAAATCCCCCACAGTAGCTGAAGGGTTAAAAACAATTTCAGCACCATTTATGCCATAAACCATCCAATTTTGTGGATGATGTCTGCCATAACAAATGTTTACGGCTATTTTGCCTGTAAAAAATAGCAATTTTGATTTTTATAGCTTGTGATAAATAAAAACTATCAATATTTTAAAACATAAAGCAACCCCCTAAGAGAAAATAATAATGTACCAAGAGAAAAATGATAGGAATCACAGGAATTTCAATTTATATTCATGTGAGCAATAATAATAATAATGTGTATACTAGGGTGGATCGAAAAAAATGAAATTTCGAATCTTAATTTGGAATACCCACCAAAAGCTGTGCATGTGAGAACAATACACATGTAAAATATTATCAAGTTTGAACAACTCCTCGAGGGTCCTACCAAGGCTTGAATTTCCTCAAAAATAAGAAAAAAGATCAATTTTCCAAAATTTTTATGAAAATAATAAGGTTAAAAATTTTTGTTCTAATACCATTAAATAGTTTCCTTTCAACACGCTTTTCATGTATCTCCAAAATTATTTACATTCTTTGCAGTATTAGGTTCGCACACAAGTTCGTAAAATTTCGTGAAATTTCCAAAAACCGACTTTTTTCAAGCCTTTTTACACATTGCAATATTTTTCTTTTAAAGCCCTTTTTTTTGCAATGACTGTGCAGAATGCAGTTTTAAATGGAAATGAAATCATACTTTATTATACTAACAGCCCAGCACCTACGACAAGGAGCGTAATTTCTTCAAAGTGGACCAGTGGTAAATTGTCGCACCTGTCTAGCAATTTACCCATTGTTCCTGCAAAAATTCACATGGACCAGCAGTTTCACCATCAAGTAATGTGAACAGATGACGCAAAGGCTGCTCGTATGCAGTTCGCAGATTAACCATGGGACAGGATGTCCAATTTTATTCGCTATGGCCGCAATTGCACCGTTCTTTTTTCTGGTATATTCGTTGCGGTGCCATCACAGTCAAAAGCTAAAAGATCCTTAAGGCTTAAAGAAATTTTCAGTTCAAAAATCACATTGCTGTCGCGACATGTTTTCCTGTTCCAGAGGTTGGCGTCACATGACTTAAATAAAGAGAATTGGAATTTTCAACCATGGATTCCTCGTTTATGGTTCTTGGTGTGTATCTGTCTCCAACCATTTCTTTTTGTCATAGTTTTGTCTTTTCGGCTATCGAAAAATGTACTTTTTAAAACCTTTCACTTCTAGGTTGCAGGTCTTGAAGAGAAGCACGTACTTCGTTTGTGACACCTGTGACACTTCTGTCGCTGTCTTCCAATTTAATTCCAATCAACGACTTTAGAGCGACAATTATTTAACACAGAACCAAAATCCTGTAATGTTTCTGAAGCAACTGCTGCAGCACCTCGCACATCTGTCAGAAAGGTCGTACTGGTAGCACACTATTGATAGTGTTCGCTGAGAAAGTCTCATTTGCTCCACTTGGGAAGTGACATCAACACCAAAAAATGTTGATGGCTCTGTTGGCAGGAGTATAGCCGTTGCAAATTTTTCTTCTTCTGGAATTGAAACAAAACTTTTGCTGTTCCTCATCAATGTTATTACAGCATCTCGTTACATAAGTGAAAATCAAAAAAAAAATATTGTTCCTGTCATTCAACGAAATGCCTATTTTTGCCACCCGGAAAATATTCTTTTAACAGTGATCACTGATGAACAAACTACATTAGAGAATTTTCTTTGCGAAGATTTTGAAGGCCAGACAAGTGGCTTCTGTTCATGAAGAAATAAGAGAATTCTATTATTCAAGTATTAACTTTAATGCATCAGACTACTCTGATGTTATCAACCGGCAAGAATGTGCAATAACTGCCCCCCTACCTCCTCTCCTATTTTAGCTGGCATATCTAATGAAAATCTTCAATAATAGGTTGAAAACACCAACGCAAATTTTGCGTTTGTTTAGTTCTGTCACTCAGGTGGTGGAAGGCTGTGCTAATGTGGTGACAGAAGCTTCTTTGTGATTAGTCAATCGGCAAGAGATGGCTTCATAAGAGCAAAAATCAAATCTCTAAGTATCATGTCACAGTTTGAATCAAAAAATGATTTCAAAGAGGTTTCATGAATGGATGTGACGAACTATTTTCTGTGGCTTTAACTAACTGATACTTTTCAAGTCCCTCATTTTGTGAAACATTGATGCTTATATGTCAGAGCGACTGTGTGTGAGTAAATATACATTCTTTTAACCAATGCACTTCTCTCTATGTTTTTTAGTTAATACAACTAAATCATTTTGATAGTTTACATCTAATGTAAAATGAGTAATAAATTTATACTTAATACACTTGGGTTGGCAGATGGAAAAGGTAGAATGGAACTCGAAATGAAAAATTTGCTTTTAGTGGATGCTGGACTGTTAATGTAATAAAGTTTAACTTCACTTTCGTTTAAAACTGCATTCCGTGCAGGCGTTTTAAAAAAGAAAATTGGACTTTAAAAGAAGAAATATTGCAATGTGCAAAAAAGCTTAAAAAAAGTCAGTTTTTGGTTAATTTGGCAAAACTTAACGGCTTATGTGCGAACTTAATGGTGCAAAGACTGTAAATAATTGTGAAGATACATGAAAAGAGTGTTCAAAGGAAGCATTTTAACCGTATTATAACAAAAATTTTAAACACTAGTATTTTCATAAAAATGTTGGAAAATTGAACTTTTTTTCTATTTTTGGAGAAATTCAAGCCTTGGTAGGACCCTTAAAGAGTTGTTCAAACTTAATATTTCACAAGTGTGTTGTACTTACACATGCACAGCTTTTGGCAGGTATTCCAAATTAAGATTCGAAATTTCGTTTTTTTCGATCCACCCTAGTGTATATACATACACTTATTTGTTTATACAAAGCTATGCAGCTCATTGATTTAATAAACAAGGGGTGCCCATTGCTCCCAAGACTGATGGGACACCACCTCATATACCACAGAGTACCATCCAAGAAGCAAAATACACATTCCCTTTATGGATGTAAATACAGTAGACCCTTATTTTATGCGGGTTTATTTTACGTGGTTTAAGCTTTGACATATTTATTTTATTTTACGCCGATGCAAAATTACAAGCCAATAAAATGTTCCAAACTCCTGAGATTGCAGATAACACATAATAAACTGTATTATGGCATGCTAGCAAGTGAGCTTGGGCCATGGGCGATATTTTTTGCCGTTTGGTTCCAGAAATTTATCCAGAATTAAAGATATTAAACTCATACATTTCAGAACTCACTGGAAGAAGAGCTTTTAGAAGTAACAAATGAGAACGAAACCAACGAGGATACTGACATCAATTACGCACAAGGAAAACCCTTTCACATTGAAAATGTTGAGGCATTCCTTGACAATGGCAAATAATATTTCTGATAGTGAAGAAGATCCCATCATGGAAATGATGCGAGTAATTTTGGATGCGTCAATGTCCTGCAAAGGGCTACAGAGAAAAATAATAACTGCCAAAAAAACATCATAACCAGCTGTTTTTTAAAAACCCTATATTAAATCAGATTTTCTTCATGCATGTTGTGTATATGTATCAGAATAAGTACATATTAAACTTATTATATGTATTTATCTATCACTAAAATGAAGTTTTTTCATCTATGGAACCTAACCCCTATTTTGACACTATTATTAAGTCTTAATGTACGCGGTTTTGATTAATGCGGCATTTCCGTGGAACGTAAACCCCCCCATGTAAAACGGTCTACTGTATTACTTTTTTTGTTTTTATTTTTTTGAATATTTGCTCTATTTTTCTCAGTATTATTAGTTTGATTTTTAAAACTCACATGCGATCTGTTATTTTTGAAAACACCATGGATTGCTATACAGGGTGCATACTCATCATCAAGTCAAAATCAAGGAGTTTTTAAGTACTGTTAAAGAAGCTTACAAAAATGTTTAATGACCCAACCAAAATTATTTAAACAAGTGAGCTGTACATTTTCTAAATTGCTTACCTACAAATACAACACTTTGTCTTCGATAAATTATAAAACAGAATTTTTAACAGTAGATTATATTGATATGTAAACAAATAAGGATTCCATACATAAATTTAGCAAATTTGTTTTCCCATAGCAGAGACATACAAAAAGTATAGATTGACACTCAATTTTGTATGTGTAACATTTTCTACAAGGCATTTAATTTTGAATAAATAATAAATAACTGAAATTCAGGATGGGGATATTTTTATCCAAAAGGTAATTAAATTTTATTAAGGATGTGTTGTTCATGAACGAATGGGTCCAACGGCCGTACTTTTGGATGATGATATTTATTTTATGGGTCTCTCTCTCTCTTATTTCTTAAACATTTTTTAAATGTCTTTTCATATTGCTTTCATTTTACACATTCAGAATAATTTTACTTTTCGTTTTCAAACATTTTTATAGGAGAGGTATTAGGTGATTATTTTTTCATGATGAAATTTTATTTTCATGAAAAAAAAAAATAATTATTGTAACATTCCGGAATTGAACCTGCAACTTTTGGAATAGAAAACGGTTGTCTTACCAGTCAGTTAGCGAGAAATAGCTTACAAAATGAATAATAATTGTTTCACACATCTAAACCTAAATTAAATATTTTTTGAGTAAATTTTTATTTACATATTTTCTTACTGTTAGCTAAATCAGTTGCTTTCCTTTAAAAGAATATTCCTGATCCAATGAAACATTTTCAACCTACGTGAATAACTCTCACAAAGATACCACTTGCAACTTTTTAAATTGAACCAGTTTAGTGTACTAAGAAAAAAAAAAGAAAGATCCTCTGATGAATAGATCATTAAAAAGAGTAAAACTGTCAATTTAGATCTTATGCATTATGTTGTGCCTCATATATTTTGTATAGTGCCTCGGGGAAGAAATATGTTTGGGAACTAAAAATTGTCAAACACTTGCAGTAATAGAAGGCAGGAAAAAGAGAATAAAAGAAAATAAACTTGTTAAGTTAAACATTTTTAGACAATATAACTAATAAACAATTAGTTGCATATAATACATTTTAAAATTTTGGTATTGTAATTCATACAGAAGTAGATGAGTAAACAGTAGTACATTAATAACATTTGTACAGCTCAAATTTACTATTTTATAGGGGGGGGGGGTTCTGTACAAAAATGTACACAAATGTTGCAAATAATTTGACATTTTATAAAAGTTACAAATTATTCAAACTCTAGACTAGTAAAACCAATATATACAGTGGCGTCACTACGGCAAGGGGGGGGGGGGGAGTCGGATGTCATTTGTCTGGGGGGTGACACCTTAAGTGGAACTGCAAGTTTTTGAAAAATATGAAGCTAAAATGCATTTTTAAAACTAAAAATTTGAAAATTTTCTGGGGAGGAACCCCCATTTTTATCTGTATTTTGTACATTAACCGACTTTTAATTTTGTTACAACACAAATGTAGTTGTTTCTGAATTGCATGAATTTCATGTTTATATATATATTTTTTCTTTTGTGTTTTGGGGTAGGGGGTGACACCACACATTACCACCCCGGGATTCACCCAATCTAGGTACGCCACTGATATATATCATGCATTATTAATTATCAAATTTAAATGTTATTCACTTACCCCAACGAGTCTGAAATACAGGATGTCCAAGCTCGCTTTCCATATAATAAGTTGACTAAGAGTAAAATAAATCTTTCTTAAAGATAAAGAACAAACAAATACAAAAAGCTAACAACAAATGAAAAACTGAAAAGTTACCTCATTAAAATCTCCAACTCGAGGAATATGATTTTTTCTAGTTTTGCCTAACACAGCCCCAGAATCTGATATTATTACTGCAGTATTCCAAAGCACATCTCCGTAAGTTTCATCTCTCTCAAGAATAGGTGACACTATAACCATTTTATGCTTAAAAGCCAACTAAAATAAAGGTATAAAGTGTTTTTTTTTTAGCTTTTGCCATCAACGAAATGACATACAGAAAAATGATAAATGCATAATGGTTCCTGCAATGTTCTTTGAATAACCATCAATGATAAATTAATTTTTTCTTCAACTTTGAAACAAGCTCTTTGAGAATATTATCATTGTTTTACAGGGAGCAATTAAATAAGTTTTTACTTTAAACAAAACAAGTTATTAATTTTGTAGTTATTTAAATAAAAAATAAAACAAGATAATCTGATATAGCATATGTTAAAATAACTTCTAATTGCCAAATACATAAATATATTTATAACATGCAAAATGATTGAAAGCTTCAAACAAAGGAAGCAAATTCTTGCAAAATAAGTCCAATCTTGGCATGTTTCCCATAAAATAAATTTATTTCTCACTAAATTGAACAAAAAGTATGCTAATCTAAGGTAACATATGTGAAAATAACATCCAATTGGTCAAAATAATTAAATATTTACAAGATGCAAACAGATTGAAATTTCAAACACGAGAAACCATTTTCCCGTGAAGTTCGAGTAAATTCAATGTCGCCCTGGCACAAAAAAAAAAAAAAAAAAAAAAAAAAGAAAGAAAGAAAAGAAATGTTGTTTATGGAAATTAAACATAAAATCAGCTTATCTACAATGGCATAAAGTCAAAATAACTTTGGATTGTCAGAACATCAAAATATTTACAAGCTGCAAATGGATTGAAATCTCAAACATGGTAGCTATTTTCCGTGAAGTCCGAGTAAGTTCAATGTTGCCATGGTTTCCAAAATAATTTCTTTTGTTCATTATTGTAATTAAAGAGTAAATAAAAAATTTTTAAACAAAAAAATAGAACCAACTTCAAAAACTGCAGTTGGAAACTGCTCTAAAAAATAAAAATAATTTCATTCTTTGAACAGCATCTACACTACTTTTTGAACAGAATTTTTGAAGTTGGCGCAAAAATGATATGGAAAGTGATGTGCAACTCATGAAAAATGTAAGTGATTTTTCACTTACATTTTTCATGAAAACTAGTCAAAATTCGAACAAAACATTTATATCAATATACAAATATATTGTTAAAAATGTTGTACGCATATTATATTGAAGAATCTGGGTCCATTAAAATTTACATTTGTAATTGAATTATGTTGGATTTTCTCTACTGTGTTTGCGCTTCAAAAATTATGTTCAGAAAGCAGTATAGATGCTGTTCAAAGAATGAAATTATTTTTACTTTTTAGAGCAATTTCCAGCTGTAGTTTTTGAAGTCGGTTATATTTTTTATTTAAATTTTTTTATTTAATTCTGTTTATTGTAAATGTATTTCAAAACTAGTATGTCATCACCACTCAACTTCATCCATTTTTCATACAAAACTTCAGGGTATACCCTTTTGATTAAAAAAAGAATAATCAAAATCGGACTATTCTGTAAAAAGTTATGCATGGTCAGAAATTAAAAAAAAAAAAAAACCCTGTGAGCGAACAAATCACCCCCTTTTCCCACCCTAAGGGTAGGATTTTTTTTTTCAAATTTATATGGGACCAATTTCGGGGACACCCTTTCCAATGAAAAAAGAATTATCAAAATCAGACTATTCTGTAAAAAGTTATGCATGGTCATACATTTAAAAAAAATGGGTCGACTTGAGAACTTCCTCCGGTTTTTCGTCTGTTAATAAGCTACTCTAAGGTGGCATACGTTAAAATATAACTTCTGATTTTCAAAAAAATCAAAATACTTACAAGATGCAAAAGGACTGAAATCTCAAACACGAACAAAATTTTTCGCGATTCTGCATGTTGAACACATGTTCAGAAAATTGCACTGATTAAATATTTTTAAAGGAATTTGAAGCACAACTAGTGATGTGGATTGGGTAAATACCCAGTGGGTAGGTAAATATTTTTTGGGTATTTACCCAAGGTCTGGGTAAATTCCCAAAAACTGGGTATTTTACAAAAAAAAAAAAAAAAAAAAATGCAAGAAGTGTATGTGATTTTTTTAAAAAATCTAAATATAAAATAATAAGTAAAACTGATACATATGTATTAAACAGTTTATAATATTTTTTATTTAAAGACTTGATGAAATTATGAAAGAAACACATCGTGAAACAAAATCTTTCTTTTCAATGTCATAATTGGAGAAGCATAAGCAATTCAATGATGAACTTCAGAATTTCAAAATCACAATCCATGTTAGTCACTGATAAGTTATTTAGACTGTGATGTTATTTATTTATTTTATTGCTGTTTAAGTGATAACTAGGCAAATATAGAGAGTTTTCACATTAATATGCAAAAAAAAAAAATCAAAATATCGTTTTCTGTTGCCTTGCATATTTGCATTCGCTCCCCGGTATTTCATGATAAAGATTTATTCAAACTATTTTTAATACACACAATTATTGTTGTAGGGTGGGAAGGTAAATATTTTTTTGGGTATTCATCCGAAGAAAGGGTAAATCCCCTAGTAATTGCGCATTTTGCAAAAAAAAAATTGGATGGTATTAAAAGCTGATAGTTTTCTTTTTAAAACATAAACCATAAAATGAAAAATTAAAAAATTTATGTATTATATTTTTTTAATTAAAGGCTTAATGAAATCTTATCAAAAAAACTGTCACAGAAATTAGCATGAACTATTCTAATAACTTAAATAGGATGTTTGCTTTTTTTTTTGTAACCAGTTAAGCTTTTTACTTTTTGTAGAATGGCTTTTTATATCTGAAATTTGGCTAGCAACTTTGAGTAGGCATATCCAACACATTTAATGTTAATATCATATTAGATTGCTAACTTGATTCACACAATAATTCTTTAAATATGTGATCAAAATACAATTTTCGGGCAAAAATTTATTGTTTTGTATATGGTTCATTACATATACATAATTGATTATATACAGAAAAGTATTTTAGTTGAATATAAATTTTTTAAATAAATACCCGGGTAAATACCCATTTTGGGTATTTACCCAGGTATATACCCTGGGTATTTACCCCTAAAAATAAATACCCGGGTATTTTACATCACTAAGCACAACCCAGTAATTTTTGAAACGATTCAAGCACTATAGAAATTTTTTGAACTTTTTCAAGGTTTTAAGATTTTTTTCAAGTTTTCAAGCACTTGAATAAATGAACTTTTTTTTTTTTGCAAGCAGTTTTCAAGGGCGTACAAACCCTGTAATTTAGAGATTCATGTTACTATAAAAAAAGTTGAACCATGTTAATAATTAAATTCATACTTTGTAAACAGAAAGAATTAAGAATTACAAAAATGAAAATCACAAACATAGACCTCTGATAAGAAAACTGTAGTTGGACCATTTTCGGCACTTTCAGCAAATTCACACCAAGGCTGTTTTTCCCTTGTACAAAAGGCAAATGGCATTGCTGCAATTTTAATGTTGTATTAGTCAATTATATATTCAACATTGCAAATATATTGAATGATAATCAAGCCAATTCTCAAAATTGGTATGTTGTTTAATTTTGAAATTTAAACTGCTAATCACAAATGTAAGGTTTTAAAAACAAATGTCACAAAATAAATGAATAAAATAAGGAAATAATAATACTAAAAGTTTATTTTATTAATATATTTTCAAGACTATATGCAACTAAAAAGAATGTCCAACATAAGCAGGTAAGCAAAAACTCTACAGAAGATATAAATTTAAAAGCATAATTTTAAAATCCTGAAATAATCGAGGGAAAAAAAACATAATCACAATGAACACATGGACAAAGTTTGTTTTTTGGGGAATAGAGATGTTTTAAATTTGTTGTAACTTCTAGATCTAATTATAGTAATATGTTAAATAAGCTTCAATAATATAAAAGTTCTTTGAAAAAAGAACTGAAGCTGAGGTGATTAAATGAAGGGGGGGGGGGGGGAATAAACACATTTAAAAAGTAATGGCAAACAAAATCCTTATACATTATTTCTGTAGCCTGTTTTTTGTTTTTACGCGAGATCTTCCTCAATTCTTGATCGATTTCTTTGATTTACTCTCCTTTTAAAGCTTATCGTTTAGGCTACTGATGAAAAATAGACCCAAAGCCTAAAAATTATTTTTTTTCTGCACCGGACTGAGGTTTTCGGTTAAATTTATGAGTTTAACTTGCTCCATGATTGGCAGAGCAGAATAGCTTGATTGGCAGAGTGTTCGACTGGTAACCAGAAGAACCAGTGTTCGGGCTCCGTCCTGGATGCATCGAAAAATTAGACAAATATCATGCATTACATGGACACTTATAAACAATAAATAACACAAGTGAGGGAATAAAATAAAAGAGATAGGAATGCCCCTTGCTATTACAAAAAGTTGATGCAACCTGTAGCTCAATTGATTCTTAATTATAAGGTTTTTATTTTGTTTTTAAAGTTTTGGCTCTGGTCAGAAAAATAAAGCATGATGAAAGCAGTGTAAGTATCAGGTTTAAGATTTCAGACTACAATGGAATAATTTTTGTTCAGATAAAAATCCTATACTAAAATGCAGATCTTCTAATGAGTTTTTGACTCGGTAAACATTGTCAGAGTCGGAGCTCAACTTTTCAGAACCTCACAATACTCATTACAACAGATAACACACATAAGGCAACAACATAAACGCGACGGGAAAGCTCCTTGGCATTTCAACTCTTTTATGCAGGCTACAGTTATTATTCAGATAAATTGACTATTAATCAAAAGGTATTCTTTCTTTTTTTTAAAGGTTTTAACTCCGTTCAGATCACTAAGCATAATGTAAGCATAAAAAAATTTTAGATTAAAAAATTCAGACCTCAAGGGAATCCTTTTTGCGCAGAAAAACTTTCATTGTATGCTGAAATGTAGATTTTGCTGTTAGCAGTGTTCGACCTTTTGTATAAATAAAAAACTACTATGACGAATTGAAATTACGACCTGAGTCTCACCCAGTAAACCTTTAACTATTTATTCGAATACGATGTGAAACATTAAATTTATTATCAACTTCAAAACTAAGAAATCCTTTTCTTATCCTCTGCTTTCGGCGGAAAAAAAATGCAATTTTTCTACGTTCGAAAAATTACACTTAAAAAACGGATTCAGTTCAACTTGGTTTTGGTTTTGAATTTTGAGTGTTCAATTAAAAGAAAAACATGTGCTGGCATTCAAGTCGTAATGGTTAAAGCAGTCTGCTATGGGAAATTGTATCAACTTTCAAAAATAAAAACATTTATTTTCAATCTAATATATTATTTCTCTAGAATGTTTTTTTCAACCGTTAAGTGAGATCTTCCTCATTCCTTAATCAAATTCCATGTTTTGCAAATAATTTTAAAGCGCATCAGCTGGCTAATGACAAAACATAGACGCATGTTTTTTTTTTTGGCAAAAAGCTTTTTGACTGTTTTTTACTACACATTGATTCAATGAATAGCACTCGAAAACGAAAGTGAAGCTGCTTGGTTGGTTGGAGTGTCATGCTGACAATCAGAATGGCGCCAGTTCGAATCCATGTCAATACATATCTCTTTTATGCCTCTTTTTTTCCGTCACAGGCTCACGTAGGAAGGACTGTATTTGCCACAACCCGTGTTTTTCACATGCATAACTTTACATATTAAACATAACAATTGTTTAGCAGTAAGTTACCATTCCTGAGCCAGGGCTAAAGCAGAACTACATGCAATACACCAGACAGCCAAGTTATCACATCCAGAGAATGCAGTTTTGTTCGGATTAGAACTCATCAGTCTGGTTATTCATTAAACCAGACTGATGAGATGAGTTCTAATTAAAAAGGAAACTGCAATCTATGGATGAGATAACCAGACTGTCTGGTACATCACATAACAATTGCATTTAATGGTATTAAAAATGACTCTCAAAAGTTCCAGAAAAGCAATTGCACCCATCATCCAGAATCTGAAATGTGTCATGTCCACTGATCAACTCTTTCTGTATTTTAAACAATGACAATTTTCTCCTCTCACATAAGAGATGATATATTTGGCTTAGAATATAACTATTCTTGAATACTAGTATTAAAAATTCAATGAATAAAGCAAATTCATACTTAATTCAATCCTTTTTAAAAAATTTTTAAAGAGCTACAACAGAGTAATGTTTGCAAAATCTTTAAAAAAAGAAAAGAAAAAGAAAATATGTGAAAATCTTTATGCAAAATACAGAAACTGCTCCCCCACTCCTCCCTCCAACCTCAAAAAAGAAAAAAAAATAGAGAAATTTTATTATGAACTTCATTAATTTGACTACACTCAATACAAAATCACGGCTAAAACATACATTTTGTTAGTTAAGTTTGGTTAGTTACAATTTAATCACACTAAAAATGTCTCACATATTATGTAGATTAAAATGAAAGTATTGGTTAAGACCCCCCCCCCCCTCCCCCCAAACAAAACTTCCTTTCCGCAATTTTTTCACTGTAGAACGCTTGCCAAGCATTGTGAAGCACAAGGTTGAATCTTTGTGCAAAACAAAACTCACACACCTGTTTACCTTTGGACAGGTCAGTATACTCAGATAAAGCAGATCATCTTTTCTTTCCGTTATTACCACCTATCACTCCATTATCACATATTTTTGAATAGGTTTAGTTTTGCTATAAAGCAGGTTTGTTCAACAAAATGTTTTATCATACTATTTTACGACCTTCCATTTAGTGGCTACTAAAACATCGATTAGGAACTTTGTTTCATGTTGTAAATCAGCCCAGCCTTTTCTGTGTCATGAAAGAAAACTCTGTAGTACCTATCTATCCTGACAACTGTGTGTTTCTTATAAACCAAATGTTGCTTTTTCTGGTAATCCATTAATAACCAATGATGAGGAAAAGAAAAAGAAAAGCACTATCAGTTTGCGAAAAGGTAGACTTCATAAATAAATTGCAATGTGTAACACATATAGGTTGTGAAAAATAGGCATGCATTTTTCTTTCACATTTTATTTATTCACGGTTATTACAAAAAATGACTAATGCAAACAAATTCAAGAGTTTTTAGTATTGCATATTAAGAGTTCAACTGTAATAACTTCCCGAGTCTGTTTACTACAATATTTAAAAATTATTTTAGTGTAACACTTGTACTTTTAAATAAAAAATTATGAATTAAGAAAGATTTAAAAACCAATTTTAAATTTAATTAGTTAAAAAATGCTGGTATTTTGGCATGAAAAACATCAGGATCTTTTAATTTTAAAATGTATTACATATTTGAGAGGTTGTGCAGTCTACAGAAGACATTGGATGAATAGATCATTAGTTTAAAGATCTTCTCTACAAGTACAGTTAAATCTCTCTAATGCAGACACTTACGGGACAATTTTTTTTGTCAGCAACAGAGAGGCGTCCCCAGGACAGGGGTTTAATAATGTTATTTGCATTGAAACTGGAAAATCAAAAATTGTTCGCATAAGAGAGGTGTCTGCCTTTGAGTGATGTCCATTAGGAGGGGTTCTACTGTACTCGTAAAAATGAACAAATAAATTAAAGGTAAAATATAGTCCTCATTTCTAAAATAATTTGGTACTACATCACTTTTTTCAGCAATAGCATTTTTTTGTTCCCTACATTGCTGAACTCTGCAGTACTCTAGAAAATTAAAAACATCAGATTCTTCTAATAAACACTTTAACCTGAGTGTAGTCGAGGGTCTTTATATTATGTTAGTGCTTGTTTTTGGCCTTTTTACTGTCCTAGTGATCTGTAAAATGAAAATGTAAAGAACTGTTGCAGAGGAAGTTTTCGTGCTATTGGTCTAAATAACCCATATATTTCCAAAAGCTATGAGATCTTGAAATACTGAAAGAAATTCTCAGAATTGTATGAGCTGGTTGTGAAGTTACTCAAGGTCACCAACACAGGTGGGCCTCTTCTTTACTAATAATAAAGCTGAAAGTCCCTCTGTGTGTCGAGATCTCCGTCTGTCGGGATCTCTGCGACACGCATTGCATAGTGCCTAGGCCGTTCGGCCGATTTTTATGAAATTTGGCACGAAGTTAGTTTGTAGCATGGGGGTGTGCACCTCAAAGCGATTTTTCGAAAACTCGATGTGGTTCTTTTCCTATTTCAATTTTAAGAACAAAATTATCTTAAGATAGATGAGTAAATTACGAAATTATCATAACGTGGAACCATAACATGGGCACAAGCCAATTGGCAAGAAAATTCACCATGGGTTATTCCGTGTCAAATCAACACAGTGATCAGACCTCACCCTCTCAGATTTTGATGAAATTTGGTACAGAGTTTGTCTTTATGTAGACACAATAAAATATAAATTTTTTTTTGAAAAATATGAAACGGTTTTGAAAATATAGCGCTGTAAAACTACCAAAAAGGGGTCGAAAAACGTGAAAGAACCAATTTTCAAAATGACCTAGAATCTTTTCTAATTAAGATAGAGAGTTGAAACAAGTTTCATTTGAAAGCATTTTTAATGACCTTTTCAATGATATGCAAAATGATTAGGTCTAAAAACAAAATATTTTAGTTAAATTTGAATTAAATTTTAAAATTTAAATTTCTTAAAATGCGCGTCTTTAATTTTTTTCAAATTTTTTTTTAAAAAATGCTTATACACTACTCAAATGGCTGTAAAAGTTTCAAGATGGGCTTATAATGGGTTCATGTTTAAAAAAATCATTGAATAAACAACTGTTGGATCTACAACACAATTATAACATATAATATAACATGGTTTTAGTGTTAATAAAATATTTATGCATAAAAAATAAATAAATTATTATAAATGTTTATTCAGTGCTGACTAAAATGCCTGAATGAATTTGAAAGTGGGCTTATAAGTGGTTCATATTAAAATAAATCATTGAATAAAGCAGTGATAGCACAAAATAGGTATTAGATGACATGCTATAGGCTCTAAGAAATAGAAGGAAAAAATTAATAAAGCCTATTGTAATTATTTTTCTAGCAAATAATTAATTTCGTATTAATTTTAAATATAATTATTACCAGAGCATACCTTTACTTGAAAGTTTTGAATATTTCAATAACTTGTAGAGTTTCAATTTCTGGCAGCGTGTATGCTCTACCTGTTGGAGTCATTGGGTTTACTTTACATAATATTTGAGCGACTGATACCCATAGTGTATCTGGCTGTGTTGGAAAAGAAAAAGAAGATGAAGGTCCTGCTGGATGAAGGAAAGTTACTTTGACTTCATCAGTATCTTCATTTTTCTCAAGCACATATGCAAGCCACCAGTTATGTTCATATATTACACATACATAACCTTGTATTTCTGAAAGTTTGAGCCTATCTTCTGAAGAACTTACTCTCTCAATAACAAATTCTGCTGAATGAGAAAATGTTTTGACTTTGACTTTTGATGTACTAGACGCTACGGGAATAAATCCATGTAACTTCTGTGTTCCTTTAATGGTTATTGACTTATTGAAACGATTGGCAAGGAATTTTTCAGGGTTCATGTATTCATTTGGAGTGACATAAACGAAATTGACAGATGGAACATTTTGTACAGCCCATTCATACAATTGTACTGGTGTTGTAATTTGATTATCATAAGGTCTCTGTATGCTTGCCTTTGCTGCTAACCTCTTTACTGTACCACCAATACCATCACATGGTCCCTTACCATGTGCAGTGGCTGAAAAGTGCCACTCAGCTTCTATATTAAAATCCTCTTTGTGGAAACATAGGTTGGTAAAGTTCTTCTTGTTTTTGTACTGAGCTGCTGAACCCCCTGAAAAGTAAAAAATCTTCCTAATCTTGTCATCAAATTTTCCTTTTAGAAAATCAATCAGCTTTTTCTGAAAGCAATACACTGCCACTGTATTATGTTCTAAACATTCAGTTATAACAACTAAACTCATGTGTTCTAGTTTTCCTGCACTAATATAATAAATTATGAATGGGTGAATTGTGGTTTGTTCACTTGCCCAGTGGTAACTTTGAGCTTTATCTTGTAGGACAAATTTATAGTTTTCAGAAAAGTCGCACATTACTATAAATTCTGCATCTACTAATTTACTCTTAATTTCATTCAAAAATGAACTTTGCTGCTTTGCAATAAAATTATGCCGAGCAAGAGCAAAAAGCTTTTCACAAAATAAATCTGTGAAGTCTGTTGCAGATTTCTCTATAGTTTCCAGGTTGCAACGATCAACTGATATCCATTGACGAAAAGTTATTTTTTCTATCATGTTTTCATCAAACGAATATTCCAGCATGTCTTTGATTTCTTTAGTTCCTGGACAAAAAGAGCATTTTCCCAAATAACATTCTATCGATGCAGGATTACATATAATTTTAGCTATGCAATGTTTATAAATCTTCAGTTTACCATCAGTTAACAAATCAAGTTTTGCATTCTCAATCATCAGCTTTACGTTTTGATGGGTGGTGCATACACAAACCGTATGAGTTCCACTCTGGCCAGCAAGTACACAATTTTTCGGCCTTAGTTCAGCTAATTTGGAGAAACTTATCTTAAAGTTCGGATATTTATCTTCATAAGATCTATACGCCTCCATCAAATTACAGAGAATCAACCGTTTGGATATTTTTACTTTATCCCCATTTTCGGTGCGAATAGATATACAATCTTTCATTCCTGGTAATATTCTACTAATTTCATCACTTTCATAGAAAGCTCTTATATTATCTGCAATTTTAGGAGGAAGACTTTTCCCTGGTTTTTGATTCGGGCTGGCCAGGATACCTTTATCTTGTAAGAGTTTTTTTTTTGATTTTCTTACCATGTAATTAGGAGCATTGAATTCCTGCATAATTTTTCGTTTACTCCATGACTCAGGCAGGCAGGTAAGTATCATCAATTTGTTAACATTAGAAGAAGAATTTGTGAATTTAGTTTTCAAATTATTTAAAAGTGTTTCTTCAGCTGTTTCAGGCTCACTCTCAGAAGATGTTTCAATATTAGTAAACAGTTTGCATTTTAATGCAGTACTAATCTTTTTCATCTTATTTGCTGAATAACCTTTGTTTTCTGATTTCCTTTTATGAATCGGAGACTCTCCCAATTCTTGTAAAGACATTTAAGGTTTCAACGATTTCTGACTTAGGGGCAAAATTTGGATCACAACTTTCAGAACATCCACTGTCTTCAATATGCTGGCCTGAGTCTTCATTTTTCCTTAAAAGAGACAATTCTTTCCTGCAAGTATGGCAAATTTTAGCATTTTCTGGAACTCCACTCAAGTATTCTGTCATCCAGTCTGCAACTTCACGTAATTTCTTTTTGTCTCTAACGCAGTGATTATCCTTTTTAAATGGATTAAAACACTGTGCAGTCAAGTATCTTTGATCAGCCATATCTTAAATTTTACATAATAATTTACATTTTACCCTATATTTACAAAAACTTAATACTTAAACAACTTTTGTGATTACTAAATACATTAAATTTGGTATGTACAAAATAATAAGAATTTAAAAATAATAAGAATTTTAAACTAAAATTTCCTTGTATTCACTATAATACTGCAGTCAACAAAAACTCAATATATTCCCTATCTCTTTAACACACTCCAATAAAACACACATCTGACTTGGGGCTGATCAGAATTGACACTGAGCTTAAAACAAGGAACTGTGGTGATATACAAAATCAATCCAGACATGCACATTATAATGAAGCCCATATGTCAGACCTACATATGCCAGATGTAGCTTAATATAAACAAAGTTCTATTCCTTCTTGCTTGGTTATGCCTAATGAAACCTTATGGAGATCTGGTAACTAAATTTATTACTTTTTTCATCTTTCTTTCTCAACTATGTGAGGTCATCTTAATGACTACCAAATAGCTCACACACTCCCCCCCCCCCTTTTTTTTTAAATCTAGCAAGTTAACCATTCAAATAATTGATAACTTGGTTTTAATCAATTGCATATATATATTTTTTAATAATAAGCAAGCATGCCTCAAGATTAATTCCATTGCATTTCATAAGGTTTATTTATATTTAAAAAAATTTAAAAGCATAAAAAATACTTAGAACAAAATATTTATTGTCTAAATTTCTTACATTAATTTATTTTAAAAAATGAAGTAATGATAGATTTAAAATTTGAGGTTATGCGACTGACAAACTTCTACCCACATTTACCAGTTCAAGTATGTTTCAACAGGCAGTCCTGCCATTTAGGGAAGGTCGGGGTGGGGTGATATTCCTGAAATAGGAAGATTAACCAACTTACATGAAAATGGATGTGGGTTTTGCTGTTTCTTGGTGTAATTTACATTGAGTATCGAAATGAAGAACCTGACAAGTAAATAAATAAATAAATACAATTAAATGGACTGCAAAAACTCTTAGAATCAGCTACTTGGCATTTAACTAGCAAGTAAAACCGAATTAGTTTCATCCCTTTAATAATTATTTTCTGGTACTAAAACCATGCTATATTATACGGTGTAATTGTGATGTAGATCCAACAGCGGTTTATTCAAATATTTTTTTCAACATGAACCCATTGTAAGTCCATCTTGAAACTTCTACAGCCATTTGAGTAGTGTATAAGCATTTTTTAAAAAAAATTTGAAAGAAATTGAGGATGCGCATTTTGAGAAATTTAAATTTTAAATTTTAATTCAAATTTAATTAAAATAATTTTTTTTCAAACCTAACCATGTTGTATATCATTGAAAAGGTCATTAAAAGTGCTGTCAGATGAAACTCACCACAACTCTTTATCTTAATTAGAAAATATTCTAGGTCATTTTGAAAATTGGGTCTTTCACGTTTTTTGACCCCTTTTTGGTAGCTTTACAGCGCTGTATCTTCAAAACCGTTTAATATTTTTCAAAAAAAAAACATTATATTTTATTATGTCTACATTAACACTACCTCTGTATCAAATTTCATCAAAATCTGAGAGGGTGAGGTAAAATTTTGTCAAAAATTGTGTTGATTTGATGGGGAATGACCCCCATACATTATTTGTAAATATACAGGCGAACCAAAAGACCTTTTAATTTTCTATTACGGGCAATGCCGTGCGGGGTACCACTAGCTATCAATAAAAGAGGTAGTAGGATAGAGTGAAATATTTGACAATGAGCAGAAAATAGATCAATAAGCGACTACTTAAGGGTTAACCAACAAATATCTTAACCAATATAGCACAATTTCCTCTTCATACTTACTCCATGCTTCTTGAAAGCATATTATGTTGACACCACACTGAGCAGCAACTTCTATGATTTCTTCTATTCGTTTGTGAATTGCTTCTCTCTGCACGGATACAGGTGCATCAGTAGGTTCAACAATAGCATTTTGAATTATGCCAACCCGTACAGTTCGAGGAGGCCTTAGCTCTTCCTTTTCTGCATCAAAAGCATATCCTTTCAGTTCAAAATTCTTTTCATTTGCAGTACTAATAGCTTCTTCAGGAAAATCTAAGGATCTAAAATCAAAAGTGAGAAATGAGCAATTGAAAAAGTATATTATACAGTAAATTCCCTCGTAACAGGCACCCCTCAAAGGCGGAAAATTTTTAATTCCCTATTTCCGAGGCAAATAATATTATTAAACCACCCCTGCCCTGCGGACACCCCTCTATTACGGACAAAAATATTTGTTCTGTTAGTGTTAGAGAGATTTTACTTACCTACAAATTACAATTATGCAGTTCATTGAAATCATACAGGGAAAAAAAAAATGAAAATTACAGTAGAAAATACGGGAAAAAAAAATGTTTAGGTTTTTTTTTTTTTCTGGGGAAAAAAGGTTGAAACTTGATTTTAAAATAAAAATGGCATTTTGCGAGAAAATATTTTTACTCTCAGAAAGTTACAAACACTTTTCATAATGACTCAATTAATAAACGATGAACATTCACGTCATTAATTTTTTAATAATAAATATTAAACAACTAAGCATAAATGTTTATCCTTTTTTTGTGAAGTTATTGTTGCAAATCCCCTGAAATCAGCAATTTGTGATTAAATCCATAATATGGCTTCGGATAAAGCATTCATTTGAAAAAGGCTGGCTTTCTGTAGGTAAGCTGCATTATACGAAATCACACCCACTTCTGAATATTACCAACTTATAATTAAGGGTACAACTATTGGAAAGATATTATAAAATCTAAGTATCGGTATGGATACAACTGGGAGGTGAAAGACTTCAGGCTAAATAATTAAGACTTTGTCAACCTTTTAGTGAAAAACTATTTTAAGATAGATGGGCCACACCTATTCCAGTGCTTTGGTTTTTTGAGCTGCTTACAACAATGTTAGTACAAAACGTTTTGACTACTTAGTAGCAGCAGTGATGCAACCAGAGGAAAAATTTTGGGTTCAGAAACCCCGTAGGAAATATTGTTTTCTTGACCTTTTCTCTTTCAACATAAAAATATAGTGCATTTTACCATATTTATTTCAACAGAAGCGAAATGTGTCATATAAGCTGGGAAATACTGTAGGTGTGGGAATAGTAAAAGCATGGGATGGAATTAAATGTTAAATAATTCAAAAGGGAATGTAACATTCTACAAATTTACCTAAAACCTAAACAGACTGTAAATTACAGTGAGTAATTTCTAACAAAATAAGTGAGGAAGCCAAAAGTCTTGATAATTTCCATTCCCATGAAAATAGCCTTAAGCAGACCTAGATAAAGAGTAAAAATTTCTTCAAAATTTTCTGTCAAAAAAAAAAAAAAAATGTGGGGGCTCTCAAGTTTTATATTGCCACCAACAGCAAAAATGTAAAGTTATATGTCAGTAGAGTGCCAGTCAACAACTCCAGCAAGTTTATTTTTCAATTAAGTATGCCTACTTCTCTTTGTGGATTGACAAGAAGAACCATAAAACTAGAAAACAACACTCAATGAAGAAATTTGTTTAAAAAATATTAAAACTTTCTGCAAATTTTCTGCCGATGGAGCTCATCTAGATCATCTTGGTCTGGTCTGAATTACGTCTAATATATAAAAACTTCCATAAAATTGAGCAGTGCAGAAAGCTGAGTTGACATGCAAATTAAGCCCTGGTATGTTTATGGAATGGTCAAAGAATGAAGATGAAAGAGAATTCAATGACATGCACCGGAAACGACGAATTTTTCAAGTCATACGTAACTAAACATGGTTAAGTTCAAAAAGTAGCAATGTCATTTCGTTTTTCCTTTGAACAAACAGTATTTCGATGTGTGTAAAATATATTTTTTAATTCTGCAATTTTAAAAGTTTTTTTTTTTTTTTTTTTGTATTCGGCGTATTACTCGTTTCATGTTAACTTCAATCCCTTTTGTTGAAGTAAAAATGTGCGTATACCGGAATACGATAAACATAAAACTTGCAAAAGATTGACCCGCATCTATAGAAATGGATTTAAAGATTAACTTCTAAACGTCAAAAGAAGGACTGCACTTCCTTGAAGAGGAAGGTTTGGTCAGGCACAACAAAAGTCTTCAAAGCAAGATTATAAATTAAGTTAAAAACGAATCTTAACGAGCTGCATAGAAATTTCCCGAAATACCTTAATGCTTTACCATACAGAGATGTTTTAACAAATTGTAATTCATCTTCGGGTATATATTTCTCAAGTATAGATTCCAAACTTTCAACTTTATCACTAGCAGCCATGATTTTAAAATGAATAAAAGGTCAAGACCATGACCAAAACCAAAGGTCAATTCAGCAGATCATTCAGTCAGCGAAAAGAATGTAAACAAACAAAAACTGCCAAAACTAGTAGATTCGCGCCACGGTTGGCGAAAGAGATTGGATACTACATGGAGGCAGAGGCAAGGACAATAAACCGAAACCACGTCTTCGGAGTACCTTTAAATGACGTTTTGAAAACGTAATCATGCTGCTGTGCAGAGATTCTCTTCATCACCGGAGTTCATTCTGTTTTTCAGCTTTTAGCGATAAATACTTTTTTGTAATGTATTTTTTATAATGTGTTTCTTTCTCATATATGTTTTAAAATATATAATTTTAAAGAAGACCTATACTGGAACACCTTTCAAGTATTTTTCTTTCTTTTTTTCGACGCTTTGCTCAAGAATGGACAGAGCTTGCAGAAAAATTCCTTTTTCTGTTTTTTTTTTTTTTTTTTTTCTTTCTTCCTTTTCTTTCCTTTTTTTAAAAAATTACCACGTTAATATGATTTAAAAACTATTTTGTAGTTTGAAAATAAAGAATTTTCCTTTTTTGGAGGAACTGGGGTTGAACAGATTTTTATGCTCTTGTGCAGTAATTGATATCTTTACTAATAATAAAGCTGAAAGTCTCTCTGTCCGGAGCGAAATGGGAAGATTGGGCGCCGCAGATTGTGCGCCCGGAACATTGGGGGCCCAGCACTTTGGGCGCCGGGAACTTCGGCCGCCGAGCATTTTGGGCGCCGGGAACTTTGGGCACCGAGCATTTTGGGCGCCGGGAACTTTGGGCGCCGAGCATTTTGGGCGCCGGGAACTTTGGGCGCCGGGAACTTTGGGCGCCGGGAGCTTTGGGCTCCGCGCATATTGTGCCAAATATTCCCGGGACCCAAAATGTTCGGCGCCCAATGTTTCCGGCGTCCAAAATACTCGGCACGCAATGTTCCCGGCGGCGAATTTGAAACGCTCTCAACGCTTGCGTTCGACGAGATCAACCGGTAGCTACCGGTTTCCCGATCACGTGACACCTAATGATCACGTGCTTCAATCAACTAATCAACAGATTAATATGGTAACCGGTTGATGATAGAACGCAGCGGTTAGCTACCGGTTACTCAGTGGTCGACCGGTTAGGATCGTCGAACCAAGCCAATTACAGTACATTGGCGAAACGAGAAATAAAAACGAGCGCGTTCTATTAAACAGCATGGTAACCTCGATACATTAAAGCAACCCCGAGTTAAATGTAAACAGAGCCGCCCCTTTAAATTGTGAGGTAGAAATTGCAATGCGAAATATTGCTGTTTAAGTTTTAGTTCGGTTCAATTTCACGATTTACTGTTTTTTGTGTTGTGAAATATTTCCGTTTCCGTAGGGTTTCTTCTAAATCTTAATTTAGGTCTGTATTGTTGTTATGTTTGGAAAATTCTACTCGCTGTAAACATTCGCAATAAACTCACATTGAAAGAGACGCAGAACAGATTTTAACATGATAGATAATACATGCTGTTTCAAAATGAGTTTCTTTGACTGTTGATTTTTTTTTATATTCTTGAGAATAGTAACTGAAATACGATCTGAGTGTGCTTCTCTTATGTTGTTGATGTTTTAATTTATTGGTTTTCTCAATAAACAATGATTGAACAATGTTGAAGATTTTGGTTAGTTCATCAAGTTTTTTAACGATAAAGATAAAAATGTCGTGAGAAAAATCTGTAAAAAATACTACCATTTAATGATCTAAGAAATACATTTTAACTCAGGAAAGCATAATCCTTTTCATTTAATTTGTAATTTCACCTTCATCTGTCTCAGTTTTTAGTTTTATAAAAAAAAAAAGAAATAAAAAGGGGAAGGGATGGGTGGGAAGATATAGAGTCACTGCTCCTGTGCTCTGTGGGGCTCGTAAGAATTTGAGCGACCAGTGTCAAGCAGGTACCACGGTACTTGGAAATTTCTAACAGCCACACCACCATGCTCAGTTTAAGCTAAACTAATCATTTCCTGCCCATTAAGGGCATGTCACGATAATAAAAAGAGCAGCTCTAAAGCATTTGACCTTATTTGTCATTTAAATTTTTAACACCGAGCGTACATTTTAAGGCACAGGGATGTTTTTAATATCGTCAGCCTCTGTGAGTCCCGGCCCTTATGCATTTGCCTCCTCTGCCCCCCTTGTCGTCGGCCCTGCCAATGAATGATGAAGTAAAAATATTTACGAAAAATGTTATGTTATTTAACAAGAAAAAAAGTGTTTAATAACAAATAATTTTATTAAAATGAAGTGTAAACTTAGTAAGCAAACATTTAAGCAGTAAGTGACGCCCCTAAACCAGTGCAAAAGAATTTACCATAAGCTATTTAATAAATAAAAATTAAACTTACATTTCAAAAGGAACCTAAAAAAATGTATTTAAAAAAACTATGAACAAATCGCAGTAACAATGATTGCTTCTGAATTGATTACTTTATTGACAAATAATTAAATAGATTAATAATAACCTACCATAAATAACAAGCACATATTATATGCATAACACTTTTTTTTTAAAGAAGGTTACTTTCGGTATTTTTTTTCCTTGCAGTGGTTTGCTTTCTGATTGGAATTGAATGGGGAAATTTACTTTTGTTTTGTTGCAAAATAAACTTCGAATTATCCGGCATGCCGGAAAATTCGAATTTCCTGACATGCTTGTCAACCTTGCTTTTTTCCTTCATGCAGGATAATGCGGGGTAATACGGTAATTACACAACCTTTGCACACTTCCCCCCTCATTTCCTTTAAAAAATTTAAATGACACGTTTGGCTACCACCAACTACTCGCAATCAGTAGTCATTGGCCCCGGGAACTGTAAGCTGTTCCATTTCGATTGTTTCATGCTCCGAACTTGTATCGCTCTTTAACTGTACTAAATCATTATAGTCTAATAGGTGTGAGTTCATTTGTATGCTAATGATAATAATATATTCAGAGCTCTAAAAAAATTTTTTTTAACCTTGTTAATCTTGCCTGAATGAACTGATAATTGATAACAATTTGCAGATTGCGCCAAAATCTTAATTATATTAAAATGTTCCCTACTAGGGGCTAATGGACCTATTGGCCCATGGGCCTGAGCACCTTGATTTTAAAAAAAAATTTACGTTCAAAGTGCAGCCCTACTGAAAGGAGTTTACAGCAAATATTGTATAATTGACTTTGAATTCATAGCACCTGTGATAGTTAAGTTAGAGGAGGGAGGGGAGCCAAAGTGAGTGCCCTCGGCTAGTCATTCTTGCACTCTTTGAACTTGTCCGCTTCCGTTTTTTTCCCTTAACATTCATGGCGTGTGAAGCAATCCGGAAAACTTGAAGAAGGGGTTGCTATTCATATTGTATTGTAATCAACTCTGAATTTGGAGCACTTCAGAAGTGATTGGTACTTGGGGGGAAAGAGGGGGGGGGGAGGCTCTTGAGCCAAAGTAAGCACCCTACAACTTGTGAGCCACCCATGTTTTCTTTTTTAGGTTCAAAGCAATCCATATAAGTTTGCAGAAGGAGCTTGCAGTTAATTATTCTTGCATTATAATTAATTTTGAGTTCATGGCACTGTGGAAGTGGAAGGAAAATTGGCGGAAGGGGCAGATCTGAAGCCTAAGTGAGAGCAAGATATGGCACGCTTCTCCATGACATTCAATCGTCTTCTCAACTTCATACTTTGTGCAGAATAGGGAGCTGAATAAGATTCAGAGCAAAGGGTTGTGAGAGCCCATGGTGCGCCTACCAATCCTTACGCCCTTATGAATGAAGAACCTTTCAAACAGAAGACATTTTGTCAAAACCTTATTCTTTTCAAAGTCAAAGAGTCGGAGTCATTTTCCCTCCAATTCCTCAGCCCAGGTTACCACCTGCTTTCTCGACACTAGCTCCCTTATTAGTAATGGTAGGTTAAATCAATGAAATTATCTGTTTTATTGGTAAACTTGCTGCTTGTAAGGGTATTTCATTTAATGATAGTTGCTTCGAAATAAAAAATTTTTGCAATTGCTAATTAACAGTGAAATGAGAATCAAACAGATCAAAGTGATATGGCATCAAGAAAAATTGAGAAAACTACAAGACTGGCACGCATACTTTTCAAGATTCAAGACAGGAACTTAACATTTTGTTTGATTTCTGCTTCCAATTTGAAAGTTAATAATGATTATGAGCAAGATTTGAAGAAAAACATTTTTTTTATACACATTTGCCAACTATGCACTGTATGACATCCGGAGACTGCAATTTCATCCTTGTTATGGACTCATAAGTCTGGAATGGTCAATCACCAAGCTGAAGGCAGACGTCATGTCATTGAAGCTAAGAGTGCCAACAAACCCGTAACTAAATTTAATTGAGCAAATCACATGGGTTCACAGCAGTGATGTGCTTCAACTAAACAATCAAAGGCACTGCATGGGTATAAAGCAGAAAGTTATCGCCCTTAAGACTGGGCTAGGGCAAAACTACATGCAATATACTGACATCCCAGTCATGATATCCAGAGACTGCAATTTCATCCTTGTTATGGGCTCATCAGTCTGAAATAGTCAAGAACCGAGCTCAAGGCAGATACGAGACGCATTCAGCTTCAATGAGATGATTTCCGTATGTTGCCTGTAGTTCTACCTTAGCCCTGGCTAAAAGGTGGTAAACTGCTTTATACCCATGCTCTGCTTTCAATTGACGAGTTGAAAACTGCACCATTGCTGAGGATTCTCGCTGGTGTGTTAACTTTAATTTAGCTACCAGTCTGTTGGCACTCTAAATATCAACGAGAGGATATCTGCCTCCAGCTTAGTTATTGACTGTTCCAGACTGATGAGTCCATAACAATGACGAATCTGCAGTCTCTGGATGTCATAACCAGTCTGTCGGTATATTGCATGTCTACCTTGTCCTTGGATAACTTACTGCTGAATATGATTGTTCCATACATGTTTTTCTACAACAATGTAATTGTCTTTAAAAGTTGTGCTGTAATTAAAGTCACTGAAATAAAGTACTTTTTGAATACATCTGTACGTTAAAAACTTTTCAAAAACTAATTAAAAAGTGTGGCAAAAATCAAATCATCTTAGAATCCTTATTTTGCTTCATTAGTTTTTTTAAAATGAAAATTTGGACACTTTAACCACTTTAAACGTTAATTTGGTTTTAAAAAAGTGTTTCATTATCTACATAGTTTAAAATTAATATGAAGTGCTGATGTTCAATATTTTTCACGGATCATTCTTTTTGGAACACCCTGCATTATGATTAATTATTTTTGTTTATTTAAGGGTGTATTCAGGGGGCTTGTCATTGTTCATCTCCAGCTTTTAGAAACAACATATTTTGAATTTTTTCTCTATAAAATGCAATGGTATGTACCATCCCTCCTGGAGGAACCTTTCCTTTCTAAATTCTCACTGAGGGTTCAGTTAAGGGTCATATCTAAGGGGTGGGTTTTTAGTGTTTAAACCCACTCAGAAATTTTTCTAAGACTATTCCAAAACTTGCTTTATTACATTTTTCTTTTTTTTTTGCGGAAAAATTAAACTACAGTAAACTCTCTATTATCCGCGAGTCATTTAACAAACAGGAACATGTGTTTTTTGCAGTAAGAAGCAGAAACAACAATGACTGTTTTTTGTCTAAAAATTGTAAATAAACTCATTTATTTTTGTTTCATGCATTTATTGCACTGTCCGACCATCACGAGAAACGCCACTGCCGAAATGTCTGCGCCTGTCTACTGCTATAGCAACGAGGGGAGCTTATGTTAAGGGAAGCTTAACCCAAGGGAAGCTTAATGTTGGGGAAAACCCGTATGACTGCATAAAGGCGAGCAGACGAGAGGCGGAATGGCCCCAGAAAGCCTTCCTGCTAACCCTTACAGAAAATGAAGTAAGTCCGTTTCTACAGCAGTAGATGAGCTCAGACTTGACAGTGGGAGCTTTTCTCGTGAAAGACAGACAGTACTTCTTTTATAGTACATACACTTGTTCTTTATTTATGTAAGTTCCGTTGTGCAAAAATACAAAACTTTTTTACTTTACTGTATAAATTTTCAGTTTGAAGAAAGTATTAACGCATCAATGCAACTATATTTTTGTGGGAGGACAATTTTTACCTTATTGTCCCTCATTTTAGCCTTCTTGGGGTTTATCCGCGATTTTTATTATCCGCGGCACTTGTGACACCCAACCCGCTGATAATCGGAAGTTTACTGTATCATATGTAAACGCTGTATTATTTTTGAAGAATCGTACCACCTCGGTGCTTTAACTGCAGTATTTATTTTTATTGTAGTTATTACGAACATCATTTGTTTCAAAACAATACAGAGTTCCCTACAAATGTTAAATACCTATCACATACAAAACATCTTTTTCTTTGAATTTGAACGTACCAAACTTTTGTAAAACATTTTAAAGTTGTCAAAAAATATTAATTTAATAGTGCGTATATTTGAATGTGCATGCATGAGTTACATTCATCTATTCTTTTGATTTTGCTGGGGTATAGTACCAATTGGATTTTTTTTAAATCTAATTTAATGTCATTTTTTACATTTGCTCATGAGGAGGAGTGCTTAAAGCGCAACTTTCTCAATTAAATTAACTATCATCAGAATATATGAATGATATAGAATTTTATTCATTATTTAGATTTCACTAGATATACATTTGATAAAACTTTTCCCAAAACAAAGGTCTCATTAGAACACACAGGGCCGGATTTGGAAGTGTGGAGGCCCCTAATCAGGGTTCAAAAAGATCATATTTTCGAAAATATCCGATATTTTGATATATATGTATATATCCGCTATTTTCGATTTAAAAAATTTCCATTCAAATCATTTCGTCAAATAATTTTTAAATTTTTGAGCTGAAGAAGCTAAAAGTTGTAAGGATGATCCGCAAAGTTAACCATTTTCGTTTTTTTTTTAACTTACTTTATTTCTCTTTAACTCATAGGTACAAATTACAAATTAAATGAATAAAAAAAATATATTGCCACTGAAATGCTCGATCAAATAAAAAATTGATAGTAAATGAATACTTGTAATCGGGGCTTTCTGATATATCGATAATAATATTATTTTTGTGCAAGCATTCTTTGTAAAAATACAAAAAACATGTCTGGGAGAAAAAACGTAAAATTTGTTGACCCGTGAAAGTTGGGATACTTTGTAAAAATTTTACTGTGGGGACTCCTTTGTTGTGGAGGCCCCGGGGCAGTAGCCCCGACTGCCCTCCCTTAAATCCGGCTTTGAGAACACACTTTTGCAAAAGAAATGACTTTTTTATGGAGAGGTTGCAAAAGGGAAGTGTTCTTGATGCTGTATTACCCTGTGTTACATCCATGGCGGTTTCAACTTAACAAAAGACCATTAACTTTCCCTTTTCAATGAACTCCCGAAAGAGAAGTATCTGAAAATTTTTAATGTTTTTGCGCATTTTTGTCGCCTGTTATAGATTAGCTTTAATTTACAAGCTCGCTTATTTGTATCATGCTGAAAAAAGTGCAAAAAAACGTCTTATTCCAACATTTCCCTATTGTTAGTATTGAATATAAAACAAGTTGTTCAAATATCTAGAAAATACTTTCTGCAGACACTGCCATTTACCTGCTCACTGCAGTATAAATGTTTGAAGGTGCACTGAATTTTACTAGTGCTAAACTCGTCAGTAAAAACCTGAAATTGAAACAGCCATCAATCAATTAATTTTTAGAAATATCTTGTTTTTTTTTATGTTTTTTATTTTTGAAAGGGGACACATCTGCTCTTTCTCGATACCATCTGGATGTGCCCAAGTCTTTATGCACGACATTTAGTATTATGTAGCAAAATTCTGAAAAGAGGACTAAATTTTATGCATAAGAATAACATTAGAAACACTATCACTTCACTACTATCCTTGATTACAAAAGCTTAAGTTTGTCGAAAACCAGTCCAATTTTATTTATTAAATTTATATAGATCTTGCATGTTTATATTATGATGGCATTGAAACTTCATTGACATGACAGGCCTTTGTGAGCCTAAAAATCTTTTTTTGTACAAAAATATTCTTAGTTTCCTATGTCGTATGAAAAAAGTGTATATTTTAAATCTTTTTTCAGTGTCTGCTGAGTATTTTCTTAGAATTCAATTCAACTTTTTAAACCTCTTGTAAGCTTAAATAAATAATAGCGCACATTGTTTTTTAACCTTTTTTATGAAGTAATGAACTGAAGTTGAAAATTTTGACAACTCATTATGCCCTTTTTCAAAATTAATAAATTTGATTCAACTATAATTAGGTTTGCCAATGATATAAAATTTTTAAAATTATAAAATAAGAAACAGATTTCAATTTGAATGGCATTAATTTTTACTATTTAAATTCAGGGACCTTTGGGAGTCACTGTAGAACCCTTGTCAGCTAGGGGTTGCCAGCCCTCCATAAACATATCACTTAGATTCCAAGCTTGGTCCACTATAGTTGGGGCAAACCTAACGTGAGAATATTGTGAAGGCTACGCAAATCCTAATCACAGCATTACAGAGCTGCCAGGTTAGGTTTATCCCATGCAGTCATGGCCTCTTGTTGACCCTGTCGAAATTTAAACTTCCTATAAGCAGTCCTGTCATTTAGGGGGGTCAATTGCCTCACACTTAGCTTTGAGAAAATAATGTTACATATAAGGGGTTGTAATTTTTGCAATAAAATTTGCATTGAGTAAACACCCTCCCCCACCCCTCAAACCCTTGAAAAATTCGAAATGACAAGCCTGCTTATACGAAGTGCTAGCAGTTTAGGAATTCTAAGAAATTAAGAATTTCTGTACTTATTCATGTCTTGAACAAACCAATGTGATTTTAGCCAGTTGTAATAATTACTGTGAATAAGAAACAATTACCTTTTCACATTATAGGTAGTTCAAGTATTAGGTAAATATTCACTTCAAATTACTTCAGAGTTACCAGAAGATCAGTTTTCAGTGGCTGATTTATTGGCTTAAGGGGCCAGTTGAAATATATTTTTGGGGACTTCTTTGTTTATAATTATCATCATAATTGGCTGGATAGCCCATTGCTAGCCTTGGCCTTCTTCAAGAGATTCCGCCAGGAAGCTCTCCTCTTTGTCGTTGACCTCCAGTTTTTGATTTTAATGAAATCAAAATCAGTGCCCACACAGTTGACCCATCTTGTTTTTGGTCTACCCCTTGGTCGCTGTCCAAAAGGGACTGCATTGAAGACCGTCAACGAAGCTCTATCATTTTCCATTCTCAAGAGATCCCCCAGCCCATCTCATTGTTTAGTTTGGAAAATTTCAAAATATTGATATCTCTTAAAAGTTTATTAAGTCTTTGTCTATCATAGAACTAAGTTAAAAAATAAAATAAAAAAAAAGGCTGCAATTTTGAATCATCTTTATAGCCTTATGGTCCTGGGAGCCCCTTAGAATTTTGCAACATGGTAGATCGGCCACTGCATCTTTAGAATTTTTTCTTTTTTATTTGTCTTGATGCTGTCCTAGATATTCTGGTTTAAATTCGGATTTTTTTAATGCAAAACCGAAATACATCGTAGCTTCAGAACAACAATAAGATATCAAATCCCAGATATAACACTAAGATATCTTACTGTTGCTTTGAGGGGACAATATAGGTTTTTTTTTAAAGAAACACAACCGAGATTTTATTAGTATTTAAAATAAATTGATAGGATATTCCATTATCATTCTTTATTTTCAACTTTAACTTTTTAATCACCAGTAGGATTGCTGGAAAGGAGGAAAAATTCTTAACATTTTTTGACTGTTCCACAACCCAACCAGTTTTTAACTCATAAGTAAAATGCATTTTCATATTTTTCGGAAAATATAAAAGGAATATCGTCTGCAATTTGAATTATGCATAACTTCAACACACAGACGAATCAAACTGAAGTATATTTACGAATTAAAATACATTGAATCAATACTGAATTAAAAGAAATGTCAAACATATCCCAAAAAATCCATATATTTTTTACATTATATTAGTCAACAATATAACAACTTTTTAGTACGGCTAACAAAATTCGTGGTTGTTTCACAAAATAAGATTGTATGTGACAAAACATAAGTTTCAAGGATTTTTCACAAATTAATTGTGCAAAATACTAAATATAATACGAGTTAAAATATGAAAGCCATAACGTATGAAGATGAAGCCAAGCTTTCACGACTGCACACGGAGCATTTGTAAACAAAATTTATAAGTGTCAGTACAAAATTTCAAATTCCACGACTTGCAACACTTAAAAATTTGATTCATCTTGTGTTCAAATAATTGTTTAATTAGACCAAGAATATCGTTCAGAGATTAAAAAATACAGAACTTTATGATAATGACAATCGCGACTATTATAATAAACTTTGTTTTCTAACACAGGTTACAAGCAGCGGCCTTGCGTAGAGCATAAGCAGCATTGCGCTCCGCAAAGAGCAGCACTGCGAAATTCTCGCCAACCATTTTTGGTAGCTTTCGAATTTCGCCAATGCACTGTAACTGAGGGTTTCAAAATTCGCTTCCTGGCGCCCAAAGTGCTCAGCGCCCAAAGTTCTCGGCGCCCAAAGTTCCCGGCGACCAAAATGCTCGGCGCCCAAAGTTCCCGGCGCCCAAAATGCTCGGCGCCCAAAGTTCCCGGCGCCCAAAATACTCGGCGCCCAAAGTTCCCGGCGCCCAGTTTACAGCGCCCAATCTTCCTAGACCGGTCCGGAGAATGTCTGGGTGTCTGTGACGCGCATAGCGCCTAAACCGTTCGGTCGATTTTCATGAAACTTGGCACAAAGTTAGTATGTAGCATGGGGGTGTGCACCTCGAAGCGATTTTTCGAAAATTCGATGTGGTTCTTTTTCTATTCCAATTTTAAGAAAAAAAATATCATAAGATGGACGAGTAAATTACGACATTATCATAACGTGGAACCGTAACATGGGCACAAGCCAATTGGCGAGATACGAAATTATCATAACGTGGAACCGTAAGATGGGTACAAGCCAACTGGCGAGAAAATTCACCATACATTATTTGTAAATATACAGGCGAACCAAAAGACCTTTTGATTTTTCTATTACGGGCAAAGCCGTGCAGGTATCACTAGTTAAAAATAAATTCAAAATTGAAGACAAAAGTAAGTTTCCAAACAGACGCAGAATATTTGAATAGTCACGCAAAGGTTACGGTCCATACTTCATACTCGTCTTACTTTCATTTTAAGAAATAAGTAGTATTTAATACTTATATACTTACTCTTTTTTTGCTAATTCATTATTTAGTGCTGCTAATTGCAATCTGTAATAATTAAGAATTATTTTTAAATTAAAGAACTGAGTTTTCATTAGCAGATGAATAAAATCTTTTTAACTATGACTATTTAGGAATACTGTGCACACACACACACACACACGATTATTGAAATTCTGCAGCAAATGAAGAATATTTTTTAGCATATTAATCCAAAATACTAAAAACACATGTAGGACGTTTTTAAAACTTTTTATTCCCGCTCCTCTCCATCTTTTATTCCGAAGATCTACAAAATCAAAGATTAGCACTTTTCAAACAAAATTGACTGACGTTTTTTTATTAATTTACTGGTACTGCTGCTATAATCCAAAGTTTTGTGTACGTATTATATACTAGAAATTATATACTAAGACTAGATAACATGTCATTGTATGACGAAGACAAATTGCCTTTTTATCAGGGACATTGAACTTAAAATTTGACGTATTAAACTAAATGTATCTCAAACTCAGATGCTCAAAGTAACGTAAGTCAAATTTCCATACTTTTCAAGAGAGCGTAAAAACGTTTCTTTACTGCATATAAAGGTTGGGATTCGCGCTCTTATAAAACTGATCAATAAAAAGTTTTTTTTCTTTTTTTTACAAAATAACGTTGCTATGGCTTAATGTGGAATAGGACAGTTTTCCGGGACACTACCGTTGTAAAATAAAATTACCGAATTTTGGGAGCTCCTATAATGAAATAATGCCCTACTGCTAATCATTTATAATCTATGATTTCGTACAAAGGTAGGAACATAAGTACATTCATTTATTCGCGAGTTTCATTGTTGGTGACGTCAGTGCGTTACTTGATCAGTGATTTTAGCTTTATATATATATATATATATATATATATATATATATATATATATATATATATATATATATATATATATATATATATATATATATATATATATATATATATATATATATATATACATAAAAGGTGCTTCAGTTAAACGTTTCAGAACTTCTTCGAGGGGTAGGGTACATCCTGACTACTCGAAATCATACAGCAATGTGGGGTCGGAAATGCTTTCCAGAAGCGGAAAAAAAAATCTTTTAAAGACTTTCGTAAATAAAAGAAATGCATTGTTCTGTTTATCAAAAATTTTAAATATAGAAATGACAAAACAGCAAATCTATTGCGAAGAAAAAAAAAAAAAAAGAAAAAGGCGACTAAAGTTTCCCACCATACAATTTTGCAACTAATCACATTGAAGATTGACACGAAATTATATAACTTCGCAAGCAAGTATGGGGAAAGCTCTCTCCATAGTAAAAGTATAGAAAACGCAATTAAACTAAAACTTTTATTTAATCCCGATCCAAACAAAGATACTAAATGCATCTATTCTTCGCCTATTATTGTATTCTATTGTGTACTTGTATCTAAAACATTGTGTACATAAACAAAAAAGAAGAAGGGAGTTTTACGTTTGTGCGAAACATTTTACCGAAGAAAAATAAAAGAAAACATAAGATTCCCTCTCTTTTGTAGAAATCGCGCACAGTACTCTTCTAAGCAGAGCATAGGATTGCCTTCAAGGAAAATCGCCGCGGTCATTAGCGGATCGCTGATAAAGATCTCCCGCGAAAATTTCCCGCCCCGGTGGTCCCGACTGTGTCCCTTCCTTTTATACGATCTACCCCCTGAAGATACATCTACCGCCCGAAACCGACCGTGTCGTCCTTTAAGGGTGTTAGAACTTCTGATAAAAAAAAAGTTTTCGATTGTATTTTGCACAATTCATTGTACATTTTAGTATTTTAATGAAATGCACTTTGTTTTTTACCGAAAATTAGCAGTAATATTTATTAATTAGCATTGATAATAGGTTTCCTTAATGAATTTGGGTATATCTTAACAAATAAGATGGTGTAAATATCACATAGTTCGCTTAGCAGGAAGATATCCTCAAATTGAGCTGTAAAAGTCGCATGATTTCATTCACCTTTTTTGAATTTTCATCGGTTTGGCAATAGCGTATTTTTTTTAAATATAAAAAAATAATGTCTTCCTTCCTTTTCTTGTTCTTTCATTTATTTGTTTAGGAATTAGCTCAAAATGCATATTTCTTGTTTCATTTCCAGAGGGTAGTAAATCTGTGAGATACACTTGGAGATAATTTATAGGGTAGTAGCAGGTGACCAGTGGCGTAGCCAGGATTTCATTTCGGAAGGGTTCCAATTAGTAGTGTAGCCAAGAAGTTATTTTCGGGGGGGGGGGGGGGGGGCTGCGGAAATTAAAAAAATTGATGTGGTGGAGATCTTAAAAAATAAGCAAAATGGATTTTAGAGATGAAAATTTTATTTAACTGTTATTATTGACCAATAATAATTTTGAGCGCACTTGAATTTAAAATAAGCAGCAAAATAGATTCCCCACTTCCCCAGAAAGCCCACACAGGGAAAAACTTCCAAGAAATTTGAGGGAACTTGACAAAGGGGAAGTGTCTTTTGTTATATTCTAAACAGGTATATTCTCAGAATTTGAATCTACTTCAATGATACAAGGGAAGCCAATGTTTTGGAGACTGCAGAGAGGAATATTTTCACACAATAGGGAAAAACTGCAAATCATTGCAATAGTGCCCCCCTCATTTCGTCCCACCTCCTTCCCTCGCCCGGTTTACTTCATCAATTTTCCTTTCAAAAATTTTTTCGTATGTTATACATTGTACATGAGAAATATATATGCATATTTTTTATTGTTCCATTTCTTTCACTTGAGTAAAATGCTTGTTTTCAACACAATGCATTTTTTTTATTGTTCCATTTCTTTCACTTGAGTATAATGCTTGTTTTCAACACAATGCATTTTTTTTTCTTCAATCATGTACTTACACTTAGTTATTTCAGAGAGGGCCCGGACCCCCTGAACCCCCCCCCCCTGGCTACGCCACTGCAGGTGACGTCATCCTGGTGGACAAACAATCTCCAAAATTTCAAGTGCTGCTGACAACTAAACATGCTGGTTCACTCGGCTGTCAAAGCTTCAAAGCATCTCTTTCGCTTCCATGTTTTTCAATCGAAATGCTGCGTGTGATTTAATTTTTGTTGAATTAGGCACTGTTCTACAATTTTCTTGGCATTGAAGAGCATTTATTTTAATACTAGATAAGTTTAAGTGACAAATACAACCAATATTTTGTCAGTTTTATGTACAGACCGCATCATTTTATATTGAAACCTTAAAAAATTTGGTGAAGAATGGACCGTAAGTGAACGCTTGAATGTAAGCCTTGAACGCTTTGTATATGAAATGTACGGCGGTTCAAAAACTGGAGACGTGAACAAGCTGAGGTTTGTATGTACTTTGATTTGTATTGCTCTAAAGGAGGCCATGTTCTGCCTGAGCTCTTGTCTCCTTGTAAATATATATTGAATCTCCATGTCAAGAGAGCCAACTACCTTGCTGCAATATGGAGAAAATCTCTTTTTCAATATCAATTTGTTCCAACGCCATACGAACATTGTTGGAATGCTGAAAACTATAAAATTGTTATAACTTGGCTTGGGAGTCGACCCTCACCCAAGGAAGTCATGGAAATGATATCGTGCAAAGTTTGCCAACAAACTTTGCACGATATACTCGTATTTTCCTAAACATAAGGAGTATACCTATGCTTGGATGTCAACCTGCCATGTACTGACATCTGCTACTGCTTATGTCAATAGCAAGAACTTGATGCACATAGTCACGACTTTATAAACACTATACAGGGTGTTCCGTTTTAACCTGCAAAAACCTCTATTTTCGCTACCGTTAGTCTTAGATGCATATTTCCAATTGCAAAAATGTTCAAAATCAGATGCAGAGTTAAGATATGGAAAGTTGGAAACGAAAATAAAAATGAGTCAAAAAATACAAAATGTAACTTTTTATACGGACTCTAGGTCTCCTAACTTATGTTTAGAGAAATAATCTCCATTGGAAAATGGAGAAAAAACACAAAAAACTTGACATTTATGCTACCCAAACTCAAGGAGATATTCGAGTTCAAAGTTTTTAGGAACCATACAGAAGATGAGATTGGAACTTATCGCCGTTTTAGAAGAATGGCATGTTGTCGAAGTAAAAAAGCAAAGTATTTATATTTTTCATTGCTATTCAAAAATTTTTGCCAATGCTATGCCGTGATACGCAAAAATACACGACAAAACCTCAAACAGTTTGAAAAACCACACTCTATATGCATACATATAAGTTTAAACTCTTGTTAACTGCTACATTTTCCTCCAAAAGGTGTTATTGACGGCGAGAGTAAAGTGATGTAAGTCACAAAATGCTGCGTTTCATATCTCGGTGAATACTAGTCGTACCAATGGTCAAACTTTTTGCGTTGGAATTTCTTTTCAATGGATATTATTTTCCTAAACATAAATTAAGGGAACTAGGGTTTGTATAAAAAGTTAAATTTTGTATTTTTTGACTCATTTTTATTTTTGCTTCAAACTTTCAATATTTATCTGATTTTGAACATTTTTGCAATTGGAAGTATGCATCTAAGACTGACGGTTGCGAAAATAGATGTCTTGCAGTTTAAAACGGAACACCCTGTATATTGTAAGGAAATTGGTGATGCAGACGACAACAATTTTTAAGCCAATCAAAGTAAGAGAATATTAAATTCTGTTTTCCTTTAACATTATATCTTTTTAAAATTCACATAAGTATATTTGGAGCAAACCTGACCTGGCAGTGTCGTAAGTTGAGATTAGGATCAGCGTAGCCTTTAAAATGCTACTAGGTTAGGTTTGTCCTTAGTATAGTTAAAAACTCTTATAGCGTACCTTTTTGAATATTCTTTTAAAAGACTTTAACTCTTTTTTATTTATGAAATGCAACAAGTCAATTTCTTTATCTAGAAATTAACCACCCGCTGCAGGCGGCATTGAGCCACCGTAGGTGGCGAACGGGGGTTAGCAAGTGAATTGAGCAGAAAACGGAACCCCCAGTATGAAATTAATTGCTAACTATCCAACAAGTCAGTTTGTTCCCTAGAAATTGCCGCCCACTGCAGTCGGCATTGAGTCACTGTAAGTGGCGAACGGGGGTTAGCGAGTGAATCAAGCAGAGCGGGGAGTCCCCGGTATACGATTAATTACTGACTAACTTTCATTTGGATTTTTTTCTGGTAAAAGTCACTCCAATTGACAAAAGGCCAAAACTTCAAAAATTGATGATTTTGATGTTTTTTTTTTTGGCAATTAATGTACAAAAGCTACCGATTTCGATTCCCGCTTTAGTATATTCGTAATCTACGCAAAAAACTGAAAAATAAATAAATAAATAAATAAAGACACCTCACGCAGCTTAATCGCAGAAATGACGCTATTTTTCGGTCTAGCTGATAAGACCTAAGATTATTGTTGATGACTTTAGGACTACAAAAGGACCTTTTACCTGAAATACCTTAGGTACCCCGTTAAGTGTAAATCTGACTCTGATTACAACTAATGTTGCTCAAAAAAAAAAAAAAAAAAAAAAAAAAACTTGCCCCTCTCCTTCCCCTCCCTTGGAACTCAGTCCTAAATCCGCCTATATTCTGGAGCTCTCTCTTCTAAGCCGAAATTTTTTGTCCTGTTTCAGATTCCGTTTATCGCAGTCCATACTTGCTTTCCCGTATGTGATTCTGAGATGAAAATACTCTCATAGCGATAATTTACAATAGACAAGTGAAATGTCTTACCAACTAACAGCATTTAGTTGAATCAGTCTCAACCAGTGAATACCAGCTACGTGCACAGAAATTTTAAGGCCCGTCACAAATGACTTTGACGGAACCTTGTCAACAGGTGTCCCCCCCCCCTGTGCATGCTCCTGCTCATGTATCAGCATCTCAAAGCATATATGGCCCCCGCATTTATAGCAGGGCCGGGACCGTTTTGTCTAACGACAGAGGCCCCTTCAATTTTTGTTTATGTGTTTTTAACGCTCTTTTTTTCGTCCCGGTCTCTTTTCCAGGTCGCGTTGGACCCCAATTTCTCTGGCCCCCTTCCCGTTTCCTCAATGTGGGAGCCATGGTCCCCAGAGCTCAAAAAACTAGAGAGGACTTTGGTCCCTGCTTAGGATGGAAAAAAATAAACCTGTTTCCAAACGCTTTTTTCACATAGAAGGAACGAATTACACGATTTTTTTTAAAATTATTATTATGACACTTAAAGATAATAGGTGTGAATTTAAATGTATTAAGTTCAGTAAAAAAATTGCTTGAAGTGGCCCACTTGGCGGTTGACCCAGTTGGGGATCCCCGACTAGCCGACCTGGCCAGTCCGTCCCTCGACGCCAGTATAATGAAAAAAAAAAAGTGTCTGCCGCCCGATCGCTGATAGTTATTGTAATGTGCAAATACTTTTAGTGTAAAGTTTCTGTTGATTATTATTCTTTTCTGTTGTGATTTGGACTTAGTGTCGGGCAAGAAATGTAACATTTTAGCATCGTGTTTTCCCAAAACCTCGTCATACGAGGGTTCCCGTAAATTAGCCCATCGTATTAGACGGAAATTGTGCTGAGAAAAGCCGCGTTTGTTAGAAAGTGAACTACTTGTAACAAAAACAATGAAGCGTTCGGATGACAAAACATTGCTGTCTTTTTTGAAAAGTTGAAAAAAAACTTATGAACCCAAAACCAATGGAAACATATTCGGAGTTCTTGTATCAGACTCTGAGACTGTGTCGTCTTCATTCGCCTTTGATTTTTTTACAATTAAAAAGAATCAGTGTGTATTCATCAATGGTCTGAATTATATTCATAAAATATGTAATTTTAAAGATGATTTTCGCCGCATTTTTATTACAATTATTTTAAGTAAAGTTTTATTGTATCTTTATACATACAAGATGGATGTGTCGAGTATCATGTAAATTTATAATCAACGATGAATGTGTGTCCTGTGTCGAGTATTATTCTCATATTTAATCAATATCAAAATTTGTCATGTTCATAAAACATTAAATTTTTTTTTTAGATTTTCGTAGTATTTATTTATTGTATTATGTTGGCTGGTGTGAATACTGGTCTAAACAGATTAGAATACGACTTAACTAGGTCATTTCAATGCATTGAGTTATTATTAATTAATTTTAATTAATATTACCTTAAGTATTCAATTTATAATACTTAAAATTAATTAAGTTTGCAACCAACTAATGGCCGATTTTGTGCTTTTGTTGACAATTAAAGAAACCAAAGTTCAAGAAAAATGTTGTACATAAGACTAGACTACATTCTTGAGCATCACCTCCCTAAAATGAAATCCTGTATCCGCCCCTGGTAAGAAGTAAGTTAAAAAAAATCAACCGCCCCCTCCTTGAAACATTTCTGTATCCGCCCTTGAACGTGATCGTATTTAAGAAAGATCAACTTTTTTTTTCTTTAAATTTATGATCTGATGACGCGTTTCACAACTTTAGCAAGCATTAGCTTCTTGGGTTGAGTTCATAAATTTATTTTCAGGAAACACAAATTAAATCTGTAAAAGTCGCTTCCTTGCCAGTGTACCATCAGTGTAAGAAAAACAACTTATCCTCGCTAAAGCTGTACAAATTACATGCGTGTGCCCCAGAGGCAAACAGTTGTTGCTTAGGCAATGCTAAAAACTTACGGTACCTTGGCGAATGTTTATCACAAAAAAGGGACTTCTGAACATGTTAAGGGAAATGTGAATAACATAAAGGAAAATCCATATGAAAACTAATTGTGTAACACGAATCTGAATCAAATGTCATGATTTTGAAAGTCATAGGTTTTTTCCTTTGATATTTCCACCGTCGTAATCTCTTTATAATTCTTCAAAGAAAACGCCCAAAAAAATGCAATTATTGCTCTTATTTAAAATATTAGTGACAGGTTTTTTCGTTGAAATATCAAACATACATATATGAAAATAAAATTGGTTAGGTTAAGAAATTCTAAAAGAAAAGCAAAGCAAAGACTTTTGGAAACGAAAAAACGAAGATTCTGATAGGGAAAAAATTCTGCAACAGCACAGGACACCCAAGCACTTTTAAATTTCAAAAGAGAGAGGATTTATGACGCATGACATGTTCAAGGAAATGGGAATTAAAAAGAAACTTAGAAGTAAAGTTATTCACATCTGTGGCTGAAACAAATGGGTATTTGAAATGAAACATCCGAGGAAAATGTAAAAATATTTCTACTTTTAAACTTTAACTGAGGAAAAATGACAAGCTCAGAAGCTGTATTTTTGATGGTAGATAATTATAAAACTTTCTGTTTGAAAATTTTCTGAATGCTGTATTTAAAAAAGAAATTATTAGTTAATTACTTTCACTCTTCTGCGCAGGAAAGAAAATATTTAGAATTTTCAAAAGAGAACCAGAAGTATTTTACTGCTTATATTCTATTTTCTGTAGTGTATTTCTTTAAAGTAACAGACGGGCTATCATGCTTGAAGAAAATAAACGTCAAAATAGTGCTAAAATATCATTCAGTAGCTAGCTTCAGCTTCTTTAGTGCTAAAGCTTCATTAGTGCTAAAATATCAGTGCAGATCATTCAGTTAATAAGTTTTCATATGATTATGTAATGCTTATTCTTTATATTATCTTTAAATTGTATTGATTTAAAGGATTCTTTATACAAGAAGTAAGGGAAGTGTGGGTTCAGCGAGACATGGAAATTCGATTGCATTTTTTATTATTAAAAAACGGCAGAAATTAAACTCTTTCAAAGTGTACCATATTTGCCACTGTAATAGGTATTATAAGAGCGGATCTAGGAAAAATTACAAATTCACACCAACAGGGGGACGTCTTTTACTCCAATTTTGGTAGGATACGAAAATAGGAACATCATAATTGCCAATATGGCGGCTTCCTGCTTTACGCGAAGTGAACCTTACATAGCAAAACTCACAGATCATTCAGTTTACATCTTCACCTAAACAAATACCGCATTACCCCGCATTATCCGGCATGCCGAAAAAAGCGACGTTGACCAGCATGCCGAGAAATTCGAATTTTCCGGCATGCCGGATAATTTGAGGTTTATTTTGCAACAAAACAAAAGTAAATTTCCGCATTCAGTTCCAATCAGAAAACAAACCACTGTAAGGAAAAAAAAATAATCCCGAAAGTAACCTTCTTTCAAAAAACTGTGTATTGCATATAATAGGTGCTTGTTATTTATGATAGGTAATTATTAATGGATTTAATTATATGCAAGTAAAATAATCAATTCAGAAGCAATCATCGTTAATGCGTTTTGTTCATTAGTTTTTTAAATAAATTATTTTACGTTCCTTTTAGAGAGGTAAGTTTAATTTTAATTTATTGAAAAGCTATGGTAAATTCTTTAGCCCTGGTTTAGGGGCGGTAACTTACTGCTTAATCGTTTGCTGACTTAGTTTTAATTGATTTTTCATAAAATTATTCGTTATTAAACAATATTTTTCTTGTTAAAATAACAAATGACATTGTCAGTAAATACTTTTACAAAATCAAACTGTTTATTAAGACTAATGTAATATGTATAGAACTTATATTCATTTTTAAGCTGAACATATATTTTTTAAAGTATTAATTATTTTTTCTAACCTTGATTTTTCCGGCATGTCGGAAAGGACCAGACAAGTGTTATTAAAAACCTGGTGACCCCCGAACTTTGCGGCATGCCGGACAATGCGGGGTAATACTGTATGTCATGTACGGTATTTAGTTGTACTGTATGTACAACTAAATTAACCCATTCCGATAAATCAAAAACAGTGCTTACAAATAGTGTTGCGATGATTCAAGATGTCAAAAATCGGAATAAGGGCTCACAAATGGCAACGCAGCGGACTAGACGCAAGAAATTTCCACAATTAAAAAGTATTCTTGACGGCAGCAAGAACCAATTTCACCGGTGACTGAAAGTTGAAGTGATTTCGTTTCTCGGCAGCAGTCCTCATAAACTGAGTAAAATTTACTATTGCGCCCCATGGAGCGTTTATCGCTCAAAACAAATTGGTAGCCAGGGACGAACTGGATCCCGCAAGTAGGCGTCAACCTTGGCCTCCAAAGGTGCAAAAAGATATTTAAAAAAAAGTGCAAAAAAAGTGCAAAAAGAAAAAAAGAACCGAAAAGAAACGAAAAAAAAAAAAAAAAAAAAAAAAAACACTGGTACACAGGTTTACGAGTTTAAAGAAAAGTGAAAAAAAAAGCGGAAAAAGTCACACAGGTTTGGGAGCGCAAAAAAAAAAAAATAAAAAAAAAAATAAAAAAAAAAATAAATAAATAAACTAAAAAGAAAAACTTTTTTTTAACAAAAAAAAGGGAGTGGTAACATATCTTAATAATCAGCATCAGTGTCCATCAGGGTACATTTGTATGCCAATTTCTACATGAAACTTTTCGTTACTTCTTGAGATGTAACCATTGAGAAGAGATAAAATGGAGATAGTGAAGACTTTCATTCATGAAACCAAAACCATTTGTCACTTGATAGATTTAAAAGCAAAGCATTGGAAGAAATCAGGTTTCTTTCACTTGTTAACGCAAAACGTGACAACCATTCGTTGTTGATGAGTCACGTGACTTAGGGTCTTTGAGTCAGTTTTTGCTAAGCCAATGATTGGACTTGCTCCCACCATTTTAATACCTGCTCCAAGGATGTAACAGTCACTTTAAGCGAGAAAAAGCACTTTCCGTCCGGAACAATCTCTGTTGGCATCCTCTTTTTGAAGCAATTAGCTCGAAACACTAATCAGCACTAATTCAGGTGAAGTTACATATGTGTACCAAACTTTTTTCAAGACCATAAATTACGTTTTGAGTTGTAAAAACACATGGACAGAAAGCGATGGAAAGAGCTTCGTTAATACTAACAGAAAGAAATGATAAAATATTTCAACTACGAAACTTTAATTTTTGTAAATCACATTTTAAAGATGCTGCTGGAGAAAAGAAATGACAGTTTGTATGCATGGATCTTTTAAGAAATGATATACAGTGAAACCCCGATTTTACATTTCTCAAGGATTAAAAAACATCAAATACGGGAAATGCATAGAAAACAAAAATCAAATGGAAAAAACTCAAGGTTTTGTTGACTCTTTCAAAAGGCATAATATCTATATTTTGCGATAATAATATTATAGGGTAACGGCCAGACAAGGGTTCAGTAACAGTCATTTGTAAGTTTGAATTTAAATAAAAATAATTTTAGGCGGGTAAAACTGATGTTGCTGCGACCCATGAATACGATGCAACCATTTAGTGTCATCCGAGTGAATTTTATGAGCCAGTTGGTATTTACAAGGCAGTGGTGGAAGGTTATGAACAGCTGCCTCGAGGCCTGCCAGTGCTTCAAGTTCATTTGAATTTAATAAGGTTTTAGATATAAAAATAAAGAACTTTTGTACGTTTTGAAGAGAAAAGGGGAATTCTGTCCTTTACTCATCCCTTTCGCATCCTATTTGTAACTGGGTATTATCGGAATTGTCGGTGTCCGTTATTGAGGGTAGAATATTTTTTTCGAAATTGAGCAAATAAAAATCGAATGAACTAATTCAGAGGATCCAGAAGCAGCCAAACGTTAGATGAGATGTAGTTGCATGAGAGAAAAATAATTTTAAATGTCTGAATACATTAAAAAGATCTGAAAATTGAGTGACGAGACCTTGAGAGCGATGTCTTCAGCATGTCTGTTACTGGTGCCATTGCCCTACATACCATTTTAGATCATTTTAACCCATTTAGTTGCGAATCCGGGAGTTTAGGTTGAAAATAGTCCGTAATAGCAAATTGCTTTTCAGTCATTGAGTTCAAAATAAATGCAGCATCTTCCAGGATGGAAATACTTTTCAAGTTTATTTTCCTGGTTCTTATGAGAAAGAAAATAGTCTTAAGCTATTTGTAAGCTTTTTAATGCAATATTGAACTAAGGGGGCGTCTGTGCTTTCGGTTCTCCTTGTTCATTTTCATTGGACTGACGAAAAGTTCATAAGGTCGGCTACGGATGGAGCAGCAGTAGCACTCCTGTTTTATTGGATTTACTTTCAACAGCTTGGATTAGCTTTAAGGTGTAGGCGAACACCCTAAGTACTATTTTTTCTTAAATATCCATTGTACCTTTCTAAAACTATATACGATTATTAAATATGACGTAAATAACACATTTTGACTACTTATTTGTTGAAAAAAATAATTTCCTAAATTTTTTTTAATAAAAAAATATGGTTAAATGTTTGAAAAATTCCTCCGAAAAACGTGCTTTTTTCCCTTTAAGTTTAATTAATCATTATTTCAAAACCACATATTGCATGTACATTAACTTCAATTACTACTTTGCAAAGCTTCAAATCTTTAGAATGAATACTTTTTTCGCTAGAGCAGTTGGCGTAAATAACAACTTCGAAAACGTGGTTATGAGAAAATCAAGAAATAAAAAGTAAATTTCAGTTATAAGCAGTGCATTTGAGTTTAGTAAGTTAAATCTCAAAATAGGTTGCTTTCGAAAATTAGGGTGTTTGCCTACCTTAAGAGAACAAAAAGAAACATAATTCTAATTTTAGAACTTCCCTGGGAAAATGTAAAGTACGGGAAGTTCATAAATAACAAACTTTCCATCCGGGTTAGATTAACATTATTAAAACTGGGAAAAACTGGGATCTGATGAAAAAAACAGTGAAATGGGGGAAAACGAAGAATCAGGAGACGTTAAATCGGGGTTTCACTGTATGAAGAAGTAAAATTCGGCTTTTCAAATCGAAGTTTGTTTTCATTTTTTTGAGCGGGTAAGAGAGAATAAAATATTTTCAGCTATTCAAATTTGTTGAAAAAAGTTGATTCCGTTGCGTACTGTAAAAAAAGAAGATACATATATCAGACATAGGAATTTTCCAACCCGAATCGAATGTAGAAAAAAATTTCTATACTAAACCATTTTTATTTCTCGATTTTTTACTCGAACTAATTTATAAATGAAAATCTCAGATGTATAAAAGCTTAAAAAATGTTAGTTTTTTTTAAAGACTGGAGGACATGTCTTAATTAAACTGTTCAATTAATTTGAAGAAATTCGTTAAAGCTAACTCTATTATAAATATGAAGTTAAAAAATGTACATAAAACAGCTCAATTAATGATGATTGGCCTTGATTTCCTCCGTAAATCATCTTTGAAAAATATTTCAACCATTATAATTATCTGGAGAGCAAGACAATTTTAAGAAATAAAAGAAAGAAGAAACAAAGAAAAAAAGTTTTAAAAGAATTAAAGCAGTTTAATTTCATTTTTTAATGCATTGAAAGATAATTTAGGTAATGTATGACGTTTATCGTCATTTAGGATTAAATGATTGTAGCAGGATAATTTTAGATAGATATAAACGTTAAATTACTTGGTATTTGTTTTTTTTTTTTTTTTTAAATTTTTAAATTTTAGATTATTTTGCTTGAATGGAATTTTGCATAAATGTTATTCCTTCACGAAACAATAAATTTAATCTCATATCTTGGGCTACCATCATGATTTACATTGACCGAAGTCGGTCACTTTCACCATATTAGAGGAGAAAGGGGGGGGGATGATTGAAATTGATCAATAATGTTTCGGTGATGATCATTTGATGACGCTTGGCTGGAAAGCAATTCATTATTTTAAATTTTCTCAGAGATTTATACTGTTAACTGTTTTTAAACAGGTTAATTTTATTTTGCTCAAAACAGTGTTAAGAACCAAAATTAAAAATAAAAGAAAGAGAAATATAAATAAAAAATATAATACACAACAGCAAATAAGTATAAAAATCTAATCAACATCTGTTTGTGATAAGTTACAGGAAGCATACCGCTAGTATAAATCGTAAACGTAATATCGTCGCCTCAGAACAACAGTAAAATATCTTACTGTTGTTTCTGGGATTAGATGTCTTACGGTTGCTCTGAGGCGACGATATGTATCAAGCAATACATAAAACGTATCGAGTTAGAACTGAAAATTCCGCAATATTAAAAGCAGTAATCATCAAGTCATACTATATAATTAAAAACTGAGCGTATGTATCTATGTATATACCTTTATATCTAGGTAAGTACCTGTGTATCTATGCAGTCATCTATGTATCTATGTCCAAGTTTCTTCTCCCGAACGGCTGTGAACTGACCTTCGAACCAGGTATCAATGGATTCGTAATCCTCCCGTCTTTATGTTTGGCTATTTAACATAATCCTAATTAAAAACTATTAATTATGACACTTAGATTTCGACATAAAATCCCTATTTTTTGAAGGCTTTCCTCCATTCAAATTATTATTTAGTGCTTCATCTCAACTTTCCGCAACAATGCTTTTATTAAAATTTATAGCGTGAAGAAAATCATTCAGATAAAAGATCTGTTGCCATTTTTTTCTCGAATATGAACAAGTAAAATTCTTGTTTTTGTTTCAAAGTTTTTTTTCTGTAATCGAGGGATTTAACATGTTTACTTTTTGGTTATTTCTCCTCAATCTGGCGCAAAATTTTACTGATTTTTTTTAGGTTCAAGCCTGAGTGTTGAACTCGCGTCACTTGACATAACTTTTATTTTCGTGGTGGACCATGCAAAGTCGGGCGACGCGGCTAGTATATTAATATTTTTGGATTATCATCTTCAAATCCGAACACTAATACGGAATCCATGTGAAAAAATTAAAGGCAAAGAATCAGTTTTGCAAGCACTCAAACGCAGTCAATAATAATTCATTAATTCGCAGAATTTATAGAAAAGTAACAATAAATCTGTGGGTAATATGTCTGGAATTGATTCTCTTAAAGAAGTCAGGTCAATGTAATAATTATATATAGGCCAGCCATGGCACACAAATTCGTCAATGTGGTATGCAGCCTCAAGATGTGCACTGCAATAAATTAGCTAAAGTGCAAATGAATTAATTAGATCATAGGTAAATTCAATGCGATCACCATTACTTTGTCAAATTGTATGTACCTACAAAAAACTAAGCTATAAGATATGTAAGAACATGTGTAAAATAATTGCAGAAATTACTTAGTGGGAATTCGTTTTTGAATTAGGTTTGAAGTACGTATAAAAGAGAAAAGAACAGTTGATGAATGGAAATATAACTCATAATGGATACAGTATACTCTAAAAACAACAATTTCAAAAATGAGTAATAAAATTTGAACATAGCGCATAGTCAAAAGGGTTCCGACTATGTGCTATTCAAATTTGAAACATTCAAATACTCATCAAATACTCAAATCAGCATGTGCTCATTTTTAAGGTATTTGTGCTCATTTTTGAATATGTAATAATTTTAAAATTGAGTATTTACCGAGTTATGTACTCATTTTTGAGTAAGAAATAATTCAGCACACTATTTGAAAACATGGGTACTCATATTTGAAGCAAAAGGTTTCAAGAAAATTTGAAAGCAAAAATGTACTCTTTTTTGAACACTTCATTTTTCTTAGTGTATTAACTCAGATTGCCATATTGTTCAATTTGTCCCTCACGTAACGATGGAATCACTCTCTTGATCAATCCGAAACAGCAAAACCAACAAATGAATGTAGAAACCAATAAAGATATTACGTCATTCAATTAAAAAAAGTCAACTTCAGTAAATCCATTAAACCAATATGAATATTGTTTAGAAATAGATAAAGCAATATCTCTTTAATAGTGAAAGAAGCATGTCTCAACATATTCGCTGCTTTAAACCAATGAGTTAAAAATCTTGAAATATAGATTCGACACCTATTCAGTATTGCGCGTAGTTTTAAAAATATAAAACTACAGTGAAAAAAATTTACATCAAGATATGATAGCTGTAATCACTGTAAATGAGTATCATTAAAAGTAGTTTTCAAGAAACGCAATCATTAGCGCAGCTAGACTCTGAACTCTCCTGGACGATTGGTCATACAGGCATTATATATATTAACAAACTAGAATTTCCAATATGGTTTAAAACCAAGGGTTCGAAAAGTTCGTGCAGGTCAAACCCTCATCGTGCCTCTGAAAGCTATACAAGAAATTTAGTGCTGGAAATTGTAGACCTGCATGCAATACAAATTCGTGAAGTATCGAAACATAATAGAATTTTTTAGAACAGGAAATAGAGCACTCAATCGATTTTGCACATAGACGCAGAAGAGTTCTGAAATTAATTCGTCGATTATTCAACAGCTGGAGCAAGAAAAGTCGTCTAAAAGTATTTGCAAAATCAGCAAATTCCATCCTGCCTTTAGAAACATCTCTATTTATTTCACATGGAGAAGAATTCCAAATTTTATGCATGTAAAGATTTCTGGAAGAGCAAGTCAGATAAATTGCTCGTCAAATTCTTTGAGGACGTCAGTGCACTAACATTTTATACAATTTATGAAGATGTTAGAAATTTTTATGTATTTAAAGACATCTGGAGGAGCAGGTCATATAAATTGTTCATCAAATTCCTTAAGGATATCAGTGCACGAAAATTTTACGCTTAATATATGTATTTTATTTCATAGAGTGATCATATTACTTTATGTGGTTCCTCCCCCCCCCCCGCCATAAATAGAGCATAATAAATTAGCTTATAGGAATGGTAACATCTGAAATGAGAAATCTGAAAAACTTGATTTATTTACTTGACCTAATATCACAACAGAAGTGAAAACTTTTTATATTGCTTACTTTAGATTGAAAGTACAAATTGGAGTTAACTTGCAAGCAATTTTGTTTTTATAGCAAAACCACTGTTCTGTCTAACCACGGATTATATGGAAAGGCTAATATCCGGTTTACAGACGGAAATGGACGCGTCTATTACCTCTTAGGGATAGTAGTTTTTCTGACAGCTGTGCTTGTTTGCCCCTTTATTATTTCAACTCAGTTTTTTTATAATGGCAATTTATTCACTGCAATAACTTAAAAATCAAAACTATATTCGATCGATATTCTCACTCAAAAATTAATAGATTTATTTTGTTTACAACATAATTTGGAGCTTACGATTTTGCTTTTAAATTTCCGAACGAAATGAAAACATTTTCTTTTCTTTTTGTTGTTTCCATAGAAACTCATTGTGTTTCCACTAACTTTCACCTCAATGAAGACAATAAATAAAAAAAAAGAAATTAATTTGAATTTTGACATCTTGAATTCAAATTATGTTTTTCGCAATCACGAGTGTGTGTATGTAGGCGTGTGTGTTTGTGTGTGGGGTATGTGTGTTTGTGTGTAGGGGGTACGTGTATGTGTGTTTGTGTCTGTGTGCTGGCATGAATGTGTGGGTAGTTGTGTGTATGTGTGTGTATGCGTAGGTGTCTGTATGTATGCATGTGTGTATGTGTAGGTGTGTGTGTGTGTGTTTGTGTATGTGTGTAGGTGTATGTGTGTGTGTGCATGTGTGTGTGTGTGTGTGCGTGTGTGTGTGTGCGTGTGTGTGTGTGTGTATGTAGTTGTGTATGTATGCGCGTGTGTGTAGGACATGGATGCAGCCTGGAGACCGCTTTCGCTATAGGATCAGCATCGTGAGGACCCGGTCGACGGTGATGGTGCGGAGGGTGGCGGTGGGAAAATAAAATGATAGGACGCCAAAAACAGTCAAATGAAAGCAATAAGCAATCGTGATTGCTCAATAAGGCCCTAGTGAAATTATGAAACGCGTGCATCAAAATCCCATCGCTATTTTTCCATCTCCCCTGCTGGATTCATTTAGATGGAATCGTCTTCACTTGGCCGATTGCCAAATTACATACAATCCGTGTTCAAACAATACTTTCTATCTTTTTCAGAATGTTAAGTTTTTTAAATGTATATGTTCAGCAGCTCTGCGCTGTTTAACATCAATAAATGAAAGAAAAACCTTCCGGTTTTGCTTTGGCACCAGAAATTAGCAATTTTGAAGCATCCATAAATGTTTTATTATAACAAGTCTTCCTGTAAGACAGACCTAACTAAATACAGTTGTGCTAAAAAGTAAAAGATAAAATACAACATTTAAAATTCACAATTTGAATTAATTGCAGACTTGTGTTTCGGAGTAACAAGAAAAGCCGTTTTCAATGCAAAAAAAAGTGAGCTTGTGGATGAAAAGAAATTTGATTTTTTTTTTGCCGAATTTCTCTTCAATTACAATAGATATCGGTATAAATCTAACAAATAGGGTTTTCAAATTGTGAGCTTCCGCATTAATTTTTTCTTATAATCAAATAATTCAATCATGACAGTTCACGAAATATTTTGATCTAGTTAGAAATATCCATGTAAACAAATTTCAGTCAACTGATAATTTGTAGCTTTAAAATTGTAAAAAAAAAAAAAAAAACTCTTGAAAAAAAAAACTCTGATGCCACCTATTTTTTGAAAAGAATATTAACTTCTTTGTGGACACATGTCCCACAGTCCTTAAAAGGATAAACCTAATTTTTTCTCAACACGAACTATCTGAATCCAAAATACCACTGGTTACATCTCAGAGAAAAACATTTCATGCTGAGGAATTTTTCCATCAAGGTGATTTTTCTGTTCGGAATTCCAACGTCATTTTCAGGCTTTTGTCGTAGTTTAGAAGATAATAAGCCGCCATCATTACAATACATTTTTTTTGTCTGCATTCCAGTAAACCACTATAAGAATTTTCTTCCACGATTAGTTCTAATGTTAGTCTGGGAAACTCTCTTTTTTTTTTTTCGTTTTTCATGTTCTGTGGGAATAATTTCATTTCATATCTTTCTGCAGGAAGATATATTGGAATAAAATATAAAAGGAATATTTTTCTCCTTTCTTGTACACGAGTTTATGAGGAACACCTTGTAACTTTTTGTAGATCTATTGTTTCATTTGTGTGCTGAAAATATAGTGAATGGCATTCTTTCTGATTTTCATTTGTCTTGCAATCAGTTTATGAGAATTTTTAACCCGCATTTGTATGGTTCATACTTATGTAACAGTTATAGTAATTCATACAGCATAAGGAATATGTTTATGATTTTTTTTGATTGAGGATATCAATTTTCAAAAGCGCCATTTGATAGCGTATCAAAATCAAACTGATGAGTTTTTGTAAAATATATTTCTTAAAGCAAAGCAAACTGAAAAGCAAATCAACTCATTTCAGCTCCAGATACCCATAACTATTCCCTCCAAAAAGGGGAAACATTAGATGAGTCAAAAATGGATATTTTCGATAAGCGAATTCTAATAGCAAAAAAAAAAAAAAAAAAAAAATAATCTTAACAATCTGAATATGGAATTTTTTTAAAAAAATAAATATTTGTCTTTAAACCGTTCATGGAGCCTCAAAAATGAGAAAAAAAGGGTAAAAATGGATAAATTTCAAAATTTTAATAAAAGTATAAACATTAAAAATTTCATTTTAAAATTATTAAAATGTTATCTTTTAACACTTTTTTTAGTTTGCACATAAACCACAAAAGTTTTTAAAATCAACCAAAATTTTACTATTTTAGCCTTTTTTGGACAATGCCGTAGTTCTTCGTTTTTAGTCCAGCGTTGTATTTCTCGCAGTAAATGTGGACTGTGAAGCTAGGTGTGCAGGTAATACAATTACATTTTATTTCACCAAAAACCCGGAATTCATCATGAGGAGGTGGATGTACTTCGTGTTCTACCTTGTACCAGTCAAATAAGATGGTTATTTACAGAATTTACGTATATACAATATACGTATTCTTACAATTACTCTGTGGTGTTTTTACAATACACTTACATTTACAATTACTACATTATTTTAAACAGGCTTGCATCAAGATCTGAGGTTGGACTCAGTTCTGGTATTGATAACCGCTGGTATAAAGTTATTTTTATTAATCTATTTTCTGAGTCTCTCCAAATACCTTTCTAAGATTCACCACCCAGTTTCACGATCCTTTCAACAGCCTGAGGGAATTTTAAGAATGCAAAACTTTGGCAAATTTTTTTGGTTTAGCTAGTAGAAATGCCAAAATATTCTTGCTTCTCGCATCATTAAATTTGGAAGAATTAAACATGTTTACCAGTTAGCCAAGTCTTATAATTCAAAGCTTCAAAGCGTAATATTGTTGGACTAAATTCTCTAATAGTAGCTAAGTGTTTTCTTGATGGCTGATCTACTGCCTTAAGTAATCTTCTGTAAGCTAACTTCATCAGTAAGTGTACAGGTCTTTGCTTTAAGCAAGGATTTATTTTTATACCGAACCATACTGTATCGTAACTTTTCGACATTCAAATATCTCCATATGATTAGTAGTTCAAATTAAAAAATGCACAGTAGCGCGACTCTATAAGCACACGTTAACCAACTTCAAGATTTAAAGTTTTTGGGTTTTTGACAGCGAAATCCGGGACACATTTTCCCTATTTATTTTCTTGATAATATCCATTGAATATTTATGGTCGTGTTTTGGGTCAGTTTTCAAAAAAATCTTTGAAAATTAATAATAGTTCATTTTTTCAAAGGTCGTTCAACCTTTTTTAGTGATTACGATAAACATCTACCTGTCACACTCAGGCTGTTAAAGGAATGTGAAGTTGGTTAGAGAATCGGAAGAGTGGTAGTTTGGGAAAAGACAAAAAATGGATTTAAAGAATTTTTTTCAGTAGCGTTGATTAATACCTTCGTTATAAGTTTAACTTCAAACTTTGATCTAAAAAATATGAAACTTGTTTAAAATCATATAGTAATTGTGAATATAAGTACAGTCGAATCCCGACTTACGCGAGGGATGCGTTCCATGACCCCTTGCGCAAGTCGAAATTTCGCGTTGTGGAACAAAGTATGTTCAGAAATTTTTTATTTGCATACCCAATTATTTAAGACATGTGTTAACCATCTCAAATCGTTTCAAACTGTTTCTTAACTATATATTACCGCATCTTTCATAAAGAACTGACTTTTTACTGTATTTTAGAAAAAGCGTTACTATTTAACATAAATTACTGCTATGAAGCACAAAATCAATGATCAATGAGAAACATGAACTAACCCAGTACGGTACTGACATTAAGTACATGTCTGCATTATAATAGCACTAACAGTACCTCTCTTAAAAAATTCCAGCGATTTTAACTCAGACTGAGTAAATTTTCACTCCTTTCCAGTGTCGAAAACGCACTTTCCTTATAGGAGTGAATTTCATTCTTTTTGCGGAGCGGTTATTTTCACTCCTTTTGGATAAGCTAATTTCACTCCCTTTTGATAAGTTATTTTCACTCTTTTTTAAGACTTAATTAATACCCTAAATGAGTGGCTGCTTTCCGTTTTGGAAAGCCGCTATTTCACTCTTTTTTAGAATAAAATAGGTAAAATCATTTCACTCTCATTTGGTGAAATTGTTTTTTAAATGTGTTTTCATGTGCTTATGCTGTGTATTTGAATTTAAAACTGTTTTCCAAACTGTTATTTCATTTGAAAAAAAAATTTAGTTTTTAAGTTAAAAAAATGAAAAAAAAAAAAAAAAAACAGGTTTTTAGTGTTTTCGAAGAGAAGAGGATGCACAAAAACTGTATTTTAAGTAGTACGAAGAATTTTCTGTTTTATTAAAACTTTAACTGGTAATATTTCTTGAACTACTCGTATATCGTTACAAATCACCCACGTGCAATATTACGTACATTTCCGAATCTAAAGATTGAAATAAAATTAAAAAACCCACACAGTTCCAAATAAATAGATTAAAAATTTTGAAACTCTATAACTATATTGATATTCTCGGTGTGCCTTTTAACATTAATAATGTTTTAAAAGTTACATCAGTCCAAATTAATTTAAAAAGTCACTCATAAAGTGTGACAAGATACGTTTGAATTCAATTTTGTTTCTTCGGGGCCATTCATTAATTACGTAAGGACAATTTTGGCAAATTTTGACCTTCCTTTCCCCCTAAGTAAGGGTATGTAAGACTCCCCTCCCATCTTACGTAAGATTCTTTTTTTCTTCACAATAATAAAATAATATATATTACATCACTGGGATCGTTCTTAAATTAACTATCTTTTTTTTTTTTTTTTTTTTAACATTTTTGAGTAAAGAAATGATTACTGTAAGGATTCCAGACCGAATGTTTTTCCGACAAATAATTTTTGTATATGATGCGATAATAATTAAAAATAAGACATGAAAAACACAGTGCGATTCTTTTATTATATTTTACACGTTTCATTCTTTGAAACACAAGTAAAAAACAGCTCATCCTATTATACATACTTTTACCTTCCTGAAGCAAATGAAATATAATATTTGCCAAACCACTTGACCGCGGATTTCTAATATAAAATATCGGCTTAGAAAATATTACGTAAGAATGGATCTACCCCCCCCTCTCCAAGCAAGGGTATGTAGAGAATTTTCCACCCCCTCCCCCTCAGGACCCTTATTTAATTAATGAATGACCCGTTACACATATGAATGAGTGTATTATACAAAATTTATGATACTGTTTAAAGTTTATTATACACAAAAACAATATTTGATTAATTTAAAATATACGCAGTGGTTGGAGCTCCGACCATCGGGAGCGGATTCGGTATCCGACCTACAGATTTGCGCATGGTCGGGTCTGTAACACCTGCCTAAAATATATATACAGTACACACACCAAAGATGGTAACGACTGTTTCAAATGTCATATTTTTGATTCGATGACCGAAACAAAATTGTTGATGAAAGTTTCATTAATTTGGAAGAAAAAGTTACAAAAAGTTCGCCGTAACATTGCACGTGGGTGATTTGTAACGATATACGAGCAGTTCAAGAAATATTAGCAGTTACAAGTTTTAATGAAAAAGAAAATTCTTCGTACTTACCATGCAGTTTTTTGCATCGCCTTCAGAAACCTCATTCGGCAACAAATATTGTTTTAAATCATTAAATGAAGACATTTAGATAGCGACATCCACTTGGTACTCGCGACCAACGTTAGTTAAGCCGAACATGGAGGCATAGAAGATTCTCCCTAAACAAAATCACGTGACAGAATCGAACCAATGAAAATGTTTTTGAGTCCTTCTTTTAAAGAATGTTTTTATTTTTCGCTCATCCAAAGGAGTGTTTCCGAATTTCACGCGAATAAGGAAAAGTTTTAGTCTTGGTTTCTTCGTAAAACGTCTTTTTTCGATAAAGCTAGCACTCGGAAAGAATGAACACACTCGCAATAGATTTCACTCCTTTTAAGAGTTATTTTTTCGCTCTTTTGAATTAAGAGTGTAGGTATTGTAAACTTAATTATAGTTTTTAAAATGATGAAGATGATGGTTTATGCAGTGTAGGATTTTCCCTCTTTTTGGCCTCTTTAAGCCACAATGAAAGAGCAGCTTCCTTCTTCATGATGTTTGTATTTTGCTCAGACACTACTCTTTGAGCTTCTGTATTAAAACTAAGTTCTGAACATTTACGAATTTCTTTTTCTTGAATTTTAATTGTACGTATCGAAGATTCACTCACACCTAATTGTCGTGCTACCTTCGACTCCCTTTTTAATTGTTCAAGCATATCGAGAATCTTGCTCTTTTCTTTAATGGTCATAAACTTTCTCTCCCCCCCCTCTTTCGCCAACTTTAGATGAAAAAGCATATTTTGGAACCATTCTATTTTATCAACGTTCATATCGTCGCCTCAGAGCAACTGTAAATCTTAGTATTATTCCTGGGATTAGATGTTTTACTGTTGCTCTGAGGCGACGATATGTAGAATGAAAAAAAAAAAAAAAAAAGTTAAGAATCGAAGCGGTTAATTGTATAAATTAAAGTAAAGTGTTGTTTAGACTAATACAGTGTGTGAACTTCCGTTTTCTGTGATGCTATAAAGGGATGAAAATTCATTCACAAAACCAATATTTAGTGTCAACGAAGCCCATTCTAACGCTCCACTGTTCTTTTCCAAAAGAATTTCATGTTGCAAGCGAGCAATTAGCGGCAGCAATAAAAAATTCATTACTCATGAAAAACTCGCGTTATAGCCATTTCGGGTAAGTCGAATCGCGTTGTAGCGGGATCCGACTGTATTGTGAATACGTAAACACTTGAAATAACAAACCTTCTTGGTTGGATGGATGGGGAGGGCAGGGTGCGGCACGAAGCGCAGCCACCTTCTCTTGGTGCATTCTGGGTTGTGTTGTTAAGGTAATTAGATGTAATTGCTTCACCAAAGAAGAGCTGCTTAGTACACACGTATTGCGAAACATGTAACACTGGACTACAAAAGAAGAAATACTGTAACGGCCAAAAAAGGCTATAAAAGTCAATTTTTGATTATCTTTAAGACACTTTACGACTTACGTACGAATTAAATACTAAAAAATTTTCAAGATGCTTTAAAATCGGGTGAAAGGACACATTTTAATAATATTAAAACAAAACTTTTAAATGTTTGTGATTTCAGAAATTTTTGGAATTTGAGCATTTTTTATTAATTAATTAATTTTATTTATTTATTTATTTATTTATTTTTTTTGAGGTTCATGCGTGGTTTAAAGACATAAATGTTTATTTTTTAAACTACCTTTTTCCACGTTTGGGAGGCCAAGACACATTTTTTTATTGCCAAAGCCATAGCTCAACTTAACAAATTGCGTTCGTATCTAGTATCCAAATTCAGTGTTAATTCGAGGCGAAGTAGTCTCATTTAGTTCTGAACGAATTTCTTTTTATTTGAATTTCATCCGATACGGTGGAAATGTTTTTTTTATTTGATTTGCATACGCATTCATTTCGAATAAAAAATTAAAATAAAGGAAATAAAAATGGTCATTTTCACCATTTGAATGCTTAATTACCATAAATAATGGCTGAACTATAATCTTTAAAAATAATAAACTCTTAAGGAAATAAAATTTCAGGCAAACAAAATTATGTTAATTGCAGTTCTTTGTAACAAAATCGAATTGCGTCATTTAATATTATCTTATGATAAGAAAATAAGATCCAATTAAAAAATTATCTTACAGAAACTGATAAAATCATTGTATTTCTTAATGACACAATTTGTTCTGTAATCAAGTAATAAAGAAATAGTTTACTATTGCCTAGTTATTTACATTTTAAAAATGATCTTATTCTTCAATAATTAATTAAAGTATCTTGAATACTTTCAATGCAACTTTACAACTTTTGTACAAGAAATAATGTTACAAAGGGAGAACGTGGAAACGAGTAACAAAGGTACGGGCATTCTTAAGCTCAGGAGTATTTTTCTCTCCTTGTAAATTACATGGTGTTGCATTTTCTTTAGGTTAAACGATTCTTTAGGCAATTACGAGTAGCAATTTACTTTTTTCCTATAATCGACTCAAATTAGTAGGTATTTAAAGTTCATAATTGAGGCAAGGAGAAGCAAAGGGGTGTAAGTGGACTATTTAAAGTTTTGAGTAAATCGCGTTTAAAGTTCAGATCCTAGGTAGACTTTCATTAAACGAGCTGATGTGTGCATCATATGACTTCCTTTTACTCCAATTTAATGTCATTTCTCTATTACTGGCAATTTTAATGTGATTCAATAGTTTACTCTCTAAATATCACCAACAGTTGCCAAATTGAAACAGATAAAAAAAAAAAAACGAGCTAATGTGTGCATCACATGACTTCCTTTTACTAAAATTTAATGTCATTTCCCTATTACTGGCAATTTTAATGTGATTCAATAGTTTATTCTCTAAATATCACCAACAATGGCCAAATTGAAACAGATTTTTAAAAAAAATCGTCAAATTTGTCGCCAAATTGGCGACAAAACTTGGGGACCAAAAGACTGGCGATATATCGCCAAGTGTTCGACAAATTATAACACCACTTGAGTTTACATCGAAATTAAAAATGATTTCCCTCCAAAAAGGGGCAAAAGACCCCTTTAGAAACACCCGAATGCTACCAAAAGGGGAGGTGCACAACTAGACTCTACTAGGAGTCTACGTACCAAATTTCAACTTTCTAGGACATGCCGTTCTTGAGTTATGCGACATACATACGCACATACGCAAGTACGCACATACGCACGTACGCATATACATACTTACATACAGACGTCACGAGAAAATTCGTTGTAATTAACTCGAAAATCGTCATTACGGATATTTCGCGTGTCTATGCGTTCTTAGGCACTTATCCACGTCTGGTCGCGTCGAAAAAAAAAAAAAAAAAACTCATCATTCATTCGGGGACATGAGTAAAATGGAAATTAAGGTCGATTTTTGAGTTAAAATTTTTTCGCGAATACAATACTTCCTTTTTTGTAAAAGGAAGTAAAAAAAAATATTCTAAATCATGCTGTACAGCAGCACTTACTAGGGTTACTAGTATGTACTATTTCCGTAACGACTATTTCTTGCCTCAAAGCAGAGGAGAGGTTCTCCTATCATTTGCACTAGTTATCTAGAAATTTTTAATTTTGTCACTTACATCCCTTTACTTCTCACTGACTCAATTGTTTATCTTTTAACTTTGGTGGTTTACAAATATGTTCAAGAGAGATTAGACTGATGGGAGGTTTTAATGGTGTGTGCCATTAAAAATATCCTACTCTCATAGTGAGAGATGAGAGTAGGATATTTTTAATGGCACACACCGATAGAATGTAATTACATCTTGTGCACTTTTGGCGTCTTCCCAGTTTCGTCGACACAAAATTTCATTTCCCCTTGTTTTTCAGTTTCAATTTAACCTTTTGATTTATGCAAAGGGGAGGTTTTTTTTTTAAATGTCAGCAAACCGGTGGGGGGGGGGGGGGGGTTAAATCGTATTTTTAAGATGAATAACAATATTCTTTGCACTTCAAAATTTACAATATTTTATTTTGTTATGAATGAATAGCACATCAGTTTTAGGACTTAAATTGGAATAAAAATTCACAGCTTCAAGCTGATGGTTGTTCTTTAGATTTCATGAATTATTATTCTATGAAAAATTGCTTCATGTCGTATGCAAACGTACCCTATTCATGGTAAGTCGAGTTATAGTCACAGTAATATAACTTTTTGTCTCACTCCATGTGTGGGATACTGGTCGAAGATCGTCCATGTTTGTTAATTGTGACAGGGGCACGTTAAACACGTCGTGGTCACAAAGTATTCCAAGTGAATCAATACCTACGGGGGATGCTGGACCAGGTATTTTTAGGGTTCTGGGATCAAAACCAGAGCTGTCTTCAAGGCTCCATCCAACTGGTTAAACCACAAATAGTGGTAGGTATGAGGGACCCTGGAGTGTAGTGTGGAGTCATAGTTATATATAAAAATGTGGTTTCTTTAAAAAAAAAAATAGAAAAAAAATAGAACCGACTTCAAAATTGCTCTAAAAAGTGAAAAATAATTTTATTCTTTAAACACCATCGATAATACTTTTAAACATAATTTTTGAAGTTGGCGCAAAAAACGATCGATAAAATCATTCACAGCCATAACTCAACTACAAGTATAAATTTAACCAGGTCCAGTTTCTTCACTACCACATGCATTACGCATTGATGACAGCATATTTGAGTAACGATATAAATGTTTCGTTCCTAACTTTGGATGATTTTTTGATAAAAATATGAACGAAGCATGGTTACAATGGATTTTACTTTTTTTTTTTGCGCCAACTTCAAAAATTATGTTTAAAAGTATTATCGATGGTGTTTAAAGAATAAAATTATTTTTCACTTTATAGAGCAATTTTGAAGTCGGTTCTATTTTTTTTTCATTCTTTTTAGTGTAAATGTAGATATTTCAGTAAAAGTAAGAAGTTACCTAGTAAGAAGTTCGGCTCTATATCACTGTATTGCTTTAGAAAAGCCTTTATTCAAAATTATCATTACAATTACTATTAATGTTACTGTTATATGGCACCAAACTTTTATAACAATGAGTTCCATATTGTCGCGTAGATGGAGATAGCGAAGACAATGTGAAAGCCAAATGAAGCGAATACTCGTTAGTCTCAACTCGAGATCTTTATTCAGAACCACGAATGAACGTTACATCTCCTTATATACAACTTGAGAAAGTGCTGGAACTTTCCAGACTTGGAAAGATACAGAAATTAATAGAACATTCGAGAAAATACGGGAAACAGTAGAAACGAAATTTTAGTAAAATTCACTTTGTCCTAGTCGGGATTTGAACTCGGGTCGCTCGTGTGGGAGGCGAGACTTCTACCACTGAGCCACCGTTATCCACGGATGAAAAGTGCGAACTTCGCTACAATATCATTTTAATCATTTAATTGGGGAAATTGCTTAAAATTTACTGTTTTTTTCCTATAACTTTTTTTCTAAAGAACAAATATGGTCAAACGAAGTAATGGGACCTAAGATGAGCCATCCCCTATCCATTAAAAAAAGAATCATCAAAATCGGTTAACTAGGTGAGGGAAAAAAAAACATACGGTATGAACTGATAACCGCCTCCTTTTTGAAGTCGGTTAAAAAATGAACAAATTTCTTAAAACTTGAATGCACTGAGAGATTCAGAAATTTTTCGGAGTTGATATACAGGGTGTTTCCAATAGAATGACCCGATTTGAAATGCGTATATTATGAACACTATGAAAATAGACACTTAAGATTAAATTTACATTAGGTGAATAGTAATAAAGTTTTTTACAAACAAAATTAAAGGTGCTCAATATGTCCACCATATGTCTACGCGGTAGTCAAATTTGTCCAAAACGTTTGCAAGGTTGTCTGTCTGCATCGACTGCTTCCACTGCTTACACAAACAACCCGTGTCTTTGAATTGTTTATACCATCTTCTAATGCTCTTCGGGGGAGGAGGTTCAACACCAAGGTATTCTCGACGAAATGACCGCTGAACAGTTGTTAGGGACTCGCACTTCGCGAAGCGTAGAACACAGTACGATTTTTGTCGTGCAGTTGCCATTTTCACCAACACTAAAATGGTTTGCGAAGAAAGAGAGTTACGCTATTTGTCTGCAACTCCGTGAAACTCGAGATTTTCCCCATTCTTATGGTACCTTTATTTAATGAAACAGATTGAAAATCTGAATAGTTATGTTTTTTTTGAAATCGGGTCATTCTTTTTGAAACAGCCTGTATACAGAGGTGCCCACCTGGGGGGGGGAGTTGAGGGATATTTTCACTTTGAGAGGGCTCTGGCTTTTGGGGGGGGGGTCTTTGCGATATTTAGGGGGGGCACCCCTGCTGTATAGTATTTGACGGTTTTATGGTGGAGTATGGACTAAAACTTACCTCCAATACACTGGCGTTGTAGATATAGAGTATTTTCCTGTGCCAAAGTTTTGTACAGGGGAGGGGGAGGTACATAGCTTGTTTATTTGAGTTGGCAGTCCTGACGCAAGAGCTGCTCTGATGGTGGGGGCATGGCCATCCGAGTCTTAAAGTCTATAACCCACTTGGTTCTGTCGCCATCATGAAATGGACAAAGATGCAGCGCACGTTGACCTGTCGAGATGTATTTTTCTAATGATTATACCACCATCGTCACGTAGCGTGCATTCCGTGCGCACTTCAATATTGTACCGCATGGTAGTCCATTGCGACTGCCTCTCGTGGGAGCATTTCAAATAATTGGTCGTCAACGATCATCCTAGAACTCTTAACCATTTGGAGAACAACATTCATCAAGTTGTTGGCAACCTACTTGTGAAGATGTAGGATAGAGTTCAAAATCGTCTGACTCAGAGCACTAAAAATAATGGACGCCACCTGCCTAACACAATCTTTAACTCTGCTCAAACATAAATTTTCATTACTGTTCTTTATAGTATTAAAAGAATAATATTTGTATCTCTACATAATTGTTTTTAATTAATAATCAAATAAGCAAGTTGCTATGCCCACCCTGTCGTTAATTTTTCAAAACTACTGATTCTGTTGACAGAATTAATTTTTTTTTGTCAAAAATAGATTCAGAGGAATTTCAGATTAAAATCTCAGGTTCTAAGATCATTTTTGAGTCCGGTAGTTGAAGAAGTAAACGAGCTGATGTGTGCATCACATGACTTCCTTTTACTCCAATTTAATGTCATTTCCCCATTATTCGCTATTTTAATGTGATTCAATATTTATTCTCTAAATATCACCAACAATGGCCAAATTGAAACCAAAAAAAAAAAAAAAAAACTCCGCCAAATTTGTCGCCAAGTTGGCGACAAAACTTGGCGACCAAAAGACTGGCGATATATCGCCAAGTGTCCGACAAATTATAACGCCACTTGAGTTTACATCGAAATTAACAATGATTTCCCCCCAAAAAGGTGCAAAAGACCCCCTTAGGATCATCCGAAAGCAACCAAAAGGGGAGGTGCACAACTAGACCCCACTACGAGTCTATGTACCAAATTTCAACTTTCTAGGACATACCATTTTTGAGTTATGCGAGATACATACGCACATACGCACATACGCACATACGCACATACACACATACGCACATACATACAGACGTCACGAGAAAAGTCGTTGTAATTACCTCGGTGATGGTCAAAATGGATATTTCGCGTGTCTATACATTCTTAGGCACTTTTCCGCATGTGCTCGAATCGAAAAAAAAACTCAACATTCATTTGGGGGTGAGCAAAATGGAAATTAAGGGCGATTTTTGAGTGAAAATTTTTTCGCGAATACGATACTTCCTTTTTTGTAAAAGGAAGTAAAAAGGATCGCGTGATTGATCTAAAAACCACAAATGCAACTGAGATGGGCATGGTATGAAATATAAAGGCCTGGCTTTCTCGAAGTGAGATCAAGAAGCAATTTTCTTGATTGTGTAAAACGCAAAAACTTTGAGCAATGAAAAATAGAGTCGTTATCCCTCCACTCATTCCAGATTCAAACTAAATTGTGCAAAAAGTGTGCTTGTAACAAGTAAATTAACAAAACCGATATGCTAAAACAGTTACATTTCAACAGAGTAACTAGTTTCACTTGGTCTCAGTTACTCCTTCTCTCTCTCTCTCTCTCTCTGTATAATTTTCTCATCTCCTCGAAAACAGCAGTCCTTAGAGGTTGAACCAGGTATAAAAAAATATTAAAATTTACTAGAATCTTAGATAGCCCAATCTTATATGTGTACGATTTTTGTGAGCAGAGATTTTTGCTAAAACGTCATGTGTTATAACATTTTCAGTGACTTTTCACCCATTTTGAATTGGCATATAGCGGTTGGCTACTTGCCATAAGCACCTGGTGTGAGCGAAAGTGGATTACGTGAGACGCGTGTTACAAACGAAACATCACTTTCTTCTACTAAGAAATGTTATCTACGTTTCACCTTTCTGTAACTGTAGTTAACAGTTTTACTATTAAATAAAACATCAATTAAGATTATTTAACTAACATAGGCTAGCGGTAAAAAGGAGGGGAAGCTCCCTGGCGGGACCGAGGGTACTTAGACCAAACTGGGGGGCATACATAGTTACAAGTTGATCGGAAAACGTGTCGCCAATGTTTGAAAGGGGTTAGAGAAAACTATAATAAGCAAGACTAGAAAGGAACATATGGCCGTAAGCGCAATGCTGACGCGTTTAATGCACACTGAGCCCGCAACTGACGGACGAGAAACACGTCACCAATTTACAATTTGAAGATACTAGTTGACCCGTGCGGAACTCCGCACTGTGCTTCGAATCGTTTCATAAGGCATTTCGCTCTTTAAAAATTTCAAAGAAAGAACATTATGAAGAAGAACCGAAAAAAACCTAAGCGCAGAAAAGATGGCATGTAATTTAAAGACATCAGTAACAAAACCTCGTTAAATACAACGTTGTGATAATTTGATCATCGCTCACCTTTTGGTTGTACGTATTTTCAATAAAAACATAAATATCATTAAAAGTGTGGCTGAGTAGTGACTCGTGAAAAAGCAATAATTGTGCATGTGATAAAACAGGTTGTGGCAAATACAGTCCTGGAGCATCTGACGGGAAAAAAAGAAACATTGAAGAGATATTTATTGGCACGGATTCGAATTGGCGCCATTCTGATTCACAGCCCGACACCCCAACAAACCTAGCAATTGCTCCTTCCTTTTCGAAAGCTATTCATTGAAGGAATGCGTAGTAAAAAACAGCAAAAAGCTTTCTGCCTTAAAAAAAATAATAAGACCATGCTTCTATGTTTTGTCATTAACCAGCATGATACGATTTAAAATTATTCGTAAAGCATGGAATTTGATTAAAGAATGACGAAGATCTCACGTAGCGATTGAAACAAACATTCTAGAGAAGTAATAAATTAGATTGAAAATAAGTATCTTTATTTTTGAATATTGAACTCTTTCACATAGAAGGTTGCTTTAACCATTACGGCTTAAATGCCCGCACATATTTCTCTTTTAATTGAACACTTAAAATTCAAAACCAGTTGAACTAAGTCCGTTTTTTAAGTGTAATTTTTCGAACGTAGGCAAAATGTTTTTTTTTTTTCAGCAGAAAGCAGAGGAGTAGAAAATGATTTCTTACTAATGAAGTTGATAATAATTTTAATGTTTTATATCGTATTCGCGCGAATAAAAAATTAAAGGTTTACTGGGTGAAACTCGTAGTTTTAATTTGGTGTAGTATTTTTTCATTTGTACAAAAGGTCGAACACTGCTATTAGAAACAACTACATTTCAGCATACAATGAAAATGTTTCTCTGCACAAAAAGGATTTCCTTGAGGTAAATCTAATACTTTTCTATGCTTACATTATGCTGAGTGGTCTGGATGGAGTCAGAGCTTTAAAAAAAATTAAGAACACCCTTGGATTAACAGTCAACTTATCCGAATGATAACTGTAGCGGAATAAAGGAGTCGAAACACCAAGTGGCATTCCCATTGCATTTATTTTATTACGTGTGTTATCTGTTGTATGTTATGAGTACAAGTAATGTGTAATATTAATCAAAATTTGCTATTATGTCGGACAGCTCGAGCTTGCCCGAAGTTCAGTTAGTTTATAGCTGAACGCTGTACCGAAAAAAACTTATCAATTTAACCGAACAACTAAGTCAAATGCTTTTAAGCTTTATTTAAAAACAAAGAAAAAAAAAGAAAAAGAAAAAGAAAAGAAAAAGAAAAATCAACACACACACACACAGGTTTTTTTTTTCTTGCCGAAAGGACGTAAAAATTGGAATATTGTATTAGAACTTAGCTTTTAAAAAAAAATCTGCATTAGAACTTCAGGCTGCATCAAGGTTTTGAAACAGCAAGGGGCGTTTCGGGAAACTTGATTTTTCGACCGTAAGTCTATTTTTCGTCATTAGCCAGCCTGAAAAGTTTAAAAATGAGAGGCGAATAATACATAAGATAAGATATTGAAGAGAAATGTTTTTATTTTTGAAAATTTTTACAATTTGTTACCACAGGCTGTTTGAACCGTTATGACTTAGATGGCAGCACGTGTTCATCATTTAACTGCACGGTTAAAATACAAAATAATTTGAACTAAGCTCTTTTTTAAACGTAGCTATTCGAATGTAGTAAAAATGTGATAGGCTATTTGTTTTATACAAAAAAAAAAAAAAAAAAAAGTAGTTTACCCTTCAAATTGAGGTAGTAATTTTTTTATTTATACAAAGAGTCGAAAACTCGTTAGAAGACTCTATATTTCAATATACGATTTATTTTTTTTTCTGAACAAAAAACAATTTCATTGTAGTCTGAAATCTTAAACCTGATACTTATATTTTTGCTTACATTATGCTTTAATTTTCTTACTGGATCTAAAACTTTAAAAACAAACCTTACAATTCAGAAGTAATTTAGCACAACGTTACATCAAGTTCTCATAACAGCAAAGAGCGTTTCCTTCTCATTTATTCTATTCGCTCATATTTGTTATTGACTTTATTAAGTGTTTATGTAATGCGCGATATTTCTCTAATTTGTTTGATGCAGATTGTCCGGACATGGGCCCGAACACTTATTCTCCTGATTACCAGTCGAACGCTCTGCCGATCAAGCTATTCAGCTCTGTCGGTCATCGTGCAAGTTGAAGTTATAAATTAAACCGAAAACCTCTTTATGGTTCTTTAAAACAGGTTTTGTGGCAGAAAAAAATATTTTTAGGCCGTGGGTCTATTTTTCTTCAGTAGCCAGCAAGATAAGCTTTAAAATAAGGTGTAAATCAAAGAAATCGATCAAGAATTGAGGAAAATCTCACGTAGAAACCAAAAACAGGCTACAGAAATAATATATAAGGATTTTGTCCATCAGTTTAGATTATAGAAACGTCTCAACGCGATTGTTTAAAGTTGTGACTAGTATTACGATGTACGTTCCGTCGCAACGACGAGCCATTCTGAAAATCTTGCGCCGATCGCTGCGACTCGTGTATAGAGCTACAGATCGCAACTAGTATATCTTCCACATTAACATTGCTTGATCCTTTTTTTATAACTAGTGGTACCTCCACGGCTTTGCCCGTTGTAGAAAATAAAAAGGTCATTTGGTTCGCCTGTATATTTACAAATAATGGATGATGAATTTCTTACAAATTTGCTATGCTTGCCCATGTTACGGTTCCCCGTTATGATAATTTCGAAATTTACTCTTCCACGTTGTGATAATTTGCACGGAAAATTTTTCTTAAAATTGGAATAGAAAAGAACAAAATCGAATTTTAGAAAAATCGCTTCAAGATTCACACCCTTATGCTATAAATTAATTCTGTGTAAAATTTCATGAAAATCGGCTGAACGGTCTAGGATGTGTCTGCGCGTCACAGAGATCCTGACAGACAGAGATCCAGACAGAGATACTTTCAGCTTTATTATTAGTAATAAAGATATTTGCTAGTTATCGTCCCCTCCCCCTTTCAAACCTTCGGCACGCATTTTCCGATCATTCTGTATATTACAAAAGAATAAATTACTATAAGATATGTAAGTTATTGAAATTTAATTAAGCTAAAATGTAATAAATTGCGTCACATACTTATTAATCAAACTGAATAATGCTTTCAAGAACTCTACTTGGTCACTTTTAACTTAAATTATTTTGATTTGCTAAAGTAGTTGAATATAGACACATCAAAATAACTGAAAGATGGCACAGAAAAATAAATAAAACTAATAAGTTAACGAACTTTGAGAAATTAAATTGTAGAATTTAATAAATAGAATGCTGAGGGGGGGGGGGGGGGTGATTGCGTAATAGGTTCGATTAGTTCTACAGCAGCTCTCGCTTTTTATCGAACTTTTGTATGAAAGAAATAATTGCATTTCCACCAAATGATTTAGCTGCTAAGGAAAAAAAAAACAGGTCTTTTTTTTCTTTCCAATATCATAAAAATTCTTTCGATTAAATTAAATAAAAAATGTAATTATATTGCTTCAAATAAAAATGCGTATGTCCAATTATGTTTTTTGTTTGCCTAATTCAATTACATTTGCCGTAGCAAAGAAATTATTAATTATCCTGCATCATTTGCTAAAATAGCTGGAGGAAAATAAAATTTATCGTTCCCTCGGCGGTTGAGAGCAAATGAAATTAAACAGAATAAGAAATAATCATAATAATGAGTTAGCATTAATTATTCTAAAAATAAAGGTTTCAATGGTTTATTTGCAATAAATCATTACGAACATTTTTTTATTGATAAAAAATTTTTGCCATAAAAATGGGAAATAGAGGACTTTTACTAACATATTTCATCAAAATGTTGCATTCTGTGTGATGCACTACATGATGGATTACATATTAAAAAAAAAAAAAAAAAAAAAAAAAAAAAAAAAAAACCGTACTTTTTTATTTATTAAAATATTTTTCTTCAAATAACTAGGGGAATGTGGGGCCAGTGAAATAGTTAAGATAACTTACTTTTTCAAACTGAACAAGTTGGAAATTTGTTCTGAAAATTACGGTACATAAAGAAAGAACAACATATTTTATGATAAAACTTGTATTGAAACATTATTTTTTTATTTTTGACAGTAAATTTGTACCTCCAAATAAAAGTGGAAAAAATTCACTTTTTTTTTCATGGGGCAAAGTGAAAAACAAAATATTTTGCTCACAAAACATTTTCCATTCTACAAATTAAGATTGTGATTACTGCAAAAAGAGAAAAAAAAACATTAATTTGAATTTTTGGCACCTTGAATTCAAATTATGTTTTTCGCAATCACGAGCGTGTGTGTGTACGAATGCGCGTGTGTGTTTGTGTAGGCGCATGTGTTTGGGTGCGTGTGTGTGTGTATGTATGCATGTGTGTGCGTGTTGTGTATGCAGTGCTGTGTGTGTACGCGCGTGTGTGTGTAGGCCTTCGTGTGTGTGTATGTAGGCATATGTGTTTGTGTCTGTGTGGAGGCATGAGTGTGTGTATGTGTGTGTGTGTGTTTGTGTCTGTGCGCAGGCATGAGTGTGTAGGCGTGTGTGCGTAGTAAATGGACGCCTCCGAAGAGAAGAAGCGGAGAGCTCAAGACCGGGGGACAGCCGCGCCTGGAGGACGGCGGGCGGTGGTGCTGCAGAGGCCCTAGTCCAAGCTGAAAAAGTAACGGAACATCAAAAAATGTCAAATGAAAACAATAAGCAATCGTGATTGCTCAAAAAAAAAAAAAAAAAAACAGCACCAATTTTCTTTGTTACTCATTTAAGCACTTAATATCGTTCGAACCCTCATTTTTCAGTTTACCTACGAAAAGGGATCACCCAAAAACAGACCAACACAGAAATTTTCTGAAAGTATTTAAAATATGCTTAGTAGAGTACCAATCAAGTTGTATAACTGCATCAAAAATCAAGAGTTATTCTTTGTCCAATATTCTCTTCAACATTGCACAAAATGTAAACAACTGGCTGCGCCTGCAATAGGGCAAGATTCCTTTCTAAGGCAATAAGCACATCCTGACCGCTGATCATCATACCAACCATGAGGAAAACGCAAAAAAAAGGCAAAGACTGTAGGGTCTGGTGGGGTAAAGTGGTCATAAAATCAAGGTTTTTTAACTTAAGTGGATAACAAGTAAAAGAAATTCCTTAAACATTTAAACTTTGTTGTTATTTTGCATTACGTTAATGAAGAACACAATACATTGAATTTTAGAAAGAAAAATATTTATTTAAGTACTTTTATGCCACTTTCTTTTCCCTATGTATTTATGACCACTTTACCCCATGGCCCATGGGGTGGGGGAAAGTAGTCATAGTATGGGGTAAAGTGGTCATACTTAAAAGAAGATGCAAAACCAGTATGAATAACCACATTATTTATATATTTTGGTTATTTATAATGATTACACTAATAAACACGAGTATATGCATGTATACACGAGTACATACGTGCATACATGAGTATACAAGTATAGACATGAGTATATGCATCTATGCATTAGATGCGAGTTATTTACATGTCTAGTCGAGTATATACGTGTATACCCGAGCATATACGTGCGTACACGAGTCTTCACGAATATACAATATATATGTGTCATGTGGAAATGTGTTTGGTAGAGTATAAACGAGTATTTACGCGTATTGACGTTTATATACCTGTATAAACGAACATCATGTGCATGAATGTATATCTCTCGAGAATATACGTATGTACACGAATATATACGAGTATACACGTACATATACGAGTATACACGTACATATACGAGTATACACGTACATATAAGTGTACATACGTACATATACGGGTATACACGAGTATGCATGAATATACGTTTATATGTCTAATGCGTATATGTACTTGTATACACCAGTATGGACGTATATAAGTACATATAGTTGTATATACGTAAATTAGGTGTATACACTAGTATATGCGCGTCATCAAATGCTTGTATGTAGATGTCAACTAGTGTATGTATTCACGATTATATATTCATGGATATATCAGATGCTTTTATGCGCGTGTATACTCGAGTATATAGGTATGTGTCCAAGTATTTACGTGTTACGTATTTCAGGAGGCTCCACCCCCTGCTCGTTCTGCTCGACAACCCCGTTCCCCACCAGCGGCGGGTAACAATTGATGCCTTTAATGTTTTTGATGATTTAATAGCCGGCCCCGTATCTCCGGTTACTTAAGTATAAGAGGGGTGAGACAGGGCGAAATGGCTTCCCCTGAATCTCCTACATCCAACAGAACCAGTATTGACCTGGTAGACGTTGCCAGTTCGTAGGAGATTGAGTTACAGCCGCAGACAGAAACGCTCAGAAATTAATGCTATAGAGTAGGCAGCTCTGCCCCTGCTCGTTTTGTTCGCCAACCCCGTTTGTCCCCTGCGGTGACTCGAAACCGACTGCATTTGACAATTATTAATTTCAAGTTTCTTCACCCGGATATCCGTCCCCTTAAGGTTTAGTGGGATGAAACAAAGCGGAATAGCTTAATCTGAACGTCCTGCATCCAACGGTACTAGCATTGACATGGAAGACATTGCCAGTGCAGAGAAAATAGGTTTAGAGATGCACAAACTGACAGACGCGCAAAGAAAATAATTGTAAAGATAATCGAGTATGTACGGGTATAGACGAATATATACGTATATAGAAATATTCTTGTAGACACCCATGTAGGTATTTATTGGTACAAATATGTAAATGGCTTTTTTTTGTATACCTGTAACTCTAAATACCGGTGTATAATCGTTTATATACAGGTTAAAGCAAGTGTTTACACGCGTGTTTACAAGTTCATACTCGTGTACACACGCATATACGAGAATATACTCGGGCCGACATGTATACCCACATACAGACTCATGTATGCATGTAGTTACATTTATGCTTCTCCATGCCCGTATATACTTTTGTATACAAATATATAGTATATGTATATAGTATATAAGTATATACACGTGTCGGCACGCTCATATACGTATTTACGTAAAGCAACGTATTTATTCGGACATGTGCATCTATATACTATTATACGTGTTTACGTACCGAAATAGTAGTATTATACGCATGTGTTCGTAAATTAAACTTTATTTCATACCATTTACTGTAAAAAAAATACATGTTTGGTGAAATGAATATTTAATTAATATCTGCTTTGTACGTTAAGATTGAGTGACAGTAGAGCAACGATTTACGTTAAGCCTAATTATATGACCACTTTACCCCATCTTACTTGAATTGCTCTAAAATATTATGTAAAATAAATACAGATAGCTGCTAAAGAGTAAGTGTTCTTGAGACATGTAGGAAGCTTCCCGTGCCATCAGTTTGTTCGAAATTTACTTAAACAAAATTTCCCTGAGAAGTTAAAAGAGCTGTTTAGATTTTTAAGTTTTTCATGTGCACACAAAATATTTTTTTTTACTAAATAAAATATTGGCAGTTGTAAAATTTCGTACTCAAAATGTAATTTCTAACTTCTCTACTCTAAAATTAAAATTTTATACTTATTCGAGCATTAATTTCCAAGTTACAGCCATTTATTTGATGTATGACCACTTTACCCCACTGACCACTTTCCCCCACCAGACCCTATTAACTTTTGAGACTAGATCGATATTTAATTACTAATTTAGTAAGCAAATACATCAATGGGGTCGTTTCCAATATTTTAAAAGTATTTTTATTCTGAAAGAACATGCTTAAAAATATAGGATCTAACCATTTTTTAAATGATTTGTTTAAGTTTAATATTTTTAAAAAATTACTTAAATCGGTGATTTTTCATTGTTTACATTTCTTGCCGATGACCTCACAAATGATGAAATGCCATTCTGTGTTGCCATTCACTGAGAAAAACTTTTTATTACCTTCTTTACTCACGTGCATTGGCAACGATATGGTTAATAGCAAGCGTAGAGCGCAATTTTAATTCGCTTCTTGATTATCGTAACGCGAAAACGCGATAGAAAGATGTGCCAAAGAGCATCATTTGTGACGTCATCTAGACCACGCCTTGTTTGAAAAATCGGACATTTTAAAAAACTAATTAAAAATTAACTGTTGGGAAAATGCAAGAATTTTCTGGGTCCATGTTATTTTTTGCTAATTCTATCAAATTCAGCGACTAAAAGTACTACTTTTGACTGAAGGAAACAACCCCATTTAAGTCTTTCGCTCCTGATTGCAAATTAGAATAGACACTTAAAATTTTGCTGAAGAGCAAAAATGGCCAATTGGAGTTACGAGACCTAAGTTAGATGACCCATCTTCGATTAAAAATAATTATTAAAAGTTGGACATCAAGTACTACAAGACGTTGAGATTTTGTAGATGGGTGGAAAAAACAGTGTAAAGGACAGCCATCTTGCTTTTGAGGGGAGAGAAATTAACATTGGTGAAGTTTAAGTTGTCAACTATTTAGCAAAGTCAGTAAGAATTTGTACAGATGTCATTGCACTAAAATTGTTTCATTGGAGTAATTTGAAGTTTTAATCCATTGGAGTAACTGACGTTAATGACGTAACTTGACATAATGAAAGTTTAACACCGAAAAAAATGTAAAGTTTAACCTTCCGATTAAAAGAGGAATGAATGAGATCCCATCTTCACTTGAAAATTTTTAACTGCTGTCATTAAATTAATAAATAATAACAATTTCAAGTTAAAGCAGTTTATGAATAAAGATTTATAATTTTTCGAACAAATTTCATGTTACTAGTTTTGGTCAGCTTTAAAACTATGTGAAACTAGAAATGGTTGGATGGTTTCTGACATTACTTTGTGTCAAATTTACGTGACTAGATTTTTAAAGTAGAAATTAATTTTCAATTTTTCTAATTTAATTTTTTAAAGAAACAATTTTTTTTCTAGAGGATGTTTGAATTTTGTACCAAACACTGCGCAAGTTCTGCAGGAATTGCTGTAAAATACAGCTTTTAAAGTAATAAACATAGATTATTTCAGATTCAAATATCGAAATAATCAGATCAAATAAACAAAAAAGAAGGAAACTCGGAATTTTTTTTTCTAAAGAGGAAAAGATTTATGCTACGTGATGTTACATTTTTCAAAAAACATCTGTTTATATAATATTCAATCTTTTTGTAATTTCAATACTAATATTTTTGTTTTCTTCAATAAATGAAATTAAAATCTTTAATATTAAGAAAAAAGTCGTTCAGTTGTACAAGATGTCCACCCTACACACATTGTGAAAATGTTTCGTTTCGCTTGAAGGAAGTAAGGAAAAACTACATTCCATTGGAGAAAAAAACGTAATCTTTTCGTACTGCCATTCGAAAAACAACAGCAACTAATTAATAGCATAGAAACAAACATATATCCTAAATCTATACAAATGTTTTATCTGTATAATGTCTATATCCTTTAAAAAGAAGGTAAATTGGGTTTAAGCCTAAAAAAATTCTGAATTTAAACCTACGTTTTCTTTTGAGAATAATTACAATTTTACGATCCTTCAAAATAACAGAAAATAATACCTATACGCATTACATTTCTTCAAACAGAATCCTCTGGGAATTTTCGAATAATACTTCACAAGGATTTTATTTACTTGCAAGTTATATCAACGATTTCTTATCGCACAAAACAATTTCATTTGCAAGAAACATGAAATTAAAATTCCTTCAGTTACATCCAAAGGCAAAGTTTCCAATTACTAAATCGCGAAGCCTCGTTTGCGAAATGTACATTCAATACAATACTGTTTCATTCTTTCAGTCCCGGGAGGTCCAATTACTGAAATTTTGTTTACCAGAAAGCAAAGTCAAATAAATTTTTCCAAAGCTTTTAATCCAGTCACGTCCAATAATTGGAAAAAATCAATTACAATGTATATATGTATGTAATCATTGTGTGTCTCCTCAAAAACATATTCTAAATCTTCTCAAAGAAATGGATTTTCGTTGCTTTAACAAATTCAATTAAGCTCTCCGCTGATTTACTTGATGAAATGTTTTGAAGGTATTGTAATTTTATCGAGTTTTTGTAAGGAAATCATTGAAAAAAGAAATAATAAATGCACCGCATGTTTAAAACCTTTGTGACAAAACTGTTAAATTAAAAAAAGCGCATTATAGAATGCAATGATTTTTTTAACTTTAATTAATCATATACAGTGCGAAAGATTTAATTATGTTTTTTTGTTGTATTTTCTTAGACAATGAATATGAAATCCTATAGTTTTTCTCTGGACATGAAATTGAGTAAATGAATATGTATTTTTTAAATTTTAGAAATTATTTAAACGTTAGAAATAAAAATTGAAACACATATCAGAAACCTTTTGTAACAAATTAGTCAGTGTTATGATTTGTGAAATGTGTTATGAAAATAGATGGTTCTTTTTATCCCTTTTTGAGGGAAATGACCGATTTCGACACCAAGTTCTTGAATTAAAAAAATTCGACTCCCGACTCTGGGTCTTTCCCCCGATGACGCCGATTCTGCAGCCATGCTTTTTACTGTGAAATAATTATTGTTGATAAGATTTGTTTTTCTTTTCACTATGAAGCTTTAATCTATGTATTCAGTTTTCGGCAGAGAAATTCGGAGAATTTTTTTTCTTTTTGATTGTGAAATTTTTTACTTTTTGTTGACATATTATTGTTTTTTATTTATTTTTAAACGTACATTTTTTCATTAATTTTTGGCAACAGGGGAAAATAACTTTTCTCTTAGATATAATGTATTTATTCTAATGAGCTTGTTATTTTTAATTCTTATTTTTTGAATGAGTTGTCCATCAGAGTTCTGATTAAAGTTAATTCTATCGCCCCACTCACCCGACATGTAGAAATTTTGTACTTTACAAATACTTGCACTGTAATTCTCAGCGAGTAAAGGTGATTCATGGTTAAATCGGTTTTATCACTTTACAAAGTAAATCAGAAGCTATAAACATACATTTCAAGGTTGGGCCAATCCCACCAGAATTAGTGGGACCCAATCCCATATTAGACCCCGAAATTTGGTCAAATCAAACATTTAAAAATAGCCTTTGATCACATTTTATGAAATTCATCCTCACTTGTTGGAATGAGGTTGTTTCCTTTAGTAAAAAATACTACTCTTAGTCAATAAAATTGAAAAAAAAAAAATAATAATATGGAGCAAGAAAAAATTTTCATTTTCCCAACGCTTAATTTTTAATTAGTTTTTTAAAGTGTCCGATTTTGAAAATAAGGCGTGGTCTTTATGACGTCACAAATGATGTACTTTGGCGCATTTTTCTACCGAGTTTCCACGTTATGATAATCAAGAAGCGAATTAAATTTTGACGCTCTACGTTTGCTATCAACCATATCGTTGCCAGTACATGTGAGTAAAGAAGGGAATTAAATACTGTGTGTTCTCTGTGAATGGCATTTCATCATTTGTGATGTCATCGGGAGAAGAGTAAGTATTGAAAGCGCACGCATTAAAACCTTTTTTTTTTAATATTAAACTTAGTCAAATTATTTAAAAAATGGTCAGGTCATATGTTTTTAAGCATGCTCTTTCAGAAAAAAAAACTTTTAAAATTTTGGAAACGGCCCCATTCTTCCATAAATCTTTATTGAACCAGGTCTAATGCTTGCAATTTACTTAAAAACAGATTTAAAAGCCAACACTGGAACTTATAAGCATAGCTTTTCATTCATCCCCCGGAAAATTTTGAGTAGAAGCTCAAGCTTCCCGAGCCTTATGGGCAATCAGGATACGGAAATCGTATGCACAAATTAATTCAATACGAAAATCACGATGAGTAGATTGCCCTCGATTAAGTAGAAACAGCAGCGTTATTTAGACTCATACATGATTCAATTATTGTTGCTTTGAATGAATCATTATACAAATAACAAGCATTGTTATTTCTAAGCTTCTCCGATTCATCCTATTAAATCCGAGCAATTTCAGGACGCATTAGAGCAAGAAGTCAATTTAAAAAATTTTCGTTGATTGTATCTGATTGTAAGATCACGTCACTAATCGTGCATTTAATTTTAAGCTTTCGTAAGAACATTGAAATAATTATTGCACACATTCAAGAAAGGCGGATATGATAAATGCTAGATTCTGTTTTAATAAACAAGATATTTCAAAGCAAAAATACAAATACAGCATTAAAAGAATAATATTACAGAAATATTTTGATTTTCAACTAATTGTTTCGCTTTTTTTACTGTAAAAAGTGTGCAAAGCATGTATTTATGCCCTCTCAGTATATTAAAAAAAGAAAACTAAATACAGGTAATAACAAAAATAAAAAAATACAAAAACCCTTACGTGGAGACAACTTTGATAGTACTAAGAAAGTCTGTACCAAATTTCAAGCAAATCCGTGCATTAGAACTTGAGATATCTTGTCAACTATATCGAAAAACTAGTTTCGAGAAAAAAGTGTTTAAAGTTTGCAATCTCATTTCAGCAAGAGAGAGTTTATTTTAACAAAATTAACAGCAACTCCAAATATAATTTTTAATTTCCATGCATCCTCTTGGAAACTTATTCTTAAAGGTCTAGACTTTGAGAATATGAATGGAGAAAAAAAAATCGATTTTTTTGAATTTCTAGACTAGAATATCCCTTTCAGTAAGAAAAGTTCAACTAAAAGGAATGAAAAGGAAAACAATTGAAAAAAGTCATTAAGAGAGGTGTAAAGATTAAAATAAATGAATTATAAATTTTCGATCAGTTTTCGTGGATACATACTACTAATTTAAATGCAAAATCATATTAAAATGCTAAGTAAATAAAATGCTAACTAAACAGTAAATATTTACTTTTGTGCCAAAGTGTAGTCTTGAGTAAATTCAACGTAAATTAGACACAAATTTTTAGTGGAATTTGAAATTGTCCTTGCAAACGTGTTCCCTGTTTATGATGGCTTTGTTCCAGCTTGAAATGTTAATTTATGCAAACAGCATTACGTTTTGAATGCGATGAAAAAAAAAAAGTGTAATTCTCCAGCTAAGTAAATATTTACTTTCTGAGATCAAAATTTATTTAGATAAAATATTAGATGTTTTCGTTTTCTTAGTCAATGAAGTTTAGCATTTACTACAAGAGAAATTTATTAATTCTTCTTCTTTTATTTGATTTGCCGAGAATTGTGTCAATATTTATTTTAGAAGACTGCACAATGTATTGAGGGCTCATTTTCTTTTTATTAATGAACTATGCGCTCAAAAACTTTTAGTGTTTCATTTATTTAAGCAAAATATTTTTGGTATGTCAAATGAATAAATTGTTTATACTTAAGAAAAAAAGCTGGAATGTCAATCACGCAATTAAATTCTATTTAATTTCAGACGTGGGGACTAATAAAAAAAAAGGCTTTCAATGACTTTCGTACCAACCATCTAGTATGTTCATATCAACTATTTAGTTTTGGTTAGAAGTGTGACATCCATAGCAACACATCGATGTCACGAATTAAAAATCGATGGTATTGATGCATCGATCAAAAAAACATCGATGTTTTCAAACATCAATGTAATTTTTGACTTACAACAAAATATGATAACAATATGAGTATCAATTTTTGAAAATGGCCTGTATTATCTTACGCATCTTCGGCGGTATTTTTTTCCTGACTGGAATAGACTACATAGTTAAACTATTATGATATAGGTGGCACTAAAAGCATAATAAATGTGTCAACATTTCACTTTGCTCTGCTATTACTTTGCCTCACATTCCCTTATATATTTCTCTGTGTGTGAGAAACTAAGACTCAATTTTCCTTTATTTTCTGCAGTCACGCGTACTAAAAGGAAAAAGCCGAAATATCTTTTAATTCTTCATTACAATATTGTTTGTAAATGGAGGACGTGTTATATTTCTTTAATGAGGAGACTTCTATTGAATGGAACATTCATCCATCAATGTAACCGGAAGACAACCGAACAAGAGACTAGTCAAATATAAATTTCACTAAAAGCATCGCGAGCTTCGGAAGTAATTAATGATAGTGTTTCGCATAATATGTGGTAATGAGGAATGTTCTTTGTGCAATAAAAATATTTTATTCTTAGCGTTGAATTGAATCGTGTTTTTTTAAATGAATTTACTGTATACGACGTATATAATTTTTTAATGGCAGTTTACATGAAAAATATAATTAAAAAAAGAAAGTTTTGTTGAAGTATTTAAATTTTTTTATCTTTGTGTGGCAATTCCATATTTTTAACAAGGAGGTTGATTTAATCATGTTAGGGAATTATTCAGAAATATTAAAGTAACAAAAATAAAATACAATTTAACAGAGGATGTTTTTGTTAAGTTGTCAGGAAGAGAGTTTGAATTCAGAAATACTAAGCATAAGGTAATTTTCGAGTTCAGTTAGGTTTTATTTTTAAAGCCTATCTTCTTTCCCCTGACTGAATGGAAGTTTCCGTTACAACAGAGAGCGCTGTTCTGAGCATTTCTAATAATACTTCGTTTTTCCATTAAATTTTTTTAATGAAAATTGGAAAAATGTGCGATCAAATTCAAGGAAAAAATAAAAACAAATTTTTTAAAATTTCAAAGGCTTTTCGTTTACATTTATTGTCACCAATCTGCAACAAGCAAAATGCTCAAATCCTGAGCTACGTACGTTAGTATATAAGATATAACGATATAATGCATGTTTTTTTTTTTTGGTTTAGTTTTCAGAAGCATATTATAGCATTTTAAAGTTTAAATAAATCTAAATAGAAAAAAAAAACTAATTTGAATGCTGAAATTTTGAATTCAAATTATGCTTTTCGCAATCACGAGTTTAGGCAAAACCCTACTCATTGGAGTTATTGTTTCTAGAAACGGCTCCTGTCCCCTCAAGCCTGCCCGTCCTCCTGGGTGGTTACGTGTGTACCTATTTGTGTATGTGTGTGCAGGCATGTGTGTGTGTAGGCGTGCGTAAATGCATGTGTAGGTGTTCGTGCGTGCATGTGTAGGCTAGGCTTGTGTGTGTGCGTAGACCTGCGTGTATGAACGTAAGCGGGAGTGTATGTGTGTCAGTGTCTATGTGTGTAAAGGCGAGCGTGTGTGTGAGTGTGTATGGGAGCGCGCGTGTGTGTAGGACATGCACGCCACCGGATTCTGGGTCAGTGGTCAGGACCAGAGGAGGTGCGTCTGCAAAGCCCGATGGACGGTGGTGCTGCGAAGGCCCATGTTCCAAGCTTAAAAAGGAACCTAAACATCAAGGACGGTCAAATGAAAACAATTAGCAATCGTGACTGCTGAATAATATTTTTCAGTAATCTAAAAATGGAATTTCTTATTTTTGACAAGGAACTTTTTTACCAGTTTCGTGAAAGGAAATATATTAGAAGAACTCAAAACATCTTCAAAAGTTTGAAGCAGTTACTGATAGACATACAGAAAACAATTGCAAAGTTCTTAATAGTGATAAGATGTTAAGTTGCAATGATTTTGAATTCATTGATTTATTAGTTATACAGGCCAGAAAATTTGAACATTTTCAAAGTTTCATAAAAACTGCAAATAAATGATTTCACTATAACATACCGTTTGAGAAATCAAGGAGATGGATGGTTGCTCTTCTGAAGGGAAAATCTGAATGCTGATAGCTCTAATTTCACCAAGACTAATTTATCGCCACCATTTAAAATAAAGAGATTTTGAACACGTGCTTTCTTGGGGGAAAGAAAAAGTTCAACAGATTCAACCAGGATACGTATCTATTAATCAAAATCTCGTATGTGCAGTATCAAAAGATTGGCTTTAAGCTTGTCGACCATGAGTCAGTCATAAAAAAAGCAGCTCCCATAGAAAGTAGGCTTGTTAATTTCCGGACGGAACGTCTTGCGTTTTTTGTTTTTGGTATAGCATCATTATTAAATAAAAAATTATTATTAAATAAATAAAAAAAATTAAAAAAAACGACTGCATAAAACCGAAAAAACTGAAAAGAAAAATCTGTAAACCCAGTAGTTTAGAATGTTATTAAGTACTACTGAATAACTACACCATTGAAATAGTTTTATAATCGATACACACATAGAACAAATCATAAATTCAAAAGCAAAATTGAAGGATCAACAGTCGGGGCCTATTCCTTTTTGAGAAATTAAGGAACCCCGTAAAATTTGAATAGGCCCCGACTGTTGATCCTTCTATTCTGCGTTTGAATTTATGATTTGTCTCATATGTGTATCGATTATAAAGCTATTTCAATGTTGTAGTTATTCAGTAGTACTTAACATTCTAAACTACTGGGATTATAGATTTTTCTTTTTAGGTTTTTCGGTTTTTACGCAGTCGGATTTTTTGTTTTTATTTAATAATTATTTTTTATTTTACACTTTTTAGTTAATTTTCATTGACCTAGTTATGATTATAAGACGGTAAATTTCGCAATTTTGTCATTTAATTGAGATAGTTTAAATCGTGAGGATTATTAAGTAACTTACGGTGGTCTAAACTACTAACTATTAGTCCCTCTAGAAAACTAACTCTGCTTTAAAATACATATGCTTGACCTTTAGCAAAAATGAGCAAACTTTAGTCTACCACAGCCTGTGCAACTCATCAAGGGCGCCTATATGGGGGGGGGGGGCAAGTGCGGTTCAAGCCCCCCAAGTTATTAAAAATGTCAAATTTTAATAACTCTAATCTGCACTGAAATCAGTTTCCATGGGGGAAAATATCCTGGTAAACCATGAAGAAAATATCTGAGCCCCCCCCCTTACAATTTTGCATATGGGCGCTCTTGTAACTCATGATGACGAGAGCTCGGAAACATCGTTTGTCAGATCTTTCTCGCAATACTAAAAAAGCTCGTCAAGCAAGTACATATCGCGAAATTTAGTCCCCTGAATCACGACAAAAACAAATGCAACATTTTATAGATGAAAATCAAATTAGTAGACGTGAACATAAAATGCAGGCAGTCGAAACGCTACCTGCATTTGTTGCACGCTGAGTCGCACTCAGGTAGCATGCGACACGATCCCGAAATTACAATATCGAGACTGGTTGTTGATATTGTTACCTAGGTAGGTAACTAGGGTGTAATTACACAAATTCTGAAGAGTGTAGCGTTCATTGTTTCAAAAACTCAAACTGTTGGAGGAACTTTGCACTACGGTTTCAGCAAAATTCAAAGCACTTGCGTAAAGATCAGAATTGGCGGAGAGCAGGTAAATTCTTATTAGCGAAACGAAACCGACCTTGGTGGCGGAGAGGTAAAATACTCTTGCTTTGCGACCTATCTGAGATTCAAGTTGTGGGTCCGGACACCACTCAGGTCATTTCCTCTATTAGTGCAACGAAAATGTCGTGTTTGTGTATTAAAATAAACAAATGACTGGTGTATGTTTGTAGTTAAAAAGCATGAGCTTGATAAATCGTTCAAGAAAGTCAGACGAAAGCTTAATTTTTGTCAATATGTAACCTTTCAAGCAATTTCTCTGTAAGGGTACAGAAAATTCTGGTGTAACCATACGCAGGAATGAGTGAGACGTTACGCTATAGTTACATTACCATGGTGTAACCGTCCGCAAGTGATGTATAACTTTACATTAGTTATAACAGTTAAGTTACTCCAGAAGCAGTGGAGGGAGCTAAGCTGCCCCTGATTTTATGGAGTAAGGTCACACAAAATTTTTTACAGTGCTGTTTGAGCACGGTTAACTAAAATTTCAATTTTTTACTAATTTCAAGGATAAGAAACATTAATACAAATTGATTTAGGTTTAGCAAAATGAAACTTTAAAGAACATCTAAGTCTGAAAGAGAAAACAAGGTTAAAATTTTCAGAAACAAAAAAGGCATCAAAATTAAAGTGTAAGCTTCCACTTTCTTCAGTTGCTGTCATAAAATTTCAGCCGACGGAAGTGTCTCGAGAGGCAATAAAATATCCTTATAGAGTGCTACTGAAAAATAGCTTGTGATCCTCTAAAATGTCTACTTACTAAAAATTGAAGCGTCGCTGTAAGCTGACGACAGTCAAACATTAATCATACATTTCAATGAGACTGCAAGAATGTGTTTTAGATTCAAAACGAACTTTAATGCACGAATATTGAAAAAAAAAAAAAAAAAAAAAAATAAACTGTTTAATTTTATTTCTATAGCATTAAAATATCGGTGCATTTGACCAGTTATCCCCTCTGAACTATCTGACAGTCCAGAATTGATGATGTACTACGGTCGGTGCTTCAGGACCACGTTGACCAATAAGGGCAAGTCCCATTTTTTTTATAGGATAGCAAAATTCGCTAGATCGTAATTTTATCAAAGACTTTATAATCTTGATTTCATCAAAAAGCTTTACTGATGATCAAGCGTTATCAATAAACCATTTCGTATCACCAGACCAATTTTTAGCTACCGTTATTACAAAAGAGTCTTGCCAAAATTGTTTAATCTTATCTTCAGTTTCTGTTTCTTCTTGATTCTCTATAGTTTACTCGAAAAAAAAAGTTGCTAACTGTTCAGAAATCCTTATTTATTTTGTTGATGAGTTCAAAGAGAAAAATGACGTTTTGTACCGCCTTTTTCCCCTAAGAGTTGATAATCCTTGAACAGTAACTCTAGGCTGGCAAGATCATGGTTAGCATCATTAAGACTCCTGGGTCCTTATTAAGACATTGAAGGATCGGGTGGAGGATAAATCCAGTGCTGCACATATGTGCACGAACTGTGCAAAAGAGGGATCAAAAACCATCAAATACTTATCAGTGCCCAGAATGTGACGATTGATCTATATCCTTTCCAATGAAGTAAATATGGAATTTTGATAATGTTTTTTAGTTTACCAAATGTGGTTCAGTTTTTTAAAATGCTGAAAGCAAAATTTGATAGTCTTTTTTGCGTATTTTCAGAATTGACCTTAATAGGGATCCGCGTTTCTAACAAGATCAATTCACCATTTCTTGTTAAATTGATGACAAACATAATTTAAACTTCAACTTTTACATGCAATGATTTTATCTCATTTTTTTGTCAGTTGAAGTTACAAAAATTGGAACCAATTGAATCATAAATGAGAGTGATATATGGTACTGTAGGTTGGCCATATTTGGTATAGATGCCTCATATCCCTTTGAAATAAGCCCATTCTGGGAAAGCCCGTTTGTTTGTATGTATACTTGGGACTTTTTGGTATATCAAGTGTAATTCGCTAATAAATCACCAAATGCTCTCTAATACCGTCGCTCTCTAACGAAGGTATGCTTCACGAATGGATGTACAGTTGGCTCCAACTTTGGTGAGATTAAGTAAAGTTGTTGGTTATTGCAAAATTCTCACCAAGTTTGTCGCCAAGTTTGACTAGATGTTGATAAGTTTGTTACCAACGGTCAACCACTCTTGAATTGATTATTTCATAAAGGGCGTATGTCCAATGGATTACCGTAGGACTTAGGCCCTTTATGAAATAATCGATTCTCTTATATTACGAGTAAAACTGCGTCCAGTTGTTTCCAAGTTCAAATCCAAACGCCAACATAAAAAAAAGACTGCAGAGTAAAATATTTAAACTGCCACGGTTATTTAAAATCTTCATCATAATCTTAAAATTTACGCATGAATAACTCTTATTAAAAATTTAACTTTAAAGTTATAGCATTCAAATATATTTTTAGTATAAAACTGTTTTATAAATTTTGGAGTAAGAAATTGTTATTTGTTCAAAAATTTTCTAGAGAAAATTATAGCTTTTTCTTTCATCAACACCATCTGAACCTATTTTTAAATCAACTTGCAATCTTCACAAAATCATGTGTTGTAAGGAGTTTCATCTACAGTCGATCTTTCAATCTTAACAAATATGTGTCATAGAAAAACCTTGAATCAGACTGCACAAAACGTATAATAAGTAAACAAATAAATAAATAAGTAAAATTAACAAAAAAAAAAAAATCATTTGAATTTTGGCTTCTTGAATTCAAATTATGATTTTCGTAATCACGGATTGTGATAGGACCCTACTCGTTGAGTTTCTTGTTTCTCAAAATGGACAGGAATAGAAATAGAGAAAAAATTCGCACCCGTCATTTTATGACTGGTGATTTCCTAGATTAGCTAATACGACTCACATCCATAAAAAAAAAGAAATGGTCGTTAGGCTGCGGTAATAAAGATCTGCTTATTATGGCGAATCCCCCTTTCCCCCCCATAATCAAAAATCAAGATGAAATTTACAAATTCTATTAAGAATTCGAACTCTTGTGAACTATGTTTTTATTATTCCTACTCGTGTAGAGAGATTGTACGTGACGCAGCCAGAGTTAGCGGGTGGAATGAGACAGAATGAAGTGATGAGTAGGTGGTGGAAGAATTATTGCTGTTGATGTTTTCAACCCCTGACACACAATGGAAGGGGGTTATAAGTTCGACGTGTCTGTGTATCTATGTGTCTGTCTGTGGCACTCTAGCGCCTAAACAGATGGACCAATTTTGAGAAAAAAAAATGTTCGAAAGGAGAGTTGATCGAGAGTGTTCTTACCAGGAAACATCACGATCAAGGAAATTCAAAAAAATTCCAAATTGGTGGCATTCGAAAGAGCATTGGAAAACATGTTTATGGCACTGAAACTACGTGCCCTCGTGACCACATTATCGAAATATGAGGTGTTAAAAATTGCCGAAATTTTTAGTAAAGTCGCCAAATTTAGTGAGTTTTGTTCAGAAATGGAAGGTACGGCGCGAATTCAACATCTGCATTTGACAAGACATTTCACTTCCATATTTGATCACCACCAAAGTGCGTGAGAAATATCGCATTAATTCTTTACTCGGGGTGACTACCATGGCGCGGGGTGCCGTGGCACAGACTGCGGCATTGAAATTTTTAGGGACTTGTGTTCCGGGATATTAACGTGCAACTGTATAGGGGAAAACGCCGCCGCCCGAAATATTTGTTTTATTTTATTGTAAAAAGAATGGAAATATAATGTATATTGACTTCAAATCATATTTTCTTTTGGCGAATACCCTAGACCCCAAGGGGAGTTCCTTCAAACATTTGTTTCCAACTATAGAAATGTGAATGTGGGTGTGTCTTTTGTTGCTTTTCGAATAACTAAAAGTAATTTTCTCGAATAATTTAATTTGAACCTCCCCTCTTAAACGTTATGGAGAAGGTCAAGATAAAAATGTCTTTTAGCATTTTAGGTAGTAGTAGTAGATGTAAGTAGATTTTACTTCACTAGTTTTCGTGGTTATTATTATTGGTGAAATATATTTTATTTCTAAACTAGGTTCTCATAAGTATTAATTATTTTTTCTTTTAGGTTCTGAGCAAAGCTAATTTGTTTACTTTAGATGATATAAAATATTTAAAAACATTCAAATTCAGAAATTTTATTAAGCAAATTAATATTAAATACAGATCCGACACATACAAAATAAAAACGAAAGACGTTTATGGAAAGGAAAAAAAAACATGCTATTGACAAATATGCTACTGAACAAAAAAATGATTAAAACATAGAAAATCGTGGCACCAGGAACATTTTATGAACTTAAATTTCGTACAGGAAACGCAACGGTCAACTTCTTGCGGAAAACAAAATTGCAGAGGTGTTTCAAATGGAAGTGGCCGAGTTTGTAGTAGCCCAGACTTGTACCACTCATATTTTATCATGTTCGAGTATTGTGGTGCACTAAACTGGAAATGAATTAGCGACTGCAGTTTCAGGATGTTGTCACGTTGAAAAATATCTATTCCTCCCTCCATCATTGCTTTGTCGGATATTCTCTGCGCCAACTGCTTCCAGGATCTGAAGACTCCAACATCTAAAGGTTGAACATTTGCAGTAGCACCTAGTGGAATTTTTTTTAATTCAAAAGTCGCAGCGTCTGGGACCGCTTCCCTCACGATGGAGTCGTCACAATACTGGGTTAGAGAATCTACCACAAGGTGAGACTCATCACCAACATAGGGGAAATAAACGTCTTAAAGCCATCTCTTTAGCAGCACTTTCGTGACTTTCCCTAATGAAAAAAATTTAGTTAAAGTCAACTTTTTGCTTTTGTCAATACCAGAAGCTAATCTGCTTCACATACACGGAGGACCGCGAACAAATAGCATTTGCCTCCGAACAAACACACGAATGATTTACAACACAATGAGAAGGAAAAAACATTCAGGGCACAGATGGGAATCGAGCCTATGACCTCCGGTATGCGAAGCTAGACTCCTTCTTGAGAGCCACCGAGGCCCCAAAGAAACATTTATTAAAGCTTTTGAACAACTAAATTAAGAATTTTCCACTCACCAAACTTCGTAGCTTGGATGCTCAAATTATTAGGCTTGAACATTGTGTGTCTTACACGCGGTCCCAATTCACCTTTGGCTTCTTGAAGAATGATTAGCATTGGTGACAGCAATCGCCCATCGGCACTAATAACTGGCTGAATAGTATAGCTATGAGTCATACTGTGCTTTGATTGAGCAGCAGCTTCTACTTTCTTCACTCTTCGTGTATCTCGACTTCTGCCACTGTGCATCTCCTTGTGGAATCCACTTTGGTCTGAGCTGTACCAGTTGGATGGACTACTTGTTGTACTTGGACATATTTCAGCGGTGAAATTGGAGATGGCTCGTTGTCGTTCAGCTGCATTCTGTGCAGTGATTCTCCCGACAAAACCCGTGATTTTTCGTGACACAATGTTGTACCGAGTTTTAAATTTATGCACCCAAGAGCGACATGCTTTGAAACCCGTAACTTGTTGCATAGAACTATGTTCTAATGCCCAAATACGTATATCTTCGTCATGGATGGGGATATCGCTTCTCACGAGCTTCAAGGAACTTCTGATAAACGTGATGAGAAATATGTTTGTACTTTTAACGCTTCGATATACTAGAAAGAGTGCTTTGTAGTTGTTTCTCCCAATCGTACAACTGGGAAAGGGATGTCATGCGAATCTGAAAGACTTTTTTACTGTAGCTAAACTCAATCTTTTAGATTTCCCAGACTTCCAGTATTTTACTGCCCGTTTCTTGTCTTCAGTCGTAATAACACGCAGTTTATTTCTGTCAGAACTTGGATGATAGCTAGATGCTGATGATTTTTGAGATGCTTCTTCTTCGCAGTCTTCTAAATCACCACTTTCATCGCTTAACACATCATTCTCTCCAAATTCGTCAATAATAAGATATCCCTGCACCTCAAAACTAATGCTTCCTGATGCAACCGTCGTATTAATTAATCCTAAATTGTGTTAAATATACTCGTTAAAATAATTTAAATATTTATAAGAGTATACATAAGATCATAAATACAGAGTTGCGTCAAAAATCAGAACGTTTTCCCAGGAAGTTAAAATAAACTTTTTGACAGTTGCTAAGCTATGCATACATTTCGTGAAATAAATTACACACAATGATTAAAGAAATGAAATTAAGTGCAGATGTAATAGAGGTGGAGTATTATAGTTGCCCCGCAAAATGGCAAGGAAATCCAGTGGAAAATTTTAATAAACAAAAAATAAATAAAGTTTGGCATCAGTGCAAATTTTTCGAGTCACAAAAGAAAGTTCTTTCCAGATGAAATGTTGGAAACTATCAGTCTCTCAATAAATAATGTATCGAGAAGTGTGTTTTGCAGAAACAAAGTATCGTTGAGGCGCTAGCGATTAGCAACTAATAGGTTTGTCAACACATAGTGTCGAGTTACGTGCTGTATTGTACGTTATGTACACACATATTTGTAACTTTATTTGATCGATTGACATCCTGTTCTTTAAACGGTATTTTTTTTTTTTTGGTTATTTCCAAAAATTCAAACTACCAATGGTACCAATAAGTTCTGATTTTTGACACTTTACTATAGTAATAAAGCAAATTAAAATATACTGCAGTGAGAGGTTCCCCGAGCTTAAACTTTTGGGAAAGCAAAAATTCTCAATTTACCGAAAGAAAGTTCAAATTTTGCCGAGCGATAAAATACGAGTATGCGCAAATAATAATGTATGAAAAGTGACTTTCGGGAGTTAAAAAATTGTAATTATGTCCTCTAATTTGCCGAACTGTCAGACGAACTTTGTCGAATAAGGAAAATTTTTGGGAGGTCACAGTGATCTAACATCAGTGCGCTCCTAACTGCAGTCAACAAGAACGACCTCCTATTACTGCGACCGATCTGTCATAGGGTTCGAGCACAAAATCTCGTTTAAAATTCCACAGATGTAATGATATTTTAGCATCCAATAGAACGTATTAACTGAATACATTTGAGTATACCGTTTAAAGTTTAAACTTTTTTGTTATTCTTAAGACTGTCTCTTAAAAAAATGATGTTTAAAACTTTTATGCTTCTGCGGGTGAAATATTTCCACTGAAAGAGTTTATTCGATGATGAAACTGTTTTGAAAAAATATGATAACCGTAGAGAAATGGTAAACACACTTTAAAATCTTTTTTTTTTTGAAAAGTCGTAAATCTGAAGTCTTCAACAGTATCTAAATACGAAGAACACGACATTTTTAAAAATTTCAAACCATGTTCTCAAATTTAAAAAAAAAGATTTCTGTCAGTTATTTCCAGTGTGTTTTTCGTTATGTGTATCGTTTTTAAGTTATGTGTAAGCCCTCTAACAAGTCAAATAATAAAAAAAAAACTGTATTAATTTTTATTTTGCTCGTATTTGAATTTCCTTTTAACGTGAAACATAACTGGTAAAAGTGACTTCAGTATTTTTAAAAATGACTAAATAACATGCAATATGATGTGCATTTACGTTATAGCGGCTTTCAGTTGCAGTGACAAACTTTTTCGAACTACATGGGTTTTGTAATGAACGTCGACTATAAAATTTTTGATAAGAATCTGTTATGAAGTAATTTCCGACATCGTTAGTTTTGCTGTGCAAATTTTTGACATTTACTATCCGCTGTTTTCTTTTTATTAATTATTATTTTTTTCGATTTTAAATTAAAAATTAAACATTTTCGCTAGTAGTGGTCAGACAATAAAACTTCATGAATGATAACATCTTTTGAAAAAATAAATAAGAGCTGGGATACTACAATCCATGATCATTTTCTTTCAACATCATAAACTATCCATTTTATTTCTATTTAATATATAAGCTTTAATAGGCATGTTTTTTTTTTTTACTTATTCATATTAATTCTCGTACATCCACTATAACATTAAAATCTGTTCGCGTCCGTCCGTCTGTCTGTCTGTCTGAAGATCGATCTTCTCGAGAACCGCTGCGAATCGACAGTCGAACGAGATACCGATCAATTCGAAATTTTACAAAGAAAATAATAGGACCAGTTTCGTAATTGTGCGATTTTAATTAGCGGAGATATTAATTAAAACGTTAATTAATATCTCCGCTAACGTTATTCAGGAATTTTTATTTCTTTCCTGTTGCCATTTTGCATATGCGTGAGCAAGTAAAATTCTAATAATTGTTTTAAAAGAGATTTTTTTGGCTGCTGTCCAAATCTTAAAACAATGTTTCCATCTAGAATTTCATTTTAAATTAGTTTAAAATTGGTTGCCCTATTCAGACATAGCCTTTATGTTATCGTCTGTCCTTTTTTTATTTTTTACATTCAACGTTCTCAACTCATTTCAGCATATGAATGTTGTTTCTTTAGCTATGTTTATTGATTGTAGTGTAAGTTTATCATTCACCGGCCTCATATTTTGGTACGCTTAGGATTTGCGACTAATTATGTTTATTTTGTTGGACTTTTTCCCGTCATATGGGTGAGTTTTCGAATTGTAATAACTCTCTTTTTCCTTCCTGTTTCTATTTTTAAAATACAGTTTATATCGTTAAAAGAACATGTTAAATTAAGATTGTTTGGATTTCTTTGTGAAACAGAGTTGAACAAAAAAGATTGTTTTTAAGTATTTTAACTAAAGCTAAATTGGAATCTGATGACTTGGTATTAAATTAATGCTTATTGGTAGTTATTTAGTCTTGGTGCTTTAGTTTCACGTAATCAACCAAAAAGTATGTGTCATTCTATGTAAAAAGCTGATTGTAATTGTACATAAATAGTACAGATGTAGTCTATCAGATGTAGTTCATTTTAACGTGAGCACAGATTATAGTTGATAATGCATATATTTTCATCTTTTGTGCTAATTGAAAATACTCATAACTTGTTTCATTGATAACTATGATTAACGTTAAAGAGATTTTTGCCAAAAATATGCTCCATTGGTGTTTTGGAAACCTTGCATTACGCGTATTTATTTACTCCTTAGCGCTTTAGAAACTGATGTCAGAGTAATACAAAAACATCAGTTGGACATCTCTTTCATTTTTTAAGTAGCCCGTGCAACGCCGGGCACGCAGCTAATAATTATTAATTACTTACAACACATTTCATAACAAGAGTACAAACTTAAATTAGTTAAGTAAAACACACTTGAAATGCACTTAAATTCTGAAATGCATTATTATCACGATTACAAAGTTAAATCCTACGTTCAATTTCGTTATAAAGTTGTAGCTCCTCTGGATAAAGCTGTCTAGTTTCCATTTCTCAGGCTTCATGGTTACTTTTTAATTTTACACACAAAGTAAAGGGTTAATTCAAAACATCGTTTACGCGCTTTGCAGATGACCAGAAATGGGAATGAGAGTTTTGCTAGACGCAGGCAATGAAATCACGTGGTATTTTCCATTTCTTGCCAAGTCTTTAAATTTGGCGAATTTTCGTAAAATTTCGACAGACTTTGACCCCCCATAACTCAAAAACAAAAGGACGAGGGCACACAATATTTGGGTCAAATTTTTTTCAGAATATACTCTTTCGAATGCGACTATTTTTAACTTTTTTCATGATTACTGAACTCGTGATGTTTCCTGGTTAGCTAGGTTGCATCTTTGGATGGCATTAATTAACGAAGGTATTAATTAAAAACCTCTAAAAGGTTTTTCGTAATTTCTGCAGTGAAAACATACTGCATGAATTTAAAAAAATTAATACCAAAATAAAGAGAATTTTTTTCTGCGTGTGATCGAATGTGTTTGGAACTTCCATGTTTCATAGAATTCGAATTATAACTTTTTTTCAAAGCAAATTTCAATAACGGCTATGCCTTTCTTCACGCGATTGATACTGAATTCAATGTTGGTCGACAAGGAAATTAAAAGCAATGATTTAAAATTTTTATCTGTTGCCAGTTTGTATTTAATCTTTACTAATAATAAAGCTCAAAGTCTCTCTGTCTGGATGTCTGGATCTCTGTGATGCGCATAGCGCCTAGACGTTCCGCCGATTTTCATGAAATTTGGCACAAAGTTAGTTTGTAGCATGGGGGTGTGCACCTCGAAGCGATTTTTCAAAAATTCGATTTTGTTCTTCTTCTATTTCAATTTTAAGAACATTTTCCGGAGCAAAATTATCATATGATGGACGAGTAAATTACGAAATTATCATGTCGTGGAATGGGAGAGCGAATGAACATAGCCAATTGGCGAGAAATTCGTCATCCATTATTTGTAAATATACAGGCGAACCGAATGACCTTTTAATTTTCAACTACGGGCAAAGCCGTGCGGGTACCACTAGTAGCAAATAAAATACTTGACATTGATTTTTAATAATATAAGGCTTTTAAAAGGATTTTCAATCATCCCTCTTGATTCTACAGTTGCGACTCAGTCGGAGTTTTTAAAAATTTTTAATTTTACCGTTGCGCTTTATTGATTTATGTTCCTGCATTCGTCTTGTGCCGATAACTATCAAATGTTTAGCAGTGTACGATGTCGTCATATCGTAATCCCCTAGACATCCCAAAATCATTACATAGACACACACGCACACACACACACACAAGCACACACACACACACAAGCACACACACACACACACACACACACACACACACATATATATATATATATATATATATATATATATATATATATATATATATATATATATATATAATAGTACATAATATCTTAATTAATTAGGAAAGGTTAGCAATAAAACAACCAAACCAATACAAATTTACAAATCAAAACTATATTTTATTTTCATACTGCCAATATGTTAGAAAAAGGCTCTGCCAGCAACGATGCGTAGGCATCTGTTTTAAGTTTTCAATTTTAAAACTTTGGAGTACTTGAAGACCTTTCATCAATCATGACTGTCGTAAATAGTTTTCAACGATGGGAATAAATTTGAGAGGAAAATATCTGCCCTTTTTCGCCTTTTCTATTTTTTTACAGAAAGGATTTTTCTTCTTCCTAATATTTTAAGCATGTAAAATATGATTTTAGACAGTGTTGTAAATTGATTGGAATTTTTGCTGTACTAAAATTGTTTTTTCTTGATGGCGTCACTTACAGCAAAACCGGAGTTTGCAGTATTTGTATATAATGGAAAAAGATATATAAAGAAATATATATATATATATATATATATATATATATATATAAAATATATATATATATATAATGAAAAAAGAGTACTATGAAGCTACATTAACTCTGCCCATTGAAAATAGCAGTCGCTTTTTAGAATTAAAAAAAATGAAAATTCTACGGATAAAATCATTGAGTTGTAAAGGATAACAAACAATTTTGATTTTTTTTAGAAACCTTCTTACATTTATTAAGTGTGTTGATCTGTAATAATACGTTATGGCGTTTGCACGGGTACTAAAAACTATTCCAGAAAAATCACGATTCATGTTTGAATTTTAATTACATCGTAAATAAAAAAAATATTATTAGTTAAAGTAAACTAAAGTTAAGAGAAAAAGGAAATTGGTTCGTGTTAATGAAAAAAAAATGCTTTAAATCTATGACAGATGCCGGTACGCATTATGTGATTTCAGCGAACAGGTCAATTTTTTGTGTGAATAATTAATTGCTTTTACATTAGCCATTTGTCCACGCATGAAGATGCTTTAAATAAACAGCTGAAATTGTCACTTTTTCAGTAAGTAAGCTTACATTTTCATTTTATTCAAAGATTGGACTTTTCCTGTTTTGCCAGGTTTTGTCTTTATATGATAAACATTCTCTTTTTTTTCTGCTTCTATTGTGCTCTATTGCCGTGGACAGGTAAAGAGCAATAACTGAAAGCTTTTCATTTTTCATTTTTTTTTCACATTTTATTCTCTATTGTATGTTTACTTTATTGTACAAGCATGCTTATTTTCACTGAAAAAAAAGCGCGATAAAATGTCTAATTCCAACATTTCACTATTGTTAGTATTGAAACCAAAATACGTTTTTTAAATGTCTCGAAAAATAATTTTAACAGATATTGCCGTTTACCCGCCCACCGCAAGAAAAATAATAAAGTACTACACATATAAAAATTCTATCAAATTTTATCAGAAATACAGTGTGGCAAATAGTCACCATGATTTTACAAGAATAAAAAAAACTATTTCCTTTCATTTGCTTGTGTCAAACGTAAAGATTTATAATATCGTTGAATTCTATTTTTAAACTATTTAACTGAATAAAGTAAAGGGATCTTATCATATTCTTTTAAAAAGGCTACAGGCTTTTATAACAAAAATAGACATGATTTTTGCTTTATAAATCATTTTTGATGCATTACGAGCATAAACGTAGCGTTAACAATAGATAAGCCGAAATAAATAACACACAATGGAGTTGTTACTTCCCTCTAGAGTTAAGATTGTGTTATGTACAAATAATGTCATAAATTCAAAAAAAAAAAAAAAAAAGAAAAAAAGAAAAATAAAGATGGAAAGAAGCCTTTCTAATCCTATAAATTTTTATTCAGATGCTAAACTAGCAAATATTTTTTGGTTAGTGTTTGCTTAATACATTTTGAAATTCTCGATTTTTGCTTCTGTGCAGTAAAGAATATTTTAGGCAGTTATTTTTACTTCCTTTTACAAAAAGGGAAGTATTGTATTCGTGAAAAAATTTTCATTCAAAAATCGACCTTAATTTCCATTTTGCTCACCTCCGAATGAATGTTGAGTGTTTTTTTCTCGCTTGACCAAAACGTGGATAAGTGCCTAAGAACGTATAGACACGCGAAATATTCATTTTGACAATTCCCGAGTAAGTTACAACGAGTTTTCTCGCGACGTCTGTATGTACGTATGTATGTATGTGCGTATATGCGGATGTACGTATGTGCGTATATGCGGATGTACGTATGTGCGTATGTATGTCGCATAACTCAAGAACGGTATGTCCTAGAAAGTTGAAATTTGGTACGTAGGCTTCTATTGGGGTCTAGTTGTGCACCTCCTCTTTTGGTTGCATTGGGGTGTTTTTAAGGGGGTCTTTTGCCCCTTTTTGCGGGGAAATCATAGTTAATTTCGATGTAAACTCAAGTGGTGTTACAATTTGGCGGACATATGGTAATACATCGCCAGTCTTTTGGTCGCCAAGTTTTGTCGCCAACTTGGCGACAAATTTGGCGATTTTTTTAAAAAAAAAATCTGGTTTCAATTTGGCCACTGTTGGTGATATTTAGATAGTAAACAATTGAATCACATTAAAATTGCCAATAATTTGGAAGTGACATTAAATTGGAGTAAAAGGAAGTTATGTGATGCATCCGCTCGTTTTTGCTAAGCCAAAGATTGGACTTGCTACCTCCATTTACTAATTCCTGCTCAAGTGTAGTGAGCAAAAGTGAACTTTTCACTAGCTGTTCCGAATGCATGCAGACATTTTAGATGGTTTAGTTTTCCCATTAAACACGAAATTTCTGAAAAGGAATTATCCGAGGAAAGCTGAACACAGGAACAACAGAAGAGAACTTTCCAGTAGCTCATCCGAATGCAGATAGATGTCTCTAAGTTACTTTCAACCTCTTTTTCAGTGTAGAAGCAAACAAAAGCTTCAGAAAATTGCAAACGGATATCTAACACTTGAAGGAACATTTAAGCTAAAGATAAGGGAAAAAATCATCTACTTCTCAATTCCCCATCTTAAACTTATCGAAATCTAGTAAAAAATTGGACAATATCTTAGCACAATACTCATTTGTTGTAGTAACTGTAATTTTTATAATTACAATAGCTGCGTCGCCCGGTTTCGCACTGTCTACCTCGAAAATGAAAGTTATGTCAACTGAGTATGTTCAACAATCAGACTTATACCAAAATTAAAAAAAAAAAAAAAAAAAAATCTGCGCAGTAACAAGTACATATTTGTGCAGTAGTCGTAAAAAAAATCTATCTTTCCGACGGATTGCGAAAAAATAACCAAAAAGGAAAAAAATTAAATCCTCTGATTACAGGAAAAACCTCAAAATAAAAGCCAGACATTTATTTGTTCATATCCAAATAAATAAATAAATAAATAAATAAATAAAAAAAGGCAACAGATTTTTGTTTTCAAAATGGGGTTGTTTCTATTAATCAAGAGCACTACTTTTAGTCACTGAAGTCGATAGATAGAAAAACAAAAGACATGGAGCGATGGAATTTTTCCGTTTTCAAAACGTTTAATTTTTATTGAAATATTTTAAAATATCCGGTTTTTCAAACAAGGCGTGGTCAGTATGACGTCACAAGTGATTAACTTGTACTCCACTGGCACGTTGAATGCTTACGCTTGCTGTCTACCGCGTTTCCAGCTTTTAATAATTCAGAAGCGAATTAAATTTTGCGTTTTGCATTAATGACATCAGTGAATGGCATTTCAACGCCCATGGCGATTTCTTTCGATTAACATTAAAAATATTATTTTTATTCAAATTGACCACTTTTCATTTGGGCAACCCTTATAATTGAGTTGTATTTTCAAAACGGGTTTGGTGTTACAATTTTTCTAAATAATTTCAGAATGTGATTTAGAAAACAGGGTCGAAGGCCGCAGCTCTTCCTCTACTCGTTCTAAATGCTGTAAATTTTCACCTCACGGTGCACAATTGCTTTTATTTTTATAATTTGCTTCTACTTCTTCTGTTTAGCGATTTATTTGCGATATACAAATAAGGTAAATTTTCGTACTTAGAAATTAATAGGATCTTAATCTGTACATTGTTTTATTTGTGCTTTCATATTAATGAATTAAAAGCAACGAATCATATTAATTATTATTAATTTCCAGGTTAAAGTTTTGAAACATTTTTCAAAAATAATAAAAAAACATTATACATGAGTCTAGCATACAAAAGAAATTTCACAACTATTTCTTTCTAGGACTGTTCACTGTTAAAAAAAAAGAAAAAGAAAAAACTTTCGTTGTACATAAGCAGACGAAGAGTAGTTCTGCTTCTAATTATACCGTTCTATGACACAAATATTAAAGTCTTGCAGTATAAAAACATCATGGAATTAAAGTTGTGTGAGACTAAAATTAAATTCTGGGAAACAGGACGTAAATAAAATGAATGGTCACTTTCCTTTTCTTTTAACGCTACATTTTGGTTAGTTTATCATAAATATTTAGCAAATAAAACGTGTTATCTGTAAGATAATTTTTAATTCTTTTAACATTTTTTCTATTTGTTAAATATTGGAAAAGAAACGCGCGTTTTCTTCAAACGCATTCAGTCACCTTTTCGAGATTTAAAAGAAAAATTTATTTATCCAAATTACAATATTATATTTACTTCCAAACAAAAAAAACTTTGTTTTACCGGTACTTTTTCTCGTGTGTTGCAAAAAAGTGAAATTCCGAATTTATTTTACTCATTTCTACATTATTTATTTAGATAAAGCAGTCAAAGAAATTCTTTAAAAATGTCAACATCTCTTAGCTGTTTATTTTCTTGCACTTTGTTTTTGAATACAAATCAATTAATATAATGGCAGCAATAAATGCTTTTAAACTTTCAAAGCATTTGAATTTTAAAATTCTTTCAAAAATTTGTATCAAGCAGAAATATTTACAAAATATTAAGGTGTGTTGTTAGAAACATCATTATAAGAACACTCTGATACGAAGGTTAAACCAAATATAAGGTTCCCATCAATTTTACAAATATACAGCACTGTCTAATCTCATTGAAATTTACATCGTTAGAAATAAAAAACGTTTCTCTATTTTTATACAAAATCGCCATCTTTTTCAGTGCTTTATTGTCGACGATGCTCTAACTTCTGTAACGAGTGTCACAGAACAGCACCGCCAACCCGTTGAGCAAGCGTTTCATCCCTTTTTTGACGTCGTCGTCGCTCCGGGAACGTTGGCCATCAATGTGTTTCTTAAACTTAAGAAAAAGTGGTAATCACAAGCTCCGAACTGCAATGAAGAACGGAGTGGTTTGTTGACGGTCATGTCCCACTCTGGTGGTGGAATTCTGTGACACTCGATAAGGCACCGTCGACAATAAGGCATAGAAAAAGATGGCGATTATGTATAATAGAGAAACGTTTTTTCTTTCCAACGATGTAAATTTTAATGAAAATAGACAGTGCTGTATATTTGTAAAATTGATCGGCACTTTACTTTTGGATCAACCCTCGTACAAATCAAATTCAGCGAAAATCAGTAAAAAATGTATTCAAATAACTAAATGAAATATATTGCTTAACTTGGACCAACTTGGAACATATATTTGAATTTGTTTGAAGCATATATATACATAGTTTCATTGTTTACCAGTTTTTGAACTGTAGGTAATGTAATGAGCTCGGAAGCAGAAACAGCGCGACGCTTGTCTCATATTTTTGAGTATATTTGCAGACTATTTCTGAATTGGGAAGGCCATTTTTTCGCTTTCTGCAGCTTTAAATTAGAAAAATACAGTTCAATGTGAAATGAAAAAGAAAAAAAAAGTTCCTAAATCTATGCAGGCTATCAGAGGCGAAGAGATACAAAGCACTTGCTCCCGTAGTTACCAGTGCTTCAGTTCTCTATTTTATTTTGAAGCGTTTTTAGTTTTCGTTTTACTCGTTAGCATTCTATCTACAATCATTCCTTTTCGTATCAAGTGTTACGACTAATCTGATGCTGAGCTACCTAGCAGACTACTTAGGGTTTCTTATTCTCCATCGCAGACCACAGAACAAAAATCTGCTACCTAAGAAATGAAAAAAAAAAAAAAAAAGATACAATGCATTATTTCTGCCAAATTAAAAAAAAAATCATTAATTTATAACCAGTGAAGCTAAGAAACTCTCAAGACTTGTCACGAATCAGATCACTTTTTATTTGCCTTAGCCTTTAAATTAGGGCTGTGGAGTCGGAGCCATGTAGCGGTATTAATTTTGAAATTATTGATTATTTCCCACAAAATCGCCTTTGCGTTTTGAAAGTAGTAATTGTGGTAAATAAAATATAAGTTTGCACTTAATGTGTAAATTGCATTTCAAGATGAGCAATCGTTTTTCAAAAAAAAAAAAAAAAAAAAAAAATGCAGAGAGAGAGAGAGGGGGGGGGGGCAGAAAATTCAATCTGTATGATTATTTAGCATCTTTGATTCAGTGAAATTGCATATATGGCTTGTACAACAGATTTCTTAAAACTGAGTTTTCCCAATGATAAAACATTTCTTAGATGCGTTAATGCAAAGACGGGCCAAGTATTTTTTAAGATACTCTGAACCCTGCTCGTTAACGCTCACTAACCCCCGAAGATTGCTTTGCAATCTTATTTGATTCGCAAAAGATTTAAATTGTCACAAAATAATTTAAAGTTTCTCTTCAATAACAGCTAAAAATCGCAAGATTTTTCAACAACTTTATACCACTAAAAAATACTTGTGAAAGTAAGAAACAATAATGAATGAACAAAGAAAGCCATCGCTGTTCAAAAGAAAAGAACCCGAAAGCAACACAAAGCAAAAAAAAAACTAGAGACTAAGGAAATAGAAAAGCAGAGGAATGAAATGTAAGAGATCTCAGTTTTCCATAAGAGTGGCTTTCCATCTTCAGTCTTTACACTTTGCTCCTCTCGAGTGCATTTCAGCTCTTCCAGAAGTTTGGTGGAATCTCATTCTTTTTCTTTTTCCATTTGAAGTTGGTGCAATCTACCGAGGAAACTCTTGAACTGATTTGTTTCAACTTCAGTCTTCAATTCAGCATTCTATTATTTCCCATCTTAGATTTCTTTGCTTTGGTCCTTTTCTCTGTTTTCAGGTTTACTTATCAAGCGTGTAATATCTGATCACCTCTCAAGTGATTTAGATTTTTTTTTCCTTGTGATGTTGTCGTAATGAGAGCATCTGGGTTTGTCGTGCTTTTTTGATGCAACACTCTTAAGTCAAGTTCTTATGGTGTTGCATAATGACTCATTGTTCAATGAGTTTTGTTTATTCATTTGTTTTGAAGGACTAAGAATTAGAGAAACAAGCTGTATTTCGCACTAAAATATTTTTAGTTAATAGTTTTTTTGAAGTGGAACTTTTTATGCAAATGCTTTGAAATTCTGATCCGCAATCCTTTTGTGTAACGGAAATGAAGTAGTTGTTTTTCAGCTGTTGCCAAAAACAATGAAAAAAAAAAGTATTCATAAGGATAAATAACTTCTGCTTTTAAACTGGTGAGAAAAGTGATAAAAAATGACAGTAATTGTAAGGTTAGTTTTGTTATGCATTTAACAGATTAATTTCAAGGTTGAACTTAAGCAAGCATACATTTGTGTATTTTGGACATAACTTTTCAAATAATGCAGATATTTGAAGATTTCTTTGAATCAAGTCAATACCACTTTAAAAGCGCAATTCATAAAGTTTAATCTATAATCTAATCATCATCTATTGTTATACAATTAGTTTGTAAACTTTAATTAACAAATTATTTTTTTCATTGTTTTTTTCCAACAATTAAAAAACGGATTTTGAGTATTGTTTAGTTTTTTCGCTGTTTGTAATCAATTTTATTCATTAAAATATACAATTTTATTGTAAATATGCCTAAGGTTATATCATGCCACTGGGCACATGCACACAATTTGTTTTACATTTTTGTTTCAAAAAATATCAACAGTTTTTCAGAGAAAAGGTATCCACCTGATTGAATAATCCTCTTTTGGGTTGAGGATTTAAATAAATTATTTCTTTGTTTAATGGTATTTTCAGAAAAAAATATTCAATCGCTCACGTGTTCCTACAGAAGAAGAGGGGGGGGGGGCATGTATGAACAAGACTGGAGTAGATCTAATAGTTTATATTTCTTCCGTTATCATTAGCTTTGTTATTGATTTTTTAATGCTTTAATTGATGACTAAACTGAACGACTTTTTTATTCAGTCCTAAAAGTAGCTTAAATATGAAGTATTTGTTTTACTCTATTACAAAAAAATATGCTTGGATACAACATTCCTTTAAAACATTCATCATTTATAGATCTTATTGCTCTCATTTATTTGGAAAACCTAAATGTCTATCCAAATTTAAAGTATTACCTTTTCTCTGAGAGCATACTTAAATATTTGCAAAGTAAACTGGAAAATTTTAAATATTCTTCCCAATTTGTTTCTTACTTTTCCTGGATTTATGTAAGCGTCTATCTTTGCATTAAAGTTGTATATTAAAATTCCTTCGACGAACACTGCTGCAAAATAAATTTTTCCAAATCATATTTATGAATTGTATGCTTTTACATTTTGAAGAACTGCTGGAAAAAGGTACTCCTTCACAGTAAAAAAAAAAAAAAATAGAATAAGTGAAATCAACTAATCATGAAAATTCACGTTTCATGAAATCTAACGTACAGTCAAACCTCCATATATCGAACTTCCACATATCGAAATTTTCTATATATAGAAATCCGAGCAAGTTTCTATGTTCATTACATAGAAAAATTGTTTCTATATATCGAAAAAATCTCTATATATCGAATTTTTTTTCGAGACATTCGTAAAATTTTTTCCACTTTAGACTCTTTTTTTCGAGAAAAATTAAGGTTAGGGGAGAAAATTATGTTCACTAAAATTTTCTACTAAATTCATAAGGATTCTAAGGTTGAGGGGTGTGTAGTTAGGTCGTTGTTTCGTTCTGGAGTTCTTAAATTCTCTCAAGTTTGTTTCAAATCTAATAACCAATAACATTGTAAAATTAGTTTCAAGTTATCCCTTTTGCCTGTTGATTATCATTCCTAGTCATTTTAGCTGCAATAAAAATGATTCAAGTAGATTTATTTTTTACTTTTCTCTCGATTACATTCTGAAAAAGAAAATCCCCTAATATTGCAGATCAAGCTCAATTGACGAAGAATGAAGATGAATGAAGGCACAAAAATGCAATGTCTGTTATTTTTTAAAATTATTAATTTTCATTTTCATTCATGCTCGTATAAATTAGAAATCGGGTTTCATACACGAAAATTAACTATAATTTTAATGTGTTAGGGGATTTTTAGGATGAAATAAGATGTTTCTATGTATCGAAATTTCTATATATCGAATTTTTTTCCGGCAATTTGCTACTTCGATATATGGAGGTCCGACTGTATTTTACAATAAACTGGTTTCGTATTCATGACATTTTTTAAGGCAACGTAACTAGTAACCTTTGTAGCGCACGTACAGTGAAGTGATCAAGCAGAAAATAAACAAAATAAATGAAAAATAAAATGAATTAGTTCAAAAAAAAAAAAAAAAAAAACACACACACACACACAAAAAAAAAAAAAAAAAAAAAAAACCACACACACACAAAAAAAAAAAAAAAAAAAAAAAAACATGTATTTAGTCGAATTGGCACAGAATTAGTATTTTAGTGCGCTAATATTTTTGCTTGGAAACTGTTAATTAATACTAAAACTATACTGCTCAAAACAATTAAAGGATATTGTAAGTTTTTGTACAAAAAAAAAGATATTAGGAAATATTTTTTTGCATAGAATCGAAGAAGGGAGTTAAAAATGCAAATTCTTTTTAATTTCAAGCATCGCAGTATGCAAATTTTGAGTATGACGTCGAAAACGACGTTTCAGTGGCGGCGAATGAGATTTCGCTCTTAACTTATTGTAGGACAAAGCAGAAAATAATGATCGACATTCAGTAAGCGCGTTGTTTCGATGAATGCGATGCCTCAACGAACTCATTTAACGGAATCAGAAGCTACTAAAGTGGTTGTCAGGCCAGAAGGAAGCCTAACACAAGTGAAGACAAAAGAAGCTATTGAAGTTTTGCAAAGTGTGATTTCTACGAGGTGGAAACGGATTTCAGAGACCGGAAATGCTGGCCGAAGATTATGGCAAGGTCGTAGACGGTCAACAACGCTCAATGAAGACCGTTATTTAGCTTTAACGGCTCCGAGGCACCGAAGTATGAATGCCGCCCCACTACAACTACACCTTCGCTCGGGTACTGGCACCATAATTTTGACACAAACTGTCAAAAATCGCCTTCACGTTGTAAGTCTGTATGTTCGTCGACCAATGGTCTGGGTCACATTAGCTGCGAGACACTGTCGCGATACAGGGAGTGGGTAACAGAGCATGTGAATTGGAGAAGAAATGAATGGAGCAATATTTTTTTCTCTGACGAGTCCCGTTCATGTCTTTATCCATATAATGGCGTATTTTCATCTGGAGGGAGCTTGGCACTAGAAACAATCCAGCTTTCGGGCCCGAAAGTGTCAGATTTGGTGGTGGTGGTGTGATGGTGCATGCTGGCATCTCTATTGATGGGCGCACCGATCTGCATTTCATTCCGAATGGAACTCTGACCGGTCGTCAAAGTAGGGATGAGATCCTCACACCTATTGTAGTCCCTTACCCTGCAGCAATTGGAGGTGACTTCATGTTCATGGACGAAAATTGCAGACCACATCGTTCTTACTTGATGAATGATTTTCTTTTGGTGGAAGGAATCATACGAATGAAATGGCCAGCGTGTTCTCCAGATATGAACCCAATAGAGCATGTTTGGGACATTCTAGGCAACGAGCTTTTGGACGCCTACCACCTCTTCAACTCTCCAAGAACCGGAAAGAGAGCTTCAGGAGGAGTGGAGCAGAATACCCTAGCCCCTCATTAATAACCTCATTAATTCCATGCCTCAGAGGTGTTTTACATTGCTGGCCGTCCGGAGTTATCATATCCCCTATTAGAAGCGATTTTCTTTTCAGAAAACCCCAATTTTTTATCGCTTTTCTCATACGCAGAAAGTGCGTTTTTTCCCTTTTGTACCCAAAAGTTGAAAAAAAGTATTTTTTCCTGCCATACAAATGTAATTTTTGTCTCCAATAATTTACTAACGCGTGTCGATAATGTATCAATCATCCAAAAAGTTCTCCAGGTTCTAAATCAACCCAAAACCTCAATATCCTTTAATTGTTTTGAGCAGTGTATTTCGCAACACATTCAAAGATAATATTAAGACAAGTTTGTCTTAAGTTACTTTCATTGATTGATCTTATACTTAAATAAAAACTAAAACTAAACTCCTTTCAAATAAAGAGTTTTGAAGGAAAATGGTGCTAATTAAATGAAACTTACGCTTTTTTCGCAGAAACTATATAACATAACAATGGAATTATGCATCGCATGAAAAAACTTGTGCCTGTACCTCTATTGATAATCAGTATTTTTTGTCTAACTGATTACTATGTTTAAAATAGAAGAAAAACAACAGGATTTTTCTTTTTGAGATGAATTTTTGATAAATGAAACGCAATTTAAAAGAGCACAAAAGGTCCAAAAGTTAAAAAATAGTAGCATTCTTTTTTCAGTGAAAAGAGAAGTAAGATCATTTGGTTTTACGGTTAGTAAAAACTGAAGTACGGAAGAAAGAACTCTCATTTATTCTTAAAAGTGTCGTTACACAAGGATACGAAAATCGTGTGTGAGAAATAAAAAAAACATGTCCATTTCCCGACAGAAACCTTTCCTCATTCTGCTTCGCACTTCATTTCACTTGAATCATGTTATTTGGTAGCTATAACGTAAAAGAATATTGAAAATGTCTCTGGTTTCTTGCTGTCTCAGAGAAAAGAAGGTTTCTACAGATGTAACAACGCAATTTGGTTCGCAGTCAGATTGTAATCTCCTCTACACTTTTTCTGTTTGAAATTTTCTTTAAATTGCATTACAGAGAGAGAAAACAAAACTTTTTAAGCAAAAAAGTGAAAGAAGAAAGACTTTTCGAAATAAATAATGCAACAAGTTATAACTAATATAAGTCACTCAAATTTAAATTTTGTTACATTTTTGGCCACAATACTAGAAAGATACTATTATGATTTATACTTTTGTAAGCTTATGGATGTTTAAAAAAAGGTTTATGAAGAAATTGTAATGTGACTTATGGTACTGATTGCACATTCGGATGAACTACAATGTCATTACTAGCGCAACTAGAAACTTACTTGTAGGGAGTGAGGGGGGGGGGGGGAGTTATACTCGTAGGTCATTATAGTACTTAAATGTATAAATGTCTGCTAAATGACATGCACACAGAATTTATCAAGGTAGCATAAAACCATGAATATTAAGGAGTTTTGAACCTCAACACTCCCTAGAAGTCAAGTTGGATGACCACCTATCTAGTATTATTTTAACGATGTAGTTGCACATGTAGTCTATTCCAGTCAGGAAAAATATACTGCCGAAGATTAAAGCATTTAATAATACAGGCCATTTTCTAAAATTGATACCCTTATTGTAACATTTGTCCTAAGTCAAAAAATATTTTTGCTATCATATAACTATAAAGTTATTGTTATTAACATTTTAAATTTTAATTGAGACCTTCTAATATGTGTTGAAATATTTATTTAGTTAATATTAATCTTTTTTGTATTTAAATATTTTACTCTAGTAGTCGAGTACATGCGGGGCGAAGTGGATGGGGCAAAGTGAAATAGTTTATTTCGTTTACTCACTCAATCATTTATTAAAACACTTACGAATTCATTTATTAATTAACTCATTTACATTCCTTCATTTACTAATTCACCAATTTATTCATTCATTCACTTATTTTCTTATTCATTCGCTCTTTTACTCACTCATTTATTTTTCTTCATACATTAGTTAATTAATTAATTAAATTATTCGTTTATTATTATATTTTCTTTTCATTTATTCATTAAACACTTTATTTACAGATTTATTTGATCAAAAATACTTTTTATAATCAAAAAAAAAATATTTTGTTAGAAAATTTTTGCATTTTTTACTTTGCCTTATAAAAAAAAAGTTTAAATATTCCCACTTTTTTTTAAAGCTTAAAATTATGTAACCAAAAATAAAAAATAATATTTCAATGAAATTTTATTATAAAATACAATGTTCTTTCTTTTTGTTCTGCAATTTTCAAAACAAATTTCCGATTTGTTCACTTTGAAAAAGCTCAGTCATCATAGCCATTTTACTTTGCCCCACATTCCCCTAGTTTTACTCATAATGCGCCTTTCATAAGCGTCCTGTGCGTTTTAAATTTAAGGCATTAAGGTAAAATGGCAAATTCTAGTTAAGGTGCGTCGTTATAGACCAAACAACCAGCATTATTCTTAGCTTAAGTAGCCTATGAGGTTTTAAATTCACTTCTAAATTTAGTGGTTTTGTGTTAAATAGTTCCCTGTAGCTCTCGCCATTGTTAACTTAAAGATATATATAATACATTTCAGGCTTGGAGTTATATATGATCACGATTAAAATCGTGAAAAGTAGCAGATGATGATTACAATTACGAATATAATCCTCTACCAAAAGGTAACTACGATAACAGCAATTATTTCAGTTGGTAAAAAGTGTAATCGATTAGGATTATGACACGCCGATTATGATTACAGCCGAAAAATATTACACGAACACGCATATTATCAGAAGATTTGGAAACTATTACTCTGAACCGTAATCGATTACAATTGCAATTATAAGGTGAAAAAAATGAGCAGTATAATGTACAAGAAAAATAACTAAATTGTTTTGTTGACATGTTTTTACTTTTTAAAAGTGAATCAAAGAATGTCAAGTTTTAAGTTTGAAATAGTATTGGCAAAGCTACTCTGCATAACTTAAGCTCATGGAAGGAAATTTATAAGCGAATGTTTCGTTCACATCGATGTGTCTCTGCTTGAAATTTGGCTAACTGGCTTCTCTGAAAAGTAACAAACGCATTTATTTCCTCACATAAATCAGATTTTCGTCTTTCCATGACATTGGTCGTCGAACAGTACATGCCTCACATTTGTATATAGTTACGAAAAAAAAAAAAAAAAAAAAACACTTCCCACAACACTAAACAAAATTCCCATCTAAGATTAAGTCACTTTTGACGAAAGAGTGCCTTATATGTTCTTGCGAAGAAAAAATAAAGCAGTGAATTTTAATAAAAATGTGTTATTCGTTTATCCTTAGTTAATGTAAGGCACGTTCCTTTGTAATTGTGGTTCATGAATTAGCCTCCTAGGTGCTCACAATTAGCAAAAGGGAGAGACTTACTGATTTTGATTCAAAATTTATTATTAAAAAAATAAAGCTATGAATTTTAATAAAAATGTGTTATTCGTTTATCCTTAGTTAATGTAAGGCACGTTCCTTTGTGCCTTTGCGTTGACTGTTCCGAGTAATTGTGGCTCAAGAATTAGCCTCCTAGGTAATCACAATTAGCGAAAGAGAGGAACTTACTGATTTTACTTCAAAATTTATAGAAAAGTTTATTAAATATCAAGCTTGTAGAAGTGTTCGAACATGAGAAAAATTTTATAACTTATTTAAAGTCAATTTTTCATCACACGATATAATCACGTTCATTGAAAAAAAAAAAAAAAAAACCACGATAGTAAAACACCTATTATTTTTAACTTTTGGCATCTTTTTTTAAATGTACTTCTTCATATCGCAAATGACCTTTCAACCCTTAATCGCTATAAAAGAAGTAAACAGCAAAATCTCAGCAGTTAACCTTCCCCTAAGAAAGTTCCAGCAGGTTCTAGAGCTTTTCTAAGACAATAGTCTTTTTTTCGTCTTCAAGAGCTCGAACTGATTTGGTCTTTTTCGCAGCACTCTGGTGATTTGGTGCTAATTATTTAAAACTAGAAAATCGCCGAAAATTGCTTCTACATTTGAACGAAGCCATTATCTGTTTGGTGATATTTTGATTAGTGATGTGCCGGATCGTTAAAAAAAGTAGATCCGCGGATACGGATACGGATCCGGATCATTAGTTTGAAGATCCGCGGATACGGATACGGATCTCAAAATTTTTTTGATCAGCTCAACTATCCAAGTTCAAAATTTATTATGGAAAGTATTCCCGTCATAATAATAACTGTGGAAAATCTCCATAAAAAATCCTCAAGTACACCTATGCGCAAGAGGGCGCTTTTCGGTATGCAAATTTCCCATCTGTCGGTTCAATTTAGTTAATGTCTTTCTGTTAATGGATTGTGGATTCGTGGCATTCGATAGCTTGGTTTTTGTCGATGTTGGTCGTCTCGTGGCAGATCGAATAGCAAGGGCTAACTGTTTCTTCAAAAAATGTAGTCTACGGCGAAAGTTTAATAAAGGTTCTTTAAAGAAATCTCCGTTAAAATTGAGGGAGAGTTGGAAGGAATGGGTTAGCGCTGCATTAATGCTTAAATAGAATGAAAAATTATTTCTAGCTTGCTTGGTAGATGTAGGATACAGGAGCAAGAGTAAAGCTGCTACTGAATAGGCTAGAAATAATTTTTCGCATTTTATTTCAGCATAAATGCAACGCTGACCCATTCCACCCAGATTACTCCGACCGACGGAATAACACAGCCGGGAACACCTTTACGAACAAATAGAGAATTTTGTCTCACTTGTTTTTGAAGAATGCCGAGAAAAACCAAACTGAAGAATCACAGAAACTCCAAATCAATAACAAAAACTAATATAAACTAAAAAATTGAAAAAAAAAAAAAAAGAAAAAAAAAAAAAACAGGCCACAGAGGGCCGTTGGCGTCTGAAATGATACCTTATAATTGAAATAGAGAATAAAATCTAATTTAAACGGAATTTAAGAGTCTTTTATTCAAATACTTAAGAATTTTTAGAATAGAAAAGATCTGTTTAAGATCCGTCAAAAAAGTAACGGATACGGATGCGGATACCGATCTTTATTTTTCCTCGGATATCCGCGGATACGGATATCCGGAACATCACTAATTTTGATAGTTGAAATTGTAACCCTAGCTCCAGTGGATGAACATTAAACTTCAAGAGGTACCGTTCATTGTTGACCAATCTTTCGTTTCTTTATTCTCCTTAAAACGACAGTTTTACCAGTAAAACAGTTAAGTTACCGGATCGAGTTCAGCCTTGTCCCAATAAAGCCTTTCCTTGCATGTTAAACATTACAAAAACACATTACCAAATTATCATGCTGTCGCGTTTCATTGTTGAAACTCGCGCGTTACTCGGTCATTGGTTATTATTTATATGAGGATAATGATTCAAGAGAAATACGGAAACTTAAAATCCAACAGTAGAAGGTAGAATTAATTCTGATCTCTGAACAAATGTTTAAGCATTAACTGTAAATATTACTCAGAGTTTTAGAACAACTTTTTTTTGTAATCGTGATTATAGGAGGAAAGTTGGATTAAAATGTGACTGATTACGATTTCAATTACATTAAAATTTACTGAATTTGATTATCATTACGATTGCAGGTATTTTTTTTTTGATAACCGTTATGATTAACTTAATCGATTATGGTCGATCACGGTTACATAATCTTGATTTCTCCAAGCCTGACACATTTCGAGGTTGTGTCCATTACACGTCGCTTACGTACCGTTACAGATTAATTTTCAACCTCGTCTTCGAAATTAGGGAGAACTGATAAAAATTAGTCCCCGGTCATTCCGTTTAGTTCCTTTTAAAAATATAACATGCCTGTTTCATTATTTTCTGAAAAAAGAAAAAAGTCATCTTAAAGTTAAAATCAAATCATTACTTTTATTAGTTTTTATCGCTCAAAACTGAAGGAATAGACGCGAATACTTTTCTTTGGCTATTTATTTAAGAAACTAAAGTCCTGCAGGCACACATACAATAAAAAATAGCACTTTTCCTCTTGGTAGCAATGATATCCATCTAAAAGACTTCTTACTATTTCTTTTTGTAGTCAATTAACCTTAATTTCAAGTCGATTTGCGTATGATGCAAATTAAAAAAATATCGTAAATTGTCAATTATTTGGTGATAGATCGCCAATTTAGTGACAAATTTGATGCCAAAAAATGAGACGGAGAATGTAGGTGATATTTAGCGGGGGGGGGGGGGAGATAATGAACATTTCGATATTTCTATTGTGAAACTGAGTTTCCTGCGGTGTTTTACGAAACACACTAGAGGTTTGAAGTATTAAAAATGTCTCTTTCCCTACTCTAAGTCACTTTTATATCGCATTTTTGTCCTTCTTACACGTTTTATTTTTATTTTGCTGTTGAAATTCCAGATTTCAGAATACTCATTTTAGGTTTCAGACTAAGAATTTCTCTTACACAGTCAGCATCTTAAAAAAATTTATTTGATGTTTTAAATTTATTTGCTTCTTTTCTTTTTTAGCGTTATGAGAACAACCACAGAAAATTATTACGTGTTTTAAAGAAAATAGCAAGTAAACGCTGAAGAGAACAATGAAACACAAGTAATTCTATCTATTTTTAGAACTTGCTTTCGATTATACTCTATTCCTAACGCAATTTTATTCAACGACACTCTTGGTCTGCTGTACCCGAAAGTAATTTTCTTTTCGTATTTTCATCTCCGAATTTCCCAGACACATTGAAAAGAGAATCCGTTTTGTCAATGCAGAAAACCAGACAGTCTAGGGTGTTATCTCGATCTCACTTGTTGGTCTTTATTTCATTTTCCTAGCAGAGATTTCCTATCACATTGCTATTCAAAAGATGAATAAATGGTATCATCGAAATGCTGGGGAACATTATTCTTAAGTATTTCAGAAATAGATGAGGTGTAATCCTCGAGATTTATATTGAAAAGTAAGGTTTAAAAAAAAAAGAAAAAAAAAATGAAACTTTATATAGTGCTCATTGTTTGAAGTTGTTTTAGAATGTCTTTTCGAAATGCAATTTATTTCATTGCGTAATACGTCTGTGTTTTGAACACATAAATTTTAATTTTAGTACAAGTAACTATGTATGAATTTAATGAAAAATGCGCCACAAAAATCTTTATTTTGCATACGACATCATTTTGGGTTATTTTATGGTTACTACCACAACAGAGGCAACACGAATGAAATATCCTCATAAAGCATTGCAAATTTATGTACCATTTCTGATGATTTAAACTGGGCTCAGTTATTGCAAGCAGTTACGAAAATCACTTTGCACAAAGGTGAGTTTGCGCATTGTTTTCAACACGTCATCTTTGCGTTTACTGCACTGGCACAAAATCTAAGCGGCAATGTTTTTGTTGTTACTATTACGTCTGTCTTATACTGTCGAGATTTGGCATACACTAATAGGCATTACTATATGCAATAGCAATTCATTAAATATTTTTACATTTAATAAATTACAATGTACAAACTTGGGTTAAAATATATAGTGACCAAGCCTGAAAAAACCCTTAGTCGTTCCGAGAATATTTCAAAAATAAAAGTAGTGTTCGCTTCGCGTTTATAATCATGTGTAGAAGTAGTTGTTATTAATATCTATTAAACGTATTGCACATGTATTTTTTTAACGAAACAAAACAAAGTTATGCAATGAAAAATAAATATATTAAAATTCTGCTCAAAATTCCAAAGGATTAAAATGTTAGATAGTAGTTGAAGCAAATCGATGGCATGTTAGCTCCTTTGTGCCTCGGCATTTTAGGGGTAATTGGAACACTACGTATCATTGGGGTGAAATCTCGTAATTTCTTGTTCTCAGTTGTGTTCTGTATAGATTAATTAAAGCTCTTTCTGCTGACTTTACCAAGTAAGACCCTGGGCTGTGTATTTAGTATAATAGTTCCTACCGTCCTTACATGGCGACCAATTTGTAGATACTGGATCTTTGACATTCAACCGCTTTCATTTAGTTTCATACAAATCGCCCTATAGTTTTTGCTTATTTGATTTTCCGTGAGTTGTTGTCAATGTGTCTCCAAAGGAAATAACGGTTTTAGTATAGTTGTCATCTGAGACACAACTGATCTTTAGCGCTCTCCCACCAGGATTTCGTCATGAGAAGGAAATTTAAGTTCTGGAGCGTTACTGTAGTTAAAGGTCGCCAGAATACCTCCTGAATATGAAATGTTAAATAGGCCTGGCTATCAAAAGTTGGGCAATTGTTTGAATGGATCGTTTGTGGAATTACACTGGCCTCAAAAAGTTAAGGTACAACCGTTTTTTTTTGCGTCTAATTTTCAAATGAATGAATGTAGAAAGAAAAAGATTGGAGTGTATGTACATTAATTGGTTTTTTATTGAATGTGTCATAGAAATTTGTATAAGTGTGTTGCAAAAACGATTCATAACAAAAAAAGCAATCTTTGCGGAAAAGTCTATTCTTGAAGAAAACAGAACATCGCAGTGTTATGTAGTAAAATGTCACAGAAACAATACAAAAATGAGTTCTAATAAAAAATGTCTCACCCCTAGCTTGAATGCTTTGGCGGCATCGATTTTCCATGCTGTTTATTAAGTTGTCAGACACCTGAATAGGAAACGAAGATCAGACACAGAGTAAGCCTTGTTCCAGCTCATGTAACGACCTTGGAGGAGGATTTAAAGCAGCAACCTGTCTACCACGATAGTCCTAAAGATGTTCTATCGAATTCAGGTCTGGAGATCGAGCTGACCATTCCATTCGTTCCAAACCGTGGTCCTCAAGATACTTCTCAACAATCCGAGTTTGGTGAGGTCGTGCATTACTATCCATCAGAATGAAGTCATTACCAATAGCACCAGCATATGTGCGGACATATGGATTAAGGATCTCATCCCGATATCTCAGACTAGTCAGAGTTCCTCCATGGAACACATGCAGGTTAGTTTGACCACCGAGCGAGATCCCTAATCCAAACCATGATTCCATCTTCTCTATAACTGTGCCATTCAACAGTGTTGGATTGAAGGTATCTAGTGAGCTGTTCCCTCCAGATCAGTAGACCCCCCTGAAACTCCAGTGTAAGTCAGGACACGTCTGTGAACAGCACAGAAACCCATTACTGCTGGGTCCAGGAAACATGTTCTCTTGCCCTGCATAAACGGATCCTTCGTTGTGGTCCGTTGAGTGGAGCACACAAAACTAGTCGTTATGCATAGAGACCTGCATTGTGAAGACGATTTCGCACCGTAGTAGCAGAGATTCTTCTTCCTGATGCTGCAAAATGGTATGCAACGAGCTGCTGCACAGTAGTGGTTCTTCTCCTTCGGGCCGAAAGAACTAGAAAACGGTCTTCTATAGGGGTTGTGGCTCGTGGTCGGCCTGGAACAGGTGTTCTGGACACAGAATCGTCTGATTGGTATTGATCCCAAAGTCGCTGAACAAAACTACAAGACACATTGAGCCGTCTAGCAGAGACAATCCTATTTCCATCCATTCAACTGCCTGCACCTTAATGAATTGGGCGAACGACGTCTGTGACATTTTCTAAACTCCATTGACTACTGTCACCGAAACTGCCAACAAGAGTTGAAAATCAACACAACTTACACACAAAAGTACGAAAGCTTGATATTTGCATATTTTTCCCTCGCTCATACAGATATGTTCTTTTCTATAAGATAAAAGTGGCAGTTATTGTTTTTTCATACATGGTTTTAAAGTTCGTTATTATCATTCGTGAAAACTATGCATTTTATTGTTACAGCCATTTTTTAATGGTGAACTTCGAAAAACATGTTGCCTCAACTTTTTGAGGGCAGTGTACATTAGTACGAAATATTTTATTTTGTGCGATAATTACTATTGTAGCTGGTTTCATACAAAACTGTATCAACTTGTTTTAACCAACTGAAACAGTTCGAGCAAAGTTCAGCGTTTTCGAAAAAAGTAGACATTTCGATTGATGTGACTCAAAAGTGTACAATGATTTCTGATTCTCAAATCGGCTACTTTATATGAAAATTACATTTAAACTTATAAAAACTAATAAAGTAAAAAAAAAAGGTTCTTTGTGTGAGCAAATATCGCCCATTCCATTTCAATTGGTAACAGTTTCATCCACTCCTCATACATTTAATGCTGAACCAAGTGAGAGACTATTTTTAATGTTGACGTTTTAATTTAGCAATCCTAAAGAGTTAAAAGATCAGGCGTCAAAAAGTGGCTGATACCTGATGCTTACGAACCTGTAAATAGTTTTGTGTGAAGCCTAGTAAAATGTGAGGTAACTTTCGGAGTACGAGTTTAGAAAAAATAAATAAATAAATAAATATTTTATTAATGAACTGTAATGGTGAACGAAGTTATTTACAAAGTTTCCGTTAAATATATAATTGTATCATAAGTTTCATTCAAGTATTTTTGTACTATTTTATAACTCAAGAAATACAGTAAAAAAACTTCTCGGCTAGGGAAACGCTGTATTTTAAGAAATAAATACATACTTTGTTACAGTTGTCCATGCTAACTTTGAGCAATGACGGTTAACTTCAATTTTTTAGTACATTTGGCTCAAAAAAGAAATAGATCAAAAGCTTTGTGCCTCATTTTCCCTGCAGAGCCGTGAAATAACTCCTTATTTCACTTTAAAAAAAACGGTAATATTGCACACACGTAATTGAGTCTTTAAATAATACTAAAGTTGTTATTTGAAAGCTACTTTTGAAATTGTTGAAAGAGATTTTATTACACCATAGTATTCTTTTCATTAGGAAATGATTGAAATCTTGTGATGATGTGAAATACAATGGAAAAGTTTTTTATCTTAAAAATTTTATTTTGCTGCATTAAAGTTTCACTAAATTTTTAAAACAATTTATTTTGTATCCCATTTCTAAAGTGGATCAAAGTTTTCCTAAATGAGCTTTAAACGATTGAAATCATTCATTTGAAATGGGTGCAAAAGCTATTATTTATTGATTTCGGATAACTACACATTACTTTAGGCTTGCTTCTTCCGGTTTATACCAACAATTGAAATAAATTTATTAAAATGTAAACGAGACTGTTAAAAATAGAGAAAGTGAAGCTATTGTTGTGAAGTTAACCAAAACTGTCTTAAACAAATGCAAAGTATCATTAGACTAACAGAATTTAATAATATCTTGAAACTTTAGGATCTATATTTTTATCTAACAAAATGTAAGCAATTTTGCGTCTCAAAATATATGTTGTAATAAAATAAAGAGTTGAAATCGCCAGTAAACATACGTAACTTACAGCTATTAAACTGAAGCTATACCTTTCCATTTGCAAAACGTTAACATGTACATAAACCGTATGGCTATTTTCATACGTCACTTTTAGAAAAGTAACGAGCACAAACTTTAAAATGTTTCAAATATCAGCTTCCTGTTTTGAAAGCTTAACGTAGAGTAAGATTTAACTATTCAAACTAAACTCAAGTCGTAAACGAACTATTTCTATATATTTTATCAGAATAAATGGCGTGCATTAAAGATTTTGCTGATGGGCATTTTTGTTCAGGTACGAGAAAAATATTCCAATGCAAAAAGAAAAAAAAAAGACTTTCGAACGTTGAAAAAAAAAACGTAGTAATAAACAAGAAAGAAAATCTTGAGCGGCAGAAAAAAAATAGAAGGTGCGCTTAAAATTTCTGAAGTTGCTAAGAGGATTTGAAAACAGTTTTTGCTGCATAGACAAAATTTGTTTCTTTATTTTTTAGTTTAATACGGTAGTTGCAAAAAGAACCAGCATGCTTTAGACCAGTTAAACGTTTTCGGATTTTAAAAATATGTCTAAAACATAACTGCTTCAGCGTAGTTTGTAAATAGCTTTTTGGCAAACTTAACACGTTTCTATTTTTTTTCTGGTTGAGTGATTGTTACTTACAAAGTAGTTTTATCTTTTAAGTTTCTTAACATTAGCTGGGAAAAGAATATGACCCCTTTTCCTACCATGAAACAATGATAAGAGAAGAAATAAAAGTAAGTGAGCAAATTTCCCTTTGAATAAAGCCCTAGACACACACAGAGACAGACACCCACGGAAAGAATAAAAAGCTGTGGAAAAATAAATAATAAAAAGTTATTGAAACAGGGAAAACGCCTGATAGTGGTGCTTTGTGTTTGTAATTTTACTGTACACTGACACTAGTCCAGGCTGTTTTTTACTTCTTTTTACAAAAAAGGAAGTATTGTATTCGCGAAAAAACATTCACTCAAAAATCGACCTTAATTTCCATTTTACTCACCCCCGAATGAATGTTGAGTTTTTTTTTTTTTTTTTTTTGACTCGACCACACGTGGATAAGTGCCTAAGAACGTATAGACACCCGAAATATCCATCTTGACATCCCCCGAGTTAATTACAACGACTTTTCTCGTGACGCCCGTATGTACGTATGTATGTATGTGCGTCACATAATTCAAGAACGGTATGTCTTAGAAAGTTGAAATTTGGTACGTAGACTCCTAGTGGGATCTTGTTGTGCACCTCCTGTTTTGGTTGTATTCGAGTGTTTTCAAAGGGGTCCTTTGCCACTTTCTGGGGGCAAATCATTGTTAATTTCGATGTAAACTCAAGTGGGGTTATAATTTGGTGGACACTTGGCAATATATCCCCAGTCTTTTGGTTCCCAAGTTTTGTCGCCAACTTGGCAACAAATTTTTTTTTTTAAATCTGGTTTTCAAGTGGCCACTGTTTGTGATATTTAGAGAGTTAAGTATTGAATGACATTAAAACTGCCAATAACGGGGAAATAACATTAAATTGGTGTAAAAGGAAGTCATGTGATGCACACATCAGCTCGTTTCGGATAAAGTTTCGTAGGGCACATACAGAGACAGAGACACACAGAAAGAAATAAAAAGCTTTGTAAAAATAAACGAGAAGGAGATATATTGAGACAGGGAAACTGTATGTTAATGGAGCTAACTGTCTGTTATTTTCTATTCACTATTATTCTAACAGGTGGTTTTTCGCGGAAAAAGCTTCGTTGGGCACAGCCTGTATATTTACAGTTGCATCTGTAATATAAAGTGACTTGTTAAGTTTCGTTGTTGGGTGTGTTGTTGTCTGTCCGTTTGAGGTTTTCTATAGTGTCTGACCACATAACACTACAAGGTCTCTCGTGCCTACTATTATGTGTGGTTTAACAGGTTGGATGGGGCCCTGGAGACAGCTGTGTTGATCGGTGAGTTGATACACTATATATACAGTACATACCATAAAATGGTCCAACTGTGGGCCACTTTTCAATGTTGTCAATGAAAATTCCGCGTACATCTTTCATTTAGAAATTTGAGGACTTGAACAATGGTAGCTGTACATCTCGTCTTCCGAATGGAATGCTTAAAAAAAAAAACTAACTTGGAAAGAAGAGGAAGGGGAATTTTCAACCCCTTGGGGCCCATAGTAGTACCCCTAAGGGGTAAAACTATGGGCCACCTCATTTTAACCTAGAAAACACAATGAAAACCTGATCTGGCCTATTGTTGTCTGAGACTACACGTTGTCTTCTGCTTGAAACTGTATAAAAATTTTTTTTAGTAAATCATTTACCTTTTTTTTCAATTTTTTAAGACTTAATAGTCACTTGTCTCGAGTGATTTCAACATGGTAAACGTAGGTAACGTTCTTTATTATCTGCCTAGGTTTTGATATAGACACGTTTGAAAACTAGAAACATCTCACTAACTAAAGGCTTGGTACCTATACTTAGGTCTCAGAAAATACGTAGGTCTGACAAATTTCAAACTAGATCAAAAAAAAAAAAAAAAAAATTGAAAACTGAAATGCGAAATCCCATTTCTTATTCCAAATCTCAGCAAAATAAAATTTTTTAAAAAATTATCTCAGTTTGTATTTGGTCCGGATTTCAGTCAGCAACTTCATCAAAAACTCCTATGAGTACGGGCGATAGGGCGACCCTTAAGCTTTCTTCTATCTTTTCCTGCCATTATTTACAATAAATAACACAAAATATGACAAAAGCATCCCTACAGAGAATAAAATGAATCTCCAAGCCGCTAAAAACCGTGAAAAGTAGGTGGCCCATTGTTGTACCCCAACATTCCCATTTTCGATAATGTTGAGAGCTTGTGAAAACTATGAAACAATTTAAGTCAACAAGCGGCTTAAATTCATAACTGAAAAATTAGTAAAGCAAATCTGAACTTGCCAGATCTTGGAAAACAGTATAAGTGGTCTGCCCAACGCAGACTTTTGTCTATTCCTCGAGTGAGTCGAAGCACGCTCTAAGAACGACTAAGTAATCTAAGGTATACAAAAGCAATGGCAATCTCTAAAATTTCTAAGCGTCTTTAATTACTTAAATAGTTACACTACCTGGATATTTTTTTGGAGCTCGTAAGTTCAGAAAAGAGGCCACTAGAGAGTAAAATCATCGCCATGGCAACAGTGGTCCATTGTTGCCCCCTTGGTACAAAGTTGTACCGTTTTACGGTAGTGCATGCAATACATGAAATCATATTCTGTAAGAGTTTGAAATATATCTACTCACCAGAGCATTACTGTCAGCAAATATAGAGGAGGTTCATAAAGTTGTGGAGCCTGTATTTGATTTGAAGATTCGATAACGGTCCGTTGACCAACATTTCGTTTCTACAACAGAAGAAGCGAATTAAAAGATATTTAAATTTATCTAAAATCATGCAATCAATTCCTGTCAAATCCATTTTTTCGTTGTTACTATTATGATTATTTTGCACATTTAAAAGTTTTATCTACCAAATTTGGTCATTAGGGTATGAGAATGGATTTAAAAGAAAAAAATTGTCAACCATTCCTCCCCATTATACAGAACACTTTATATTATAATGTTGTACAAAACACAAGCACAAAATAATAATGGATTTAAAAGCCTTAATTTGAATCTTACAATTTTCTCAAGTAAGCAATATTAAAATTTTTCATTATTTTTCACGAAACATTTTTGAGTGGTCGCTGTTCTCAAAATATTTTATGTCTAAAACTTTTCATTCATAGTTTTTACAATAAAACTGACAGTGTTAAAAACTGACTGACATTTCTACTTACTTATGAACTAAAAGTAGTATTGTAATCAAGAAATATTTTTCGCACAAATTTTGTGCTAAATTTTCGTGCTACCCACTCCTGAACTTTCTGTTTTCTCAAATTTCCTTTTATCGCACTTTCTGGAGTAATTTTGATGACTGTTTTACGTACTTGTAAAGATTATGAAACTTCATTCCTTTTCTTGGAGGTAAATTATAACATTTTGAACTGGTAGATTACATCCAGTCTTAAGGAAAACTACTTTTCACCCGATCTTTCACTATTCTGTTGCTAGATGTTGGTATTGGTTACGTTTCTGTTATTGCAGGTTAGCAAGCCACCATAATTCTCTCATAATTTTTTCCCACCTCGTTTCTGCACTACGCAAGGTTTTAAAGTCGAAAGAGTACTGTTATCTTAAAGCTGTGGGCTCTTCCGATTCAGTGTTATCAAAAAAAAAAAAAAAGCAGAACTGCACTCTAATTTCAGACAAAAGTGTAGATGCTGAAGATACAGTCGGTTACTAGATTCAACATTAACGTGACTTGAATTTGCTGAGCTGAAATCAAGTATAATTAATTCGCCCTTTAAAATTTAACAAAAAGTATTAGAAATCTTATAAGTTCCTTAATAGTATCACAAAGCTGTTAAATAAGTACTGTCCGACCATCGATTACATGGAAAGGCTAATATCCGGTTTATTGGCAGAAATGGACGTAGTATCTATTAGTTTATAGGGATGTTAGTTGGTTTGTTTCAGATGTGCATTTCTGCCTCCCTATTATTTAGTCTTAGTTTTGTAAAAATGAAAATTTGCTGACAGCAACACTTTTTAAATGTAAAGTATATTCGATCTACATTATCACGGCAAAAATTATTTATTCACGACAAAGTTTTGAGCTTACCATTTTGCTTTTACGTTCCTGAACGAAATGAAAATAGTTTATTTTCTTTTTGTTGTTTCCATGGTAACTATTTTTGTTTCCCCTTATTTATTTTTGAGAATGCAATAAATGAATAAGGCACTAGTGACATTATAAAACACGTGCATCGAAATCCCATCGTTATTTTCCCTTCTCCCCTGCTAGATTCATTCAGATGAAATCGTCTTTACTTGGCAGATTGCCAAATTACATACAATCCGTGGTCAAACTGTAGAAATATAGCTAAGAAAAGAAGTAGCTCACTCTGCCCAAGTGTTCCATGCGTTATACGCAAAGCACATATAGGTATGAAATGGACACTCAAAATCGAAAGTGATTAAATAAATTGTTTTGGGTCTATGTTTTTGTCACCAGGATATTAAACTACACCCCATGAAAATCATAAGCTGTTGTGTTTCAAAGTTACTGAACCATGGCTTATAGAGTAATTTCTCTTTACTTTTGACTTTGGTTTTGAAAATCATCATTTTTGAGACCGTTGAATGAAGTTATTTAACAAGGTTTCATCGGTTTGATATAGAACGACACTACTTGGAACATAATTACAGTTGTGTCTCAAAGTTACAGCTCGTTGCTTATTGGGAAATTGACCTTTAGTTTTGACTTTTCTTCGAAATATATCAACTTCGAGACCGTGTAATTACTTTAACCATGAGGAACCATGCTGCTTTATATTTTTCCTGATGCAACACTAAGATGCAAATGGTGTCCAAAAGCCTTCTCAAGTAAAAAGCCATTATTAGCTTAAATGTGTCAATTACTTTTCGGACACCCCGAATAATTGAATCGATTAATCGAAAACCAGTCATCTCCTGGGTTTTACCATAGGAGATAATTGTTTTTTTGACTCATCGATTCAATTAATCCAGTACTTATTTCCGTGGGCCAATTACAGCTTTTGTAGCATTTTATGCAAACAACAAGAAAAAAACTGAAAGCAACATTTTCTAGTAACCTTTGCTTATCGAGTCCATAAGTGACTCACAAAGGTATTTGAATATATACTTAGAATCAAGTATATCCAGTAAATTACCGCCCATTAGCCAGGGCTAAAGCAGAAATACACCGCCAGCTCAGTCATTTCCAGCCGAGGACTGCAGTTTCGTGCTTATTAGCATTCATCAGCCCGGCATAGAAAAGTGACTGAGCTGGAGATGGAAAACCAATTAAGGAAGACAAGAGTGCGAAACAAACAGTTTTCCATCACAGCAGTTTGGTTTTCCATCTCCAGCTCAGTCACTTTCCTATGCCGGGCTGATGAATGCTAATAAGCACGAAACTGCAGTCCTCGGCTGGAAATGACTGAGCTGGCGGTGTATTTCTGTTAGAATCAAGTAGTTTATAGAATATTGTCATGGGTCATTGATTGCTTTGGAATGAAAATGATCAGAGAATTTTCACCACATAGTCAGGACCTTGAACTTTGACATTTTTCAGGGTGAATCAAGTCAAGATTAAAGAGGCGAGAAACTTCCCTTTTTCTCATCGCATTACTACTGATTTATTCTGAAAGCTGTCGACACTTTAAAGATATCAACTCTCAAGTTTCCCATTTTAATGAAAAAATTTCTTTAAACAAAGTGTTTCTGCGAAAAATCCTATTCATACATTTTCTCTATAAAATAAACACACCCGTCAAACAATATCTGGCTTAATAGTATTTTTCTTGAGGTCCAGATGCATGTTTCTACATGTTTTTACGAATATATTTTCTCAACCTCTCTCATAAAATTTTTGTCACGTTCGAGATCAGCCATTTGCCGGTAACTTTCAATTCAAATTTTTAATAATGTAGGCACATAAAATGTCTATGAAATAATAAAAACAATGTTTCTGAAATCTGTAAAAAAAAAAAAAAATGAAGCGTCAACGCCAGTGTCCCTGAAACAAATTTTAAAATAAAACTTGTATTACACAATATACGTAATCTTATAGAGATGCAATAAAGAATATTTCGTGTCTTCGCCAGAAAAATGTCTTTAATCTGTCAAATAAATCACTATGGCAACGCGGAAAATACTGAATAGCGACGAATAATAACATTTTATACACTTCTTTTTAGATCTTTGTAAATTTGTAGGTTTAAAGAAAATTTAGTAGTCAACTGATGAAAAAAGTTTGACATCATGAGATAAATAACTTTATGAAGTGGTTTTATTTCAATCTAGCTAAAATACATTTATAAAATCAAACAAGATTTGAAAGTGATTTGTTAAAGGTTATAAAATTCGCGATACAAACTAAGCATTTCTTTAAAACATTGTTCGATATCAATATTACGATATCAATGTTTCCTGCTTTTGTGTCATAAATTTCACGTGATACATAATATTGAAAAATTCAACTTTAATCAGACGGTAGAATACGATAATCGAGTTTACGAGATTGAATAGGTGACGATTTTCTGTCTAATTGTAGAGGAATGTGAAGCAAAGGGAAATGGTGAAATATCTACTCCACTTTTAGCGCGACTTACATAGCAATATTTTAACTATGTAGTAACACATGTAGACTATTCCAACCAAGAAAAAAAAAACCCTCTGAAAATCAAAGCATATGATAATACAAGCAGTTTTCAAAATTGCATACTAAAATTGTAATATTTGTTGCAAGTCAAAAATTATTTTGATACTATCAAATGATAAAGTGCCTCTTATTAACATTTTAAACATATTTTCGGACTTTCTAATAGTTGGTGCAGTATTTATTTAGTTCATATTTAGTTTATTTGTATTTTAAATATTTTTCACAATTAGTCAAGTGCATGCGTGGTAAAGTGGATGGGGCTCAGTGAAATAGTTCATTTCGTTTACTCATTCAACCAATTGTTAAATAACTTACGTATTCATTCCCTAACTAATTGATTTACATTCCTTCTTTTAATAATTCACTTATTAATGCATCTTTTCATTTATTTTCCTATTCATTCATTACCTTATTCACTCATTTATTTTTCCTCATGTATTAATTAATCAATTTATTTATTCTTTCAATATCTTTTCACTTATTCAATTATCTTTTTATTTGCTCATTAACTTGTCCAAAAATATTTTTCACAATCGAATAAATATTATTTTATTCGAAAAATGTTTCATTTTTCAGTTTGCTCCAAGAAAAAAAAGTGAAAATTTTCCACTTTTTTTTGAAGACACAATTTTACTGCCCAAAATAAAAAATAATGTTTCAATGCTAGTTTTATTATAAAATACAATGTTCTTTCCTTATGTACCGTAATTTTCAGAACAAATTTTCAATTTTTTCATTTTGAAAAAGTTTAGTCATCTTAACTAATCACTTTGCCCCACATTCCTTTACATTGTAAACTGATTTTAAACACTTACAGGTAGACGAATAATTTACATCGATTCAAAATTTTGAATAAAATGAGTCAAACGAGGTTGTCTGACTCGAAACCTTCGACAAAATCTTTATGCATTAAGCTTCTAGACATAGATTTTTTACGATGTGAAATTAAACAAGAAGTTCCGTCTGGAGCTATACGAGCCTACTTTCCCGTATACCCATACTACTTTCTAGTACCTGATCAATGTTCTCAAAAATAGCTAAAATCGCAAATTGTTTCAAACATATTTTTGCTAATTTCTAGGAATAAAGTATTCCTCACACATCTAAAAAAATTAAAAAAAAAAAAAAAATAGCAGCACCTTTTAAACAAATCAGCTGATACACTTTTTTCCCTTAAAAAAATCTTTAACAGCTTTCAAAACGAAAAAATAATAATTAAAATTAATATGCTTATTAAAATAAATACATCATATAAAAAAAGATCGTTTCTTTTTCCCCTATTGCCAAAAATAATTTTTTTAAATGAATTAATGCACTTACCAAAATAAATAAAAACAATAAAATGTCAACTTAAAGAAATACTTTTCATTGTCAAAAAAAAAAAAAAAAAAAAAAAAAAAAAAAAAACCGTCTGCGCATATCGTTTTGTAGAAACATAAATAACGTTGAGGTTATTCGCCGAAAACTGAATACCTAAATTAAAACTTTAGCGTGAAAATAAAAACAAATCATATCAACAATAATTATTTCACAGTGAAAACCATAGCTGCGGAGTCGGAGTCGGAGTCAATCTCATTTTGGGATAAAGGAGTCGGAGACGAATATCCAAGAATCGAAGTCAGTCATTTGTCCTCCGTGTATAAATTTTTGCCAAAGCTACGAAGTCAGAGTGGAAGTTGGGGAGTCGGAGTCCGATTAATTGTCAGGCACAGGTATCGGAATCGGAGTCGTCAGGTGCCTCTAAATTCTGGGTGTCGGAGTCTGGAGTTTGGCGTCAAGAGCTATTTCCAACAAAATTTGTTTGAAATAAATCCACCTTCAATTACGGAATCTACATTGACTTTCAGTTTCGCCGTAGGCGCTAATGTTAAGTTTTTTTGAACTGTTCAAAATTGAACAAAAAATAGTTCAAATCAAAAAGTGAAATATGGGACTGAGGTGTCCTCGCCGAGATCTTTCGAACACAAAAAAGTTTGTTCGAATCGGACTATTCATTCAAAAGTTATTAGGGGGGGACAGACGGACAGACCGACGGACCGACAGACAGACCGACAGACATTTTTCCCCATCTCAATACCCTACTTTCCAATTTTTAATTTTTCAATATTTATTTAATTATTTTATTTATTTTTGATTTTTTTTTGTTTTTCGCGACATTTTTAAGATGCATTAAGCCTTTTTTCATGCTTTTTTCTTCCTTTTCTGACTTTTACTGGGAAAGTAGGCTAAAAAGAACGCTTTGAAGCAAATGATATTTAAAAAATTGTTAATAGTTTCAATAGATCACTAAATGCATAAATAATTTAAAATTGCCTCTTGTAACTTAAAACTTTAAATAAATATTAGATTAAAAGTTGTGCTCATTTAATTCTTCAAACTCCAGAAGCTTTATTATTGTAATTGAAAAATAAAATAAAACGTATGCAAACGTTTCCAAGCACTGCAGGATGTACTAACATACAAAAGTTAATGCTTTTTTCGAGTCGTCTGTTAGTTAGCTTGTCTGATTGGAGTTTTCCTAGCACTATTATCTTTCTAAATGGACACATGCAGGGCAGTCATTTCTCTTAGGAGCGAAGTAGTTGAATTCACCTTAGATGTTCTGCATTAAACGGTATCAGTTTTATTTTTCCAAGATCCGCCGGTAAAAGCTCTTAGGCCATTTAAAATTTAAGAAGCACACAAAAAAGCCTCGAAAGGCGGAAAAGAACGTATTGTCGCCTCAGAGCAACAGTAAGATATCTTAGTGTCATTTCTGGGATTAGATATCTTATTGTTGCTCTGAGGCGACGATATTGTTGTTACTATGTCATATTCATTTGCAACAACAACAAAAAAAAGTAATGAAATATTAATAGGCTATTTAAAACATTCTTTAAGTATTATGTTCTTGGTGTAAACTTTTATACTGATACATTGACGAACATTATCCAATACAATGTCATTTTAGTGCTTGTTCCTTTAGATTCTACTCAAAAGAAGCTCCAAAAAAGGAAGATAACTGTCTTCCTTTTTGTAGTTACACTTGCAAGCTGTTTTCCCTGCCTAATTAGCAGTAAACATAGGAGCAGTCGACATTGGCGAGATATTGCGAAGTTAACCTCTTTTTGGGGGACTGATTTTTAGCGCTAAACTTAGAAAGAAATTACCGCGTGTCGCCCAGCTAGATGATATTTGGTGATATATGCAAACTAATAGATAAATATAAATAGCACTAGATTTTTTTCTTAACACCTGTCGAATCAGTGTTTTGTTTGTCAGTTGTGATCTTGAGAGCTAGTGTTCAGCTCAATTCTGAAGCTCACGTTCTGTGAGTTTTTTACACTGTTTTATTTATTGTTTATCATCTTTGAAATTAAATGCGTGCTTACCCTTGGATTTTGTTGCTTTTTGAGATTGCTTTGTTTCTTGATTTTATACAATTGTACTGACGTTATTTTAAAATAAATTTTCGAGTTTTTATAAGAATGGCGCTGTTTTTTCTAGAACACCTGATTGAAGAGGGACTCAGAACATTATAATGTTATCTTTTTCAGTGCGTACTAATGTGCAAAGCTTGATTTTTTATGAGTAACAATAATTAGTTTGAATGGCACGAGAAAATTGCAAATTATTGTGCTGGATGTTTTAAATTTTTTCTGGTTTTTCCTTGTTTGAACTTTTCAATACAGCAATCAGTTTTTTTGCTTTTACGAAAGTTTTACACTCATGCGGACATTTTCGTAAAAAATAAAATCTTAATCATCTAATCAATTTTCAAATTTTATTCTTTTAAGAATTCATTCATTGTTGAGTTTTAAGTAAAATAATTCTAATAAAATCAAACATTTTCTTCGAAAAACTAAAACTATATTTCCGTGAAATATTTGAAGAATTTCAATGTATTTTGCTGCTTTATTCAAAATCTAAAGCTATTCGGTTTCTTTAGAACTTACCGTCAAGTTAGTAAGAAATTCCTCAAAGCGTCTTAAGCAGTCTCTTTCAAAGGAGTCTACGCTTCAAACATCAAACACTAGGGCACCTAACGTGAAAAGTTACCAGAAATATGTATTCATCTCCAAATGAAACATTTTTCAATTTCAATGTTCTTCAATGTAGTTCGTTGTTGAGTTTGGAACTTTTACGATTTCTTTCTGGAAAAAGTGAATCAAACTTTTGAATTATGTTATTGTTCAGTGTTATATTCTTATCACCAAAACATTTATTTTGTTATTCTATTAACATTTTGTCACGAGATGAATATTTACTCAAATACAACGCTACAAATACTTCTTTTTTTTGTCATAAACATCTTTTTTTTGGAACACTACATGTGCTATAAAAACATATTTAAAATATTGAATCGCCACGAGCGATAGATAGGGGAGACCGGGGCTTGTATACGAAGGGGTAATAGTCCAAGAGCCCATGAGTGCCAGGTCTATGTCATAGCATAAAAGCCCAAAATTTTTCTGCATTAGGACCTCACAGCAGGTGAGAAAGGTTCGCTATTGTTTAAACTGGGTCGTGACTTTGGCAGGAAACAGGTAGCAAAGTTGCTTAAAATTGCTGCAAAAGCTAAACATCATAGATTTATTCCATATTACGCGACCTGGTGGTCCCCATCTAACCATCTCCGATTTAGAGGACTTTTAGAGAGGTCAGACATGCCTTTGAAACTAACCTATGCAAATTATCAGCTGCCAAGACACAAATCATGTGGATCTAGGCTACTTTCAAAAAGAAAAAAAAAAGTGGGCTCCAAAATGGCCTCTAAAGTGGAAACCATGCTGAACATGACAATTTGTTTCATAAAGCTGATTCGCCATTTTGGAGCCCACTTTTTTTATTGACCCTAGATCCTCAGGATATGGGCCTTGGAAGCTTAAATTTTTTTATAGGTGAATTTCAAAGGCATGTCTGCACATCTATAAAATTTCGTTTAAATCGGAGATGGTAGGGTGAAGACGATAAAAATCCCTTGACATGGATGAATCAGTTTTTGACGCAACTTTTGCTCTCTGTTTCCTGCCAAAGCCAGCTCAACTCAGCTTAAATAACAGCGAACCGTTCTTATGTGCTGTGATGTGCTTAACCAGAAAAAAATTGGGCCCTTATATTATGACGTATTTCTGGACGCATGGGCTCTTACTCTATAAGTATGCGAATAAGCGATAATTTTCCTGTAATTCATTTGGCAGCTCTGAGTCACTTGTCATAATGAACATGTAGGTGCCATGCCTCTGTGAGTATGGTTTCAATGAGGTCTATAGCGCCGCATGGAATATCAGGGAAGAAATGTGTTGTTTTGCAGTGAAAGTGAACTTTATATGCATAGGTATTTTCTTCTGCAGCCTATACTAGTGAGGATAATTCACAAAATTTGTTAATTTGAATAGCCCATATTTCTTAGCAATAAATGAAGTCTTGTTCGGATGACTTCATGAAAGCACTCCGAAGATATATGGCGAGTTGGGAGCAAGTTTGGCGAACATTTTTTGGGGTAAGTGTGCGAATTCGCAACTTCACCCCAACTGTATTTTCAGCCTCAAATCGTAAACATTGAAGGATAAATTTCGTAAAATGCTGATTTAATGCATTTTGCTTGAGCTAATAGTTTCTAATATATGAAGGGAGACGGGGAAGAATGATCATACACTGTAAAAACGATTCAGAAACGTTCCTGGAAAATAATAAGCAGCTGATGTGCCCAATATCTGCCAGTAACATATCTTGCAAATTCCAGGAACTTTTTCCGGTAAAATTCAGTAACCTTCCCGATATTATCCTGGAACCCTCCTGAAAAATTCAGAAATCTTACCGTTTAAAACCAGTCGTGTCCGTGGAAATAATATCTTGGCATCATTCTGATTTATCAAGGAAGTTAAAAGAGCATTATTGCAAACATGGCCAAAGCTATGCCAGAATTGCAAGTAAGTAACAAAAATTTTACTTGCCTGCAATTCTTGCAAAGCAATGCAGTCCACACTTTTTCGCTCCCTTAGGGAGTTTAATTAGCATGGACGGGCCGTACTTGAAGTAAAGCCGATACACGTTATAAATACGCTCAATTAATCTTTAAACTGGGAGCTAAAAATATTTTTCACAACAGTGAAAAGTCTGCATTCTTGCGACTTGTAGCAATTCAGGAAACTTTTTGTCAAGAATACTTAATTTTTCCAGGAAGTGGATAAAAACCATTAAAATCCTGAAACGTAACACGGAAATACCCAGTAACGTTTCGGAATTTTTTTACAGTGTAGTTCACCATGCTCAAATTTTCCTCATTACGTTTTTGAGCATGAAATCTCGAATCGTTTCCAAGTTAGCCTCATTCTTCCCTGTTAAAACTCACTCACTATGATGATTCTTGCCTGAATAACATTTCTCTTGAATACTGTCTGTAATAATCTACGAGTACCCATAGGTTAACCAGAGTTTTTTTTAGAAAAATGGACTTTGATCGTTCTTCCCCGTAACCCTTCATATACGTCCTGTACAATCTTACATGCTCGTTTACAGCATACATATTCCCTATTATTTCAAGAAATGATGATATGCAGAAAGCGAGCATGCAGGATTGTACAGACGTAATGCTGCGTGCAGTATTACCTTTAATTTTTTTATTTAACAATGGCAATCCCGACTTTCATCTGTCGATAGAAGGGCTCGGTTAGTGTAAGGCAAATGGAAAACCCCTCTTCACTTTCAGGTGCAGCAAAATGACAGAAGTGTATACGACCTATTAAAAAGATATGTGAACATGACCTGCGATTTTAAGATGGTGAACAATACGATGAAAACTATGACTATTTATGATGGTCCAACCGGCCAGCCCCCTCCCCCCCAACTTCCTGGATCTCAAAGTAATAGGCTGAAATTAAGCTTGTAAGAAAGTTAAACTGGATACATCATCACTAGAACAGACTTAGTTGTTGTCTCATTAGTTAAAATATTTTCTACACCATCTTCATCCACAAGTTTTAACCCAAATTATAGAGGTTAGGTTCCTTCTGATGCGAAAATTTAAATTTATGTTTTTAAAAGTTTTTCTGCACACCCTTTCACTTACTAATAAGGTCTCACGTATGCCTACTGAAGAAAATGCTATGTCTCATTCAAAACAGCATGTACCTCTGAGAATTACAACTTTAACCTAAAGCATGGGAGAGGAAAACCAAAAACAGTGAGAAGCGAAAATGCTTAGCAGCAACATTTACTGTATTCCTGTTAAAAAGGTTCTTGAAGAAAAAGAAAATGCTACAAAAAAAAAAAAAAAAAAAAAAAAAAAAAAACAATGAATTTAAATGAAAGAAAACCAAAAATTTCGACAAAACTGGATTCCATGTAGGAAATGTCACATGTGAGTTTGCGAGAAGTGTGCCGGAGAAGTCCCCATTTTCTTCGAATGCGTAAAATGCCATTAATGTGAATATATGGAATAGGCTAATAACCTTATGCAATGTGTATTAGGACCTATCTTTTTACATTGTAGCCTACTAAATGAATTATCTTTTTTCTTTCCAAGTTGTTGAAGTATAAAAGTAAATACAGTTGGCTCTCTATTTACCGACTTGCAAGGGACCGCAAAAAATCCTCCTTAAGTATAATGCGTACTTGAATAGAATGCTTTTGAAACTACAGTGGAGCATCCGGGACCGTGAAAAGTCGTCTTTAAATAGAGAAAGTCGTTAAATAGAGCTTTGTTAAGCAGGGAGCCAGCTGTATAGCGTTGTTTAATTTACATAGTGCTTGCGTTTTTCAACATCTACTTCAATTCGAAGTTTATCTTTTTCTATGGTGTTGAATTGAATACAAATGTATCTGTCTAACACGAAGTTCACACTATTTACTCTATATTGTTCGCCAACTTGACCCGTGAGCGGCAAATATGCAAACTTTGCAAAGGATCACAAAAGAAAAAAAAAATGTAAAAAAAATACCAAAAGCATACTAGCGTCAAAATAAAATATGAATTCATTGCTAATACTATACAGATCTTACAAGCAAAATGAAGAAGTTTTTCTAAGTAATTTGCAAACTTTAAAGAATCAAGTTTAAAAAGTTCGCCAACATGCCCTGGTCTCCCTTAATCACCGATGAACGTTCTCATTCACCAATTTCGGACCTTCACAGTAACATATATACATGGGAACAGGGGGGGGGGAGCAGGGAGGGGCAACTGCCTATCCCTAGAAGAGAACCTTCCACTCCCACACCCTTTCCAAATATGTCTACAAAGATAATTTAAAACAGCAATTGCAGGTCAGAAATTTCGAAACATTACCAAGGGTTCTCCCCTGGAAATGTTAGCCACTTTTTCTGCCCTCATCTGACAAAAAATAGCATTAAATATATATTTAGGGGGAGAGAAGGACAGTAATTTCAAGCTATTTCTGAAGTTCACACTAGGGGGGGGAGGGCAATTTAAAACCATTTTTTTTTGCGCCTATGATTGCTTCTTCCTAACAAAAGTGATGGCTACGCCCAAGCATATTTATCAACATATTTGTTTATGCAAATTATCATATAATGCTGTAACCACCGCTACGCTGCCCAAGTTTATAACGGAAAGCTAATTCAGTCAGTGTAGGAATGGTTTTTGAGTGTGTAGCATGGTGTTTGCTTTTTCAGCGCCAGAGTGTCGCTAATAAAGGAATTTTGTGCAAAGGTGATTAAGTGCTTTTTGTGCCTTAGTGCTATCGAAGTTGGCATTTTTGGCCAGCAATATTTTTGAAATGTTTCTGGTTTTATATGTTTAAAGATTTAAAAAACCAAATTTTTCTTCATTTCCAGTTAATAAGTGATTTATACCACAATTTTACGAATAATTTTAATAAGCACTAAACTAAATAATTCCGAGACTGTATCTTATCCGTTTTAAAGGAATCCGAAGGAATATATTAAACGAAAACGCATAATTATTTACATAGTCAACAAATTGCAATCGAAACAATTCTTAGGCAAGGGAATAGAGTAATTCCACTAGCACTGCAGTTCCCACACTGTTTAAGCAAATATAACACGAAAACGTTCATTAAGTGGAAGGCCGATTTCAAATGAAGAAAAAGCTTTGTATCTAACTTCATTTAAACTTGTCCATAACAAGAACGAATGGCTGCTCCCCCAGGATATTAGCTCAAATAAAGCTGTGCCACCCTACGCTTGATTTAATGGTTTTCTTTTCCTGACTTCAAAGCAACCACTTCGTAGAATTAATTTATTTAAAACGCATAAAAGAAGACGTTTGGAACTAGAATTCAGCGTTCGCGGGCAGGGAATAAACAGCAGTTGAAATGTGTAGAATGATTTAGTTTAAAAAAAAAATGTTTTTGTGCGTTAAACAAGCGAGCAGTCTAGGATGAAGCTGCGTCATATTATACTATTTTTTTGCGCGCCAAATATTTCGAATTTCAAAATGAGGATATAATAAAATTTCGTCTTATTGGAACCTGGTTTATTTTAGTCTTATTTTAGTTAATTGAAGAAATTTGAATGCATCATTGCGAGAGTAAAAGGAAAAGGAAAGTTGAGCTTTTCATTTTTCACTTTTTTGCATTTTCGTCATATATTGTACGTTAGCTTTATTGTATAAACAACAAATTGTTTTTTGCTTTTTTTTACAAAGTAAAGGAAATATTGTATTCACAAAAAAATTTTGACCCAAAAATAGGCCTTAATTTCCATTTTGCTCGCCCCCAAATGAATGTTGAGTTTTTTTTTTTCAACCCGACCACACGTGGATATATGTCTAAGAACGTATAGACACCCGAAATATCCATTTTGGCGATCCCCGAATTAATTACAACGAGTTTTCTCGTGACGTCTGTATGCACGTATGTATGTACGTATGTGCGTATGTATCTCGCATAACTCAAAAACGGTATGTCCTAGAGAGTTGAAATTTGGTACATAGACTTTATGGTGGAGTCTAGTTGTTCACCTCCTCTTTTGGTTGCATTCGGATGTTCTTAAGGGGGTCTTTTACACCTTTTTGGGGGGAAAATCATTGTTAATATCAATGCAAACTCAAGTGGTTTGATAATTTGGCAAACCCTTGGCGATATATCGCCAAGCTTTTGGTCGCCTAGTTTTTTCGCCAATTTGACGAAAAGAAATTCCGGGTTTTCAAAAAAAAAAAAGGTCTTATTTTGGCCACTATTGGCGATATTTATAGAGTTAACCATTAAATCACATTAAAATGTCCAATATTGAGAAAATTAACCTGTATAAAACGTTTTTTTGCTTCAGTTCGCAGGTAAAAAAAGGGGCAAAAATATTTAAAATGTTTCTTTGCTTACTCCAAGGCATCTATAATTATTATCATTAAATTGGCGTAAAAAGAAGTCATGTGATGCACACATCAGCTCGTTTGTTTTCCGCTGAAAAAAATGCACAGAAAAAAAAATTGATTCCAACATTTCGCGACTGTTAGTATTTAATCCGAAACGCGTTACTTCAAATATCTGGAAAACTCATTTCTTCAGATACTACAGGTTGCCTGCCTGCGGCAGAGTTGTTATTTATTTCCTAATAAAAGCTCCGTTCAACATCTTATCTCGCATACAAATGAAGAAACAAGAGCATTGCAAAACATTTCTCTCATAATAAGGCCCTAATTAATATCTTATGTGTTTTTTTTTTTTTTTGGCAATTTAATGTAACTTTTAGCATTTTTTGTTTATAGTAAATAAAAGTAAGGTTTCAAAGAAATTCTGGAAGGAAGACTGTGGCGGACCTGCGTCCAGGAGACCCCATACCACCTATAGCCTTGAAATTTTGTACAAAGTTACTTCAAGCCAGGTGGTTTGCACCTAGGGGTTTGTTTTCTAAAATTCGAATTAATTTCCTTGTAATTAATTTTTTAAGCTCAAATTTCGCGTAAATTGCCTATTATTGTCTATCAAAGAGGTGAAAAATTACTTGCCCATATTAATATTATATATCGTTGGAAAGGATAGAATTTTTCGCGTTATACACAATTTGTTTCAATGTTTTAACTTGAATACGGCGGGAGTTATTTGCGTTTTTAGCTGGAGCTTTTTTAGGCTTAGCTAAAAGTTAGGCACTATTTTCTTCATTAAATCTATCAGTAAAAAGCGAAGGAATTGTCCCACAGTTTTCTTTTTGACACCACTGTAAAGAGCGGCTTTTTTTACTCCAGATCTAACTCGACCTATGGTCGAAAAACTTAGCTTCTATCTGCAAAGGAAAAAAAGTTACAAGCCGTTAAAAATCAAGTTCGAATAATCTCATCTCCATTGAATTTATTGATGTTTTATTTGGCGTTGCCATAGTTACGTCTTTTCGATCCGCTTATTTCTTCTTTCTTATTCCCAAACTTTAAGGGTTTCGATTTTAACAGAAAATCTTAGGCTCAACTCAATTTAAGCTCCGAGCAAAAGAGAAAAATATATCACTAGAGACCACGAATATGAAAGCGATTTTTTAAACGTACACAACTGCAGTTTTGCAATGCTCAGGAGCCCCTTGGCCCTTACGGCTCTGCAATTTGGTACAAGTTATTTTGAAACCCGGGGAAGGGGTGCTTTTTGTTCCAAAGGGAGCTCATAACGCGTTTTTAATCTGTTTCTTTTTAATAGGCGATTTAAATCTTTGCGAATCAAATAAGATTGCGAAGCAATCTTCGGGGGTTGGTGAGCGTCAGCAAGCAGGGTGCAGAGCCCTCTAGCATATATATATATATATATATATATATATATATATATATATTGTAACCGTAGTGAATATATATTTAAAAAACTGATTTAAAAGACTAACAAATAGCATATATATATATATATATATATATATATATATATATATATATATATATGCTATTTGTTAGTCTTTTAAATCAGTTTTTTTAAGTATATATTCACTACGGTTACAAAACACCGAGCAACACTCGTCTGTGTTGTACATAGTGTAAAAACGTGAAGTATCCACAGCAAATTTTAGGCACTGCATTATTACTCTCTATTTTTAACCTACTATCCCGGGAAAGCACGTAAGGAGGCTTAGTCAATCATAACAAGATCGAAGAAAATGAACAAGTACGTTGCAGCAATTTTGGAACTTCCATCTATCCTTTTACTTTTCCTTTTACATAATTTAGGCAGCACTTCAATTGAAAAGTTTTTCGCTCGAATTCGGTCTAAATGTTCATTTGCTCATCCCCAATTGAATGCTGAGTGGTTTTTTTCGGCTTATTTGCATATGTATGTGCGCCCAAGAACATATCGATGGCCAAAATATTCATTTGTACGATCCCTGAGTAAATTATCACGACGCTTCTCGTGACGTCTGTATGTGCGTACACATGTTTGTGAATAGGTATGTTTGTATCTCACATAACTGAAAAATGGCATGCCGTAGAAGGTTGAAACTTCGTATGTAGATTCCGATTGGGGTTTTAGTTGTGCATCTTCTATTTTGGTTGCATTTGAACACTTCAAAAATTTGAACACTTTTTGTCGCCAAGTTGGCAACCAAAAAACTGGCGATATATCGCCAAGTGTCCGCCAAATTGTAGCACCACTTGAGTTTACATCGAAATTAACAATGATTTACCCCCAAAAAGGGGCAAAATACCCCCTTAGAAACACCCAAATGCAACCAAAAGGGGAGGTGCACAACTAGACCCCACTAGGAGTCTACGTAGCAAATTTCAACTTTCTAGGACATACCGTTCTTGAGTTATGCGACATACATACGCATATCCGCACATACATACATACGTACATACAGACATCACGAGAAAACTCGTTGTAACTAACTCAGGAATCGTCAAAATGGATATTACTGGTGTCTATACGTTCTTAGGCACTTATCCACGTGTGGTCGAGATCCACGTGTGGTCGAGTCGAAAAAAAAAACTCAACATTCATTCGGGGGTGAGCAAAACGGAAATTAAGGTCGATTTTTGAAGGAAATTTTTTTCGCGAATACAATATTTCCTTTTTTGTAAAAGGAAGTAAAAACTTTATAGATGACCAAAAAAATACAAAGAGTTTTATTATGTAAAGTTTATTTTTGTTATACAGTGCGTTTATGCTTCTACAGAATGTAAGGTTGAAATTTGAAACTTTTTAAAACTTAGGTTTTTAGTTAAAGGAAAATATTTTGCCTTTTTTTCACTGTAAATATTAAAAAACACTGAATTGTTGGCCAACTACTTAGTAAAAAAGAATTTAAAAAATTAAAAACAATAAAATAAATAATGAAAAATAATGTAATAATAAGTAACAATGAATTTACAAATTGATTGGAAAACAATAATTATAAATCTTTAGTCATTTTTCAACATTTATAATAACCCAGGCAGGGGTGATTGTGTTCCGGTATTTTACCGGATTTCCGGTATTTTCATCTTGAATTCCGGTATCTTCATCTTCGAAAATACCGGAACTCCTATATTTTCCGAAAACCCTTTTTTGTAAATTTAGGGCGATGTTTAATGAAACGCACGCCGAAAGTCCAAATTGAAGACGTTTTGTTTGGTATCAAGCATGTTTTGTTTGGTATAAAGCGTTTTGTTTGGTATAAAGCACAGTCATGTTTTGCAAACTCTATGGTAATTATCGAAGAACAGCTGGGATGGGGGTTTAGAATAAAGACTAGATAAGAAGAGGAAAGAGGGTTACTTGAAAGAATAAATTTCCCTTTGGGAAGGGTTGCCGCAAACGATTTTCCTCCGCTGCTGAGGTCAGCTATTCTAATTTGTGGCCGTGTATCTAAAAGAAAAAGATTCATCTCCTAACATTTTTCCTTTTTTTTTTTTTACTGCCAAAGAAACTATTTTTCAGATGGTGCATTCACACCTGCTTCAAGGTCAAACTGAGAACGGGTGAAATCAAATCATCAAATCGTTTGCCAGTTTTATTTATTTTTTTTGGGGGGTGGGGGGAGAGGTAGGAAGAGAAAAGTGATAAGAGCTTTGACTCTGTCTTTGTTCTTTATGGCAGTTGGAGGAATTTATCGTATGCAAATATTTTCTTTATTTTATATTCTGGTCTATGATCTTTGTGTGCGTGCGTTCTGTTGTTATTGAACTAATTATACTCTATCGTTATTAATAGGCTCCTCGTAAATTAGTTTGTTTAATTAAATTTTACTAGTTACCTCTTACTTTTCATTTCGCTACTCTTTTTGTTTGATAAATTTATTCATTTGAACTTTGCATGTTCTCATTTAAAAAATGAGGTATCTGGATAAATCTGAAGATATTGGCTTCATCGATGCAGGAAAGAAGAACAAGTTTAATTGGGAATGGTTAAACGGAGTAGATTCCTACAATGAAAAAATGGAAATATGGTGTAAAAAAATTGATAGGGCTGGATTTTGCTTTTATGTTTCTTGCAACAAGCCTTTTACATATGCTAATGATGGCGTAAAGGCATTATTGCAACATTCTTCTACAAATACTCATAAAAGAAACCGGGAATCATTGAAAAATGCTGATGTATTAGCTGGATTTTATCCAGATGGTGATTATGAGATGAAAGAAGACAACGGAACCGTTGATTTTCTTACTAGAAAATGTCGATCTGAAGCTTTAGTGTGCTCATTTATTGCTGAACATTCTCTTTCATTTGCTGTAGCTCCAGAAATTGTGGAAATAGATAAAACATTATCAAAAGACTTGCAAGCATTGAACTCCCTTAAGTTAAGTCGAACCACTGTTTCATACAAACTGAAGCATGGACTTGCCAAAACAATCAAAGATAAACAGTGGGAAATTTTAAGGAATTCAAAATTTTCTTTGAATTCGGATGAAAGCAATACAAGAGGCTCGGATAGCATATTAGCTGTTTTAGCGCAGTACTATTGTGAAAAAGAAAATAAAATAATTGTGAGACATCTATCATCCATTCAACTCTCTTCATCAACTGCATTGTCTATTTATTTGAAAAAAGTTTCGCTAATTGAAAAAAATGAAGTTCCATGGAGTAATTTAATTAGTGTGTTGATGGATTCATGCAATACCATGCGTGGTAAAAAAAGCGGAGTTGAAAAGAGATTGAGGAGCAAAGCTACCAATCTTTTAGATATTGATGGCGATACTTGCCATACAGTAAACAACTGTGCTTTGCAGTTTTCCAAGCCCTTTAAAAGGTACTTAGAAAGTTTATGTGATGATATACATATTGATCTCAAAAGTCACGATAAACGACAAATTTTTTTTGAAGTATGCAAGTTACTAAAAGTGAAACCTCTAAAGCCCCTTTCCAGACCAAATCATAGATGGCTCTATATGTTGGCTGTTCTGGAAAGGGTTATCTACTTATGGGATGCCTTAGTAGTTTTCTATTTTTCGTGGATGGCTGAACAAAGCATCTTCAAAGAAATTATTGATGACATTTTCAAAAAAAGGGAACTGTCTGAAGATAAAGTCTCTGAAGTCAAAAAGATCAGTCGTCTATTAAAAAAGAAACCTTTGACAGCTGAAGGAAAGAAAAGAAAAGAGAGGATCGTAAAGAAGCTCTTTGTGCACCAAAAAAAAAAAAAAAAAAACGCTACTCTACATTGGATTTTATAATGCAACTCTCCCTCATTTGAACAAATATATTAAATTGTTTCAGAGCAGGGAGAGTTTGCTTCATTTGCTTCATGTTCAATTGTTTGAACTAATAAAACAATTTTTAGTTTATTTTATGAAGCATGAAGTGGTAGCCAAATTGGCAACATATGATCAAATATTGAAAATTAATGTTAATGATATAGAGTGTCATTTGCCTGATAACTTAATTTTTGTTGGTGGTGATGCTTCTCGAATTCTTCGTGGTCTGGGAAAAACTAATCCCTTATTGAAAGAAGCTATATCTATTTTCAAACAAAGCTATATTAACTGTACAGAGTACATAATTAAAAAACTGCCGTTAAAAAACTCTTTATTTGATAAATTTACAGGCTTGAATCCAGCTTTGCGGGGAGAAACAACATTTCAGGCACTGTTGAAACTAGCTGACTATTTGCCAAATGTTGTCAATGGCAATGAACTTGATGAATTAAATCAAGAGATCAGAAATTACCAAGTGGATGCTAATTTATCAACAGAGTCTTCTGAAGACAGGGAAATCATTAAATTCTGGACCACTGTATTTAATATGGAAGTATTCGGGATAAAAAAATATCCGGTTCTGTCTAAACTAGTTAAGGCAGTATTAACATGTTTTCATCAGCCGACTGTTGAGGGCACTTTCAATTTCATGAACGATATAATCACCGAATCCCGTACATCCCTGAACTGTGATACTATTTACTTTCTATTGAAAAAACTTCTTGTGCAGCTTTTGGCTCTAAAAACCCTACAAAGGAGTTTCTGAACAAAAAGTTGCGAGACAACTTAGTAAATAGTTGGTCTATCTATCAAGATTCTCTGATCAACAAGAACACCATCCTATCTGCTTCAACTTCCTCTTCTGCTATTACTACATTTAGTATTTTGGAAACCACTAAAAAAATGTATCTACTTCAGATGCTTCTTCCTCAATTATTGTGCCGGCTTCACAGAGTTCTGAGCTTTCTTGTGTAGCAAGTGCATCAAATAATTCTATCACTTCTGCTGTTACTAATTCTGCTTCAGTTAGTGTTTTGGAAACCACAAAAAAAAAAAAAAATGTATTGAAATTGAAAATGTAATGAAATATTTTCATTATTCATTTAAAATTTTAGCAGTTTTATTTCCTTAAGTTGGATTTGCAATTTGGTTTTAAATTCATTTAGCTTTTTTGCATAAATAAAAGAAGTGTAATTTTGAAAACTCACGAAGTAAAACATTTTGTCACTTATCAAATGCAAAATTTATTATTAGAATTGCAGAATTTGTTAATGTAATAATCTAAGGGCTAAAAATTAGCATAGGAGACTCCTGAACTTAGAAGGCTCACTGAAGTCCACTCAGACTGAATTGTGTGATGTCACTTGCACAGAGATCATAATACATGCTGCCCCTTTTGCCCCAAACTTTATTTAATTCTGAAATCTTTATGCACTTCTGAAATCTTATCCGTAGTAAATTGCTTTTCTTTGCCTCTTATTCCCTTAGATTTTCAAAATAAAAGTCAGTTCGATTCAATCCAATGATTTTGAATGTTATTTTGTTGGGGTATTACTTTGTAAGGCGTGGGGAATAAAAAGAGACAGATGTTTATTATGCAAGTCTGAACAATTGCAGCATTTCGTTAAAAATGACAAACTGTATTTCCTAAAATGCAAGTTACAGTTTTCAGAAAATGTAATTTTCGCTTATGGGGCATTTTCAGAATGTTAATAATGCTGGTATAATATTGAATGTAAAAAATGATAATAATAAATTTTAAAGCAGCAATTTATGTTGTTCGGGAACAGCACATTCTTTTCTCGTTCAATTTTTTATACACAGTCTTTCAAATTAGCTTGTTGTGAAGTTTCCAAATATGATAGTTCTGAAGTTCTAGTGAAGCTTTGAACAGTACAAGTGTAATTGAAGAGCAACTTGGTGCAGATGTGTTGACGTTATCTGATTTGAGGAGAGGATATAAACAATTTTTAGTGATCCAATTAATGATGACACTATAGCCGGGGCAAACCTAACCTGACAGCAATGTGCCTGCAGGACAACCTACGCATATACTAATCACAGCTAACGGCGCTGCTCAACTATAGTTAGGAAGATGACTAAGTAGTAACCGAAATAGACTTAATATTTCGGACTATAAAGGAACTACCCTTCGTATTCCAGATCTTAACTTCAGGGTAGCTATGAAATGTAGAGCTCCTTTTTTCTTCAGCAGCACTTTATGCAGGCCAAAGCTTTCTCTGTCTGCTTCCTCCACCAGGCGGTACGACTTTCTGCAAAGTTTCTCCACCTACTTGTACCCCATCATTTTCTACACTGTCCAACCACTTTGCAGCTGATCTCCCTCTTCTCCCAGCACCCTCAATCTTCGAAATGTTAGTCTTTTAACTGGGTCCAAATCTGACAGATGAAAAATGTGCCCCAGCCACCTGATTCTTTATAGGTTTAATAACTCTCAAATGTGGAGCTTCAATGTATAAAATATGATTTTACTTGCTCATATTGAATTTTTCTGTTTTATGTGCAGTCCTTCAAGGTAAATCTTAGCCACAATTTCTCTACTTTTCCCATTCCTATTTTAGAAGGATTATTGCATCTGTAAGCATAAAATGAACGAAAAGCTCATGAAGAATTGTATGCTGCCTTCCGAACTGAGAAAGCAGTACCTCCCATATTGTTGATGTTATGACTCCTTTTTAGGGAACCTACGCTCGCTGTAATATGTAATGGATTATTAATCATTCAGGAATTATAATACTAGACTTTACTATTCTAATTGCTACATTTACTATATACATAATACTATATACAAGACAGAGTGTGCCGCCAATGCGCACATCTCCGGAGTTCGTTCCGATCTGCCCTGTTGCTGAGAGGATGTTTTTCCTCAGTGACGTCAGTGGCTTCTGACGTCACTGCGATTACGATAGCGGAGTTCAATTAGTTCGATACACCACAGTTGATTTCGAGAAAACGTGTAACTAAGTTGTTTTAGCTGTGCCGCTACAACGTAGAAACGCTGAGTACCTACGAAGTTCTTTATATTGTAGTGCTCCTACTGGTACTTTAGTGTTGTAAGATAATGTATAATATCAGGATAAACATAGAAAGTGAACTAACTACAAATAGGCATAAAACGGGAGTACTGGTTTTCGGTTAGGACGGTCAAAACTAAGGAATAATAATTATTAAAACCATTAAAAATGAATAATTAATCTTGCTCAAAGTTAGCCTGACACTCAAAGTATCTTTGAGTCACGCGAAAAAATGTGCTGAAAAAGAAATTTTTGATAACGGTACTGTAGTTGCTTAACTGTGTAATTTTATGTCAAAAATAAGGAGGATGCGGCAATAAAGGTTATCTAGAACAAACAGGTCAAGCTCCTTTTTTTAAGGTAAGATAGCTAAAATTTATTTGAACGTGATTTTATCGTCATCAGAAAGAATAACGAGTGATAAAGCGTTATCAATAAGCAGTTGTTATTAACAGGTAAAAGTGTGGCAGCAGTTTTTGCAGAAGTGTCTTGTCAAAATTCCCTGATCTTATTTTGAAGTAAATTTTGTCTTTTCTTAGTTCACTGTAATTTACTAGTACAAAACAGCTGTTAATTGTTCTAGAAAGTCTATATTATGTAGTTGATGAATTCTAAAAGAAAAATGTAGCAAAGTACCACCATTTTTCCTGTGATTTAAATACCCAGAAAAGTTCACTACCCTAATAAGACTACAGTGCTGACCATATTATTAGACTAAGACTGTTTTAAAAGCAAATTCTTTATTGATTACGTAACTATAAACACATTAACGAACAGTGAAATAATTATCTAATGTTTAGTATGAATTCCCTTGTTCTTGATGAGCATCTTAAGTCTTTTTGGCATACTTTTCACAAGGTTTATACCATTTCTTAACTTTTTAAAAAAGGAGGTAAAAAATTATTTATACTCACTATTATATATACTAACATACACTCACTAATTACCTAAAACTAAATATAACAGAACACACTAATAAAAAGAACTTATGAATTGTTTAAGCTGATTGAGGTTATGTTCCTGGTAGGTAAATAAACAGAGAACATAAACAAAGCAGACAGTGCTGCCACTTGCAAACATTAAATTATGCTAAAATAACGTAATAATCAGTGTACAGTATGTACTGTACTTTAACAGTAAAATAAATAGTATCTTAGTACAAATAGTGTACAAAAAAACGAAAAAAAAATTCTTTAGTCTAATAATTTGGCCAGCACTGTATGATTGGCATACAGTGAAATCTCGTCTTAACGAATACCAACACAACGAAAAAGCTGTTTTAACGAAATAATGTTCCAGTTCCTAAAATAATATTACTCACTTTCCATTACATTGCTTGAATTCCATAACAACGAGATTTCCGTTACAACGAACAAAATTTTTGGTAACTTGAAGTTCGTTACAAAGGAATTTCTCAGTATTTATAATTCTAGTGTCTTTATTAGGATACCGAAGGATCGGGTGGAGAATATGATCCTGTGCTACATATGCTGTACATGAAATTTAAGAATGCGTGTACTTCAAAACGCTTTATGTTTATTAGTTCTGTTAAAGGGTAACTTTAATAAAATGTTAAATAAGTTTCATTTTTAACAGAAGCTTTCAAAATTAATTTGAATATTTATATGTGATGCAATCAATAAAAAAAGAGATCAGCGCTTTTAAGAGTTTGATCCGCTTGAGTAAAATGCTATTTATGAAAGTAAAAAAGAAAAGACAAAAAGTAGAAGCGAAGCTTAGTAAAAATAAAATAAAATAAAATAAAATCTTGTAGAGTAATGTTACAAAGGCTTGAAAACACTTAATCTTATTAGCATAAAAAAACGCAATTTTGCAACAGTAAGAAATCTTTTCTAAAAATACGTGCTAAACTAGAAGCATTTATTTAAAATATTTTAAGATCATTTTTTTTCCTTTGCTAAATAATATACATGTATGTGTGATCCAATACATCACGATATTGTTATTAAATGCTTTGACGAAATAATTAAGAGAGTTGAAAGCGTTTTTATCCCGTATTTAATGAGAATTTTAATGTGGAAGGTTCTGAGAAAAATTGATTAATTATTCATGTTAACACATTTTTAATTTCCTAATAACAATTTTTTAATCCCCATGAAAGTTTTTGCAACCAACCATTTAATTATTCATTACGCTGATAAAATTATGAAGTATCAAGTTTTTAGGTATTGTCCAGTTGATTATATTAAGTAAAAATATGGCTCTTAAATAAGATTCTCGCAAAACTACCGTAATGTATAGACATGAAAAAGTAGAATTTCATGTTACTTACTTATGCGAGATACAGTGATCATTTCATATCAAAAGCCCTTTTTTGAAATTACGTTTTACTTATGTCATTGCATTTTGATTTATCAAAGCACTATTTTGAAATTCTCTAGAATCATTCAAGGTAACTTTGATGTAAGATTTCTCTGTTTTAACAGTTCCGCTCATTTTTACTTGTGGGCCATTCCAGCGTCACGGGCGGTACAAAAATACGTTTAAATTTCATTAACATTTCGTCATATCTTTTAATATTTTAATGAAACAGGGGTAAACATTTTTTTTTAAATCTCTACATTTGATACAAAGATACTCCTGATACAATTACATTTTTATTAAACAATTTTGTTATTTAAAATAAAATTTATTTACATGCGTCACGTGCGAGACATCGAAAGTCAACCACAGGTAACATGCTTATGAATAAGCTAATATCTTTGCTCCATTAATACAGCAATGGCGGAAGAAATTGTAGATTTTGAAAGCTATGGTTTCAACGCAAAGGAAACATTCCTCATTATTTTAGAAATAATTATTTAAACCATTGAAAAAAAAAAGGTACAGTCAAACCTCCATATATCCAAATTCAACGTATCGAAATTTTCTATAAATCGAAATCCCAGCAAATTTCTATATTCATTTCATAGAAAAATTGTTTCTATGTATCGAAAAAATCTCTATATATCGAAATTTTTTTCTAAAATCTCGAGATCGAGAAATCGAGAGAAATCTCGAGAAATAATCGAAAAAATCGACACATTCGTAGATTTTTTTTCCACTTTAGACCGTTTGTCTCATAAAAAATGAAGGTTACGAAAGAAAATTGTGTTCACTAAAGGAAACTCATAAGGAATCTGGAGTTGAGAAGTGTGTAGATAGGTCGTTGTTTCGTTCTGGAGTTCCATAATTCCCTCAAGTTTATTTCAAATTTTAGTTGTAACCAGTAACACTGTAAAATTAGTTTCAAGTTATCCCTTTTACCTGTTGATTTTCATTCCTAGTCCTTTTAGCTTCAGTACAAATCGTTCAAGTTAAGTAGATTGATTTTTTACTTTTCCCTCGATTACATTGTCAAAACGAAAATTCCCTAATGTTGCGGATCAAGTTGAATTTCCAAAGAATGAAGATGTATGAAGGCACAAAAATGTAATTTCTGTTATTTTTTGATGATTAACGTTTATTTAGTCTGATGCTCGTATAAATTAGAAATTGGGTTTCATACACGAAAATTAGCTTTAATTTTAATGGTTTAGGAGATGTTTAGGATAAAATAAGAACGTTTCTATAAATCGAAAGTTCTATATATCAAATTTTTTCCGGCAATTTGCTATTTCGATATATGGAGATCCGACTGTATATGCCCATTCCATTGAAAATGGTCATTTTGTCCCACACGTGACGGTTCCTATATTTCACAAAAAAGAAATACTTTTTGAAGAAAGGTTTCGCTTCAGAAGTCACATATGTGTTTGTGATTTCTTAAGCAACAAAATTTTGTTCGTCATCCTTTTAAATTATTATTTTTAATGAAATGTATGAAGCGTCACCTTCGGGACAAAATTACCGTTTTCCATGACCCTTGTGTTACTGCATCTAATGGAATTAGAAAAATCTCTAAAGAATTTTCAATTATTATCTAAATTTAGGAAATAATAATTATAAAAGCTATTCAAAGTGAGTTATAAAACCGGTTCAAAGTTATGTTGTCACTTAGGCAAAGTTTAGATCATATGAAAAGTGTGATGTAATTTAAATTAGTTTAGCAAAAGTTGTGGTTTTTTTTTTAGCTGAAAAAATAATGCAAAATTTTAAAACTTTTATTTCATAGCACCGCAATATTTCTATAAGAAAATATAAGGAATAGGTATGCACAGTCTATGTCAGATCAGGCAGAAATAGAAAAAATCTTACACCGTAGTTTCGGAAGTTTATGAACTTTATAGATGGTAAAATTCAGAAAAAAAATTTGCTAGATGCACATTTTTGTTTCCAAAAAAAAAAAAAAAACCTGTTGGTCCGAGGTACAACCCGCCAAAAATGATAACATGGGCATATTTTCTCACTTCCGATTATTAGAATTTTTTTTTAAACCTTCGTTGTTTTCGGAACAGAGCACAAAACCTTTATACCGTTTTCTAAATCTTTAATGATTTATATGCAGTATATATGAAAATACGAGTTTAATTTTGCTTTAAACAGTCGTTTAAGACATTACATGAAATTTTTATTTTTTTTAAATGTCAATTTAAAATTTTTTACACTAAAGCAGCTACAAAATCCAGTCGTGCACATACAGACAGGCCGACATATACATTTTCCCAAAATAGTCAAAACAAGTTCAGCACTTCTCAAAACGTGCACACCTGTCAAAATTCGAAAATTTTCACTAGTCAAAAACTTTTTTCTTTATTTTAGATATAGAAGAAAGTACTAAAGAAGAGAGTATGTTGCTAAATTGAAGTATAAACCATGATCTTTTTAAATAGCACTATCCAGGATATTTGGGGGAGGGTGGTACTTAAACAGAAAGTAGAAACACAGCAATAAAATAAAATACAGTATTCATCTACATAACAGTTTTTGACTGTTATGTAAAAGCTTTTTAGTATAAATCAGATAGGTTTTACGCTTAAAAAGTAAGTATCAGAGCAATAAATTGGGCGTCAATTTTGGAAATTGCGTAAAAAATTATCATTTCCTAAAATCTCCCAGTAAAATTTAACATACAGCAGCTAAGAAAAAGGAGATTAGATCCAAAACTGAAGAAACAAACTGAGCATTTGGGATTGTAATTGTCATCATCCCCAATTATACATCACAACAAAGCGTGCTTTTTGTGCATGCTTAGTTGTGATGTAACAATTAAAGGTTTGTGCAATTGCTTTTCTTGGTTAGGGTGTTTTTTTTAGGAAATTACATTTTGAAACAACGTTTGCGAAAGAAAACACAATTTTTATTGAATTAGGATGCATAAATACGGTTTTATCTACGCTCAAACTGTACAGTACTTTAATAAATATAGATCACAAACTTCCATAAAAGTATTCCAAAAGTAATGAAGTAGTATCATTGAATAGAGTCTCTGAAAATCCCAGTTAAAATAAAAAAAAAATAAATTGAATTTTGACATCTTGAATTCAAATTATGTTTTTTGCAATCACGAGCGTGTGTGTGTGTATGTAGGCGTGTGTGCTTGTGTGTAGGGGTATGTGTGTTTGTGTGTAGGGGTATGTGTGTTTGTGTGTAGTATGTGTATGTAGGCATGTGTGTTTGTGTCTGTGTGCAGGGATGAGTGTGTGGGTGGTTGTGTGTATGAGTGTTTGTGTATGTGTGGTGGGGGATGTATATGTGTGTGTAGGCATATGTGTTTGTGTCTGTGTGCATGCATGAATATGTGGGTAGTTATGTGTGTGTGTATGTGTTTGTGCGTGTTTGTGTATGTGTGTAGGTGTATGTGTGTGTATGTGTGTAGGTGTATGTGTGTGTATGTGTGTATGTGTAGGATATGAACGCAACCCGGAGACGGTTTTCGATATAGGAGCAACATCGTGAGGAACCAGTCGACGGTGATGCTGGCGGGAAAATAAAATGATAGCACATCAAAACAGTCAAATAAAAGCAATAAACAATCGTAATTGCTTTAAAAAAAAACAAAAAAAAAAAAAACACTCTAATTTGAATTCCGAAATTTTGAATTCAAATTATGTTTTTCGCAATCACGAATTGAGACAAGACTCTACTGGTTAGAGTTATTGTTTCTAGAAATGGCTCCCCCGCCCAAGCATGTCCCTCCTCCTGGGTGCTTACGTGTATATAGTTATGTGCGTGTGTGTAGGCTTACGTGTGTGCACGTAGGCGTGTGTATGTGTGTAAAGGCGTGCGCGCGTAGGCGACTGTGTATGCGCATGCGTGTAGGACATGGACGCCACCGCCCAGCAAAAGTGGATTCCGGGGGACAGTGCTCAGGACCAGCCGCGCCGCCGCCGGTGGACGGTGGTGCTGCAGGCCTGGTCCAAGCTGAAAAAGGAACCGGAACATCAAGGACTGTCAAGTGAGAACAATAAGCAATCGTGATTGCTCAAAAAAAAAAAAAAAAAAAAAAAAAAAAACCCACAGTTTCCGTTTTTCTAAAATATATTCAATTTTATCTAATCTTTCTAAAACGTATACGTCAACAAGAGTGCATAAAAAACTTTATGGGGGAAAATCCATGGGATGTTAACGACTTCTATTTTGCCAGAAAAGAAACAAAGTGATGTTGGAAAAGAGACCAGATACAATTATAGAACTTGTGAGAAAGTAAAAAGTGCTAGAAAATGACTTGAATCGACAAAAGCTTTTAAACTAGACGTAAAACGCTTATAATTCCTGTTCTAGCAATTTAGAAGCTTCGAACTTTGAGCCGGGGGAAAATTTTCCCCTAAGGCAGAAAATTTCGCTTTTTTGGATGATATGAAAATAAAACCTGCAGCGTAGACTTCAATAACGCAAACGTAAAAGACTATAGTATCGAGGAAAAACTTACACTATCTAGCTAATTATTTATAATATGACTGTGTGGAAGAATGTTTTTAATTCCTTATTAGGGAATTTCTGCGAAATTATACCTTAAATTGGAAAAAAAAGATAGAAAAAAAAAAAAAAACTCACGATTATTTTTCAACCCAGTCCTCTAAACCTTGTTCTTAAACCTTAAAATAAACTAATTAAAAATGTCGGGTACTTCTCGAATTTTGCTGATTTATACACACAGGTAATTTAAGACTTCATTTTATGTTATAGATATACACACTAAGCTATACACTTTGCTGCAAACTGAGTTTGCAAAATGAAAAAAAAAATCATCAAAATTCACACATTTCTTTTGAAGTCAAGCATACTAAAAATATGAAGAAAAAAAAAAGAAACCCACATGATTAAAATTTATCTTAAGTAACTGCTCTTCTATTCTTACTCTAACTTTCCAGCGCACTTAAAAATGTGCACAGAAATATCAAAGATTTTGATTTTTTAAGGTTTTACTTGTTAATTAGCCGCCCGCCCGTCAGAGGAGTCTGACTGTGATGGGAAGGTTCCGGGTTCGAAGCCGGGCTCGTGCTTGGATGTACTTTCTCTTTCATGTGCTTGTCCTCACTTTGTATGAATGTGTTGCATTGTGAATGGTTGCCTATCCTGTAACGGGTTCCTGTGGCATGCGTGTACTGTGGGGGTCGAACTTCACGCCAATTTACGGTACAGTTGGAAAAGTGGAGCAGCGCACCCCGAATTGCCAGGCCAGCTGGCACAAGACAACAGCAACAACCTGTCAATTAACCAGTTAACTATCTAAAGAGGATCGGTAGCCAGACATATTTCATGATAATAGCTTAAATGTATTTCTCGTGCTTTTATTTATTTTTTATTTTTTGATATAACTAATTAAACTAAGTTTTGATCTGATAGGGTTCTTTTTCTGTTAGAATATGGCAAAATATGCGGTACAGAGTGATAACTCTTAAAAAAGAAAAAAAAAATATTTCTCAATAGACGAAAGGATAAACAGATCCCACGATCAGTTAATGTATAAATGCAAAAAAGTATACGTTTAAATAAATACATGGAACTCGTACCAAATCCAATTTAATTGCTCTCGTCCTCTTGTTCTTTGTCCCAGTTAAGCTTTATGTATCGAAAATTGTAGCGGAAGTAAAGAGAAAGAAACTTAATCCTCCATTACAGATATTAAATATTCATTGCAGCCTTACATTTACATGAAAATACCAATGTCTGTTTAATTTTTTGAAGCTTCAATCATGGTAAAGAGCTTTTAATTCATGCAAGTGACCTCAAAACAGAATAATTCTTCTCAGTCTCAAAAATTTTGAAATTTAACTATCTTTTTAATTTTTCGGACACATGAGATTTGTGTTTGTTTGCTGAAATAAGCTTAACTTATAGATTTGTGTGTCTGTATAGTGTGTCGTAGATCCTAAACAGATACATCGATTTTGATCTAGTTATTTTTGTTTGCTTCAAAAATCACTAGATAAAGATTGTTCTTGGTTATGATTATAGAAAATCTGTTTAGATATTTGACGATCATGAGCTTTGTTCTTGTTTTGAAGGAATGTGACCAACTTCGACCGGTCCGATCGATTCAAAATTTAGTATCTTGTCACTTCAATGACAAAACATTTAAATAGTACCATTGACACAATGCTGCAGCATCATCTGGAGAGTTTTTTGTCTGGGGTTTTTAAGTTTTTTTTAAGTATGTAAATTCTTGTTGCATATTCTGTTGTTTTTTTTCTAAGTATGCTTTAAGATTTTAATTTTTAAAAGCATTTTTATTAGATAATACGGAAGCTCTAAGCTGTATAATACCTTTGAAGATATTTTTGTTATTAAACAAGGATTTTCAGTTTTAAAATAATGGAAAACTTGGCAAAACTGAAGATATTCTTTCAAACTCCATTGCCGAATTAACTCGAATAATTTGAATCGAAAAACTAATTTAATGTTTGAATAAACCTTAGTGACAATTATTTTCAAGACATGGCTGATTTTTGAACCTAATGTCCAAAGATTGTAAATTTGTATAGCAATAAACAAGCAAGAATGAATTCAAATATACTGATAATGATACTTATAACATTATATTGTAATTGCAGAGCACGAGGTAATTATAACGTTGTTCGATACTCATAGTAGTGAATAACACTGTGATTGAAGTTACCTAGATATAATTATTGCTATCACAATATTCACAATTCAAGCAATCTGCATTATACCTGTTTAGTGCTATATACACAAGCACTATATGCCACTAATTATTTTGGACCTATGTCCGACGCCTTGAATTGACAGGAATCATGTGATCATTTAATTTTCGCATAAGGATTATATATACAGATAAAACTGGGGCATAGCATCAACAATATTCAGATTTTTTGGTCCACGTTTTTTAAAAATATGTGCATAAATCAGAACTCCCGTAAAATAAGGAAAACATCGCGAATTTTGAACGATGCTTTCGTAAATAAGAAGTAGTGTTTTGTTGCTCATCCTGTGTGCGAACGTAAAGAAATACCGTGCCGTTTCCCTTCCCGTTTGCTGTGGTAAAGTACACTGTAAAGAAATTGCGAAACGTTGCTGGATATTTACGTGGAATGTTTCGGGATTTCACCGGTTTTCATCTATTTCTCCGTAAAATCAAGTATCATTGCGAAAAAGTTTCCTGAATTGCTACAAGTTGCACGAATGCAGACTTTTTACTGTTGTAAAAAATATTTTTAGCTACCAGTTTAAAGATTGACTGAGCTTGTTTATTAAATATATCAGTTTTAGGTGATTGCAGCACGTCCAGATTGACTAAGCTCACAATGAGAGCGGAGAAGTCACTGGATGCCTGTTACTTTGCAAGGCAACAATTGCAGGCAAGGGAAATGTTGGTTCTTTCTTGTAATTCTAGCTTAGCAATGGCCATGGTTGTATTAATGCTTCTGGAGCTTTCTTGGTAAATAAAGAAGGTTCTAATCAATTACATTAAGCCTATCTAGATTTTCTTGAAGCTTCTCGAGACATGACTGGCTTTAACTGGAGAAATTTCCCAATTCTTCAGAAAGTTTCAAAGAAAATTTCAGAAAGGTTACTGCCTTTTAGCGGAAAACGTTCCTGGTTTTGCAAGATATGTTACTGGCAAAAATTGAGCTCATCAAATGCCTATTATTTTCCAGGAAGGATTATAGATTGTTTTTACAGTGTATTTGTGATGCTTCATTGCTTCATTATTTGTTGTTAAAATTACATTCTCATTCACAGTGGCGTAGCGAGAAAAAAATCCTTGGGGGGGGGGCGGTAAATTTTTTCTGAAGTTTAAAGTAAAGCCATGCCCTCAAGTTTATACACTTATACTGTATATATATATATATATATATATATATATATATATATATATATATATATATATATATATATATATATATATATATGTAGTTTTGGGGCTCATGGGGGGGGGTTCTGACTCCCCTATCCCCCCCCATGGCTACGCCACTGATCATTCATATAATAGTGAATTCTCTGATCGAGTAACGCTCTGACGTTATTAACAATGAAACTCCCACCATAGCATGATAATTTGATAATATATTTTTTACATGTTTGACATGCAGGGAGATGCTTTATTTTGACAAGACTGAACTGGATCCGGTAAAGTAACTATTTTACAGGTGAGACTGTAATTTCAGGACAACGAAACAGTGGTCAACAATGAACACTATCTGCTGGAGTTTAGAGTTAATCCACTGGAGTTAGGGCAAACATTTTAATCATCCAAATATTACCAAACAGGCAATTGCTTCGCTCAAATGTAGAAGCAATTTTTACCCATCATACCTTAACGGGCGATTTTTTAGTATCATAATAAGCTTTAAGACATTTTATTTACTGAATTTAGAACTTTATGTCGCACCCCGACAAGAAAAGATTGGGAAAAAATTGGGAAAAAACGTACTAGCTAATAATTTAAAATTTACTCTTTTTTGCCACAAAATTTGCATACATAATTGGTTCGCGGCGGCGTAAAAACGATACAATAATCAACAGTGACACATCATTAAAATTTCATAATTTGGAAGAAGAATTTCGATTTTAAAGTATGTTTTATTAGTTTAAACGACAAACACTATCAAGTAAATATCACATTATAGATGTTTTGCGAGCATTGTAATACAGTAAAACCCCTCCTAACGGACACCCCTCAAAGGCGGACACTCCTCTTATGCGGACAATTTTTAATTCCACAGTTCCAATGCAAATAACATCATTAAACCCCTGTCCTGCGGACACCTCTCTGTTGTGGACAAAAAAAATTGTCCCGTTAGTGTCCGCATTAGAGGGATTTTACTGTATATGAGACAAAGTATCTTAAAACCGCTATTGTGTAAAACCTTAATTTTCTCCTTAATTGCTGTTTTTTGAGTCGTGTTACTTTCTTTGTCAGAGTGCGATATTTACTAGCAGCTTAATGCTGATTTTACGCTTCCAAGTGCTAATCGGCAACAAAGCACTCATAAACTTAACGATACAACGTTCCAAAGTTTGTTTTATACGTTTTTTGACCACAAAATATTTTAATGAAGTGTAAATACGCAAACATTTAATTAAGATAGCGTTCCTCGAAACATTTTTTTTTTCAGATAAATCACTGATTGCATTTACAGTGAACAAAAAATAACACAGCGTTATATCGACAGAAGGTAAATCATTGCAGCACGAATGATCTTCGTTGCTGTTCTTCTTAATGGATCCGTGACTGTAAAAAGCGAAAATAGCTCTGAGGCTTAATGGGGTTCCTTTCCTGTACGACTTCCGAAATGTCTCCCACAAGAAAAAAATAAAAGAGATTTTTTTTTATAAATACCAAAAGAGACCGTTATTTGATAGCAAGAACAGAGATTTCTGTAATCCGAAAAAATATTGAGACTTTTATTTTGCTCAACAGTTATTAAATGATATTTCAACCTTCAACTGGTGAACTGTATCTTTTACAATGTAAGTACTGAGGTGGTGTGTATGTAACCCCTGCATTATATTTCTTGTGTAATGCACAAAATTCAGCTAATGTCCAACGATTTTTGCAATATTTATTTTTAAATACAACTGAAACAGTACCGTCTGAAGCATAAAACGACACAAAGTCATATATGAGACAGTGAGAAGCAGAATAGTTTCAGTGAGCCGCTTCAAGTTTTAGGTAGAACGCGTTCAAAGTTCCGGTGTTAGTGACGCTTTCATTGTGAAAAGTTTTTCGAAATCATTCTATATAGCAGAACCTACCAATGCACTAGTACCATCTCTTGCCCCAAAACAAAGATGAGGTTATCTTACCATTTGTACTGGTTATTTTCAAATTTCCTATTTTTACACTTACATCCCTTTGATTCTCACTGCCTCAAATGTAAATAGTGCAACCCATTTGAATGCAAAAGTCTAATTTTTTAGGAGTGTAAGACACCAACATTATTTCATTTCTTGCTAAAATATCAATGAGTCGAATCTTTAGATTCAGTTCTCCTTCTTGAACGTATAGATTCATTTTAAAGATTGGTGATCAATTTCATAAGTAAGTTTTGCACTTTACTAAAATTTCTTGCATCTGCACAGATGACTTTAACGCCTGTGCAAATCTGTCGGTGCATGGGTTGGTAGTCATGGTCTGTGTGTCTGCAACCATATTTCTTCCGGAATAGCAATGGCTACTTGGTCATTTATACTATTAAAACTTGTGCATGTCTGTCTGTGAGTCTGTAACCCTATCTCTTCCAGACTGACAATAGCTACCAGGTCCATACTGGCACCTTTGAATACAGGTCATCAAGGGAAAACGATTCTACCTTGTGTCATCCCCTGTAAATCTTAAGGCACTGGACATATCGTGAGGATGCTCTGAAGACATTCAGGGATGTACAGACACACTGAAAAGCATTAAATCATTAAGTGTCACCCACCTCAGACGGCACTAAGGTATCGCAGGTGTCGAAAGGGGTGGGAGTGAGGGAGGGAGGTTGGTGAGCGAAGCGAGCAGAAGGCGGAGCACGATAGTGTTTAAAAAAATCTGTTTAAAATGACGCTAAGAAGAAAAGTTTACTGAAATCGACGGATCCAATAGGCTGGTTAACTGCAAAACATAAAAAACACCAGAAAATTTGCTTCAGGGTGTCTTACTAAATCTCCAGTCGAAATATTTTGTTATTCGCATGAGTTTGAAAATTAATCCTTTTCAAAATGTTACATAGAAAATAAATGTCTTTTTTTTTCATCACGTCATTTTGCGTAAGCAATCTTTTGATGTTTTCTAAAATGAGCTTTGCAGTGTTTGAAACAGATGTTATATAGTTAATCGTTTTTCTGCAATTATTATTATTTTTTAAATGAAATAAATACCCGATAAAAGAAATGAAATTCCCGATAAAATAAATGAATTTACCGATAAAGTAAATGAAGTTTCAAAAAAGTGCACACTGCTTTAGGTTTAAAGACTTCAATAACTAAAAAAAAAAGCTTCTTTTTTTTAAAAATAGTTTATAGTAGTTAAACATTTCTTCATGAATGCGAAGCATTAAATCGTAAGCATTACATTTAATAGTTATTTTTATTTTTTATACCTCCATTATTTTTTTCTCTAATCAGAAACTATTTTATTCTCTTCTGAAATAGTTACATTTCGAAATGTATAATTCGCAACTCCAGAGCTCGAATACGCAACCTTGCGGTGATTAACAATACTAAAGAAAAAGGAAAAACATTCCATTCCACATATTTTCTTTGGGGTAACACACTTCCCCAAACAGACAGTTTATGATGTTATGTAATTTCGGAAGAATAGAAAACAAAGCTTCCTACAAACAGGATGAAAAATTAATGTCATTCACTAAGCGTCAAAGCAAGTTATAAGTTACGGCATTTGTTTGATTTACCTTTTTCATCCATTATTAGACACTGGCTGCAGCGTCCCTTATAGTTTATTGGAGTTGCGAATGCTCAATGCATAAATGTTTCAATGTTTAACTTTAACGATGACAATTGCAATTTTTTTTTTCTAAAATGGTATTTTATATTTGTTTCAATCTTTTGATAATTTATTAACATTCTGACAGTTACATGAGATTTTGACGGAACATAAGAAAATTCACAGACGATGTAGGAAATTTTATTTACTGCTATTCGCAACTTCAACGAACTATAGGGGGCACTTTTTAATGGCGGACGAAAAAGGTAAAACAAACGCACGTGGTAACGAAGAAATGCTAATAAGCCTAGTAAATTTTGTTCGTATGCATGCTTTTTTCGCTTTATTCTTTTTAAATTAATTTTCAAAGTCATGTTGATATTCTGGCCCACGTAGAAAGAAATGAGAATTCAAGAAGCAATAATAAACGTTAAAAATTAATGCAAATTACGTAGTTCGTAGTTCAAAGCAGCCAGTTCCACGATGTTGAATGCGATATTTATCAATTTTTGATAAAACTAAATAGTAATTGTGGCCTGACAAGAATAACAATTAATGCTAGAAAATTTAATATGACATTACGAATTATTATCAAAAGAAGATGATACTTCTTTGCCTTGCTTGGCTAGCGTTTATTGTTTTACATTTGTAGCTGAGTTATTTCTCTCAAATTCCCGAATCGGTTAATTTAAAATTTTTCTTTTTCGATGTTTCTAATTTCTGAGTTATGATTCAATTATGTCATGCTATGCAAATCATCAACAAAATTCTCACGGATATATAGTGGTAGTTTTCTTTTCAATTGATCTATTGATTATTGCTGCTTTTTACTTATCGAATTCTGTAATCTTTCTACCATTTTATTCCACTCATGATAAAAAATAAAAATGTTTTAGCTAACATGGGCGGAATCTCGTCAAGGGTACTTAGCTCGCACAATACTAAAACTATAACCCTAAACAAATTTGGCGAAACCTATCAGATGAGAATAAAAGCAATAAAATAAATTCTTTCTCGGTTAAACATTTTTCATTTCGTTCTATGATAATATATTCAAGAAAATATTTTGCATACTGTCTATTGCAACTAAATGCTGCTGTCAAATATGGTTTGTTAAATTAATTAGGGATATAAAAAAAACCCTTAGTCTTACAAATTCACACAAAACAATAAATTTTCTTTACCTGATAACGTTATCCAAGTATGTTAATCCAGAGTTTACTTGTGTTAACGCGCTTCACCATTTCTCAATCAACTCACTTTTTAGAAGGAAATAAGGAAAACTAACATTATTTTGAGAAGCTCGAGAATACTACTAAGGGACGAAATAATTTCTGTAGCTGAAAGCAATCTAAGACACATCGAACATCGATTGCGTTAATAAAAACTCAGAACAAACTGCCTGTGTTTACGTCAACAGACACACGTGGAACGCAATGTGGCAATGTTTTAGTTTTTTCGGCAGTTTTGTATATCACCGCAAGGTAGCGTATTCGAGCGCTGGAGTTGCGAATATTTTGCATCCATGAAATAGTTTATATTTCTTGGTTTAAAATTTTTTTTAGAGTTTTTCTGTTAATTAAGAATAGCTCCAAATTTGCCTTGTAGAAGGGTCATTTCACGGTATTTTTGACATTTATGTAGAGTCCGTTACGTGATCTTTTTTTGCCATAATTTTTTAATTTATTGTTTGATTTGCAAATTATTTTAATTTGAGTTGTTGTGTTGGTAGGAAAAGCTCAAAATAAAATAATATACTAATCAAACAGTAAGTTAAAAAGTTATGGCAATAAAAGGTCACGTCACGGGCTCTACACAAATATCAAAAATACCGTGAAATGACCCAAAACCAAGTCATATTTGTTTGAAGTGGTAAAAATGTACTAGGAATTTATGTCACTCACTGCGCGATTTGATTTTTAAATTTTAACTTAAAACATTAGCTGCTAAATAACGCGGAGTTTAATTTGCCTTAGAAGAAAATTAAGTATTTTAAACGGTTCTATAACTATAGTGAGTGTTTTGGTCGATAAATCTATAAATATTGGTTAAACTTGAATCTTTTGCATTGTTGTTGTTTTTTAAATCTTTATACTTGCGAATTTAAATATTCTTTTCTAAACAAACAACACATAAGAATTCTACACATCGAAAAACAATAAAAAAAAAAAAACATAAACGTTCATGAAATGGTGCTGTTGGGATTTTGTTGGTTTAAGTTTGTAGCACGTTCATTATTTTAAATAACAATGACAAAATTAAAATTAATGTGGGGTTTAATTTGCTTTATTCCAAAAAATTCAATATTTTTTTAACGGTATTATAACTATCGGGAATTTTTTTGGCCAAGAAACCTATGAGCATCGGTTAAACTTGAATTTTATGCGTTGTTGTTTTTTTTAGATGTATATAAATGCGAATTTAAATGTTCCTTTCTATAAAACAATACATAAGAGTTCTACATCTCGAAAAAAAGAACATATATGTTCATTAAATTGTGAAGATAGGATTTTGATGGTTTAAGTTTGTAACACGTTCTTTGTTTGAAATGACAACGATTAAATAAAAATAATGTGGGGTTTTATTTGCTTTATTTAAGAAAATTAAATATTTTTAACAGTTTTATAACTATTGTGAATGTTTTTGGTCGATAAATCTATAAGTATTGGTTAAACTTGAATTTTATATGTTGTTGTTTTTCCCGTTGCAAATACATGCAAATTGAAATGTTTCTTTCTAAAAAACAACACATAAGAATTATACAAGTCGAAAAAAGAGCATAAACGTTCATTAAATTGTACTGTTGGGATTTTGCTAGTTTAAGTTAGTAACACGTTCTTTGTTTGAAATAACAATGACAAAATTACACGTAACAAGATTGTTGGAAGACATAAGATTAAAAAGAAACCTACTCAAAAGGAAAAATACTCCTGTGAGAAAATGCCTCCCTTTGTTCTTTCAGCGTGAAATTTAGCATGTAAAATGCTGTGCCCTCGCACCCACACAAGAATGCAAATTAAGAGACCCAGTGAAGAAACACGACTGTATTCGAAGTGAATTTATTATAAGACGAACTTTTAGCTATCTCTTTACCTCGAGAAGGAGCAAACAAAATGGCATTTGCATAAGGTAATTACAGCAAGAGAGACTTAAATAGCTAATGAAAGTTCATTCTTTTATTTGTTCACAACTGTTCTTCGAGGGAAGAATAATTAACAGAAATAAATGAATAAGGCTGAAAAAAGTTAGTTAAGTTAATATATTATGTATTAAATCATGCCTAACAATTAGAAAAATATTCCTAGATGCTTTTCTTTGTATTATTCTAGCAGTCTTGAGTAAAAACAGTTAATGAAAGCTTGACTGATATTTCTTATATGAGTCTGAGCAGTGCGTGTATTAATTAAATTTGAGAGATTACGCCTTTGTGGAGAATAGTAATAATATTTGTAAGCTTATTTGATTACTTAATTTGCCTACTAAATTTTCCTGTCATGTTTCTATGATTTGTAGGGAAATTCCTCAGCAATTCATTCATAACTCGTAGTATTCAAGATTTTTTTTTTTTTAGTAAAACACATTACATCTTTCAAATGAGATATCATTAGAGCACAAATTGATGAATGAAAACATAATCATTCACTATCAAAAGTAGGTAAGGAAAGAAAAATTTTAAACTCCAGGTTTCCAATCTCGAGGTCCGTCATTTTAAAATTTTCCAGGCGCAGTCACCAAACTTGACGACATTTGGCAATTGCTCTCCGAATTTGACCCCAAAAACAAGTCCTTAAAAAAGATGCTAACTTGCCGGTAACTCTTTAAATTCACGCCAAGTCCATAAACTCCAAGCGGATTACTATGGGGTCACCACAGGACTTGAATCTAGTTTTCGTAGATGCTGCTTTAATGCTTAAGTACTGAACATTACTATTAAATATTATGTAAATAATATTTAAAACTAGTAATACAGATGGACAAAATGTCAATTTTAACACCGATTCCCCCTTCACATTAACTTACTCTTGCCAGTCTTTGTATTCCTAGACATGTTCCTTCACTGGCTGAGTCCTAGTTTTCAACTTGACTGGCATACCCTCTTTATTAATAAATAATTATTTCTATACTAAAATTTAAAGAGGTCATAGATATGTCGATTATCTTCAACTATTTAATAATTGACCAAGAACATATATATTATAACCCAGAGCCGTAACCAGAAAATAATTTCGGGGAGGGTTAAAAAGCATTCACGCGGAGCTTAGCGCTATTTGTGCTAATGTTCAAGTCGTCGGGTTATCTATTATGAAAGCGTTTTATGCAATTAATTTAAATATGAAAGAAATTTGAGTTTTGGAACAATATTTTTTGAAATTTTTTAAATATAAACGAACATTTAAAAGTTAAACCGAACTTTTTTTTTTGGGGGGGGGGGGTTGAACCCTAAGACCCCCCTTTGTATACGGCCCTGCTATAACCACACTAGTGATTGCTGGGAAAAACACTTTTTTTCGAATAAACTATTTCTACTTTTTTGTATTCTTTTTGTATTTTGTTCTTCTACTGTTTTTGTGGTCATGTAGTCTTGGGTAACGTTTGTCCCATTGGAAATAACGTTTTATTACATTTTTCTTAAGCAGAAATATTTGTAATGGCATTGGTTTTGGGGGAAAAAAACTTTAAAGCGAACATAAAGCTCATTAAGAAATAAATAAATAAATTTGTAAAGAAAATGCTAGGCAACTTTATCTATAAAACATAAATTAACTTTATTTCAATTCATTCTTTGTGCATAGAAGTAAAAGGAAATGACCAATGTTTTCTAGCACAAAACTACAGATTACTGCAAACACGTGTTTCGGGATTTCAAGGAACACCTTTTTAATTCAAAATATTGGATGTAAAGATGTTCGATAATAGTTTTTATCGGATGTATCACTAGTTTGCATTGAAAACGGGGTTTCTTAAAACCCTAAAACTGCAGTAATCAGAAATTTTGTGCTACAAAGCGTTGGTTCTTTCCTTTCAAAAGTTCATTACTTGACCGTTTTGGTCAACTACGGACACTGATAGCATTTTATACCTCTTACTTGACTTTTTTTTAAACCACAATAAACGGTTAGTTATTAAACGATTTCTTTATTTGCTTAAACCAAACATACATGATCTACATAACACAATAAATAAACATGTAGAAATAAATTTAACCTCAAGCAATACGATTAAACGCTTCATCTCATAACACTTTTCATTAGTAGTGAAAGTGTCTTTCTATAAACTAACTAGCTGGCTTTGTAAGTTTTCCGTCCTAACCGCCAATCAAAGCTTTTGTTGCATCTATGAATTATAACAGCGGATTTCAATGTCATGCTAGAAATTTGTTCCAGCAATGTGACTATACATTTTCAGATTTTAGTTGAGTTTTTAAGGTATGTTAAAATGTAGTATTGATGCCTGATAATTTTCTTTTACAGCCAACATGATAATGCATTTTTTTTGTCTCAGCCTTTCTGAGTTTTGGAAAGTGCATGTTGCAGAAAGTATACGATGATCGAGTGATAAAAAGAAAATATTTGTAACTTAATTTTGCTAAGCTTTTAAGATATTAAGTGAAATAATAGATTACAGTGCTGGCCAAATTATTAGACTAAGACTGTTTCAAAAGCAAAGTCTTTATTGACTACATAACTATAGACACATTAACGAACAGTGAAATAATTATCTAATATTTAGTATGCATTCTCTTGTTCTTGATGAGCATTTTAAGTCTTTTTGGCATACTTTTCACACGGTTTACACCATTTCTTAACTTTTTAAAAATTGAGGTAAAACATTGTTTATACTCACTATTATACATACTCACATACACATACTCACTAATTACCTAAAACTAACTTTATATCTATCAGAACACACTAATTAAAAGAACTAGTGAACTGTTTAAGCTGACTGAGGTTATGTTTTTGGTAGGTAGATAAACAAAGAACATAAAAAAACAGACAGTGCTGCCACCTGCAAACATTAAATTATGCTAAAATAACGTAAAAATCAGTGTACAGTATATACTGTACTTTAACAGTAAAATAAACAGCATTTTAGTGCAAATAGTGTACAAAAAAAATTAAAACTCTTTAGTCTAATAATTTGGCCAGCTCTGTAGATGATCACAACACAAAGTAGTAGATTAAAAAAGGGGCCATGTGTGGAAACCCCATCTAACATGTTAACCCACGTGGAGATGTTGGTAGAGGTACACCGGAGTGCACTGTAGTGTTAATGTTTACTTGAAAATTAAAATGTTCTAAAAATAAGACTCTGTATTGATTTTTATTTACAATGTTTGTTTGTAAAATCTATAGCAATCTCAAGTTACAAGAAGATTAAAACAATAAATAAATGGAAAAGTAAATATACTTCAATCAAATGCCATCACTTGTTATAAAACTTCATATTAAACAGTCACGTCGCATCCCGCAAATTTTATTAGATCCTTTCATTTAAATATTTTAAGTTCTCTGTGCATCAAAACAATATTTTAATTTTAAATTGAAACAAGTTTCTTGAAAAATGTAGGAAATTTAGGAATTGACAATGTACCGTTCTTAGGGAAAATACTAACTAGTAAATTTCAGTTTTGCCATAACTATTGTATGGACTTTAGTTATCTGAGTTTATCAATTAGAAAAAAAAGAAAAAAAAAGAATCTGAATTCCCATGAAATTATTATGAAGATGGTTCTGAGCTTTTTGGAATTGTAAGAATTAAAGAAAAAAAAAAAACCTAATTTGTGTAGAAGGTGAAATGGTAGACCTCTTTTAAACAAAAGAAGAAAAACCTGTCCGTAAGTATTCCCTAAAAAGTTTTTTTTTTTGGGGAAAAAAGCACTACAGACACAGGTAGAGCTAACGACGCACATTTCCCTCTGATTAAAAAACTACATTGACTGTCATACAAATTATGAAGTTTTTGTTTATTATTTCTTTTGTTTTTATTATTATATTGCTCTGTTATTTAGCATACTTTACTCCCATATTTACTGTAATCTCTTTAAAACATTATTTTTATTGTTACAGATGATCGAACGTTTTCATTTTTTAACCTTAGTGTGATTAAACTTATTTTTTGAGCAATCACGATTGCTTTTGCTTTCATTTGACTGTTTTTGGCGTGCTATCATTTTATTTTCCCACCGCCACCCTCCGCACCATCACCGTCGACCGGCTCCTCACGATGCTGCTCCTCTAGCGAAAGCCGTCTCCAAGTTGCATCCATGTCCTACACACACGCGCATACATACACAACTACACACACGCACACAAACACATACCACACGCATACATACATACACACACACCTACACACATACACCTACACACACATACACACACAAACACATATCCACACGCATACATACAGACACACACATACCTACCAACACACAAACACATATACACACGTATACATACAGACACCTATACATACACACACAAAAACATACACACACACATACACACAACTACCCACACATTCATGCCTGCACACAGACACAAACACATATAAAGTAAGACAAAACAACGTTAGATGAAGCACAAATTTGCAAATTACAGCAGACACGTGTTTCGGCGTTACAGGGAACGCCTTTTTCAATGCAAAAATAATGAGCTTGTGGATGAAAAGATATCCGACAAAAGCCAAGAGCAGATAAGCATGCAGCTTAAAAGATAAAAACAGCGGATTAGCCAAACACCAATGACAAAGTTATAAACCGATCAGGAACCAATATGAATGCAAGCAAAGGCCAAGAGCTTTCTCTTAGGTACGAACCCAGAAAGAAAGAATTCAATTGGACAAAGACTAAGCCGAAGCTTCAACAAAAAGAAAAGAAATTGTCAGTAACCGTGAACCGCAAGAAAGGAAAAGCTGAATGGAAAACCATGAAATAAAATAAACAGAAACAAAAAATATTCGAAAAAAGGAAAAATAAAGATAAATAGAAAAAAAGGTAAAAATAAACAAAGGAAGATAGATAAAAATGAATGGGAAAAAGGGGGGGGGAATGGGGAAAGGACAGTATTAAAGATATGGGAGCAAAATGTTGGAAAAATATGGAACTGCACTAAGATAGTTAACTAAGTTAGAACTGTTCCTCAAAATATGAAAGGATTCCCAAAAGTCAAGATCTGATGAATTGTGGCATTTTTGGATAATCTGATAAGAGTTAAAATCAAAAGATTGATTCGAATCCCAACAATGTTGAGCAATACTAGACTTATTTAATTGTTGTTTTTTCACATAATTTTGATGCTCTTTCAAGCGAATTTTTAAAGCACGCCGAGTCTGTCCAATATAGACAAGTTTACAACTACAATTAATTCTATAAATTCCACAACAATTAAGAGGGTGACTAGGATCTTTAAGAGAAGAGAATGAAAGTTTATTAATAGGAGAGAACACCACCTGGAATTGGAAACGTTTTAGAATTCTGTTATTGTTTGATTTTGTTTATTCTCATTTGGTTTTGTTTTTGCTTTTGATTATGTCTCAAATCAATAGGTTTGCCAATCTTCGGATTAAGAAATTTCGTTTTTTGAACCATTTAAAATTTCTTCAAGAGTGTAAGCGCAAGAAAATTATTCCGAAGTTTATCTCTTTGAAATGTAATTTACCACGTTCTGTCAAAATTGACAAAGTAATCTTTCGGTCAAAATTGGCTTTACTCAGAGCTTCGATCCAGGAAACTAGGAAACATTTATCGTTTATTGAACGTGAACTTTATGATTTACATCTTTCGATTTCTAATTTCATTCCCGACTTCAACATTATTGACAGAAATTCTTGGTCTAGAACCCTTCGTTCCTCTGATAAACATCAAATTGTTTTGAAAAAGAAATTAGCTATGCTTTGTAAATCTTCTCATGCCGTTCCTCTTGATAATTTACCTGTTGTTAATAAGAATGTTGTTGTTAATCTTTCTAGCGTTCCATTAAGTAATTCTCAAATTGAGGCTCTAAAATGTAATGATAATTTTGCTGTGAGTGTTAAACCTTCTTTTTCAAAGCTTATTGCTCCTGTTGAGCAAGCTTTTAAATTTAGTGCCTTAACTTCCTCTCAAAAAGATTCGATTCGGCATCTTATAACTTCTAATATTGACTTTAACCTGAAAATTTCTAAACCTGTATTTGCTAATACTGTTAGCCGTTCTGTTAAAGACTAAGTTTCGAATTCTGATCTGGTTGTTACCAAAGCTGACAAGGGTAGCCAAATTGTTGTTCTTGACAAATCATCTTATGTTGATAAAACTAATGATTTGATTTCTTCTTGGCTATATGCTGAAATTTCTAAAGATCCTAGTGATAAAGAGTTAAAAACTATTTCATCTGCTGTCAAATCTGTTAAGTCTATTCCTTCAAATGTTAAACGCTCTGTTGTTCCATCTATTGCTAATTGTGCTAGATTTTATGCTTTACCTAAGGTGCATAAAGCTGGTATTTCTTTCAGGCCGATTGTTTCCAATATTGGTACGGCTTCGTACAAACTTGCAAAATATTTAGTCTCTCTGTTTTCTCCCCTTAGGAGTCACAATTTATTTACTATTAAAAATTCTGTTGAGTTTGTTAAAAAAATTCATAGTTTCGTTCCAAATAATTCTTTTATGGCTTCTTTTGATGTTAACTCTTTATTTAAGAACGTTCCGGTCGAGAGTTCATTGTTATGCCTTCGTAGAAGACTTTCTGAATTTCATTTCACCAAAACGGAAATTGGGGATTTAATTTTCCTTACCCGTACTTGTCTTAAGCAATGTTCTTTTGTTTTAAATGGGAAATTTTATATTATGTTAGATGGTCTGGCTATGGGATACCCACTTAGCCCCATTCTTAGTGATATTTACATGCATTATTTTGAGGTTAAGCTGTTGCAAAAACTGCAGTTTCAATTTTATGTTCGGTATGTTAATGATTGTTTTGTTCTAATGAACCAGAATCAGTTTGAGAGTGATGAGGTTTTATCTATTTTAAACTTCAATGATCCTCATATTCAGTTTTCTTGTGAGAAAGAACGGAATAATTGCATTTCATTTCTTGATGTACTTGTTTCTCGTACTGAAATTGGTTTTGAAACTACTGTTTATCGCAAACCTTTTGCTGTTTCTTTACCTCCTCATAGACTATCGTCTCATCCTCCAAATCAAAAATATTCTGCTTTCAATTCTTTTGTTTATCGCGCAATTAATATTTGTTCTTCGTCGGAACTTCTTAAAGTGGAACTTAATTATCTTAAAGCTGTGGCAATTGATAGAGACTATCCGCCAACTTTGATTGTTTCCATTTATAAAAAACTCAAATAAATCCCAAACTAATGTTCTTAACTGAACTTTCATCAGAAAGAATTTGGTTGTTTTGCCATTCTTTCCATCTGTAAGCTATCAGGCTGCTAAGATTCTAAAACGTTTCCAATTCGAGATGGTGTTCTCTCCTATTAATAAACTTTCATTCTCTTCTCTTAAAGATCCTATTCACCCTCTTAATTGTTGTGGAATTTATAGAATTAATTGTAGTTGTAAACTTGCCTATATTGGACAGACTCGGCGTGCTTTAAAAATTCGCTTGAAAGAGCATCAAAATTATGTGAAAAACAACAATTAAATAAGTCTAGTATTGCTCACCATTTTTGGGATTCAAATCACTCTTTTGATTTTAACTCTTATCAGATTATCCAAAAATGCCCCAATTCATCAGATCTTGACTTTTGGGAATCCTTTCATATTTTGAGGAACAGTTCTAACTTAGTTAACGATCTTAGTGCAGTTCCATATTTTTCCAACATTTGGCTCCCATATCTTTAATACAGTCCTTTCCCCATTCCCCCCCCTTTTTTCCCAATCATTTTTATCTTTCTTCCTTTGTTTATTTTTACCTTTTTGTCTTGATTGACACCCCCCCCCCAATTTTCCTCTATTTATCTTTATTTTTCCTTTTTTCGAATATTTTTTGTTTCTGTTTATTTTATTTCATGGTTTTCCATTCAGCTTTTCCTTTCTTGCGGTTCACGGTTACTGACAATTTCTTTTCTTTTTGTTTAAGCTTCGGTTTAATCTTTGTCCAATTGAATTCTTTCTTTCTGGGTTCGTACCTAAGAGAAAGCTCTTGGCCTTTGCTTGCATTCCTATTGGTTCCTGATCGGTTTATAGCTTTGTCATTGGTGTTTGGCTAATCCGCTGTTTTTATCTTTTAAGCTGCATGCTTATCTGCTCTTGGCTTTTGTCGGATGTCTTTTCATTCATAAGCTGATTATTTTTGCATTGAAAAAGGCGTTCCCTGTAACACCGAAATACGTGTCTGCTGTAATTTGCAAACTTGTGCTTCATCTAACGTTGTTTTGTCTTACTTTACTGTTCAGCACAAAGGTATTTATTTATCTTACAAACACATATGCCTACACACACATACCCCCCCCCCCACACACACATTCATACACACAACTACCCACACACTTATGCCAGCACACAGACACAAACACACATGCCTACACACACATACACATACCCCCTACACACAAACACACATACCCCCCGCACACAAGCACACACTCCTACATACACACACTCGTGATTGCGGAAAACATAATTTGAATTCAAGATGCCAAAATTCAAAATTTTTTTTTTTTTTTAGTTTTGATTCCGTTTAGCAATTAGTTGAATTTTGTACGTAATTTTACCCTCTTTTGGGTGTTGATTCTGTAAAACGTTTTTCGAAACTTATCTATCATTGCATGAAATGCACCGCCAGCTCAGTCAACTCCAGCCGAGGACTGTCGGCACGAAACTGCAGTCCTCGGCTGGAGTTGACTAAGCTGGCGGTGTATTTCATGTATTTCTGCCTTAGCCCTGGCTATTGGGCGGTAACTTACTGAATTATCTATCATTGGTTTTTACTTTAAGAAAAAATGTGCTAGAAACAACTGAAAAAACTTAAGAACTGAATTCATCGAATATATCAATATAAATACAGTTTTTAAAAGCTGCATGAAAATTTCATGGTGCGTGCCGTAATAACGAAGGAAAAAAGGCGCTGCGTGATCATATGAACCGAATGAATTTGTTATATTTTAATAAATGGGTTTAGCTTGTCAGAAATTTTAAAACACATATTTAAAGTTGCATTTTGGAAAAAAAAATTAAAAACGAAAAAAAAAAAAAAAAACAAAAAAACAAATAAAAGAAAATTAAAAATATAGTTAGATTCAACAATACAGTTGAACTTCATCCCTTTTTCTTTCTCACAAAACAGCGGTTAATTTTAGTAATAAAGAATGGATGAAGATTAAAGAAAAATTCTCTTTACTTCTCCCTTATTTGATATATGAACCGAATTTTCGATCCATTAGGAGAAGAAAGAAGCAGTGTCGTTTTGTTCGTCTAAGAACTCTCATTTGTCTTAAGAGTGTTTCCCAATGCAGCACGTTCCAGCTGCATGAAGGGATTTAAGTAGAGCTCTTTTAAAAATAGATGGAAATTACATTTGAATTTCACGTTTTGATAAAGGAATATCATGTCGACAACTTTTAAAGCTTTATTTTTAAAGCTTGGGTGGGCTTCAAAAAAAGTGCTTGATTTAAAAAAAAAAGGAACCAAGCTGTAAAGAAAATTAAAAATGTGTTTGAATATTAAAATTCTAAGACTATTAGAATTGAGAAAATACAAAAGAAGCATAATTTGCTAAAACTAAACAAAGATGTAAAGAAAATTAAAAATTTGCTCGAATGTTAAAATTTTAAGGCATGGCTATTAGAATTAACAAAATACGAAAAAAAAAGCAGTTTGCTAAAGATGAACAATTTTCAACACATTTTGGTAGAATTATCAATAAAATTTTCACGCAGAAGCGAATCACAGAGTAAAAGGAACGGATATAAGAAGTTTTTAGTCAAATTCCTACTTATGTGGGCCTCGTTTTTAGTAAATAGAAGAGCGTTCTCCTTCTATTACATAAATTTGCGGCCTTATCAACAATGATAAGAGCAAGTTGCTTTTATATACCTCCACCAGTTCTGACAATATAGTAGCTCAGACGTGTTTTGTAGCATAAAAATGGCGGCAATGAATTGTTATACCAGTTTCATACAAGTGCCGTAGTCTTTATGACTGATCGCAAATTGACATTTCAGTTATGTTTCACACCGTTGAAGAATCATACTTAAATGTAAAATACAAAACAGTCGATTCCATTAAAGCGACATTACAATGATTTTGTTTTTTTCTTCACAGAGATCGTACCAGAAGTAGCAAAAAGTAGTCCATCCTAATTAAAATTTTCTCTTCCGAACAGATTGCATTATGCAACTTTTTATCCATTGCAAGACATTTTTGACACGCTCAATCCTCGGTCCCTTATGAACTTTTTTAAGTGTCGGTAGTGACATTAGTTTCACATCATGAAACTTTTTCTCTTTTTGTAAAATATGTTGAATAGTTTGAGAACTGCATCGTAACTTGAATTTCCATCTAATATCATGATGTTCAATATATATATATATATATATATACAGTCGAGTCCCGACTTATGCGAGGGATGCGTTCCAAGACTCCTCGCGTAAGTCGAAATTTCGCGTTGCAGAAAAGAGTACGTGTAAAAACTTTTATAAACATACCCAATTATTTTAGACACTTGTAAACACCACCTCAAACTGTTAAAAACCATTTCTTAACTATAAATTACTGTTTCTTACATTAAAAAAAACTGAATTTAAATTGTATTTTAAATAAAATACCGTTTTATTCAACATAAAATACTGCTACAGTGCACAAAATCAATGATCAATGGGAAAGAAAGACATGAAATAAACCAGTACGGTACGTACAGTATGTAGTAAGTAAAACAAATGCATTATAGTTTTACTGTACAGTAAATCTAGTAATGGTGTTTGTAACTTAAAAAAGTGAAGATGATGATGATTTATGCGGCGTGAGCAAACCGTTGTTCTTATATATTTTTTAATACACAATACAGTTGTTGCTTCACTAGTTCTGTTGTAACGTTTACACATACGACAGCACCCCTCTTCCTGGTTTCTTAAATTCACAATACAAAAGCAGCTTCTATTTTATAATTTTTGCATTTTGCTTAGATATTACTCGGTTTACTTTAACGGATTTCCTTATCTTGATTTTTATTTGTACGTATGAGACATTCACTCACACCTAATAGCCGTAATACCTTCGACGCATTTTACAGTTGTTCAAACACAGAATCTGTAGCTTTTCTTTAATTGTCAGAAACTTCCTCTTTTTCTTTCTATCTCCACAAAATGAAACAGCGCTCGTGGGTGTCACTATATTTCAACAACTTTCACATTTAGAATGAAGAAAAAATGGAAAGTGAGGAATAGTTAATTGTATAAGAGATGTATTAGACTACTATAGTGTGGGAACTTCCGCTCTCAGTGATGCTAAACGGATGAAGGTCTATTCACGAAAATAGTAATAATAATAATAATAATTAGTAGCCAATAACAAAGCCGATACCTACACACCTCGATTCCCTTCCAAAAATTTTCGTGTTGTGCGCGAGGAATTCGTGTTATGTCTAAAATTCTCTACTGATGAAAAAAATCGCGTTATAGCCATTTCGCGTGGGTCGGATCGCGTTGTAGCGGGAGTCGACTGTATATATATATATATATATATATATATAGATAAATATGAGGGATGAAATAATAAAATGCTCTTCATACTAACCAGCTTAAAATGCAGTTACAGTATTGAATGTGTTGTATGTTGTCTATAAATGTCTCACTATTAGGTGTGCACGGAAGAAGTGTAAACAACAATGAGAAAAACTGTTTGAGAAATAATCAACAATAAAAGATGAAAAAGATAAAATGAGTAATAAAACTGCTTCGTCGTCGAAATGAATGAGCAGTGGTTATATCACTATATTTCTGAAGACGTCAGTTGCTTACAAAGTCAGAAAAAGAATTTAAAAATGTTTTAGTGAAGGCAGCCTACACTAGTACATCAATTTGGACATTAAAACCAGTTTTTAGAAGATTAGAAAGAAAATTTAGAAGTTTGGATCACATTTTTAAAGTTAAGTGCATGGAAAAAATGTGTATAAGAACATTGCTAAACTTATACATATTATTAAAAACGTTTGAAGTACGATATTATTAAGTGATAGTAAAATGTATAAAACACTGAAAATAGCTGACTTATACGCGCTAGCGTATTTGCGTAAATAAGTATGTTTATGCTGTATGTTTTTACGAGAAGTAGCACTGAAAGTGATAGAAAGGGGTAAACTAAAACGAAAAATTGATTTTGAAGTTCTATTCTGATATTGACATTCCACAAAATACCAGGAAATCAAATACAAACAACTATTAAGCAGAACTTTTGTATCATAGGAATGGGACTATTATCCGATATTATTGGTTAAGCATCACACAAAGAGAAATGAGTTGCGATAAATTAAGCTACCAAAAATAACAGATGTTTGCTTCTTTCAGGAAATGTATCGATCTACATTATTGGATACCTATATCAAAGCATTCGTGGAGCTAAAATAGCACTGAAAAAAAAAGATCAAAAGAAAAGGGAGAAATTGTATTAGGAATTTCAACCGGCTCCGCCATTAAGACAGCTGAAAAAATTATTAAATACAAGTTGCTTTGGATTTGTATTGTTCGATATATATTTCTACATGTGGCAAATAACAATAAAGCAACTTTAAAAAATATTGCATTTATTGAACATAAATACAATGTTCTTTAATTCTCTTAATAGATATCTTTTTTTTCCGAGCACTTTTTAATTTGATTTAGAGTATCAAAATAAGTAAACGATAAAAATTTAAACAATGATTATAGAAAATCACATGTATGGGTAAAAATGACAAGGGTGTTAGTTACAATTGGTAGGATTACTTCTGTAGTTTATTGGTTTTAAAGTGAGAACGAAGACGGGGTAATTCAGTTTCTATGTCCTGGATTGTACTAACAGACAAAGTTTTCTACTAGAGGGGGGGAGGGGGTTGGATGGTAAAAGTTTTTTTTAATGAGTTTGCCAACCCCTTTTTAGTATAATGAATCCATCGTAAATGTTAACAAACAGTAGTCAGTAGTTTCATCAAAATTTACTTTAAAACAAGTTAAAAGTAGCTTTTGATGAATGGTGATGCATGACAAAACAAAGTTTACGGAAATTTAACTACATACCATTATATTGAAGTAATGTAAAGATTGCTTTACAAAACCATCAATTAAATGACACTAAGTTTGAATGATTTACATTACTACGATGCGTTTCTTTACGCACTGAATGAGCAGAATAATTTGTTTATGTTCATAAATTTTCTATTTGAATTACTAACATAGCTCCTCCAGAGCTAAGCGAGTTCATGCAGTGAGAAACAAAAACTGTTTTTGCGCCATATAATGGTCCCCATTTTTTTTTGTTTTTGTTTAATGTTTTCAACACATTAAAATAACAATTTATATATTGGGAGTAGAGAAAAAATATATTGTTTTACAATCTTCAACTTTGATGCTGTCGTGTGCCAGCTGGGCTGGCAATTTGGAGTGTGCTGCTTCACTTTTTAACTGCACCGTAATTTGGTGTGAAGTTTGACTTCTACAGTGCACACCTGCCATAAGTACTCGTTTATAGGGTAGGTTACCATTTACAGCGTAACAACACATTCACACAAAGAAAGGACAATGACAGGAGAGACAACGTACGTCGATGCCCGAGCCGGGATTCGAACCCGGACCTTCCTGTCGCAGTCACACTTCTCTGACCACTTGACAAGGCAGGCGGCAATCTTCAACTTTATTGAATGCATTTGAATTTCTATTGATAAAACGATCAACATCTATTTCCTTTATATTTCCGCATCACATTTTGATCAGACATGCATGCCTTGTAACGCGAATCTATCGCGGTCATGCTGCGATAGTTTACTTAATTTCCATTTAAAATATTTTCTAAATTATAATAGATCCACATGATAGCTTCCTCCTTCAGCTGTTGACCAGTTTCTAGTTATTTGCTCAATGATATTTACCGTGAGCATGTTAATTACATTTAAGGTTTAAATACCGATTAACACTAATCTTTAGTTTCTTGATTTTCACACTATTACATAATGAAATAGCTGAAAGCTCCTCTTTTTTACTTCCTTTTACAAAAAAAGGAAGTATTGTATTCTCGAAACAAATTTCACTCAAAAACCGACCTTAATTTCCATTTTGCTCACCCCCGAATGAATGTTGAGTTTTTTTTTTTGTCTCGACCACACGTGGATGAAGTGCCTAAGAACGTATAAACACACGAACTTTCCCGAAACTAAACACACTTTGACGATTCCCGAGAAAAAAACAACGAAATTTGTGAAAAATATGTGCGAACGTGCGTATGTATGTCTTATAACTCAAGAACGGAATGTCCTAGAAAGTTGAAATTTTGTACTTAGACTTATAGTGGGGGTCTAGTTGTGCACCTCCTTTTTTGGTTGCATTCTCCAAAGGAGCCTTTTGCCCCTTTTTGGGTAGAAATCAATGTTAATTTCGATGTAAACTCAAGTGGTGTTATAATTTGGCGGACACTTGGCGATATATCGCCAGTCTTTTGGTCCCCAAGTTTTGTCGCCAATTTGGCGACAAATTTGACGATTTTTTTTAAAAATCTGTTTCAATTTGGCCACTGTTGATGATATTTAGAGAGTAAACTATTGAATCACATTAAAATTGCCAGTAATAGGGAAATGACATTAAATTTTAGTAAAAGGAAGTCATGTGATGCACACATTAGCTCGTTTTTTTTTAATCTGTTTCAATTTGGCCACTGTTGGTGATATTTAGAGAGTAAACTATTGAATCACATTAAAATTGCCAGTAATAGGGAAATGACATTAAATTGGAGTAAAAGGAAGTCATATGATGCACACATCAGCTCGTTTAATGAAAGTCTACCTAGGATCTGAACTTTAAACGCGATTTACTCAAAACTTTAAATAGTCCACTTACACCCCTTTGCTTCTCCTTGCCTCAATTATGAACTTTAAATAACTACTAATTTGAGTCGATTATAGGAAAAAAGTAAATTGCTACTCGTAATTATATAACTCAAGAACGGAATGTCCTAGAAAGTTGAAATTTTGTACTTAGACTTATAGTGGGGGTCTAGTTGTGCACCTCCTTTTTTGGTTGCATTCTCCAAAGGAGCCTTTTGCCCCTTTTTGGGTAGAAATCAATGTTAATTTCGATGTAAACTCAAGTGGTGTTATAATTTGGCGGACACTTGGCGATATATCGCCAGTCTTTTGGTCGCCAAGTTCTGTCGCCAACTTGTCGACAAATTTGGCTCTTTTTTTTTAAATCAGGTTTCACTTTGGCCTCTGTTGGTGATATTTAGAGAGTTAACTATTGAATCACATTAAAACTGCCAATTATGGAGAAATAACATTAAATTGGTGTAAAATGAAGTCATGTGATGCACGCATCAGCTCGTTGAAAAGCTGTTCATGATTGTATAGTTCCCGATTTTAGACCGTTTATTTCTTTATACCTGGTTGTGTCAAAGTTAGCATAAAAACTTTAAGTACTTAAATATTATCTGAGCACTTTTAGTGAGAATGTCTATACTAATATTATAAAGTGAGAGATCTAATTTTTGTATATTCATATGTTCCGGTTAATCTGCGGAACCCATTGCAACTATTTGAAAAATTATTTTACTACATGAAAAGTGCATTCTTGCTGAGTGACATAGGCTTTAAATTTTGCATATATGTGTTCATACTAATTTTTTAAACCAATAGTTTGTCTTCACTACCAGTATTTGTTTTGTATTGTTTTATTCTTATATACGGTAATAAAGAACACGATTGTCCCTTGACATATTGCGAGGAGAGCGTCGGCAGAAACACTATTTTTGTCGTTAAATGTCAATGAATATAAGAGTGATTTTCTCAGTTCGTTAACTTTTGTGTCTTAATCTTTCAGGCATTTTTTTCGATATTTAATGACATATTTTACTTAAAATACTCGCAACGAGTACTAACAATGGGGATCAGCCACATTTTGTGTTTAAAATTTTTTTAAAGAAATAAAATGTAGGCGAGATGTCCGTCCTCAAAGCATATTTTGCCAACTTTTGAACGAATTTGTGGTGTTATGAAAAGTTCGAAAAAATAAAAAAATAATAAATAAAAATAAATAAATAAATAAAAAATAAATAAATTAATAAAAATAAATAAATAAATATGCATTATGATATAGTGTAATTGTCTATTTGAATGTGATAGCAATATTCTTCAAAAACATATCATTTTGTATGTGTCCCCAGATTTTGTATTAATAATACCCCAAGTAAAAAAATGGTAATAAAGTTTTATATGTGGCTAAAGTTTTGAATAAAGAGAGATATACAAAAATCATATAGTATATAGAATTCTGTATCAATAAGCAAAGTATATTGGAAATTGTTCTCAACAAGCTACATTTTGAGCTTAATATTCTAAGGGACTACTCTCCTAAATGAGAAAGAAATCGTCCTTTTGAAACAAAGATGTTAGAAACCAGTTTATCGAAAATCCATTTCAGGAAACTTATATTACACTTTCTGAACAAATGAACTGCTTCGGCTTTTCTTTTCATTTTATTACATTTTGTTTCATTTCTTAGCTTTAATATCTTCTAAGTGTTTCTTTCAAAACATATAGAAATATTAGGTTGAAAATGTTGTCATAAATTTTGAGAATAACAAAAAATCTTAAAATGTGAAAGCAATGATTTTTTTTTCTTTTTTCTTTTTTTTTTCACAATTGCTGTGACTTAATATTTTAGTAGGTAGAGTAGGAATGATTACTCAATGTAGCAAAAAATACGCCACTGTATAATATGTACTGTAAAAAAAAGTTGCAGTTTTCAAAAAAAAAAAAAAAAAAAAAGGCACAAATATTTTGTTAAAAAAGAGAAAATGAAAAACACATTCCACATGAATTCTTATAAATATATTTAGTATAAGTCAAGATTTAAAGAGTAACCATGCATGGCTACTGCATCGAAGCGTTTCAAGTTAAATAATGAAGAAACAAAGTGCAAAGAAAAAGAAACTACCACACAGAAAAATACAGCATTTTTTCGAATACGTGATTTGAAAAAATATCAAACATATGTAGCGTTTTTAAGCGTTTAAAGCGAAAAATAACAACAATAATAACGTACAGATATCTAATCAAAGAAGAGAAAAAATGAGGGAAAGACCCACAGTAAATAATAATAATGAAAATAAATATAAATAAATAAATGAACTGAGATTTATCTTTTGCATCTTAAAGAGAAAGTAGTACTGAAAAAGAGAAAAAAGAAAAGGACAAATGAACACTAACACAATTTTTTCCTGCGAAAAAAGCAGATACTATGATAAAATTCCAGAGAATTAAGCTCATGGGCCATGCCGCAATCTTTCACGTGGTCGCTATCTGCCAATCACAAGAGATTTTAGTAAAAGCGTCAAGTTTAGGCAAAGTGAGGACAATAGGTCATTTTGATTATTCAAAAAGAGTCCTCAAGATAAATAAATAAAAAAAAATAAAATAAATAAATAAATAAATAAAAATAAAAATAAATAAATAAATAAAAAATAATGACTAAAACCGAAATCTTCAATAAAAGATGTTTTATATCTTTCGTCAATTATACCAGCAAAATTCAAAACAAAAAGGTTTTTTTAATAGTTCAGTTACAGGAATATAAAAAGAGTTTTATAGTAAAGCTAAGTTAAAAAACTGCGGCCGTATGTTCATTTTACTCAAATAAGCTATACTCTCTTACTTTTTGAGTTGGCGCTTGTTTGGGATTTCGAAACTGTTATTTTTTTTAATAGTATAGATGCAAAGAAAGTTTAAAGGTATGACATTTACATCAAAAGGATTTTTTGCTGGTTAAATGCTATTTCAGATTGAATCAACTATCTAACCTTACTTACAAAATGTTTCTCATACATTTTAAGAGTTATCTTACTTGAAGAAACTTTAAAAATGCTAATAAATAGAAAAATATTTTTCTTTTTATTAAACTTTAACATATACCCTTTTCTCCGCTTTTTAAAACCACATACGCTTAAATAACAGAAGAAGTATCAATCCAAGAATTCGCATGTAGAAATAATACAAGTGTAAGCAGTATTTCTACGCGATGAGAATTGCATATTATTTAGCCTTCAAAAAGACTGACTTTTTAAAGACAACCTCCTCTTGAAAGGGAATCTCATAAAATATGAAAACATTTATGTCGGACCGTTCTAACTTTATTTTGTCAAAAAGGTTTTCATGTCATATTAACACTTAATGACAGTGTTTAACATGACAGGCTCTCGCGACCCATCTTTTTTCGAAAAGGAAGCTTTTTCGTCATCGTTCATAACGTTTTTGACAGAAATTGTAAATGTTTTCGCTCTGTAGGAACGACAGCTTTCTTTTAAAAAGCTGAAGTTTTGCTTTCAAAAAGGTTTTTTTTTTCTTTGCTCCTCTTTTAATAGCATGTTTCTGTTATGTCCCAAATATGCAAAAAATGGACTTTTATGCTTTGCTTTGTAATTGTGATGAATAAAGCCTTTTGTCGTTCTGTAGAATTTCACAAGGAACAAACATGTTTTCTGAATTGTAATTAAGAATAGGGGAGACCGGGGTAAGATGACTATGTCGACAATTTTTGTTGTTTACTCTATTATTTTAAAGGAAAGTAAAATTAATTTTGCATGAGCTGTTAGAGCAGTCCTTTGTAGTGTTAAATATATTGCTGCTTCATTTATCAAATTCAAAAAATCGAGGATACTTTTATTTTTTCATAACCTTAACGAATCGTCATCATGCCCCAGTACAGGGGCAAGATGACTTTGGCCTTGGGGCAAGATGACAGCACTGAAAAAGGTTGAACATATTTTATCTTTTGAATATGTTACACAGTTTAACAAAATATATAACCGTGTTTTTACAAATTATCAAACTTAGCATAATGCATTTTAGCGTAACATTGAAGTGTTAAGTTATGCATCCAGCAATAGACACAAATAAAAATGCATTTTCATAGTTGGAACATTCCTCATGCCACCACTCTTTGGACCCCCTTTTGTTGGAGGTTCACAATATTCCTCTTTACAAGCAGGACATCTTTTAACACTATCCTTTGAAATTGATGCAACTGGATTGTTTGGCCTGCAGTTGTCTAGACTTAGGCCTACAGGAACTGAGTTTGAATGTTTTTTACTCCTGTTTTAGCTTTACGAGTTTATTTTCCCTGTTACATTTTTTCCCACTGCTTTGCTCCTTGTTCTGACATTTCTTTGATGAGTGTGATTGTAAGAATGTATGAGCTCAGTTTTTTTTGCTCTTTCTTTTTTTGTCACATTTTGTTGCTTTAGGCAATGGTTTGAAATCAAAAACACTAACAGGCTTCTTTGGTGCATCGGAATCAGCATTTGCCATACGTTCTGCTTTTTCTGGAGGGTTTATACGTTGGTGTTCTACTACCAAGGTCTGAGGATTAGCACTCTTAATCTCAGTTTCATCGCCAACAACATTATAGTCCGCTAAAAACGAGAGAATTATGATGCTCGATCCCACATTTTTCGAACCCGCAAACGGAATTTTCAACTGTAGCTGCTTCGAAGTAAGCGGTACTAAAAAGCTCGTCAAAATTATGTCAATGATAATTTGTCCTAGATTTTTGACCATAAAGTTGTCACATGCTTGGCTATAGTAGGTTTTTAATGCACCAAGGAATGGCACATCAAGGGGCTAGAGACGATGCATTGCGTGGCGTGGCAATCCAACCATAATAACGTTTTTTCTCTCTAATCTAAGATAGCATGCAAAGTTATGTGAGATTAATAATTGTCAATAATCAACACAGCAGATTTTTTGCTTGGTTTCATTCAATCAACTAGTCATTTGATTAACTAGTTCATAAATAACCTCTGGTCACTTGCCTTCAAAAGACACCTCCCTTCATCCAATGTGTCCCTTAGCCCCAGAGGAGCCCCTACGCCCCTTACCCCCAAATGAGATATAAGCGCAAGGTTGCGTGGACAAACACACAGACAAATTAGAGCTTACAGGTTTTAATAGAATGGACAACATAGTTAGTTTAATAAATTCATAAACACGGGGCAAGATGACGAGTTCTTCATCTTGCCCCGTTTTTCGGCCCGTCATCGTGCCTCGGACTGCCTGTTTGAAAAGATTCGTCCTCATTGCCATAAAGGAAGCGATTAATTGACATTTACTCATGGTAATTGATAGTATTTAAGCTAAGTTACTTACATATACTAAGGAGACACGATATATCTTATCTGTATCTGTAGCAGAGCTTATTTACACATGCATAAAATTTATAACGCGGCAGCGGTAAAAAAAAATTAGAGCTATAAAACTAACACAAATATGGCAATTTCCATGGCGCCTCCATACTTTTTCTGAACGAAAGACCGATATGAGAGCCAGTAGTATCCAGTTGATGCTGTTACCTAGTGGAAAACCAAAAAAATAAGATATTCGTCATCTTACCCGGCTCGTCATCTTAACCTGGTCTCCCCTACATAAAAATTTTGTTTTAGATACAGTTGCGAGCAATAAGAAAGCAAATTATTTAAGTTGCATTCCTTTTTGCTTTTGAATGAAGTATTAAGTTTCAATTTAATGCGTAGTTATTGTATAACAATATTTTAGTCTAAACGAAAAATTCTAGATATTGATCTTAAATTGATACAAAAGCTAAAGTACAATAAAAATTTTTCACAGAAATAGTACAACTAAGTCTACAAACTTTGAATAGGTAGTTAATAAATTTTATGAATAAACACCAATTAATCATTTTTTATTCCCTATTTAATTGTGTGCAATCAAGTATCAGCGCATTGTAAGTAAGTAATTTATGAAATGTTTTAAAATATTTTTCTTTGGAAGAAGGAGGATACCAAGTGTCCAAATCATTTTTACTCCTAATGAGTAAAAATGGGATCAAAGATTAATCCAAAGTGCAACAACAATAAAAAATATCAATTAAGTTCTAACTCTCAAGTGAAAATAAATTTAAAAACGCAACTCAATTTTTTTGTTGTGTCCCAAAAGTTTCTGCGGTTAAAACTGTCCGCCCACTGTTACAGCCATTTCGACCTCCCCCCCCCGAAAAAAAAATCGTTTCATTGAATCTGATAATATTTTCAAACAGACTTGGTAGTATTATTTCTATGCTTTTTCATACACTTTGCATTTTTTGTCAGCAAATATGGTGACACTTGTTCTTTTTCTCCAATAGTTACTGTGTGATAGCGGATTGTATTTTTATACATTAAGGTGCTGGTAGATGCGGGGATGTCCATATTTATGCGATATTCGGAACTCCAGCGCTCGAATACGCTACCTTGCGGTGATTTACAAAACTGCCGATGAAACTAAAACATTGCCACGTTGCGTTCCACGTGTGTCTGTTGACGTAAACACAGGCAGTTTGTTCTGAGTATTTATTAACGCAATCGATGAGTCTTAGATTGCTTTCAGCTACAGAAATTAATTCGTCCCTTAGTAGTATTCTCGAGCTTCTCAAAATAATGTTAGTTTTCCTTATTTCCTTCTAAAATATGAGTTGATTGAAAATGGTGAAAGCGAAAACTGGATTAACAAACTTGGATAACGTTATACAAGGTAAATTTTTTTATTGTTTTGTATGAATTTGTAAGAATATGAGTTTTTTTTAATCTTAAATTAATTTAACTAACCATCTTTTACAGCAGCATTTAGTTGGAATGGACGGTATGCAAAATATTTTCTTGAATATATTATCGTAGAACAAAATGAAAAATGTTTTACCGAGAAAGAATTTACTTTATTCCTTTTATTCTCAGCTGAAAGGTTTCGCCAAATTTGTTTAGGGTTATAGTTTTAGTATTGTGCGAGCAAAGTAGCCTTGGCGAGATTTCGCGTTTTTAGTTAAACCATTTTTAATTTTTATCATGAGTGGAATAAAATGGTAGTAAGATTACAGAATTCGATAAGTGAAAAGAAATAATGGTCAATCAACTGAAAAGAAAACTACCACCATATATCCGTAAGAATTCTGTAGATGATTTGCATAACTTGACATAATTAAATCGTAACTCAGAAATTAGAAAAATCGAAACAGAAAAATTTTAAATTAACCGATTCGGGAATTCGAGAGAAATAACTCAGCAACAAATGCAAAACAATAAGCGCTACCCATCAAGCAAGGCAAAGAAGTATCATCTTCTTTCGATAATAATTTGTAATGTCATATTGAATTTTCTAGCATTAATTGTTGTTCTTGTCAGGCCACAATTATTATTTAGTTTTATCAAGAATTGATAAATATCGAATTCAACATCGTGGAAATAGCTGCTTAGAACTACGAACTACGTAGTTTGCATTAATCTTTTACGTTTAGTAATGCTTCTTGAATTCTCATTTCTTTCTACGTGGGCCAGAATATCCACAAGACTTTGAAAATTAATTTAAAAAGAATAAAGCGAAAAATATCATACATACGAACAAAAATCACAACACTTTTAGCATTTTCTTCGTTACCACATGCGTTTGTTTTAGTTTTTAAATCGACCATTAGACAGTGACTGCAGTGCCCCCTATAGTTCGTTGGAGTTGCGAATAATGAAATTTATGCGATATAATGTATAAAATAAGACAACTGACCACACATCATCCTTGTTCCACCATTTATTGCGAACTTAAACAAAAAGACAGAATGAAAAATACATGCTTTAAAAAATCGTCTGCAGATAAAATCGTCTGTGTTATTATTCAATTCAGAGCAAGGCTTAACTTAAGTGGCGGAACTTCAATTAACGTTAAATACACAACAGTTAATTTGAGTGTTTGTATTCCTACTATTTTACATTTATTTTCCGATTAAAGAGGTTTTTTTGTGGTGTTGCCACCAAAATCATAGTCTTAGAATCAATGTTTTCCTTTTTTTTTAATCTTAATTGTGAGATTTCATTAAACTCAGAATGACTGTTCTTAAATCTTAGTTGTCAGAGCACTCATACACTTAATCCGAAACAGCGTAACACTGTGGTCAAAACGTTTTTAACCCTTCATAAATTCTTTATGTGCAAATCATTAATACTTGATTAAACACAAATAAGTAGAAAAAAAATTTAGAAAATAATTAATTAAATGATTAATAAATTATCAAAATACTAGAAAATCGCCAGTCAAGGTATGACGGGTAAAAATTTTTCTACATTTGAATAAAGCCCATGCCTGTTTGATAATATTTTGTTAGTTGAAATTTTAACCCGAACTCCAATGGATCAAACCTAAACTCCAGTATATGGTGTTAATTGTTAACCACTTTTTCGTTTTTTCACTCTCCTAAAATGACTCTTACCAGTAAAACATTTAAGATACCGGATCGAGTTCAGAATCGTCAAAATAAAGCGTTTCCCTGCATGTCAAACATTATCAAAAAATATTATCAAATTATCATGCCGTGGAACGAGTTTCATTGTTGATGACGTCAGGAGCGTTACTCGATCATTCGCTATTATATACATGAGGAATGATAACTACGTGTAGGAAATGACTCGTACGAGAAATTACTTACTTTTACGAATACTCTAAGCAATTAAATCAGACTATAATAGTTCTGTAGTACTTTTAAATTCTGAAAACATCAATAAAAATATACTGTGTTTAAGCGAATACCTTTTGTTAAAGACTTATTAATTAATGAACTTTGAAACATAAGTTCAGGAAATATAACTTCCTTTTTAACTTTCTAATTAAAAATGGCTTGGTTATTATTGTTTGGCATTTTTGTAGTTTGTACGAAATTTGATATTCGTAAGAGGAATATTTAATTTTAAGAAATGTATAAATATTTAAACAGATTTTGCCCTTCTTCTTCATAAAAAATTCTACGTTAAATGCGCAAAGTTTAGAATAAGCAGTATACATTACCCGCACTACCTGTTTTCTTGATGAATAATGGTGATAAAACATACATCAGTTAAATTTATGGCAGAAAATATGCATTGTTTAATTTTTTAGCAACTGAAAAAGAAATGTTTAGGATTAAGTTTTAAAAGTTTGTTATTTGATACATTGCAAAAAATAATTTTTCTTCTTAGATTTACAAAAGAATATTCGTATATCTGCTCCGTATTTTCCGAAGTGTCTTAAATTTAAACTGTGCAATAAAACACTATATTTATCGTACAGTTTAAGTTCCAATGTGCAATTTATGTGCTTATAAATATTCTTCTAGCACCTGTTGCTGCCTTCAAGCATGTCACAGCGCACGATGATTTACTTGAACACTTTTACATGTTTGGTACAATTGACTACCCGAACAGCATTATCTGTGCTGAGAAAATTGTCCCTAATATCCCTCTAGCTGTGGATGCCGTATGCCGTTGAAAAGCAAAGGCACTGTTTGGGAGTTATCATCTTGTGGTCCATAAGAGTGCGAAAATGTCATCATTGCCCGAATTCGATCTCGATTCATTGCTAAAGACGATCTGGATTCATTCGGTAGCAGTCCAATCCCGAACTCGACACTACTCCAAGCTTTTCAGCGACGCTGGCATCTGGAGTGACGTTATCGGGTGCTGTCGTAAAAGAAACATGGTCGCTCCTAATATTAATCAACTATGAAAACCTAACACTACGTTTGTGTCATGCTTCAGTCACATACGCTGACGCTCATAGTGGGGCTCCCAGAAGCCATTGTTTACCAGGACAATGCTCGGTCTCACACAGTAAGGGTCTCAGGGAACTACGTTTTGCACATTATGAACTTCCATTGCCTGCGCAATGTCTTGATTTGTCAAATGGACCATATCTAGGATAATGGGTCTGGGATCTGAGACGGTAAAATGGGCAGTTTATGAGTTCGAATTAGTGACTCGTTTACAGTAAATGTGGTACTAGATGGCGAAGGACTTCGTACGAGAAAGGTGGCTCAGCAGGGTACATAAACATTCATTCATTCATTTGGGATTTTTAAAGTAATAAATTATCATTTTGTTATCACTTTTCAATATCAATTTTGCCACGTGTGTAAAATTTCGTTATATTTTGACAACTTCTTCTTGGTGAGTCAATTATTTTTTATGGAGTGCATTTCAAATAAACAGCATGGGTTGTCCTAACAAAAAGATGATTAGTGCTTATTTGTGGCTGTAAATTTCTACTGAAATATTCTAAGAAAAAATCTTTTCTGTTTTTCATACTGCTTATTTTTATTTACACAGTTTTATTTTACTATTTTTACTATTTTGAAAAGTTTGCTTCAAAAGCACAGAGCGTAATAAAAAGAGATAAAGAGATTTTAAACATCTACTGCCGTTAGATAAATGTATTACTAAACTGTTTTCGACTGTCCCATTGAATTTAAAGAAGATTCATACTTCTTGAAAATGTATTTTTCTTTCAAAATATCTTTGCAGCAAATGCTTTGGAAAATTCTAAGTGAGATCTTTTGTATCGAACGAGCAAACAAATCCTATAATCAGAGGAGCTGGTTGTCTACAGTGAGCACGAAACCTTCTATAAACGCCCTTTAAAGTTTCTCAGATATCTTGAGTGGAATTGAAATTGAAAGACATCATGAAGAGCATAGCATTGTTATCGCGTCGCTGGAAAATTGCTTAATGGCTCGTTGAGACTTGCGTCTTTTGGATAGTTTGTAAACAGAGTTCTGCAACTCTGTGTTTAAACTTAAATTTGCAGTAAAACTTGGAATATGGTTTAAAATCTAGTGTTATCAAACTCATTTTTGGTGAAGTTGGAAATACGAGATTTAAGCACATGTAATTTACCTCCTTCCATCAAAAAATAATAATATTAAAAGAAATAAATTGAAAAAAATATAAATAAATAAAAATTGTATTTATACGGCAGTTAAAACTTATTTTTCTTAATGTAGGTAGGGTCTCCATACACGAAAGTTAATGGACGGATGAAGCAAAAACTGTAAGAAAAATGTGCGAGAAAATAATCTCTTTTGAATGATCATCATTTGTCCTCGGGTCTAAAGAGAGAAGAATACCCCTGAAAACTCCCCTTCCCCAATAATTTCAGGTATGACCCTTGGTGCACACCCCTGGGCAAAGCGAACAACAACATTATTTGTCATGAAACTAAACATTGAAGATAAAATAACCATGAAAAAGAAAAGGAACACATTCAAAGAAGCATTTTTTTCGTATAATGGTAAATATTGTAGTTATTTTCAAAGAAAATTATTACGATGAAATCCTCTTGCTCTCACTACAGACGTTGATTCTGGAGTTCTTAAAATTAAGCTAGTATGACGTGATAAAAATCATTGCTGCCAGTGTTCTCCAGCTTTGATATGTTTATTAAAGCTAAGTGGTTGCTTTTTGCATACTCAAATGCTAGACTCATATATTCCTCCCGAGTAAGGCCAAAAAACACCGCGTCCATATCTTGTAGATAAGGTATCATTTCATTTTCTTGATCCTCCGTAAATATAAGACGAAATCGACTTAACTGTGGAGTAGCAGTTCCACTTTTGACATGTCGATATAGTGTAGCATTAGCTAGCCCATTTTTTTTTCCCGTCCCTTCAATCGATTCTGCCGCCAAACCGCAAATTTATAGCGGCATGCATGCTTTCTTTACTCCAGGATTCTTGTGTTGTCTTTTTTTTATATTTATTCATTATCTGCAATTGGCAAAAAAAAAAAAAAAAAGCGATAAAGTACATAAACTCTATAACACAAAAATCGACGCGCCAAGAAGGAGTGATCCGATTGAGACGAAAATTGGTGGATAGGAAGACAACACACATAATAGTAAATGATTAAATTCTCCATACAATTGAATAATATATATCAGAGTTACAGTAAAAAGTTCAATAAAGTATTGACTCACCTCTAGCCTGGATACAAGCAAAAGCACGGCTTGACAAACACCGATAAAGCTCCTGGAGGTTGTCATGTGGTATTTCCGGCCAAATTCGTTCCAATTGTCTTACGAGGTTGTCAACATTCCTTGCCAGATGCAATCACCATCCCATCATATCCCAGACATGCTCGATGGGTGAGAGATCTGGCAGACCGCGGAAGAGTTTGACAAGCTTGCAGACAGTTCATACCAACACGTGCCGTATGTTAGCTGGCATTGTTCTGCTGAAAACCAGCCGCGGAGGTACTGCAACAGGAACGACAGCTAAACAGGTCTTAGGATGTCGTCGTCGCACCACTGTGCAGTAAGTGTACCTCTAATTACTACCAAAGGGGTCCAGCTATCAAAGAAAATGGCACCGCAGACCATAATGCCTTGTTGAAGACCAGTGTGGCGTGGAAAAGTGAAACCAGGATCCCCCCTCTGCGCTGGATGTAAGCAAACACGTCTTCGATGATCGTCATGACACAGTTGGAAGCTTACTCGTCGCTAAAGGCTATACGTCCCCAGTCGGCACCATTCCAACCTGTTCGAGCCTGCACCACTGCAGTCTGGCTCTGCAGGTGGCGTAACGGTCGGCGCAAGCGTAGACTTCTTTGCCCCAACCGTCTGTAAATGGTCATGATGGACACTGGTGTTTGGGTTGAATGTCTGATGGTTCATAAAGATGAAGAAAGCGCTGTGACAGCTGATCGGACAATCACTCTGTCCTCACGATCTGTTGTGACCCCAGGTCGACCGCTACCATCCTGACGCTGAACTTTGTCATTTTCCACCCATCCTTGCCAGCATCTTCAAATCGCGTCGCATTGCTTCGAATTCAAACGACAAGCGAATCTCCGATTTGACCAACCGACCTCTTTCAAACAAACGATACGATTTCTTTTAAACTCTGACAATTGCTCGTAATGAGCACGAACCATGCGGCGAGGAATTTTTAAATTGTTAAAAGTTAATCTGAATCGCAATCAAACCGAAAGTTTTAACAACTGTTGAAGAACTATTCTTTATATATATCTGCTGGATGCGAAGTTTCGATGCGCTGGACATCAAACTATTCAGTCATTGGACACCAAATTTTAATCATTTGCATATCTGGTCAAAAAACTCATGCATACAAAATTTCAAAGCAATCGGATGATTGCTTCTTGGTACGTCAATTTGTTTTGTTGTAGAGTGTATTTCTATAAAACTGTATAACTTGTCATGGCCGGGCAAAGTGAATACGGTATCCACATTGAACAATCCGCTATACTCCTTAGGTACATTTTAAAGTTTTCTCAAATAACTAAAAAAAAGAGCCTCTAAACTCGTCGTCTGCGGATAGTTGAAAGCTACATAATCATGCATCAAATCCTACTCATAACAAAAAACATGTCACAAATAGTATTGTAGTTACAAACAAAACACTTACCTCAGTAAAATAATATTGTTTTCCCCAAAACACAGTCTGTCCACTCATTGGCGTTGCGCGACGCGAACTCGTACCGATCAGCTTGCCGCGCACGGAGTGCCAACAGACGACCCTTTCTATGACAACGCGACTGATGGCCAACGAACAGTTTTAGAGTTATAGGCCATATTCGTTTTGCCCGGATTATCCACTTTACCAAGGTTTCCCCTATAGGCTCTGATTGAAGATGGAAGAATTTAGTTGCTCATTTTAAACAGCAATTTTAATATTTATTCGTAAAAACAAGTATTATAAAAAATATAAAGTCAATTCCTACTTTGAATTATCTCTAATATACAACGATCTGACTTCCATCTTTATTTTATCCTTACATAAATTAATTAAATTTAATTAATATTTGAAAAAATATTGTGTTAACATCTCGAAAATTTGAACAAGATTATATATATATATATATATATATATATATATATATATATATATATATATATATATATATATATATATATATATATATATATATATATATATATATAGAGAGAGAGAGAGAGAGAGAGAGAGAGAGAACAAATATCAGGAATTGAATAAATAATATTTTGTTTAAACACAAAACCATTAACTTAACGTTTTGTCATCCGAATGGAATGTGCATTGCAAAATAAAATAAAAAGTACTAAACTAAAATTGCGTAATTTCTATTGCAAAACATTTATTTCCAATTATTTGAATAGCGAAATGAGCCGAAACAGTTATGAGAGTTATTTAAGTTCGAGACAACAGAGCCGTTGAAGTGTAAGCCTAAAGGCATGCGGATTAGCGAATATTTGTTGTGGTGCATCATTAAATTAGATCGCCTTCCGGGCACAATGAATAGATTCGATTTGGGCCGATACGTTCTCAGAAGCTGAAAGATTTGCTCAACTAATTAAAGTTCATTTGGCTGTCCGTGTATTTATTCCGTATTCTGGTATCGTTTACGCTTGTCTTTGACGAATTCGGGTTTCGATTGATTAAAACCAATGAATAATTAACAATTGCTTTTTACCAGTTCTTTTAGTTGCAGAAAATGGGCTTCTCGTTTAATCAAATTTATTTTAAGCGTTCGTATTTAGGATTAGAAGCGTAAATTATACCAGTTGTAATTGGAACAAATATGTCATATATATAATATCGATTTGGATTAATCGAGTCGAAGCATAATATACAGCGTTATTCATATGTCATACATATAATATCGATTTGGATTAATCGTGTCGAAGCATAATATACAGCGTTATTCTTAACTCCCTCCGAAGTTGGTTGCTGTTAGCGTGCAGATAGTTATTAATCATTGTGGGAAGATTGGGTGCCATGAAATAGAGAGGTTGAACTTTCTTATTTATTTTCATAAAAAACAGCGCATGAAAGATTTACAGCACAAAGAAAGGCAATAGCGCTCGCGCCTCCGATGGAAAACAAACCCGTCCTCCAGCTTACAAAGCGAGGCTTCTACGACAGAGCCTCGGGGGTTTTGAAGCGCTTGAAGTAAAAAAAAAAGAAAAAAAGTATTGTCAAATCAAAAAGAGCAAAAAGAACATTTCAAGCAAAAAAAAAAAAAGAATAAATTCAAGTTTTATTGGATATTTTAAAGATATTCTCTATATGAACTCTTGCACGGCGTACATCAATTCAAACGCGATTGTCTAATTCCTGTCATACGTTACTCATTGTGGTAGCTACTTTCAACCTGGGCTGCGGATCTTGTGTTGGATTCGGGCTGAGTTTGGGGTAAAGTAGTAAGAGCTGGGGGAAAGAACGCGAAAACAAATGCAGTAAAAAAGAATATTAAAAAAACCCCGAAAAAATTCCAGTTTTATTAGCATATCTTAAAGGAATTCTATGCGTGAACTCTTTGTCACACGGCATGCATCAATGCAAACACGATTGTCTAATTCCTTCCATACGTTACCACAATGCGGAACTTACAACCTGGACTGCTGAGCTGGAGTTGGTGTCGGACTGATTTTGAGGGAAAGTAGTCGGTTTCGGGAGTCGAAGGCCTAAAAATTACAAGAATTGGAGTCGGAGTCGGTGAGTAAGACCGCAGCTCTGACAGGGCTGTGGGGTCAGAGTCGAAGCTTTTTGAACAAACGAGTTGCAGTCGAAGGCTGTAAAATTCTCTTAGAAAAATTTACCAAATCTGCTGACGATTCGTCAAATTTAGAGACGGTGAATCGTTCTTGCCATTTATCCTTCAAAAAAATGTCCTTGGGGCGTCCATGGTTGTCCATGGTTGGTCCCATGATTTTTTCATGGAATGTTTAACTAATAAAATGCTAAATTTAAGAACCGTTGCTAATCTTCAGAATTTTTATCTTTATGCGTTTTGCCCTTGCGTCCAACCAAGCACCAGGATACCTTAGGATGAAATAAAACTTAACTAAATGGTTTTCTATAATAGATAAAATAATGGTTTTCTATAAAAGATAAACTACCTGAATGAAAAAGGTGAGCAATGAGTGAAAGATTACCACGTAACATTTTGACAATAATGAATCAGTGTAAAAATAGGAAGAGAAAAGAATTTAGTTTTGAAAGTTATATTATTTTTACATTTTTACACTATTTTATTATTTATTTTTTATTCATTAGGAAAATTCAAAATCAAAAATTTCTGTTAATCGAAAAATATTTTGCTGACAATGTACCAGTTACTGGAAATTTGAATTCAACTGTTGTCGAGAGAAGTCTTGATTTTCTCCTTCCACTTATCAAGCATGGAGGTGGAACTGCCGTGATATGTTCAGTAAGAAAGGATTGCTGGAGAGAGTATAGGGAGAAATTTTAGATGTCTTGGTCGGATCCTTTGATATAAATTTCGCTTCCTGTCGGGTATACAGTTTTTTTAGGATGATAATGCCTTTATATATGCAGCGAGAAGTGCCCAATCATGGTTTGATGAACACGAGGATAAAGACAAATATCTATCTTGGCTCGCACAGTCACAAGACCTCCATATAATTGAACCATTATGGTCTATTTAAAAACGTTCAATACAGAAACAATATCCTCCACTGTCATCTGTCCGAGATATTTCAAAATATATTGACGAAAAATAGTGTAATATTCCTCTACATATTTATCAGAACTTGTATAAATTGGTTCCTGGCAAATCCAAGCTGTATTATATGCCAAAGACGGCATTACACCATACTAATAAAGGATTCTTAGTAACTCTAAGCTACTTCTATTCTTTGGATAGCCATCTGTTCTTTCATTGCACATTTATACGTCGTTAAAAAATTATTTTTTAACATGCAAAACTACAACCTCTTACTACATCCTTATTTCCATGACTTTTAAACTTTTTCACAGAAAAATTTAATGCAAATAGAAAATGTACTAAATTAGAAATATTCGTGAAAAGATACTGAACTGACTAATGTTATTAGGCGTCCAATTCATTATGTATGTAGATTGCTTAAGAGAAAGTTTCCAATAATTATTTACTGAAGAGGAACAACAAAAGCTGATACTTAAAATCTTCACGTCGAGAATTATTTCTACAAGAAGAGTAAAGTAATTTATTGGACAGCAACCGGTAAAGAGTTTAATTGGATCCCATAAAAAATTGCATTGCAAGAAAAATAAAACGGTCTTTTACGGAAAAGAATGATTTGAAACTTCTTTAATTAACAAATAAATTAGAGTTCTAAAAATTTCTCTTGAAATTTTTATTCTGCGTATCAGTAAAGAAAAATATTCATCTTAAATATTTTCTTAATGAATAAGCATTTTTAATTTGCGGGGGAAGACATGACTTTCTACAGTTTCGAAGAAAGAATTGCAATTTAGCATTCTTTGCTTTAAGTAATTTAAAAATGATTTTGCGAGAAATATTTCATAATGCAGTCATCCTTTTAAAGTACTAATATAAATATGTAAAAGTGAGAATTAATAAAAATGCTCAAAATACAAAAATGATTTTCATTGTTTTATCAAAAACCTAGTTTGAACTAAATTTTATTTCTACAAAGCGAAAAAATGAATCGCATTCTTATTTCTAAATGAATACGAATAAAAGTTTCCAATTAATATTTATCAATTAACTATTACTTTAATGCTTTGGAAAGAGATACATGATTAAAATACTTTTACTTCTTTCAATATGGCAGTTTATCAAACTTCAACATAGTTCTTCTGTTTTCTTTTTTTGTTTCATATTAACATTTTTGAAGTTAAATTTTTAAAAATAATTATTTTTATGAAGAAAAAGTATCTTTACATAGTTTTATTCTTTAGTATTGTGGCTTTCATTAATTCCTGATGCTTTTTACAACATAGTGTCGTTTAAAAATATTGCAGATTTTTTATTTGACTTGCGCTGTACCTCTATTGCTGCACTTAAGATCGGTAATATACCCGCTTCTTGTGAATATTCGATTCAAATTGGATATGCTCTTTCGAAAAGTCGTAAAAGCAATGAGCTACTATTGCTGAAAAAAACACTCCTCAACGTAATACTTCTTTTTAAAAAAAGATGCACAATAAAACGTTTTAAATTTATTTATTAAATTTATTTTAAAAAATTTATAACGTTTCCAAAAAATGAAAAATTTAGAATAAAATCTTGTCTAAATATAAATAATCACTCTTCAAGAAAATTATTTGCTGAACGATATCGTGACCGACTTTTTGAAAAACTGTACCCCTTTATTTGAAATAAAATGCCACCCTAAATAGTGAGCAAAAAAAAAAAAAAAAAGTACTTTTCGTTCTGCTTCTGAAATTTTCTATTTTTTATAAGAGTTTTTTATGAGATTTAGAACTCCGTTTATATATATTTTTATGAAAATCGTTTTGTTTGAAACCAGTATAAAAGCATATCTACACATAATGTACAGGCGAAAGAATAAGAAAATATCTACTTACTTCAATGGAAGCAGTTCATTCACTGAGCTAATTTATCGACACTCGATGATAAGATAGTAGGACCAGTGATGCCATTTGAGCTGCATCTTGTGATTATTTAAAGGCCTCATGTGTGTTTTACGGGAATGAATGGTGTCACTGAAAAACAAACAAAAAACATGAAGTTCCGTCCGAAACTAAATGAGCTTACGTGATGCACGTTAACATGGGTTTTCTAGCATCTGATTAATGGTTTCATAATTAGCTGAGATTGCAACTGATGTGAACATATTTTTTAAAAACTTAATGCCGATTCTTATTATGCCTCTCTCATCTGATGAAATAGATACTTAAAAACAGATAAAGAAACTCGTAAATTAGTAACACATTTTAAGTAATGCGAAAAGAATTATTCGATTTAAAAAAAAAAAAACGCTTTAATTAAATGCAGTATGCCAAAAAAAATAGAGTTTGCAGCTGTGTTCAAAAAAAAGTCTTTTCCAAAAATGTGTCTCAACAAGGGCTTTTTCCAATAGAATTCGCTTGAAGCAAATGTGTCTTCAAGTTAGGGACCTATATTTGTCTTAATGTTCTACGTAATTGGTAATATTAAGTTGTTTTAAATTGTTCAAAACTAACCGAAAAATGAATCAAATCAAAAAATGAAAAATGAGAATGAGGTATCCTTGTCAAGACCTTTGGAACAAATTAAATTTTGATTGAATGGGACTATTCACTCAAAAGTTATTAGGAAGGGACAGTCAGGCCGACAGATAGACACACACTCTATTTCTTCATCTCAAGACAATACTTCCCATCTTTTATTTTTTAACTAAGTACTTGATTATTTTATTAAATTTTGACTTTTTTTTAGCAATCACATTGTTTATTGTTCTCATTTGACCATTTTGAATTCCTATGATTTTATTTTCCCCCACCTCCCTCTGCAGCACCACCGTCGACCGGCCTCACGATGCAGCTCCTATAGCGAAAACCGTCTCCAGGTTGCATCCATATCCTACACACATACGCATACATACACACACGTACACACGCATACGCACACATACGCACAAACACACATACACGCACAAACACGCACACACACCTACACACATGCCTATGCACACACACACACACACCTACACACACGCCTATGCACACACACACATTCATGCCTGCACACAGACAAAAACTCACACGCCTATACACACACACACACACACACGCACTCGTGATTGCATAAAACATAATTTGAATACAAAATTTCAAAATCTAATTTTTTTTTTCATTTTTAGCAATATTTTAAAGATGCATTTAGCCTTTTTTCTTCTTTCTTTTACGGGAAAGTAGGTTAAAAATTGAATTAGTTTCTAGCTGATAATTCTTTTTCTTCTAGGTGTTCTGCGTTCCTAAAAGTTATATTTTAGCACTTATTTTTGTTTAACTTATTTTTTTGTTAAAACAGATTATTATACAAAAATACTACTAACGAATCGCAATATTTTTAAAGTTGACAGAGATATGGTAATGCGGTAGTGGCAAATTTTAAAATATCTTTGTAAGTGATCCATTCCAAAAATTCCATTACAAATGAAAATTTCGATAAAGATTTTTAAAAAAAGCTCCCAGAAAACACAAAAAGACTACCGCCAAAAAAACACCGTCCAATAGACTAAAAACGAACCTTTTTTAATTGACATGCAAAATAATCTGCATACTCCTTTATTTATAGCCACTTTTCTCAAGAGGGCGAGTTAGAATATTCAGTCTTATTCATATTTAAGAATATAATGGCAAAAGATTTCTCAGACTTGTGAAAAATTCAAAAAAAATGCAGAAAAAGATATTTTCTTAAAACCTAGATGTGCTGATAGATCAAAATTTCGCATTAAAAAAAAAAAAAAAAAAAAAAAAACTCATTCGTTGTACTGAATTTTGCTCAAGGGGACGGTGGACCTTGAAAGCTTTTTCTTTATTTATTAATTTTGAAATGTGAAACTGGGCATAAAAAGTTTATTAGCATGCAAAATACCAATCAGAAAAAAAGCAACAAAATAAAAATTTAATTAAAATTAAAAAGTTTGAAATTTAAAATAAAAATTTTAAAATGCTCCACGCGACTCAATTTTTGATTTTTTCTCAAACAATTAGCATTTTACCAGAGAACAAAACATTGCCAAGAACTTTGGGTATCCATTTAAGGATTGTTCCATTATTAACTGCACAGTATTTTTTTTTCGCGTAAAGCAATAGTTTTTATTGCGAATATTACATAAACATTAAAACTTTAATATTTTTAAGCAACATTAAAATCTCTTAAACCTTAATGCATACCCAGTTTTATCAAACTGCTACCAAAATAGCATATTCTGAAATTTGAAGCATATCGAACAAAAATTAAGTCGCATGGAGCTTTTTCCAATCTGTGTCAGCATCGAATTTTCCAGTCCGAGATAAATGACGTTAAAGTCTAATTCCACCCATATTTCATGATCTTCGTATTTTAATACCTCCCGAAAAATATTTTCACGATGACTAAATATTTGACATTAATACCAACGTAAGAATTTATTGAAACTTAGTTTACATGTTTGACACTTAGTTTTTCGATTTTGTTTACATGTTTTACAGCCATTTTAATCGAAAACACGCTCTGTTTACTTTTTTTTAAACGCATATAACTTCGCGATAAAACATCAGATCAACAAGCGGTTTTTTTTCATACAATTCAGCACACTTCATATATTGTTACTTCCACGCAATAAAAAAATCATATTTTTGACCGATTTGAGCTATTTGGAAGGTCTACGGTTCCCTTAATTGCTTGTTGCACTTTCTGAGCGAGATTGTTCACAAAACGTGTTTGCGTACGTACAGACACAAAGACAGACATTTTCTTAAAATGTTCAAAATTAATTTCCAACTTTTTAAAATGTTCAAATTCTCCAAAAATTAGAAAACTAAAAATTTTGACGAATCTAATAGTTATGTATATGTTTGGAAGCAGAAGAAAGTAAAAAACGTCAAGCATTTCACAAAGTGGCATTTATACAAAAGGTTTACCATTACGACATGGTTTAGTAAACCTTACTTTCTTCTTACCAAACTGATAAGCTTTCTTGCACAGCTGCCGACAAGCCTTTCTGCATTCTTCTTAAGTTTTAACTACTTGTAGTCATACAATAATTGGTTTTATTTGCTTACTGCCTGCGTGTAACTGACTTACTAGGTATATACATTTCCAATTTTGTTACATCATAACATTTTCAAGGGGAAAAATGCAGATCTGAGTGGGGTGCTATAGCGAGGTTTATAATTTCCTAATATATTGTCCCAAATCTTGACTGCACCGAAAAAGCAAAACTATTTTTCCCTCCTAGTGGATATAATTAGACAAGTGTCGATTCAGTCATAGAATTTTATTTTATCTGGAGTCATACACAGTATTATTCAAACAATTAGAACCAAATTGCGTTGCTTCTGAAATTTTAAAAGTATTTTTTTCTGAAAGAGCATGCTTAAAAACGTAGGATTTAATCATTAGTTTAAAAATAATTTGACAAAGTTTAATATTTTTTAACAATTATTATAATCGGTGCGCAGATTCAATTTCATTTTTTACGCTTCTGCGCATGACATATTCACTGATGCCGTAAGCGCAGAGAGCAATATTTAATTCTCTTCTTTACTCACATGTACTTGCAATGATATGGTTGACAGCAAACGTAGAGAGCAATATTTAATTCGCTTCTGAATTATAACACCGTAGAAACGCAGTAGACAGCAAGCGTAAGCATTCAACCCGCGAGTGGAGTAGCACGCTAAAGTGCTACTCCTTGTGTGCTCTCCTAAAGAGCCTCCTAAAGTGCTCTTGTGACGTCATAAAGATCACGTCCTATTTCCAAACCGAACATTTTAAAAATTCAATTAAAAGTTAAACGTCGGGAAAATGAAAGTTTTTTCTCGCTCCATGTTATTATTATTATTATTTTTTGTCTATTCTATCAATTTCAGTGACTAAAAGTAGTACTTTTGACTGAGGAATCAACTTCATTCTGATTAATAGCGCATTCCTTCTTTTTCGTGCATAAATACGCATCTAAAAACTTGAAATTATTTCTCTTGTAAGTGCTCGTCATACTTTCGTACGGAATCGAAAAAAAAAAAAAAAATCCAGAATCTCAACATGTATATCAGTAATAAATGTTTCGAAGTATTCTATTTAAAGTGTAAAAATTGTAAATATATTCACAAACTAAAAATTGCAGTGCTAGGGTTAAAGTTTTAAGTGCATTTTGCACAATTGCAAATTTTAAAACTAAATGTCACAGATTTATTCCTCTGAAAAGGGATGTCCTTTAGGAAACGATATAGTTGGAATAAATTCCCTTCATTGTGTGATTTGTTTTTGATTTGATATTTCCCAAGATATATCTTTACAAAATAAACGTTTCTAATAACATTCGTCCGTCTAAAGTGTGCAAATATTGTGCGGGTACAAAGTTCGACTTTATTGTAATGTATTTTTCTGTATATGTTTGTCTCCGTTCCCAAGCGGCGTGTATTTATTCCTTATTTCTGAACGATGTATGCGTTTCCTGAATAATACACGGACTGAACAAATAGCGTAAAGGAATTTTATTTTATTGTGAGGAACTCCATGAAGATTAAATATTTGACTAAGCTAACATCTACAAGTGCAATGATATGATAAAAACCCATTCTATTTTTATGATCTCTATTTTTTTTTCCTATTTCGATCGATCTCGTAATGTGCATTTTCTGCTTTTAATACAATATATTTTGCAAACTAGTTTTAAATAAAAATATGAATAACTAGCTTTTACCTGCGGCTTCGCTCACGTTAATATAGATTATTTTAGTCGATGCAGGTTAATAGTCAACACAGGCAAATGTCAAATCGTTACCAAAAAATGGTTTTTTCCCAGTTTCTCCGACATTTCAAATTCCCCCCCCCCCCTTTAATATATCAAAAGGGATGATTAAAACTGAAAACCGGGGGGGGGGGGCAAATGAAATGTCGGCGAAACTGGGGAGACACCCAAAAAATCACGTAAATTAGGAAAACATTTAAGAGTAAGTGGTAACGACGTTTGTACGGGTAATTCTTAAAAATTCCAAATCGAGAGAGGTTGAATAGTGAAGACCTGAAAGAATTACAAACAAAGTCACTTTCGCATTTATAATATAAGTAACGATTATTATTATTTTTTCTTTGAAAATAGTCAAAAATCTTCTCTATATGGCTATTGAAGTACAAACTATTTAAAAAAATGTAGCCGCCCGTAATCCTCCTAAAATTGCTTTAGTTATTTTGGGAAATTTCAATTATTGTGGGTTCTTTCCGCAATTTAAAATATTACTATATTTCAACAAATTAACCCAAAAATGGTTTTGAGATACCTTGGACAAGGCTCCCCCTCCCTACTTTCAAAACTGTGTGTTACTAATTTTCGTTGAAGAAAGATTGTCGCCAAATATTGAGATACTTCTAGTGACTATAAAACGATGCTACACATTTTCAGTCGAAATGTTTCCAAAATAAGTAGTAAAATTTAGCAATTGTTTGAAAAAAAGCAAAAAGACAAATTAATGGAAGTTTTTGTGCTATTTATGGATTTACTTAATTTAGTTGGCGGATTATTTTACATGTTAATGAAAGATTTAAAGATTCTTTTAATGGCGATATTTTGGCTACATGGTGAATACCGAGAAACAGTATTGCGTTGGTTTTAGCTTCAAAAACAGCGACAGTTGGAAAAATTGCCAAATGCCTTAGCTATTGAAGTCTTTCCCCAAAAAACGTTTGGCGAGATTCCTGTTGGTCAATTGGATAATGAGTAAATATCCAGTCAACACAAATAAATTTAAAAAAAAAAACAAAAACATTTTTTGCATTAAAATCGAAAATAATCAGGCAAATTCTTTTATTTTTCGCCAATCTTGTGCAAAAATGTTACTTTGAGGTTTGACTTGAGAAAAGCCTTTAACAGTCAGACAAAAGCAAAAATGGTCAACAATATAACAACGGTAGCTGTCGCCAGGGAGTTGAGATGATACACTAAATACTGTATTGAGTTGAGGAAAGCCTTCGGACATGGAACTAAAAAGCTTATAAATCGTTTTTTATTCTACTCAGAAATTTCGAACCGGTGTCATCTTCAGCAGAAAAATCAAAGCTTTCGATGGACATATAATATTAATATGTGCAAGTATTTTTTTACCCCCATATTAGAGAATTTGTATGAAAATTGTGTATTATTGCCCCCCTATGGGGGTTTTGCCCCCATAACGGGACGAAACGTACCCTATGTGTTATTCTGATGCACAAGCTACATTATTGTAAAGTTGCATCAAAATCCATTCAGTAGTTTTTGCGTGAAAGAGGAACACACATTCATACAGACAAACTTTCACATATATAATAGTAGTAAGATTCATGCATGTGCATTTTGAAAGTAAAAGTTAAAAAGTATATAATTTTGATTTTACATTTAAACAGTGGGGCTGCCGTGGGTAGATAAACGGAAGTTTCTACATATATCAGTTTTCGAGCTGGTTGAAGAAATGCGTTTTGGATTTAATACTAAAAATAGGGGAAGGTTGGAGTTAGACGTTTTTTTTACGCTTGTTTTTTAGTAGAAACCAAATAAGTAAGCTTGTACAATGAAGCTAACGCATAATAGATGACAAAAAAGTAAAAAAATGACGTTTTCCAGTTACTGCTCTTTACCTGCCTGCAGCAGAGAAAACGTAGACATGAAGCGTCTAAAGCAAAACGGGTCAAGTGCAAAAAAAAAAAAAAAAAAAAAAATACAATTGGTAGAGGAAACTCTAATTTATTTTGTGGCAAGATATGGTAAAATCGTGGTCGTTAAGGGGCTGTTATACAGTATCATTCAGAATGTTTTTCTAATTAAAGCCTATCAACTGTTTCTCACCTTTACCTGCTTGCAGCAGTGACAATGTAGACATGAAGCTTCTAAAAGCAAACGAGTGCAGTGCCAAAAAAAAAAAAAGAAAAAGAAGAAGATAATCAATACAATTGGTAGAGGAAACTCTTAATTTTTATTTATTTTTTTTTTTTTGTGGCAAGAAATGGTAAAATCGTGGTCACTAAGGGCTGTTATACAGTATCATTCAGAACGTTTTTTTTAAATTAAAGCCTATCAACTGTTACTGCTCTTTACCTGAATGCGGAAGAATCGATGTAGACATGAAGCTTCTAAAAGCAAACGGGTGCAGTGTCAGAAAAAAAAAAAAAAAAAAAAAAGAAGATAATCAATACAATTGGTAGAGGAAACTCTTTTTTTTTTTTTGAGCAATCACGATTGCTTATTGTTCTCATTTGACCGTTTTTGATGTTCCGTGCCTTTTTCAGCTTGGACCAGAAGCCTCTGCAGCAACACCGCCCACCGTCCTCAGCAGGCGGCGCGGCTGCTCCGGTCCTGAGCTATCCGCTTCTCCTGGTCGGAGGCGTCCATGTCCTACAAACACGCACGCTCACACACACACACACACACGCCTACGTGCATACACACAGGTCTACGCACACACACAAGGCTACACACTTACACACACAACTATGCACACGTAACCGCCCAGGAGGAGAGGATGGCTTGGGGGGGGGAGGGAGGGGACAGGAGCCGTTTCTAGAAACAATAACTCCAATGAGTAGGGTCCTGTCTCAGTTCGTGATTGCGAAAAACATAATTTGAATTCAAAATTTTAGAATTCAAATTATTTTTTTTTGTTGCAAGATATGTTAAAATCGTAATCGTTAACGGGCTGTTATACAGTATCATTCAGAATGTTTTTTTTAAATTAAAGCCTATCAACTGTTACTGCCCCTTACCTGCCTGCGGCAGAGAAAATGTAGACATGAAGCTTCTAAAAGCAAACGGGTGCAGTGCCAAAAAAAAAAAAAAAAAAAAAAAAACATAATCAATACAATTGGTAGAGGAAACTTTTTTTTTTTTGTGGCGAAATGTGGTAAAATCGTGGTCGTTAAGGGGCTGTTATACAGTATCATTCAGAATGTTTTTTTTAAACTAAATCCTATCAACTGTTTCTGTTCTTTACCTGCCTGCAGCAGTGACAATGTAGACATGAAGCTTCTAAAAGCAAACGGGTGCAGTGCCAAAAAAAAAAAAAAGAAAGAAAAAGAAGAAGATAATCAATGCAATTGGTAGAGGAAACTCTTATTTATTTTGTGGCAAGATATGGTAAAATCGTGGTCACTAAGGGCTGTTATACAGTATCATTCAGAACGTTTTTTCTTTAAATTAAAGCCTATCAACTGTTACTGCTCTTTACCTGCCTGCGGCAGAATCAATGTAGACATGAAACTTCTAAAAGCAAACGGGTGCAGTGCCAGAAAAAAAAGAAGATAATCAATGCAATTGGTAGAGGAAACTCTTTTTTTTTTTTTTTTGTGGCAAAATATGGTAAAATCGTGGTCGTTAAGGGGCTGTTATACAGTATCACTCAGAATGTTTTTTTTAAATTAAAGCCTATCAACTGTTACTGCCCTTTACCTGCCCGCGGCAGAGAAAATGTAGACATGAAGTTTTTAGGAGCAAACGGGTGCAGTGCCAAAAAAAAAAAAGGTAATCAATACAATTGGTAAAGGAAACTCTTATTTATTTTGTGGCAAGATATGGTAAAATCGTGGTCGTTAAGGGGCTGTTAAACAGTATCATTCAGAATGTTTTTTTTTAAATTAGAGCCTATCATCTGTTACTGCCCTTTACCTGCCTGTGGCAGAAAAAAAATGAAGGATACAAATGGTAGCAGAGACTCTTATTTATTTTGTGCCAAGTATGGTAAAATCGTGTTCCTTAAGGAGCATACATACAGCATCATTTACATTTTTTTTTTTAAATTAAAGCCTATCCACGGCATGAAGTTTGCAATCATTTTACTCAGATCTTCAAAATGTTCACTTATGCTACCTTGCTGATTGCTGCCTGAACGTGGATAATTTATGTGCAGGGATATTATATAAGTACATCGTTCCAAGGATGAAAGAAAACGGTTGGTCTTGCTTAAAACGTTTTGTGTTGGTTAGAGCGAATGTTTTGACGAAATCATTTGCCCCAAACAGAGAAATAGAGAACTGCTGTTCGCTTCAAAGTGAATCATATACAAACTTTTGAACAGGAATTAAAATGGAGGGAGCAAGCCCAATCATTGGCTTAGCAAAAGCTGATCCAAAGCTCTCACGTCACGTGACTCAACAACGATGAATGGTTGGCAGGTTTTACGTGAAAAAAGCGAAAGAAATCTGTTTTCTTCCAATGTTTTGCTTTGAAATCGATCACGTGACTTGGAGTCCTGGTTTCATGAATGAATTTCACTCCCTTTATTTTATCGCTTCTCAATGATACAAACCTTAGCCCATTTCCCTGTTTCTGGCATCTAAGTTTAAAATCAAACCATCCGAAATCAACTCTGCGATACAGGTCTATGTTCTCGTAGAATCATGGTTTGTGCTTAGTTAAAAGCAAGTCATTTTTATGCTTGTGCTGATCAGCTTGGATAGCATATCAACTACAGAAGATATGAATTGAACGCAGTTCGTTGGAGAAGAATAACAATTAATAGAGTAGAACATTGTGCTATACCACGGGGACAGTTAAATGTCTTTTACACTCGCGTTGTAAAGTAACCACAGTATAGTGGAACTTAGTTGTTCACCTAATGAAAATGAAAGACAGTAATATTACTCTGTACACTCCTAACAGACCTTAATATATATTGAAGTTCACACAAAATGCATTTTAACAATTTAAAAATTCACACGTATTGCATTGATTTTAATTTTTGTCTAGATGTCCGAGTTTGAACTTACAAGAGGCAAATCTAATTTAAATTGAGAAAGATACAGATTTAAAAAGGAGCAATTATCTATGTAAAAAAAAAAGAAATCTTCTTTTATTTGCTGTTGACTTGTTGTTTGTGACATTGTTGTTAAATTACATTGAAAAAGTTGTGTTTCTGTGGGTATGCCGGAATGCATTACTATCAATTTGTTATAAATTTTTAAAAAGTTTTTTTATAACTCTTATATCAAGTCGTATATCTTCAGGTAAGAAGGAAATGTCTAATATGTTTTAAACTCTAAGTACCTTTTCTCAGGTTTTAATTGCTTTATGGAATCAGGTAAGGACATAAAAATACTTAACATTGAATGCTACAGTGCTGGCCAAATTATTAGACTAAAGAGTTTTTTTTTTTGTTTTTGGTACACTATTTGTACTAGAATACTATTTATGTTACTGTTAAAGTACAGTACATACTGTACACTGATTATTAATTTATTTTAACATAATTTAACGTTTGCAGGTGGCAGCACTGTCTGCTTTGTTTATGTTCTTTGTTTATCTACCTACCAGGAACATAACCTCAGTCAGCTTAAACAGTTCACTAGTTCTTTTTATTAGTGTGTTCTGTTATATTTAAAGTCAGTTTTAGGTAATTAGTGAGTATGTGTATGTGAGTATATATAATAATGAGTAGAAACAGTTTTTTACCTCCTTTTTTAAAAAGTTAAGAAATGGTGTAAATCTTGTATGCTAAAAAGACTTAAAATGCTCATCAAGAACAAGGGAATGCTTACTAAATATTTGATAATTATTTCACTGCTCGTTAATGTGTCTATAGTTATGTAACCAATAAAGAATTTGCTTTTAAAACAGTCTTAGTCTAATAATTTGGCCAGCACAGTAGATCTGAAACTTTTAATAAATTATCCAATCTCTAATCACGATAAAATTGGTTTTAAAATGAAATGAAAATACCAAACTGAATGTAAAATCTAAATCTTTATATCTGATATAAATTTACCCCGAACATGATTTAGGAAATATTCTCAAGACAAATTGCACAGACGCATATGCGCTTAGATGCAAACAAGGAATGGGATATTTATCTGTCGATTATTAATCTGCCGAAATAACATTTTTCTTCCCTTATCAAAGGAATCAATGACTTCGTCGTGCATTGCCTGGTCACAAGTTGCAATGACAACTGCTGACAGAGCAATTATTTTGTATGTATACATAACATTTGATAACTTGACCGAATATTTTTCTGCCAGAAGAATAAATGTGTAAGAAAGGAAAAATGCATTCTGATTTCGAACAAAAACTTTCTTGTAGATATAATGCATGATTTTTTATGTAACTTAAGTGTATTTTAAATCCTTTGTTTTTTCGAAAAGAACATGCATAACTCTTTTTGGTTAACTTAAACCCACATTTTCTGTACATTTTTAATTGTCCCACTAATGCTTCAACAGCGTGATGTTAATTATTGGTATCCATGAAAAGAAAAAAAATCTCCTGAAGTATCGGACAGTCAGGATTAACAGAGATTAAAATCATTTTAAATGGATTATTATCTTGGTTTACAGTTATACTGCCTTTTAGAATAGTTTCAAACCACTGGAGAAATGTGATAAATCGCTTTAACAAAAAAAATTCAACTTAGAACCAAGAAAACAAAATTTCTAAATACTTTAGGAAAAAAAACTATTTTTAGCCTACTTTCCCGTACTAGTAAAAAAAAATGTTTTATTTTACTTTCCCGTAAAAGTAAAAAAAAAAAGGGGGGAAAAAACCTTTAAGCTTGCTTTCCTGCACAAGCAAAAAAAGAAGAAGAAATTGCAGGCATTACATAAATATCATTAAAAAGTTAAATAAATAAAAAATTTAAAATAATTAAATGTTATTGAAAAAAATGAACCATTTTAAATGGACTTTTATCCTGGTTTACAGTTATACTGCCTTTTAAAATAATTTCAAGCCACTGAAGAAATGTGATAAATCGCTTTAACAAAAAATAGTTCAACTTAGAACCAAGAAAACAAACTTTCTAAATACTGTAGGGAAAAAATCCCTATTTTTAGCTTACTTTCCCGTAGTAGTAATAAACCTGAATTTCTACTTAAATTCGAATAAACCAAAAAATATGAAATGATACATAATTAAGAAACAAAATTCAAAGTTACCCTAAATAAATGTGTTTTTGTTCTTCCGTGAATGCAATAATCACTTCTTTAAAAGGTGGGACACAAAAATAAACCAATGGAAAGTTTTTAATGTAAAATTCCGAATTAATTTTAAGTGGACGTTTAAAGACTTTTAACAGCAATGCAAATCGACAACTGACAGAAGCACAGACAGACAGCAGTCTAATAAACTTTAATTCCATCGACAAATCTTTCAGCTTTAGAGACAGCATAGAGCTTAGCATTCGAATCCATTCTTAATGTCCTTAGGCGATCTAGTTTAATGATGCACCGCAACAAATATTCTCCTATCCATTAAGCCTTTAGGCTTCATATTGAAGATATCTATGTAATGCATTTGAACAATTCTTACCATTGGTTAATTTCAACTATCTCCTACTTCAAAACAACTTTTACAGCATTTAAAATTATTTTATTTTTTATTTGCTTTAAAACTAAATTCAATAAAAAATCCCCCCAACAAAAATAAATAAATAAATAAATACATAAATAAATGAAAATAAATGAATGAATAAATAAATAAATAAATAAATAAATAAATAAATAAATAAATAAACTGTTTCAAAATTTCAATGAAACAGAAGTACAACTACAAAAATATTTTTTTCTTCAGCATGAATGGGATTACTTATAATGTTTTCATTTTTAAACGTCCACTTAAATAATGTTATTCGATTTCCTGAGTTTATATTTGTTTATAAAATTTTAAAAGGCTTTTTTTTTTCTCCAGTTATTTATTTTTCTTTTTTTAGGATGGGAGAGGAGGTTTATAGTAGGATTCAGGTAAAAATTGGAAAAATTAAGGTATTTTTTGTAGTTGCATTCATTAAATTTTCTGAGGACAATTCTGCCTGGGCAGGTAAACGGCAGTATCTGCAGAAATGAATTTACGAGATATTTGGCAAAACTCATTTTGGATTCAATACTAAAAATAGGAAAATGTTGGAAAAGGACGGATTTTTTTTTTTTTTTTTTTTGAGCAATCGCGAATCGCTTATTGCTTTCATTTGACTGTTGAATGATGTCTTTTGATTTTTCCCCCGCCTCCCTCTGCAGCACCACCGTTGACCGGCCCCTCCTGATGCTGCTCTTCTAGCGAAAACCATCTCGATGTTACGTCCATATCCTACACACCTACACACACATTCCGACATACTCATGCCTGCACACAGACACAAACACACACGCACTTATACCTGCACACACAGACACAAACACACACACACACTTATGCCTGCTCACAGACACAAACACACACACTCATGCCTGCACACAGACACAACACACACACTCATGCTGGCACACACAGACACAACACACATACACACTCATGCCGGCACACACAGACACAACACACACACACTCATACCTGCACACAGACACGAACACACACACACTCATGCCTGCACACAGACACAACACACACACACACACTCATGCCTGCACACAGACACGAACACACACACACTCATGCCTGCACACAGACACAAACACACACACACACACTCATGCCTGCACACAGACACAAACACACGCACTCATGCCTGCACACAGACACAAACACACACACACACTCATGCCTGCACACAGACACAAACACACACACACACTCATGCCTGCACACAGACACAAACACACACACACACTCATGCCTGCACACAGACACAAACACACACACACCTACAAGCACGCACACACACACACTCGTGATTGCGAAAAACATAATTTGAATTCAAGATGTCAAAATTCAAATTAACTTTTTTTGCTCTTTTTACAGCGGAAACCAAATAAGCAAGCTTGTATAACAAAGTTATTGCTCTTTATATGACAAAAATGAAAAAACTGAAAAATGAAAAACTGCCCTTCGCCTGCCCACGGCAGAATTGCACTGCAGATTTATTGAAACAAAGTTTTGAATAGTATTTCTGGTGATCTATGTTTGATTTACAACGAATATCGATCTGTGCTTTTTTCAAGACTCAAAAGTTCAAGAATCTATATATTTTTTATCTATTTCGGAATCTAAAAATGAAAAGTTGTCGGATTTCAGTTAAATTTCAAGTTTAATAAAATATTTCAAGTTGTTTTGAAATTAAAAGCAAATCTTACCTTACTTGTTTCTGAAAATAATTGGGTAAACCGGGGCACGTTTACGCGGATGTTTTTCAATGATTTTTTTTTTTATTTTTACGTTTTAACTTAGGAAATTTTAGACATTGCGGTTTTATGAAACAGTTAACAGAGTCAAAATTGTTCTATTCAGTTGTTGCTCAGTTTGTGTTTTTAACTGTTAAAAAAAACTAATTTTGAGTTTAAGTCGGTAGAGTAAACTTGCCCCGGACACGGGGCACGTTTACGCATATTTAGTTTGACGCTTAACGTGGTTCTGTTAGTGTTTAGAACATAATGCCTTACCATCGTTAAAAAAAAAAAATATTACAGACTGACTAGTGTATAAAGTTGAAGCTGAAGAGGCATCAATACAGCACTATATGATAGTAAGCTATAAAAAACGAATGTGTAACTTAATTAAAAATTGAACAGTAATTTAAAACTAAATTGCCGCAAAAAGCTAAAAAGGTTTAAGACAGTTTGGATCAAAAAATATGTCAGGGGCACGTTTAAGTAAAAGACACAGTAAGAACGTGCGTAAAGGTGCTACGACGTCAACACGTAAACTTGCCCTGTCGCCAAGTTCGGATTTATTTTTAACGTGAAAAAAAAAACGTTTCAGTTTATACAAATACAGTTCTCATTAAAGGATAAACTTCGGCTAATTTTTATATATTCGTTCTTTCTTAACTAAGTATTCTTTGTTCACAATAAGCTTCAAAACGTTCAACACAAAATTTACTCAACTTGGTAGAAAACAGATTATTCTTTCTAAATGCTAGAACAAAGCTCGACTGATGCTCAAAAACTTGTGAGAATATTCGTTACGGAGCAGCATCGATCTGTTATGACTGTTGGCTCTCCAGTTATTATTCGTTTTGAAAAAAAGGCACTGCGTAAGCTTGCCCCACACGTAAATGTGCCTCAGTCTACTTTTTTCATGGTTGTAATAAGTGAAAAATCTGTAAATTTTGAACGTAATTATGTTGATACTCTGTTTAAAAATTTCATACATTTGCTAAATATAGTAACAAAAAAAGGTTTTCTTATAGAAGTTATAGTATTTAAATTCTTGATACGGATAATGTTTTTTTCATGTGGTGTCAGCTTCCATAAAATTCGATTTCTCTCGACTTTTTCTGTTTTTCTTTCTATAATATAAATATATGTTCAATATATCCAGAAATTCCTTTGCACATAATGTCAAAAATATGCCTTTCTTCATCTTAAATGTGTTCAAAATTTTAATCTGGTTAAAAACGTTTCCCATAGGATGCCTCGGGTCACTTAATTTTTGAACACATGTTTGCAATAAAGAATGAAAGCTGAAAGTTTGGAAAACAAATTGAAAATAAGGTGACTCAGCGACCTGTGAAAACATTTTTTTGATTAGACTCTAATTTGAAACACTTCTTAGATGAGGAAAAGCGTCTTTTTGCCCATACCAATGAGAAATGTAGATATTTTTCTCACATATTTAAATCGAAGAAACAAAAGAGAAAAAAAAATCGATCGACAGCGAATACTAGATCTGAAGCACCGTGAAAAACTTTTCTTCATCAGAACAAATTTTGAACGCTAAAATTAAAAACGACGCCTTTTTATCTTTATGGCTAAGAACTTTTCATTTTTTTTCAACCCTCTATAGAGCAGGCACTGGAGGTACTTGAATATGCAAAGTATGAGGACCGCATTCTGTCAATGGATTTTAGTTGGGGAAAGCTCATATATTAACAATATGGATCTTGCCGGGCTCATTTTTGGTCGGGTTTTTTTCAATCCCCCCTCCCCTTATTTATTAAGAAAATCGATATAGGACAAACTAAAAAATCAATTTATTGGTTAATTCTGTCACAATTTATAGTTGATTCTAATGGTGGATGTGATGGGGGTTGTTTTTTATTAAATAATTAAAATAATAGCGTAATTTTTTAAAAATTAATTAATTAATTAAAATTAAAATATGAGAAAATAGCGAGTTGAAATAGGATATGTGCAAGGCAAGACACGCAATTACTCATTTTTATTTACAGAATTATCATTGATACATTTACACAACGATAGCTGATGTATGAAAAATAGATCTTGCCAATCGCTCAGGGGGTCCCTTTTCAGTCCATTTCCCACCTCTCTACGCGGTAATGGTATTACCGACTGATAAGCATAGCGCTTTGCAAAGTTCAGTGTTTTTGCTTCTATTGCGCAGCCACGTAGTGTTAAAAATTCTTTTTTGTCGTATAAGCTTAATATAATTGACATTCCGTTACTTTTGATCATTAATTTAAAGCTTGTTTTATTGAGAAACGTAAGAAATGTCGTTAGAGATAGTACATTTGAAAAGAAAAAGACTGAACGATTTATGGTGCCTATTTTGGGATAGAACAAGTGATTTAGTTAAAAGCAACAGAGGAGAAAAGTCGGTAATACTGAAATTTTGAAAAGTGGTATAATCCAGACTTTATAAGACAAGACTTTTCGTGGCACCAAGGGCTGTTTAGCTAGCAGAAAATAGGCGTTGAGAAGTGGCGTTAAAAAAAAAGAAAAGAAAAGAAGAATTTAGTTCAACTTTCGAAGTAAGTGTGTCTGAGTCCCATCAAAATTCTCATTCATCAGGTAGGGAACGCATATCAATGAATAAACAGTTGAAATGTTCGATCTTAGGAAAATTAACGAAGAATAAAGATAAGCAACATTACTTGTGTTCGTAAATTTCAGCGGCGGAATTTGTTTGAAATAGCGCTAGGAGCAAGGAAGACTATGTTTTTTCCCAACTTTGGACTTGTCAACGGCATGAAGATTTTTTTGCTGTTGAAGTAAGGTATCACAAACATTGTTATCGAGAATATTTAAGAATTCCAAGAGATTCTACAAATCCAGCAGGACGACCTCCTAATCAAATCCCCCAAGAAATACTTCGCAACGCTTTTGGCTCATTTTTAGAGGAAATTAAGGAAAAACTTTCAACTCATTCATTGAAGTGTGTGTGGCACAGCGACTAGCGTATTTACTAATATAAAAGAAAGATGCTGTGATTGAAAATCGTGTAGTGAAATCACTACTTATTGATAAATTTGGTGTAAACGTGTTATTTTCATATCTTTAGCATTTACGGGCAATATACCACTAGACGAAGTAATTGAACATGTTCGTAGCATTGATTCAAAGGACTACCTTATTGAGAGTGCAGAAACACTACTTAAATAATTATTAGAAGCAGAACTAATACCAAATGGCTATTTATTACTTACTTAATGTTAAAAAATAACAGATTTAAAAAAAAAATACTAAGCACTTTTCATAATGCATTCAAAATAACAAAATAACTTTTCTGGGTCAGAAAGGACAATTTAAATATTCCTGTAGTTTTCAATTATTCCAAGAAAAAGACTTCTCAAACGAAGAAAAGTGCGGCCAAGTGATGTAGAGAATGTTTTATCATTATTTAGCTTACAATCATAAAGTTGAGTGTTGAAACATGCATATTTTTCTTAATGGGAAAGTTTAGTTTGAAATGACTTGAGCGCACTTTTCTTCGTCTTTTTTCTTGGAATAATTAAAAACTACAGGAATACTTAAATTGTCCTTTCTGACCCAGAAAAGTTATTTTGTCATTTTGAGTACATTATGAAAAGTGCTTAGTATTTAAAAAAAAAAAAAAAATCTGTTATTTTAAAGTTTTTCGTTTTTAAACAAAATTTTTATGTCCTAAGAAGTCTTGATTTAAAATTTTCATTACGATTACTATTAATATTACTGTCGCAAGTCAACAAAATTTGTAACAATGGGTTTTATATTTTAACATTTAATTTCTAAATTGAATGAAATTTGCTGTTTTCTATCCTAACCGAAATAATAATTTGGTTTTAGAATTTTAATTTTTCAGCGTAAAGTTGTACCTTATGATTAAGCACATCATTTAGGGAAATCCCGAAGTCTCTAAGTGGTCTAGTTGCTGAGATATAAGCAAAACCAGGCCTCAGATTACTCCGTGACAAACAGGCCAAGTATAATAAAAGTGTTTAGTAATAAAAAGGAGAGGCTCTATTAAATACATAATGAAAATGAAAGATTTTTCATGAAAGCTAAGAACTTGTCAGACCCCATAAAGAAAACGAAATTTCACATCTTTGAAAATACTCTTGCCAAAACAAACAAAAACATGTCTAACGAGCTACTGCGGGATGTAACATATAACACTTTTCCAAAAATCATTCATAGGCAGCATCTCAACGTGGATTTGATACAAAAATATTAGCATTGTATGAGATATTGGATTACTGCACATCTTTGTTTATGACAGATTTTATAAGAAATCACCAAAATCACAACTCGCCCTTAAAATTCAAAACGGTTACAATGGTGGTACGAAATCTCAGCAAGATATTATAAAATTAAATACTTCGAAAAATTCATATTATTGATGGTATGGCACTTGTTCGCCGAATGCAGTTAAAGAAATTTAATACTTTTGGTGATTTTTCCGAACTTTTTCCAAACAAATCATGCAATTTTTTGAGCAGTCTGACGTTGAAACAATCGATGTAATTAATATTCGATTGATATGATGGCCTTTCAATGAAATTTTTAGAGTCGAATTTGCGTAGTAAAGGCCAAATAATTAAAAACAACATAATTTCAAGTCATTTGACAAAATCTCCGGATGCTTGTAAAGCTTTCTTTTGAACCCCTCAAAATAAATTTCAGATTGTTAGGTTTATGTGCACTAATGCTTCAAAATATGCACAAATAAAAGAAGACTGCGAACTGTACATTTGTAGATGGCTAGATGATGCAACAAAATGTTTTAAACGACTTTGTTTTATGAAGTGATGAAGTGTTTAAATTACAATCAAATCATTTAGAACCTGATTCTAGAATGTTTTACCACATATTTCATGCAGTAAGAAGTCAATCCGCTCATGTTATTATCTTCAGCGTTAATACTGATGTATTCCTTTTGGCAATTTACTATTGGAAACAACTAGCGAATATTGGTCATTTAGGTCTGTGGTCCGACGATTTTCATACAACAGAAGTATCTTCTAGGGTGCCATTTAGCCGCTGAGTTCGTAGGAGAAAACATATGCAATACTAGATCAGCATTACATGCTATAAGTGGTTGCAATACTACCAGTAGATTTGGCGTTAAATTCGATATTTAAAGCTGAAACTGAGCCCTTTGTACAAATAGTTCTTACATCTATGAGAAATCTTAAATTAAATAATGAGCAATTGAAACAGTTAGAAATAGCTTGCACAAATTTTTTTCAAGGAAAAAAGTAACAGCTGATGATTCCCAATATCAATTGATTTCACAAAACATAGGTTTTTGTTTTCATTTAATGAAGGTGATATGCACGTCAGATGCTTTGCATTTGCATTTATTTAGAGCTACACAGTACAAATATTTAACTGGAAAAATTTTCATCAAACACAATTGCAACCTATTAATTTCTGTATATTGGGCTATGAAAAGGGGGATGGAGACTTATGCCCGAAGCAAATGACTAGGCCGTCTCTACTAGAGTCATTGGTTCAACCTTGCAAATGAACGTCAAATTGTCAACCAGTGGCTTGTAGTTGTAAAAAGTCAGAATCATTTTATATATCATTTTGTAAATTATCAATAATAATTGTTTAAATAAAAATGAGTACTTCCTTGTCTTGTTTGAAAATCTTCTGTTTCAATTCGATATTTTCTCATGTTTTAATTTTAATTAGTTATTTTTTCAAAAATTACCCTATTATTTTAATTATTTAATAAAAAACATCCCACAATCACATCCACCATTTTATTTTATTTCATTAATTTTATTTTTACCAATGATACCTTCGTAAATTATGGCAGAAGTAACCAATAAATTGACTTTTTAGTTTGTACTCCATCGATTTTCTTAACGAATAAGGGGAGGGCGATTGAAAAAAAAATTAACCAAAAATGAGCCCGGCAAGTTCCATATTGTTAATATATGAGCTTTCCCCAACTTAAATCCATTGACAGAATGCGCTCTCATACTTGCATACTCAAGTACCTCCAGCACCTGCACTACTAATGCACAGTTCTGTTCAAGAGTCGAAGCACACAGTTATTTTTTATTTTTTCAGAAATTTCCGAACAAAAAACTCGGTTACATCCAAAATTTTTTCGTTAAACTTGTTTCTAAAATCGACAGCATTATAATTATTAATTAAATAAAAATTACATGCTAGTCTTTATATCACTACGCGAGAAAAATAACTTTTTGTCTGCATATTTGTTGTAAATAGTCAATTCCTACTAATTTTGGGACGAGAAAAACGAATCTGCTATTGGATTTTTTTAAATTTTTTTATTAGCTCTTGTTTTCAAGATACTCAAAAGCCCGCAGAAGAAAGCTGCACAACAACTACACATTGATTTAAAAGTAAAGTTAAAAAGAAAAGAAAGTCCTGTGCAAAAATTGCTATTATATAGGTCCTGTTTCATTTAACAATGTTGGTAGCAGTGGTTGCCTTTTGCCTAATTCTGTAAACGTTTCATTTTGGATTGCTTCTTATACGTCAAAACCGAATCATCTCGTAATAAAACCAGCAGCATTTGGCGAGCATTAACTCAGCTCAATGACCCTGATATCTGCGTTTCATTGAAAGATATCTTTGTGTTACCTTTCTTCATGCTCATAGCTCATCCACAGTTTTTAAGCAAAATATCTTGGAGGAGGTGAACGGAATAGAGTTTCAGAGACATATATTTCATCATGGCCACAGAACGTCTGTTAGGGCTTTTTGATTTACTATTATTAGTTCTAGTCTTCTCTACTACTTAGAAATGCTTGTGAAAATCCTTAAAAGCTTCCTAGGTGTTTTCTCTTCCTGGTCAAAATTTTAATCAAAAACAGTGATCTTCATATTTTCGTGTATTTGAAGTGCCGTTAAAAATTCTCTCCTCAATCTTAGCTTCAATATAGTTTTATAAATTTCTCTCTATGGTACTGTAACGCCTTCTTTTCAAAAAGCTTTAATGGAAATTCTTCATTATTTTAGGCACAATGAGCATGGATGGAAGAGAAATTTGAGGATCTGCGAGAGGTTTATTTTAGACATCTCTCTTCCCAGAATTTAAATTCTTGAAGTCCATTTGAGCTTTATCTAGTGAGATTTTCTGTACCAACCAGGGGTTAATGTTTTGAATACGATCAGTTCCATGGGGGGGGGGGGGGGTGCTTCTAGCAAAAAAGAGCATTTATGTGATTTCACTACCCCAGTTGGCTCTGTTTCTTGAAAACTAGAGCTAATCTCAACATTTTATGGTGATTTTCGTGTTTAGGGCGGCAAAATGCTTCTGAAATATCAATTTATTGAGCAGGATGCATTCTTAAATGTACTTAAAAAAATGTTGGAGAAATCTGCTTAGTAAAAAACAAACACTTTTCGCCAGATATTAAACCTCACGCATTTTGTTTTCAGATACATGTGTTTTGCGACATTTTGTGGTGTTTTAGTAATCACTTACTGTACATCACCTCAGCCTAAAATAATGATAAAGTTTATTTGAAAATAAAAAGGAACTGTTTCTTAAAGTTGTTAGATTTTTAATTTCTCTCCCTGTTCAACAGCATACATTCATTTTGTAAATTATCAAAACTAAATTTTTAATTTTTGACAAGAATATGGTGGTATTTCAGTCACATAAGGCAAATAAACACTTAAAGTTACAAAAAATGCTGTAATCATCCATTTTCAAATTTGATATGTTACATTTTTGCATGAAAGATATTCAGTGAAGTAGAAATAGTTAGCTCTTTTACAAAAAATTAATCATACTGTAAGAAAATTTACAATTCCTTTTTGTGTGCGAAAAGATAGAAATTTGCCAAATATCCTTTAGAAAAGGCATTTATAACAATACAATTACCAAACACCACCTATTTCTTATCATACAACAAACTAGGTTTTCACATGCTATACTGTAGCAAACTAATTTCAAGTGTCAATTATGTTAAACTAGCCGCCTGCGGCGACCAGCTGGTTCACCTTCTTACGCCATTCGCCTTTCTATGCAAGCAGCCACCTACGGCGGCTCTTTGGCTAACTTGACCTTTTTACTTCAAGTTTGCCGCCTTCGGCGGCTGTTCAAATAAATTTGGCAGCAGTATTAATCAATCCATCTCTATCTTTTTGCCAAGATTGCCGTCTTCAGCGGCTATCTACCTTTACGATCTATCTCTAAATTATCTTATCAATCTCTATTACCTCCCCGCCAATTTCCTAATAAAAAACAAAGACCGCTCAAAAAACCGCTTTTTTTTCATTTAAGTAGAGCAAAAAAAAAAAAAAAAAAAGTTATCTCCAAAATTACCCGTAGTGTGCAAAAGTAGCGTTTGACAAAGAAAAAAAAATCTCGCTGTTTTTATTGAATTAAATGCGAACAACTGTGAAATGTAAGGTAATATAGATATAGCCAAACCCCCAGCTTAGGGGGGGGGGGGAATGGAAAAAGAAATAAATACAGTCCCTAAATAACACAAAAAAAGGAAAGAAAAAAAGCAAGCGCTGCCGGAAAAGCACTAGGCCATCACGTCATAAAATGTAGAAGTGAGCTATATAGTAAAAAAAAAAGAAAAAAAAAGATTAACATTGTTTGCGATTAAGATTCCAGCGTAAATATCGAATCGAAATCCAAGTAGTGACGTCAGAGTCATAAAAGATTAAAGAACGCTTTTTCGACCGATGCGTGGAAAGGCATGATGTGTTCAGCATTAAAAAAAATTGTAAAAAAAAAAACTATTGCGTATTTTTAAGAAGTTTTTTCTTTTGAAGAGGGCGAAATGTTTTTAATATTACCAACTTAAATTTTAGAAATGAGGCTTTGATACTTCTCGCAGGATGATATTAGTAAAAATAAAACCCAGAAAAAAACACAAATAAAAGTGTTTTTAAAAAATTCATAAAAAAATACAAAAATTGCTCTATCTTCAAAAAATTTTCATTCATCATAATTGAAATAAAATTTCCTACACCATAGTACAAAAAATATTTTTGTGGTGCGATTGGTTCGGGGTCTGTGAGGTAAAAAGTGCAAAAAAACACATAAGACATTAAATAACTTTTTTTCTAATTAAAATATCAAAAATCGAAGCCCGAGGTGCACATCTTCGGAAAAAACAGTACCTGTATATCAAATTTCATCTTTCTAGGCCTTACCGTTTTCCCGGGAAGTGCGCCACACACACACACAAACATCTTATTTTATTATATGTATAGATTTAAGCACATTGGAGAAACTAGAAAACATTTAAAAGTGTTTGAAATATAAATTTTGAATAAATGAACATTTCCTTCTAAGAGTTCAGACAAATATCTTCTATCTTTTCCAATTGTCACCCAATGAAGCTAAAGATAAGTTATCTGAACAAGGAGATGTGAATACTAGAGTTTTATTGATTTCTGGTTACTTTTCAATACATTGATCTGAAACAGTCATTTGATTCTAAGTTAGATAAGTAGTCAAATAGTTAGACAAAGAAAGTAAGAGAAAGAAAAAGGCATAAAATGTACTGAACTTTTCAAACACGCAGCAAATGTATTGAGTTTACAGTCTGCAATTTAAAATAAAGTACTTTTGGTTTCTACTGTCAATAGCAAACTTAACAATTGTATTATTACTTTAGTCCTAGATGTTTTGTAATGCAATGCAATGCAATGCTTGGAAAGTTTTGAAAGTAAATAAAACGATAAATTCAAACAAATATTGCTTTAATGGTGAATATATCTAGTGTTCTGAACCAGTGGTCTCAATAACTAGCATTACTCAGTGTAGTAAGATAGTGTCACGCCTTTTTATTTTAACTCTTTAATATAATTTACAAATATAATAAAATTGAATGGAAATGCTCTGGAAACTTTTCATTTCTTTTTACTGTTTTGGTAGATATCTAATATAAGTCAACAATGCTATACGCTTGCGCTGCTAAAACCTCTATACGGTGCTGGAGGAAGAAACTTGGTCATACATTCCGTACATTTTCCTCATGGTGGGGGACACATTTGGTCACATCGGGATAAAAATTTCTCCTGGCATTGGGAAAGACTTTTGATCACAACACGAGAGAATTTTTTAAGAGAGCTTTTTCGGCTGGTGGGGAAGCTTTTGGTCATAACAAGAAATAATATTCCCTTGGTGTTGGGAAAGACCTTTGGTCGTAAAGCCAGAATGTTTTCCTGATGGTAGAGGAAACATTTGGTCATAACGAGATAGCAGTTTCTACCGGTGTTGAGGAAGACTTTTTGTCACAGCATCAGATAATTTTTTAGAGGATGAGTGTTTCTGGGCTGTGGAGAAAGTTTTGGTCATTACATGACAGATTTTTTTTCTCTGGTGTTCAGGAAAACTTTTGAAATTAACAAGATAGAACTTTTAAAAGATTATGATTTTCCATGGTGGTAGAGGAAATATTTGCTCATTTGAAGTTAGAATTTTCTCTTGTGAGTTTCAGGGAGGGCAGGAATGCTCATACATTTCTTACATGCATACATATATATTAAATGGGATCTTCAATACGCCAGAATTGTCAATATGGCTTAAAACTCAGGGTTGTGGTGCCAACCCCCAAGTACCGTCTTTGAGAACTTGTTCCTACACAATCATGACTAAGATTAGCACAAATGATTGAAGATCAGGCATATGTTTGGTTGATTATAAACGAAAAGAAGGCGGAAAGGAAGATTAGAAAGAGACAAGAAATATTTTCTTTTTAGTAATGTCTTTCGAAGTGTGAGCATAATGAGTGCGGATGGGGGAAAAAAGGGGCAATTTTAATCACTGATAGATCCAGCTAAACATATCTTGAAACTTATAAGGTGAGGTTAAAAAATATAACCTTACACCGTTCTTTTTTATTTTGTAAACATGGTCGTTCTTCTTTATTGCAGTTAAAAGAAGATTTTGCGTAGCTATCAGAAAAGTATGTGTAAAAATATTGCTCCTATTGTATATGGATTCAAATGAACTTTAAAAAACTATATTAACAATATTAGGCTGAAGAGTTTGTTTGAACGCACTAATCTCAGGAACTACTGGTTCGAATTGAAATTTTTTTGTGTGTTGGATAGTCCATTTTTGAGGAAGGCTGTAGGCTGTATAACATCACACTATGACCAATAGGAGTGGAGAAGCAATAAAATAAAATTAAATCAATAGTAATCATGATGAATTTTTTGTTGCATCAATAGCTTAAATTTTTGTTGCCCGAAAAGCTCAGTCGGTAAAGCGCAGGGCCAGCAACCCTACGGTATCCTTTTCGAACCCGGCTGTGGACGGGAAGATTTTCAGCATTTATTACCCCGGCTCATTTAAAAATTCAATTAATTTAAAAATCAAGGATTTTCAAATATTTTTTATTGCAATTTTTTTTTCTGATTTTCTTACTTAACGGAAAATATCAATGTTGATAAGGATGTGGAATTTTTTACTATATATTCATCATATATTTATCATATCGTGATGCACTTAAAATAGTTTTTTTTAATGTATTGTTGTCTTATTAACTCTGGTAAAACCACGGGGCACAGCTAAAAATGAATAACGGAAAGTACAAATTGTTTCTCAATAATATTACTGACCCAAGAAACGTTGTGCAGGTTTATTAGTCGTTTATATATGTATCCTTCTAATAAAAAAGACGCTACAGCAGCGGTCGAAACAGATGTGAAGCAGTACTGTCAGTGCATCATTTAATTTTTGCTACCCCATGACTTTTATTTTAAGACTGCATTATTCGCTTTTATAATGTACATGATGTCGGTTTTCTGAAGGCAACGAGAATGCATTTTAAATTGTTCAATCTCAGCAACGATTTTGAACTTATTTAAATTCAAGTTTAAACCGAAAACAATTACAGCGTTGACGACTGACTAAAAGCTGCTGCGAGCAGGGTTGGAAAATTACTCTTTGAAATGGGAATAGTTCTTCCAGAGAAAGTTTCTTTGGTTCCAGAGAAGTTACAGATAGAAGAAAAGAGTTCCGCAGCCCTGCGAGAAGAGAGGTTTCGAAAATAATTAAACGGCTCTCGGAAGCTGGTGCCTTCGGATGACTTCTCTTTGAATGATAATTAATTCTCCCCTCGCTCTAAGCTCTTAAAAATGAGAGTGCGCTTTAAAAGTTAACAGGTTGCTTTAAAAGCTCTCATTCAAAGTAGTCGAAAGTATGGAGCTCATCGTTCGAAACAAAATAAAAGCTCACAAATTATAGTTTCATGACTTCATTTTCTGTCTTTCGTAAGTATATGTAATTTTAATTCGATAACATCGTATCCTGCTGTGGGTCTAAATAATGAAACGTGCAATTGGATAAAATGCTCAGTTAGATTTTGTATTAACTTAATTGGCGTATAAACATATGAAATATCGGGTAAACAGCATTGAAGATAGCAATAATAATATGTCTTTCTGTTAAAGATTGCGTACACAATTTTACTGTAAAATTTTGCAGTAGAATAAACGAGAGGTGAAAAAAAAAACCACTCCAGAGCAGTAGGTGCACTCAAAATGAATACAAGAAAGAACGTTCAATTACACCACCCCGTTTTGAACTACAGGTGCCAAAATCGAATCAGCTTTTTTACCCTTTAAGGTCTACCTGTTGTACCTGTTGACCAATATATGTTTAGTATTGTTCATTACTTTTCAAGATATAGCAGACACAAGTAAAGAGAAAAAACGTTCGATTGCTGAATCTCATTATAAGCTATTGGCGTCATAATTGAGTCCGCTTCTGTACCCTCAGGTTCAACATATGAAACAAATTTTGTTTTATTCCGCCTATAACTTTTTGAGATATAGCAAGTACGCATAACGGAGAAAACGTATTGCTCTGCCCTCCTTGGAGAAATTGGCAGCAAAAACTAATGGCCACCAATTCACATGGGGATACATATCGTCGCCTCAGAGCAACAGTAACATATCTTAGTGTTATTTCTAGGATTAGATATCTTACTGTTGCTCTGAGACTACGATATGTATACCAAATTTCGTATGATTTCGGACTGGAGTTTTTGGTCTAGAGCGGCAACAAAAAACTGGTCACGCACACACAGACACACCTACATACAGACAGAAGACATTTTCCCAAAAATATCCAAAATGCACTCAGCACACCTCAAAACAAGCAAACCGTTAAAAGTCATACTATTAAACTAATCCAATATTTCTCTATACATTACATGTAAGAAAAATAAAAAAACTAATAGCACAAAGAGAAATAAAAAGAAACGAAACATTAAAATACCAACATTAAAAGGTTGAAAGGTAGAATCGTTTTTTGCAACACAATAGGCTTTCTTCCTGCGAACTAAAATATTTAATGTTTCTGTCAGAAAACTTGCCAACAGTAAGAAAATGCGCAACTTTTTTAAAAAAAGATTGACATGAGAAGACATGAAGTTAAACCATGCCATTAAGTACTGATATGACATGAAAAACCTTTCCACATGATAAAGTTACAGCATTCTGACGTAAATGCTTTCATATTTTATGAGATTCTGTTCCAGTAAAAAGTTATCTGTAAGAGGTTCATCGTTCTTGAAAGTTAAATTGTGTGTCATTATCGTGGGAGCTTGAGCTGAAAGAAAATATGATATTCTTTTAATTCTCTTAAATTTAACTCCTGTGTATAACGCTATCTACTGAACATTAACATTTCGTATTCAAAAAATATTTTCCTTTTACTAAATTGCCATTTCTTTGCGTTAATTTATTATTTACTAGTGATACCCGCACGGTTTTGCCCGTAATAGAAAAATCAAAAGGTCTTTTGGTTCGCCTGTATATTTACAAATAATGTATGGTGAATTTTCTCGCCAGTTGGCTTGTACCCATCTTACAGTTCCACGTTATGATAATTTCGTATCTCGCCAATTGGCTTGTGCCCATGTTACGGTTCCACGTTATGATAATTTCGTAATTTACTCGTCCATCTTATGATATTTTTTTTCTTAAAATTGGAATAGAAAAAGAACCACATCGAATTTTCGAAAAATCGCTTCGAGGTGCACACCCCCATGCTACATACTAACTTTGTGCCAAATTTCATGAAAATCGGCCGAACGGTTTAGGCGCTATGCGCGTCACAGACATCCTACAGACATCCAGACATCCTCCGGACAGAGAGACTTTCAGCTTTATTATTAGTAAAGAAAATTGGAATAGAAAAAGAACCACATCGAATTTTCAAAAAATCGCTTCGAGGTGCACACCCCCATGCTACATACTAACTTTGTGCCAAATTTCATGAAAATCGGCCGAACGGTTTAGGCGCTATGCGCGTCACAGACATTATACAGACATCCAGACATCCTACAGACATCCAGACATCCAGACATCCTCCGGACAGAGAGACTTTCAGCTTTATTATTAGTAAAGATTGTAATGATAAATTTTATTGTTTGCAGTATGGTAGCTTAAAACTGATAACTGAGAGACTGGACGTTTTTTTTTTTTTGCAAGCGTTTGTAAAAAGTGATTTGTATTTGTTGCATGTGATTTATAATTACTACACGTAATGAGAAAGTATTTAATATATATTTCAATTTTACAAATACAAAATACAGTCTGTATCCATCTTTTTGCATTGTTTTGTGTTTTGCTAGGGTTGTTAGAAAATTATTCAACCTTTTTTTGTAAAAACCTGATAGATAAGAATCAAGTGCACTTTAACGAGCAGACTTTTAAACTTTGCGCCCATGCGGGAATTTTTCTTGCCTCTCAGTAGCGTCAGTCGCTGACAAACACAGTTTTGACTGAGTCAGTAAGTCACTCGTTGGATAGTTATATTTCTAAGAAAATATCTGTGCAAGTGGTGCAGCACTACTTCGTCAAATTTTGACAGATACCGGGCGACAGCCAAAGTGGAAACCATTCAGAAGATGCAGTCGGTTTTCGGTTACGATTTTTCAGCACATTCCTCGTATTTTATTTCGATGCTTTCGAAAAAAAATCGGACTTCTGTGCTTCAAAAAAGCCGTTGCTTTCTTGATAGGGTCCCTTGATTGTCCTTCAAACTCAAGAAATGGGAACGATATTTGAGATAAGAAAGCACATTATGGCTGCAACGACATTACAGCTATACTTCTTTCAAATCAAACTGATGTGTGTCTTACATGACTTATTTTTATGCCAATTTAACGATAATAGTGCCTAAGAGAAACCAAGAAAACATTTTAAATACCCCCCCCCCCCCCCCCGCCTAGTTTGTTGCGAAAGTGAAGTAAAAAAGCATTTTACACGTTTTCCCAATAACGGCAATTTTAACGTGGTTCAATATTTTACTCTCTAAATACTGCCAATAACACCAAATTGAAACAAGATTCGAAAAATATTTTTTTCGCCAAGTTTGGCAACCAAATGCTTCGGACATATTGCCAAATGTTCGCCAATGATGTTCCCCCAAAAGATGTAAAAGACCCCTTTTCGTTCACCCAAATGCAACCAATAAGGGAGCTGCACAACAAGAACCCACTAGGAGCCTACATACCAAATTTCAACGGCATAGCGTTTTTGAGTTACGTGAAATACGTTTCAGTTTGGTTCCCGTGCCACCCTATTCCGTGAAAAATCTGGAGTTTACTGTATTTATTTCTAAGACAAAGTAAATACGATTATGTTCAAAATGCACTGCAATAAGCAAGCTGGCTGAAAGCTTCATCCTGCTTTAAGCTTGCAGCTTTCAACTAAAACTTCTGCTAATACAGTGAAATGAAAACAGTCAATGTGCTAATCGTGAATTACCATTCAAAACAAACTGCAAAAACTGCTGAATACCATTCGTTACAACTTACTTTAGTTTTACTGCCTTTAGCATTGACCCAGCCACGAAAGCTAGAATTTAGAAACTTAAACTGCAGGAACAATTCAGTTTGTTTATCAGTTATTCATATACAGATGACGACATTTCCCCCGTACTTTGTAAAATAATGCAAAACCTTTTAATTCAACTAATACTTATGCATAAAAACCATTTGAAACATAAAGTTAAGGATTATTTCTCAATGTTTCTCCCTGAAATATTAATTTATTCATCAGAATGATTTATTTTTCTCTCTGCTTTCAATCAAATTAGCTATAACATTATAAATTTTATTATATATATTTATATGTATATATATATATATATATATATATATTATATATATATATATATATATATATATATATATATATATATATATATATATATATATATATATATATATATATATATATATATTATAATCAAACGATGTTGAAATCCACTTAATCAGCGAGCCTTCATTTAATCTTTACCACACTAATTTATTTTTCGTGGCTAAACAGTTTAGCTTCTAAATATTAAAAGTCAGATTTTCAATTTTTTTTTTTCATTTTGATACATTTGATCCGTAACCTGATAAGGAGTAAATTTTTCGTGACTTAATTAAGGATTTAATCATTTTCTTTTGAAATTACATAAAAAAGCAACCAGGTAATATGTTTTCGTTTAAATACATTAATGAGAGATTAGAGAGTAATTGATTGCTTCCCCCTTTTCCCCTTCAACTGAATAAAAAATATATTAAGAAGTTGATGCTGGAATATCATTATTTGTTAAAAGTCAAACAGGTTACAATTTAGTTTCATTATTGATTTCTCGTAAAATTGATAATCCTGTATAAGCTTAAAACGAATAAACAAAATTATAAGATAGAGTTAGATATTATATTTAGAGGCTGTAACTGATTTTATTTTTTTTTAAGCATCCAAAGTGTATCGAAGAAAACATTAGATTTGTAAAAATTTTTGGCTTTTCAAATTTAATAGTTTTTGTTTTAAAGGTGCTACACACATTTTGACCAGATCCTGATTTTTGTTCTTTTACTCTATAAGCGTTGAAACTCAGAATAAGCAGTCCTTATGGAAAACTTTCATCCGCAATTAATGGGAAAAAAAAAGAGCTAAAAAAATAACGAAAAAGGAAGTTTTCTGATCAGATGTTAAACTCGGTTGGGGGGGGGGGGGGTGAAATCCGTATGATATTGCTTGTTAAGATATTATTAGCATGAGTTACGTGTGCAGAAAGGAAAATGGTTTTTAGGTAATTATCAAGTACCCTGGGTACTTGGTAAGTCATATTGCTGATCTTAGTATGCATTGTGTATGTACATTGTGTTCCATTTTAACCTGCAAGACCTTTATTTTTGCAACCGTTAGTCCTAGATGTATACTTCCGACTGCAAAAATGTTCAAAATCAGATGCAAAATTAAGAAATTGAACGTTTGAAAGTTAAAAAAAATGTCAAAAAATACAAAATTTAACTTTTTATATAAACCCAGTTTTATGTTAACCCATGACCCCTAACTTATATTTAGGGAAATAATCTCCATTAAATAATAATTCCAAGACAAAAAAAAAAAAAAAAATCGAAATTAGTACGACCAATATTCATCAAGATATGAAACGCAGCGTTTTGTGATTTACACCACTTTTTACTCGCTGTCAATAACACCTTTTCGGGGAAAATATAGCAGTTAACAAGTGTTTAAAATTATATGTGTGCATATTGTGCGGTTTTTCATATTGTTCGAGGTTTTATGGTGTGTTTTTGCATATCACGGCATAACATTTTCATTTATTTTTTAATAGCAATGAAGAATATAAATACTTTGTTTTTCTTACTTTGACGACATGTCATTCTTCTGAAAGGGCGTTAAGTTTCAATCTCATCTTCTGTATGATCCATTAAAACTTTGAATTGGAATATTTCCTTGAATTTTGGTAGTACAAATGTCAAGTTTTTTGTGTTGGTAATAGTTTTCAATGGATTTTATTTCTTTAAACATAAGTAAGGGGACCTAGGTACCGTATAATAAGTTAAATTTTGTATTTTTGACTCATTTTGTTTTTGCTTTAACTTTCAATATCTTAACTCTGCAGGTGATTTTGAACATATTTGCAATTGGAAGTATACATCTAGGACTAACGATTGCGAAAACAAAGGTCTTGCTGGTTAAAACAGAACACATTGTATACAAATATTTCGTAAATTTCAAGGCTGAGTAACCAACCTTTCTATGAACAATCAAAACACCTTTTTGCCGAACGAAAATTTAATTTCATTATGATCAACCCCGAAGAAGAAAAAAAGTTTTGTCTGTGTTTATGTCTTGAAGCAATGATGAATTTCTTCTTTATAAATTTAATAGATGAAAGACTTAAAAAAATTGCTTCATTTATAAAGCAAGGATTTTTGGATATAATAAATAAGAGTAACGATAACATATTAATAAATGCAGATTGCAGATTAATAATTGCAAGAGAGAGAAGACTATAGAAACATTGATGCTATTTATTATGACACTATTTTGAAATGAAAAATTTGTTGAGCATGAAAATTCTTTCCCATTTTTGCTAGTAAGGAAAATATGGACTTATCACCACTGGGGTCACTGAACGTTTTTAAACACGCAATAATGGGAATTCACAAATCTACAATAAAAAAATCTCCATTGCAAGTTTGTGTCTAACAAAATAAACGTAAATTTATGGAAAATTATTCTCCAAGTAGTTGTTTAACTTTTTGAGGCACGCAATTCATAGGGACTTTTGTAAGGTAAATAATATAACAAATATACAAAACTGAGTAAATATTAAGCATAGCTGTGATTCAAAGAATGAGGTTTTTTTTTTGTGGTTGGCGAGAGAAGCTTTGAAGGCATTTAGTATATTTAAAGGCAAATTATTTTACTTCGTCTTGTGAAATTCTTTAGTGAGATGCTAAGCTGTCTGTGCATTTAATATTGAGAAATAGATTTATCAATTACTTTCAAGCAATCATTGAGTCCAGAGAAGTTATTAAGTGGTTAATTGTGATTTTTTAAAGATTTATTGCCGCATTAGAAACATAAATAGAAAACCACTTTGTTTTTTAGCAATCTCATTTTAAACACATAAATTTAGTAAAACCCCTCTAATGCGGACACTATACTTACTTAGTTTTGTATACTTATTATGTTATTTAACTTACAAAAGTCCTCATGAACTGCGTGCCTCAAAAAGTTAAACAACTGCTTGGAGAAGTATTTTCCATAAATTTACGTTTATGTTGTTAGACACAAACTTGCAATGGAGATTTTTGTCATAGATTTGTGAATTCCCATTATTTTTTTTTTGTTCACAATAGAGGGGTGTCCTTAAGACAGGGGTTTAATATTGTTATTCGCCTTGGAATCGGGGAATTAAAAATTGTCCGTATAAGAGGGGTGTCCGTAATTGAGAGGTGTCCGTTAGGAGGGGTTTTAATGTAATTTTTCAGTAGCAGTGAATTTGGGTATAAGGTGTTTTACCGATCGTTGCACCGAAATAAATGTTTACTATAGACCAGACAAATGTCTGTAGTTTTGAACAGGATTCATTGATTTCATTTGATTCATGATTTCATTTTGCAATGGTCAGTTTTTCTAATTAGACTGAAACCTTTCAGAAAAAAATATTTGCTTAGTAATACTAAATTGTAAAAAAAAAAAAAAAAAAAAAAAAAAAACCCAACTACAATCATCATAAAAATAAACGTTTGCTATGACGAATAAAATCGCTTTTAAAGAAAGAATGCACTTGGTATGTTTCTTTAGTCGTCAATCTTTATATCTTTCAGAACATATTGTTTTTTTTTTTCAACTTAGAGCGTTTGGTTGTAAAAATCGTTTCTGCACAATGAGAGAATAGATGCTTTTCAGGGAAAATAAAAGCTATTTTGAAGAAACTAATGTTGATTTACTGTTATGTAGCAATTGCCAACTATTTTATTCAAAAAACCCCTAATTGCATCTAAACAAAGTTTTTGATGTTGTTTGGTTTCACCGTTTCACGCGCCTTCTCTCTATTTGTAATGCAGCCTCAGAAACAACTTAAACAAAAAATCAAGATAAACACAACTTCTATCTTCTAAGGCAAAAAAAAGTTAAAGAATACTTAAGTAAGGTTCAAGAGGAAGTTCTTGAGGGAAAGAAAACTTGGTTTTGAAAATTAAGATACATGCAAAAGATATTGAAAAGAATCGTAATTAGAATGATGACTGGCTTGCTTCTTGGCTGTTTTTATGCGCTGCTTCTAGCGAATCAATTAAAATGCCATCAGCAACCAATTAGTTAATTACTCTGAAGTAAAAGAGGAAACTGGCGCAAATTCTTTTAGCTTCATTTCCTTTCCTTGAAAGGAGTTCTTTTGGTAGAATGATTTACTTCTACATCAAATTGAGCTGAAGAACAAATCCGCAGTAAGATCTTGTGTGAAAAACGATTTTTTTTTAATTTTGTGAACTGTGTAAGAGTATTAGAATGGTAAACGTATGTTTGGATAAAAAGGTTTTTGCAACGTATAAAGTATTTCAGACTTCTTGAATTTATGAAGACACAGTATACAAGTTTAAATCAACGATGGAAGATATTATGTTCAACATAACCCCCTTAATATGCAAGCTGTGTTTAAGAAAAAAAAAAAAAAGAAACACATACTCAGAAACAATTGACCCAGCGCGATGAAACTTACAGCACTCGCCTAAGGTTTTTGATTTTGCATTTTTTATTTTGTAAGCTACTACTTAAACGCGCTTTTACACTTGCCACTTGTCCTCTTACTGCCTCTAAAGACTACGGAGAAAGTATTGCAAGGTTTAACGGGAAAAAATTCTTTACTATCAACTGCGCACATTTTACTACTTAAATTTTTACAGAATTTTATGTACCGTCACGTCATACATAATGGATGGAATAATCAACACAAGCAATATACTTACTTTATTTTGCAATAACTTATCAGGTCTAAACTACACGGTGCTTCAAGAAATGAAATAGTTTTGAACTTCTATAGAAAACTTATTCACAGTCCAATGTAAATTAAACGTAACTAACAAATGCTAATACTGTTCATATTGGTAACCTGCATCATCAATACAATTCCGAGCACGAGCCTCCACTAATTCTGTACATCGTATCAAATGTCCTATGAGATTTCTTTCGGAATATGTCTCGTATGCGTGTAATTGTTAATCTTCAAGGTGGTTCTGTATCATACTACTTTCTCTACTGTCATTGAACTTCATTTGCCCATTCTCAAACTTCCTGTACCACTTAATAACCTGCTTACGTTCTTCAAAACTCAAATGTACGTCCGCCATGTTAATATTACTATGCGATTATGCTGCCACCTGGTGAAAAAAAATAACATAAGAACAGTTAATAAATTTTCTATGGAAGTTCAAAGTGTGTATACATTTTTTTTTTTTTTGAAGCACGTTGTATATTTGGTTTTTTGCTTGGTATTACTGCATAATTAAGTCCTTCAACACGTTCGTGAAATTTTGACACTCCGGTTGGTTGAAATGGATTTTCTTAATAGATGTTTTCTCCACCGATGAGTCACCTAATATGGAGGAGCTTTGCATTGTTTCTGTTCTGTGTGTACTTAATATTTTTACTAGCTGCGTCGCCTAGTTTTGCACGGTCTACCTCGAACGTAAAAGTTATGTCATGTGACGCGTGTTCAACAATCAGGCTTTAACCAAAAAAAAAAAATGTAAAATTTCCTGACAGACTGCGTAAAAATAACCAAAAAGGAAAAAATTTAAGTCCTCTGATTGCAGGAAGAACTTCAAAACAAAGGCCAGAATTTTGTTTGTTCATATTCGAGAAAATATGGCAACAAACCTGCTACTAAATGATTTTCTTCATTTTCAAAAATTTTAATAAAAGCATCCTTCAACAAGGACCATGATCAACAATTAATTTCTTATTGAAGGCTTACTTAAATTTTAGCATAAAATTAGTTAAAAACAGTTAAAAATCACGTTTTAATTACCTTGGAACATTGGAAAAATGTTATCTGATGGAGAAAAATCAGAGGTTTCCATATCTTGTTCTAATTTTTGCGAGCACCCACCCCCCTTATATTATAGAAAAACGCCGTTTTTGGGCCTTAAAATAAAAATTTGAAAGGTTCTGTAATTTTTTTAGCTTTCGAAAACTCCACTACGTTCCTTCTGGGATGCCCAAGTACCTCACTGCCAAATTTAATCGAGATCAGACGTAACAAGTGGATTTGAATGTGGAACATACATACATGCGTACATACATACACATATATTCTATGTTTTATTTATATAGATTATAGCGTTACGGGTAAAGATAACATACGAAGAAAAATAAATATATTGTAGCTTAAAAAAAGTGTGGAAGTCGCGAACATGTTAAGATTAAGTAGCCTGTAGTTATTTTATCATCAAGTATGGCACACAGAAAAAGAAAGTGCGATATTTTTACTACTTCATTTCACTAATTTTCTTTACTCCTAATAGCACTAGGAAGTCTTATGAATATTTTTGTTTAAAAATGTATTTCAAAAACATCGTAATGTTTTTAAGTGCAAAGACGCACAATTTACATTTTTCTATCCTTTTTTTTTTACTTTCTGTTTTTTCGGTCTTGGAAAACAAAATGGACATAATATTTATCATCTTCTCCTAATTTCACTGGTTCTCTTTACTGAAAACGCCATTGCTTGCAAAACCTGTCACACACGAAGACGTTACTGCAAGTCACGATAGTCGAAGTCACTAAGTGAGAAATTATGACGTTTTACAGGGATAACGATATGACACAATGCTAGAATGTAGCATGTGACTTCACTGCAACGTCGCTCTAGCAATCAAACTGCGACCGGTTGCTATGTAACGTCATAAAAACGTTACTGCAGGACCACTTCATAGCGTCACCGCAAACTGACGTAAGTAAGCTGCTGCGAGCTGTTTATAATTATACTGGTGTTTTTATACCGCCAGGTGCCACGCAGTGTAGCATTTTGACCAAATATCTACCAGACTAGCGTATTTTAAGATATCATCCTCTATCTTGGCATAAAATGTGTTAAAATTCTTCAACTTTTTGATGCCGGTGCTACAATTGCGAATTTCTCAGCTCCTTAAATCCTCAGATTTTCATTCCGCAACATTCTACATCTACATTTCAAGGAGAAAAAAAAGCTCACACTTTTTCGTTTTCGAAATCGTGACCTGAGTTTGTCCTAAGCTTTGCCGGATTGAAGGAGTCCTGAAATTTGTAATTGTAGCACCGACATAAAAAAAGTAAAGAATTTTGCCTAAATTTGTGAACTAAGACAGGATGCTATCTGAAAACACGTTAGTTGCAAGGATTTTTGGTCAAAACGTTACACTGTGCGGCGGGAAATTTATGTGACTGTATACGTCTAAGGATCCGACTTTTGTCGCTGTAGGGTAGACCGGGGCACGTTTACACAGTGCTCCTTTTTCAAAACAAATTATAACTGGAGAGCCAACAGTCATAACAGATTGATGCTGCTCCATAACAGATATTCGCAGAAATTTTTGTGCATCAGTCGAGCTTCGGTCTAGCATGCAGAAATAAAAATCTGTTTTCTACCAAGTTGAGTACGTTTTGAAGCTTATTGGGAATAAACAATACTTAGTTATAAAAATTAGCAGAATTTTATCTTTTTTTTTTTGAGATTTGTAGTTGTGTGAACATAAATGTTATTAATTTTTTTGCACGTTAAAAATAAATTCAAACTTGACGACGGGGCAAGTTTACGCGTTGAACGTCGGAGCATCTTTACGATCGTTCTTATTTAAACGTGCCCCTGACATTTTTTTCACTCCAAACTGTCTCCAACATTTTTATTTTTTTCTTGCTATTTAGTTTTGAAAATTACCATTTAATTTTTAATTAAGTTACACATTCGTATCTTCTAGTTTACATTTATATAGTGTTGCTTTCATGCCCCTTCAGCTTCAATTTCATGCACTATTCAGTCTATATTAAACTTGTTTTATTTTAGCGATGGTAAGACATTACGTTCAAAACACTAACAGAACCACGTTAGTTGTCAAAATATATATGCGTAAATGTGCCCCTTGTCCGGGTCAAGTTTACGCAAACGACTTGGACTTAAAAGTAATTTTTTCAACGGTTAAAAACACAAGTTAAACAACAACTGAATATACCAATTTGACTTTATTAACTGCTTCATAAAACGGCAATGTCTAAAATTTCCTTAGTTAAAACATAAAAATTAGAAAACTCATTGAATAAAATCCGCATAAACGTGCCCCGGTGTACCCTTCTCTTTGAAGTATAGTTCAAGGTACTTTTAAGCTGATACTCAGACTGCTGCAAATGATAAAGCAACGTTATTAAAGCGTATATTTTGAGAAAAAAATCAGACGGCCGTTTAATGCTTGCCTTTCAGAGCAAATGAAGTGAACTGATTAATGGAAGAAAGTCCAGCAAAATGATTTCATTCATATTCTCATTTCAATATTTCTTATGAATAACTCTTAACTCTGCTACTTATAATATGTACAAAAATCATTTGCAAAATTTCTCCTATAATTACTTTATTTTTATCGTTTATCCCCATATATATCATAGCCAATTCACTGATCGAGTAACGCTGACGTCCCCAACAATGAAACTCGAGCGATAATTTGATAATATTTTCTGGCAATGTTTGACACGCAGGGCAATGCTTTTTTTAAAAAAGGCTGAACTGGATCTGAATAACTTAACTGTTTTACCGGTAAGATTGTCATTCCATGAGAATGAAGAAACGAAAAAAGTGGTCAATAATGAACGCTATCTACTGGAGTTAGGGGGAAATTTCAACTATTAAAATCTTTTAAATGGAAAAGCAATTTCCATCCGTCATACCTTGACGGACTTTTCTCTAGTAGTTTAAGAAAAAAGAAGAGATTTTATTTTTTTAGATTTTTTCTGGTATTTTTTCAAGTAAGTTTTGCTTATTTAATTTTTGTCCCGCCTTGGCGAAAGAAATCACAACGTACTAAATTCATGACTTTCACAGATATATTTAAAGGTAAAAAGTACATATATGCTCTTTCCCAAAAAATACAGTTTTTTGCTGGTGGGACTGACACAAGGGTACAAAAGTTTTTAAAACGTTTCTTACTAAAAAGCACATGCCATTCTTTTTTTCTTGCCATTTTTCAGTTTAACTAATACCTCCTTCAGAATATTTCAACTCAGCGAAAACTTTCCTCGGCTTAAAAAAAGACATCGTAGAAAGTTTCCGCCTGTTCAAAAAGTCGCATAGCCGCAAGATACGAAAGATATCAATGAAATGAGAAAAGTTAAGGCATGAAGTGCTTTTCATTCTAAAACATATTTCGATCTTTCGAATACTTTTCGTAGCAAAAAATGTTGCCAAATATTAAAAACCGCCGAAGAAAGGAAATTCTTGTCTTTCCTTGACTTGGTTCCCGCGGCTGTTAACAGAAGAACGTCTTTTGTGTCTCAATACAGGGAAAGTGGGATGTTTATATAGATCTGTAAATTTTACTAAGAAAATGTTGCTGCGTTGTGGGCTTCTTGCTGCTTTGTTTGCATTGTCCAGTTTGCCAATGAGAATTTATATTGGTTAGCCCCTGGGTCAAAATATTTAGCCGAAATAATGAAATCGTGCATATTGCATTATTGAACATACATACGAAAACTCAACTATGTTTCATTCTTAATCGTTGTAAACAGTGGATGAGTTTTCTGCATCTAAAAAACAAACCTCTGCTCCAAAAATTGCTGTTAACAATACTCTAACAATACAAATAAATAGATAGGGTTGGTTGGGGTAAGTAGGACCTCTTTTGGGAAAAGTTCGTTTTAAAAACAAAAACATTGAAAAAAAAAAAACATTATTCTCTTATTTTATCTTGGACATTATTAATAAACAAAAAAATCATCATTTTTTTCTATCATTATTTAAATATTCTTAGCTATTATATTTTTAAAAATTAGGAGGATCGACCCACTTATCCCATAGTGAGGAGTAAGCAGCCATCCACCTTTTATTTAAATTAAAATGAAGCGTGTATAAAAAAGGGGTAAGGGGGTCTTACATGATAAAGAATGATAAGTTTTATAATGAGTTTTTTTTTTGTAAATGCGTCCATTTATGAGACATTTACTGTCTTTGAAAACTGTATCACGGAAAATTTTAAAACAAAAAACAAGAGAATTTCATTTGTCAAATTTATTGAAAGCCTATAGGTATATATTTTACATATGAAGGTGTGTTTAATGAGCGTAATACAGTTGATTAAGATCAATTTTACTTAATTAGCCAAATTTATGAGTTGAAAAAGAAATTGGAAACACAAAATGACAGCGTCTGTGTAAAGTTGGCTAAGGAAGAACCATTATCGCTTTATCCTCAGTAATTATTCCAACATTATCTGCGCCATGCCAATAAAAAGTTTCTATTCGTTCTTGAAAATTCAACAGTATTTTTAAATTTGTATTATCAACTTTCAACATTAGACCACTTACCCCATAGTGAGGATTCCCATTTACCCCTTACAGAAAACTTAATGGGGTAAGTGGGACCCCTTCTATAAAACACTTATTAATATTTTACGCAAATATTCTTGTTGCTGTATGAACTTTAAGTTAAAATATACGTGAAAAATTAATTATCATAAAAAAAAAACTAACCTGGAAACAATTCTTCGAAAAATGATGCTCGTACTCGCGAAACTTTTTTTTCATAATTTTTTTGTGACTAAGTAATATGACCCAGAATTTTTTTTCGAGAAACTCAATTATGTTCAAAACCAATCACAGTGATGAAATTTAACAAGAGCAGTGCAAAAAAGTTTGAAAATTTAATCCATATTTCAGTTTTAGGGGGTTGACTCACTTTCCTTAACCAAGCCAATTGGCGAGATACGAAATTATCATAACGTTGAACGGTAACATGGGTACAAGCCAATCGGCGAGAAAATTCACCATAAATTATTTGTAAATATACAGGCGAATCAAAAGACCTTTTAATTTTTCTATTACGAGCAAAGCCGTGCGGGTACAACTAGTATTTCATAAAACTACAAATGATCAGAAGTGTTAGATCTGGAAAATTATCCTTAGAACATGTACACTATATGACCAAAAGTATGGGGACACTTTCTAAAATACATTTTTACGGATTTCTCGAGAAATAAAAGACCAATTGCTCTGTAATTTTTTTCACGTAAAAAGTATACTCCAGCTCTCATTTTCCAATAAAATTAAGTCTACTATTTATTTAGGGAACCAGCAACAAATTGAGGAAACAAAGGTTTTTGATAATTTTTCAGAAGTTACAAAACTATCAAAAATTTATTTTTATATTTTCGTGAAAGTATCTCTTATATCCACGGATATATAAGCATTTCTTTCAAAAATACAATTTTTTTTGAAGGTTTTCGGCTCATATCACGCAGAGTTTTCCGTAAAACGGTACTAAACTTTCAGATTATTTGACAGCATATTAGAGAAACATAATAATAAAATTTTAAGTTAAAATATTGAAAATTTAATGAAATATGAACGTTAAAAGCAATTAATTTTTCATTGCACATGCGCGAAAGATATAAATTTAAAACCTTCATTATTGGAAGCCCAGATATATCCTACAACTAATAAAAAAAATTCCACCTCAGTATCTTTAAAATTTAAAAAGTTATCAGCGATCTACTGAGCCAAGTTTTAGTAATTCTTGACTAGACAGCGAATCGTGGGGGATCGTTCGCAAATAATCCGTTCTTATCATGAATACATCTGCAACAATAACAGAAAATGTTGCCAGTTTGCAAACGACCCCTTATCATTCGTCACCTATCTAAGAACTATAGAAATTCAACTCACTAGATCGCTGATAACTTTTTTAATTTTAAAGATAATGAGGTGGACTTTTTTATGAGTTGTAGGATATATCTGAGCTTTGGATTATAAATTGCTATCTTTCGTGCATGAAAATGAAAAATTAATTGCTTTAAACGTTCATATTTCATTAAATTTTCAATATTTTAACTTCAAATTTTATTGATGAATTTATTAAATGCTTCTCTAATATGCTGTCAAATATTCTAAAAGTTTAGTAACGTTTGACGGAAAACTCTGCGTGATATGAGCCGAAAACCTTAAAAAAAATTGCATTTTGAAAGAAATGCTTATTTCTCCGTGGGTATAGGAGATACTTCCACGAAAATAAAAAAATAAATTCTTGATAGTATTTTAACTTATTTCTGAAGTTTATAGCTTATTCCCAGCTATTTAGAATAAAAAATGATCAAAAACCTTATTTTGTATCCTCGACTTGCTGCTGGTTCCAAAATGAATAGCAGACTTAATTTTTATTGGAAAATGGCTGCTGGAGAATACTTTTCATCTGAAAAATATTACAGAGCAATTGGTATTTTATTTCTCGAGAAATCCGTAAAAATGTGAATTTTTTAAAATGTCCCAATACTTTTGGTCAAATAGTGTAAGTCTTAGATTGGTGGATACTTAGAGAAAAATGATTTTCTGATTTGCAGTTCTGAAAGTTCAAAAGTCAGAGGGTATTTGACCACCAAATTATTTCTGGTTCGTTCAAATCTAAAAAAGCCTGTCGTACCTGAAAGGAAAATTCTGTCAGGAGAAGCATATTTGTGACACACATTTTTTAGATTCATATTTGGAGATAGCTAACTCGCTGATTGACAGTACTTCAAGCTTGACAGCGTTGGATTACTAAATCCTTTTTGAGTTTTTGAATTTTAAAAGTGTGTCTTACGTTAAAGAAACATTCTGTGTTAGGAGAAGCATCCTTGCCCTACATATTTTATAGATTCATGTTTGCAGAACACTCACTCGCAGATTGGCAGTTTTTCAAGTTTAAAATTTTATATAAAATTGCATTGTATTACAAAATGCTTTTTGATTTTTTTCAAATGTGATAGAATATCTCGTCTGAAAGAAAATGCTTATTCGTGGAAAAAATTCTTCAGACATTTGCATATTTGATTGGGGTACATTAGAAAAAAAAATTGACTTCTTGAATATTCTTTCTTTTTCAAATTTAAAAGCTGCGAATTCTCCTTTTCAGATAGGATATTTTTTATAATTCATTTTTAAGATAAAGAACAAATCACAGCTGCATAACATTTGCAAATGAAAGAAATACATAAAAAACGTTTTTTTAGGCAAGGCATGTGTACGTTAGACTGATTTCAAGAGTGAATTGGCTTACACGCTTTCTTAACTATAGCCGGGTGGCAAACTTAACCTGGCAGCGTTGTGAAGGCTACGCTGATGCCTATCACAGCATTGCGATGCTATCGAGTTAGGCTTGCCAGATTTCTGAAATGTTCAACTGGGACGCCGGAATGAACCGCTCCCCCCCCCCCGGGTTCGCGAGTATTGAGTAGGGTACATGGCTGGCTTTAAGAATATTTTACAGGACAGTTACAGGGCATTTACACAGGGCATATTTTACGGTTCATTCTCAATGCTATACGAAAACAGTTACTAATTATGAACCTAAAACAAGAGTTTAAAAAAAATAAATAAAACTAGTTTGAATTTTGACATCTTGAATTCAAATTATGTTTTTCGCAATCACGAGTGTGTGTGACTGTGTGTATGAAGGAGTGTGTTTGTGTCGGTGTGCAGGCATGAGTGTGTGTGTATGTGTAGGTGTGTGTGTTGGATATGGACGCAACCTGGAGACGGTTTTCGCTAGAGGAGCAGTATCGGGAGGGGCCGGTCGAAAAGGTGCTGAAGAGGAAGGCGGGAGGAAAACAAAATCATAGGAATGTCATTCAAAAGTCAAGTGAGAACAATAAGCAATTCGTGATTGCTCAATGAGAAATGACACAAGCAAATAAATTTAAAAATTTTACTTCTTGCATGTGAATATTTACAAGTTATTTTAATAAGAAGAAACACTTTGAATGAAAAATAAAAAATTGAAACATTATTTACATGTAGTGGAATGTGGGGCAAAGTGAAGTGGTTAAGATTACTGAGTTTTATCAAAATGAACAAATCGGAAATTTGTATTGAAAATTGCAGTAAAAAACGAAAGAACAATCTATTTTATAAAACTTGCGTTGAAACGGTATTTTTTATTTCTGGCAGTAAATTAGAGTCTTAAAAAAGAAATGGAAAATTTTCATTTTTTTTTCATGGGGCAGTGAAAAATATAATATTTTTCTAATGAAATATTTTTTATTCGATTATAAAACATATTTTGATCGAAAGAACCAGTAAATAAAAGGTTGAATAAATAAATGAAAAGATAGTTAAACAACAAACGAATAATTAAATGAATAAATCAAGTAATCTATGAAGATTTAAATAAAGCATGTAAAAAAATGAATGAATAAAAAAATAAGTCAATGAATGATAGAATTAGTGAATTACTAAAGGAAGGTTTGTAAATGAATTAATTACTAAATGAAAACGTAAGTGATTTATATTAAATGATTGAGTGAGTAAATTGAACAAACTATTTCACTTTGCCCCGTATGTAATTGACAAATTGTACAGTTTATTTAAAATACAAATAAGCTTAATATTAAATAATTAATACTGAATTAATTATGTGGAGGCCATAATTAATATTAAAAATGTCAATAACAATAACTTTATCATTTTATAGTAACAAAAATAATTTTTGACTTACAACAAAATATTACAATATGAGTCTCAATTTTTTAAAATTGCCTTCATTACCAAATGCTTTAATCTTCTGTGGTATTTTTTTACTGACTGGAATAGACTACATTTGGTACTATATAGTTAAAATAATGCCAGATAGGTGGAACAAAAAACAGAGTAAATATTTCACCATTTCACTTTGCACCGCTATTTCACTTTGCCCCATGTTCCCCTACTTTTCATTGGCAAGGACCTTTTTAGAGAGTCTTATTTGGTTTTAATCTTGCTGTAAAAATCCTCACAAGCTCATCCAATTTTAATTTCTCAAAACAATGTTGCAAATGTCAAAGTACAATCCAAAAATTTTCTTAGATAATCCTTCCCAGTTAATTATTTTTACACTTTTTTGGTCTTCTGTAATCAGACTTATCTTTTACCGGGGCATGAAGTAAACCGGCCGGAACATCGAGATTTTGTCTGAAAAATAATGTTCCAAAATATTTACTTGGACATTCGCTTGAAGTTTGCTCTCACATTCATAAGTTGTTCAGAAATTTGTTCAAGTATTTGCAAGGAAAACGATATCACTTGAAATTTTGTACAACTTTCATGTCATTGTTAAAGTTCTTCGTTCAAATACCTGCCAGGACCGGGATATCCCCTCATATTGTTGAAGAGTTGTCTGCAGCAAATGTCGGCGCTTGAAGTCATTTGATCAACTAGCTGCCGAACAAGAATTATTCAATTCCCTTTCAAAGTCATGAACTCAAATATCTCTTGTATCATAGATATCCTCTATTTCGGTCTCCTGAAGGAAGTTGATCAAATGTATGCTTACAAAAAGATTTTACCTTTTACAGTTTCCTGTTCTTATTTTAAAGAAAATGCCCAAGTTTCAGCATAATTTATTGAGAAGTGTTTTTGGAAAAATAATTTAAATGCAGTTAGCTATCTCAAAGTTTTATATTAAACTACTTTTTTCACTGTTCAGAAAAATAAAGACATATCTTCTTTCATAATCATTTTGAAAAATTGCTTATTGGTTAAATATATACATACACATTATCATTGAGACAAATTGAATTGAAGAAGATTTGTCTCGACAGAAGTCTTCCCTAGATTTAAGCACTTAAGATCCATAAGCAAATGAAAGTATTACAGATTCTCAAGTCTTGCATAGTTTAAAGTTTTTACTCTACTATGTATTAACCAACAAAACAACCCTACATTTAATATTTTGGCCCCTTTTCTGTCTTTGTTATTACAACTTTTTAAAACAATGAACTTAAACGTAATGTTCCATATGAAAATGTCGATAAAAAATAAAGAAAAATCAACTACACGAATCCAAAAAATATATACGTACGTAAAAATTTCAGTTCAGAAATCGTCGTGAAATATGTCTAGGATGTAGTCGCATTTCTGTTACGTTTCTGAACTGTAATACTCTTACACATTCTTTAATGCTACTGAATTTTTCCATCTACATTTTTTACTGCCTTTAGGTCGTAATATGTCACATAAATCAATGCATATATTCATGGTATTATGAATTTAATATCCATGTTTTGAAAAATAATCTTAATGAAATACTTTTCTTTCACTTTATTCAAGGGGAAACTATTTCACATTTGATAAAAAGTAGGAAGATTGTATAAAATGTTTTCAAACCTTAATTCATTTTATGTCAAAGTACGGCATAACACTAAAATGAAACTCGCATCAGGTGCTCGCAATATTAAAGAGCCCTTATTCAATATGAGCTTCTCTCTCTTGCAGAAGACTCGGATAAATGTTTCTCATTCAAATATAATCTCTTTTTTCTATTAGAGTTCCCTTTTATTTTTCTTTCAGAAACAAATATGCAATAAACTACGTAGATAGATAAGATTTCCAATGAAATTGAACACCAATAAGACGTGTTTACGATTGTTAACACGAAATACTACATGTTCTGGGGGGGGGGATAGTAGAGGGGCTATGATAGAAAATATAGCCGGAAACTGCATTTTGTGATAAAATCATTAAACTTGACATGCATATAGACAATGTACTAACAAACCTTTTTGGAAGGGGAGGCAATTCAAAATCCCCCCGAACCCCCCCCCCCCTGACAGCCATTTTTGGTTAAAAATCCAAAACTACTTTTCTTTTTTATTTTTTGAAAAATACCCACTGTATCTTCTTTTGGGAGTTCTATTATGATTACTAAATTGTAAAAAGTCATCAAAATATCTCTAAACTTCCTAATTTTAAAATTAATTTTAAAACTTGATTTTTTTAAAACAAAACTTTAACTAATCAAAGTCTTTAACATTTCTTGAGGGGTCGTTTGAGAAATGTTTTTTTATGCATTTTAAAGCACTGTGTTAAGAAAAATCAATTCATTTACAGTAGAACCCAATAATCCGAACCCCAAAAATCCGAAACATCAGAAAATCTGAACTCATGTTTTAATTAAAAATTGATTACAAAACTAAGAATAAAACTAGAAATTAAAAACCATAAACAAAGATAGTAATTTTTCAAAACTTGAAACAAACATTTCAATTGTTGTTTAAGAATAAATACAGCACTTTGATTAGTTAAAACGAAATCAATTGTCATTATCGCTGGGGGGGGGGGGGACTTGAAACATTTTGAAATGAAGTACGCATTTTTTTTTAAAGCTTCACTCACATTCTGCAGTTTTATCAGTCATATGTGCACTTGAAATAAGGGGGAGGGGGCACGGACGTTGTTTTTACAGAACTCCAATCTTTATTATTATTAAACGCTTTAAAACAAGTTTCAAGTTTTTTCTCATTAGTCGATTTGTGGCGTTTGTTCTGTGTTTTAAACGATGTAAGAGGAAGAAATATTTAATTACTACAATAAGAAGTTTAGTGCTATGTTAATAAAGCTATCAATATTTTTACTATTAATAAAATTGTTATTTATTGAAATATAATTCACTGTTACAAAAACTACAACTAAATTGCAATACAAATCTGATTAAGTGATGCATACAACGATAATATAGAAGGCAATTTAAAACGTTTGAATTTGCAAGTAATTTACACAAGTACATAACATTTTCCATTGCATATTTGCACATAGGTATTCAGATAAGTACATTTTTGAAGCAACCACAAATTATTTGAGAGCATTTTTTTTTTTAACACTTGCATAACGTAAATTCGCTTTCAGCAAGAACTTGAAACTTTGGGCAAACTCAAACAAATAAGAACGTGCTTTTCATCAGTTGCTGTAAAACCCCAAACATAAATTGAAGTTAAGGCTAAATTTTTGGACATACTGCAACCATGATGTTCACCTTAATAAGCACTAAATACAGTGCCTTAGAGCTTCAGCTGTGGGTGGTAAGTTATTCATTGATCATTGTTCGCTGGTTGAAAAACAATTTCCAGCTTCATTTAGGACGGCAAGTTGCATGCAGACGAATAGTACCAAAGATTAATGAATCACTAAGATATTTGAAATTTTTAATTAGGTGTGCATTTTTTTAGGTTAGGATATATATGTGAAAATACACCAATAACATCAGGATAGTCTTTTCATCATTTCCACATCGTCACTTTTTTCCGACCTGCAAGAAAAGAGGTAACCATGAGAGTTCCGCTGAGAATGAGTGGAATTCTCTTAGAACAACTGATTTTTGCTGATCGAATTTGTACGTTAAGTCTTGGACTAAGACCGAGTCTTGGACTAAGTCGAAAATGTTTTCCAGCTCCAGAATCTTCTTTATCCACTTTTTGTACAGCTGATGGAAGCATCGTTGTCAACAGTTCCAACGAATATGCTCATGTGTCCTCTTATTTCAGCATGCAAAACATGAACGAAGATCCAGAAATTAGCTTCCTCGTGATTTTATGGCACTAGAGGTCTTATTTGATGAAAATCACTGTCACATCATTAAGAGCAAACATAAAATCATATAGCTAGTGCGATCATGAAAAACAATTCTGTCTTATCTGCGTTTCGTAAAAACTGAACCAGTTTTTAGAAAGCAAACCATTTTCTCTAAAATGATATCTTTCTCTTATTCCTCTTATATGTCTTACTTGTATCCTGAAAAAAATGCAGATACTCCACCAAAAAATTTTCTGTCCTAGGTCGTTTTATGTGAACGATGAAAGAACCATCATAGACAATGGCGTCACAATGTATCTCCATTGCACTTATTTTAAAATTAGCATTCATCATTTGCATCTTCATCATCCCATCTTAACTCGTTTTCTTCTTCTTTCGAGTTGTTTTGATTAGTAGGAATACTATAATTTAACTCACTGAGCAGGAATGTTATTTACCAGACTTATTTCCCGTTCAAAGAGCTCCATTTATTGAAATCGATGGAGGGTGAGGTTGATTTTCATAGAGGAGAAATTCAACTAGGTTGAAATTTACGGTATTGCAAATAATGAAAAGCTTTGAAAACGAAACTGTATCGGATTTTAATCTTTTCAGTAAAAGAGCAGACTTACTGGTTTTTCTGGAAAAATGAAATGCTAAAAAGTTATTGTTTTTCTACCCGTGAACATAAAGTGACTTTTGAGTCACAACTCTTTTCTCTATAAATTTGTTGCAGTGTTTTTTTCCTCAACTTGCCCAATCTTCATCAGTTTCACCACATATTCTTCGTCTACTGCTACATTCGTCTCCAATGAGAACAATTCTTTCGATGACTCTAAAAATGGATTTTCATGTTTAGCTATTTCTCTTCAAAACCTTTCTTGAAAACATGCTTTGGAAACTTAACATTTCTTCATTGCGCATATACAGCGTTTCTTTAAAGAAGCAGAGGTAACATTTACAAATTGTGTAATTAAATCGATAATTTGAAGACCAGCCAACACCCATCTTCTTAACGCAGTTGGATCTGTGAATGACCAATAGCCCCACCATTTCCTTTCACTATCGCATTGTTTTGCTAAGCATGGTCCGATCCAATTACAGAAAACACGTTCATTGTCTTTTTTACAACAAACGTTCCTTTTTCAAAGGATTTGTGTACGTCTGGAAAATTTGTTGGTTAAAGAAAAAGATCTTGAATATAAACTGGTAGCCATCCAGTATAGTTACCAAAGTATATGTATAGCGTATAGCAATAAAATGAAACACACACACACACACACAAAAAAAAAAAAAAACACAAAATCAACTCCTTCAAAGTTTTAGTAAAGATACTAAAGCTGGTTGAAATCTATGATCTAATAAACTTTAATTTTAAAAGCACAGGCTTTATTACGGTGCTCCAATACTTGAATTTGTTTATATATATGTTTTTTTTTTAAATAAAATGAGAAAAAGTTTACTGATGATCAATTGGGTGACGGAGAATTAACAACAGCAACAATTGTAAATAATGAACAAAAATTTAAAATTCAACTTTAAATTTCTTTCTATTAGAATTATGTTGTCTTGAAACTAATTTCTCCCTTTTTTCTTCAAGTCCTTATTCTATTATACCCTTCGCAAATAGTTTCAATTTTGCGTGCTCAGTCATTTAAAACGAGGGGCATCATGACCGGATAATTGGATACTTCGGGCAATTGGAGTTCGGATAACTGGAACCCTACTTTGATATAACACTAATGTAATGTATCTTCAAATTCAGAAACCTGTAATTCTGTTATGAGGGGAAAAATTCACTTCAGGGAACTCACAATTTAAAAATATCTATTTTTTTTTTAAACCACTTTTTCTGAAGTTATTTCTAAAAGTAGACATTTTTTGGATTTTTAAATAGTAAAAAAATTAATAAACATCCATGGAATGACACAACCAATGATTTAAAATATTATAATAACAAAAATTTAAAAAGAATCGCCATTTTTGGTTTTGGACCAAAAATGGCCGCCAGGGGGGGGGGGGTTGGGGGGGATTTTGGGATGCCTCCCTTTCCTAAAATTTTTGTTTATACAATGTCTACAAGCATGCCGAGTTTCATAATTTTATCACAATTTTCAGTTTCTTCCCCCGTAGCCCCCCGACTAAAACAGAAAATTGCTGTGAAATGACGTTGTGGGTCAGTTGGGGTAAAATAACACATGGGGTATATCTGAACATACCTTATTACCACACTTGTGGTAAATTAAGCAGTTGGTGAGTGACGACTAGATATCATATACAATGTGCTTCAGTTAACCCGGGAGAACGCGCGGGGGTCATTTTATGACCCCAAGCCTTCTGCAATTTGAACGGATTTCGGGCATTTGTGCTTCGCTAAAACACGTTTAGTCAGTTATTGGGGTCATAAAATGACCCCACCAGTCCTGCCGTTTGTTTTACAGACCAACTATTTTGAATGGCTCGTATGGTTAATTTGTTTATATTTCTTCAGTGGTGAAGTTATTTCATGTAAAAATAGAAATGCCAATAGCATACTAGAAAGAAATAGGTCGTTTTTGAACATTTTTTGCTGAAATTGATGCAAATAGTTGTTTTTCCAATGAAGAATATAGATATAAAGATTTTTTTCGAAGAGACATTCTTAGATCATGAAAATTTTAGCGAATGTGAGACAGAATTGAAAAACAAAGATAGAAATTATTTAAATAAAGCAAATAATTCTGATTTTTTACTGAAAAATATGATATAAAATAGAGCAAAGCGAGACGAGTTTGCCTTTTTCTTTTTTTAGTCTCAATAAAAAATAAAACATTTTTAGCATTAATTCTACAAGTTTCTGCATCAAAAATATCAGCAACAGCATTATAGTTGTTATGAAGTTTTTAAAGCTCACATAAAGCTATAAAGCGTTATTATCCGCTGTGTGTCTAAACTTGATTTAAAGAACGAACGTAAAAATACTTTCATTATTAGTGCGATGTAAAGCTTATTTATAAATCACACTAATGTCTAAAATTCAATTTTAATGTCCAAAATTATAAGACGTTACGGTTTTAATTGTAAACAAGTCAAAAAATGATGTTTTTATTCGCGAAAGACTGGGTTTTGATCTGGGATCATTCAATGACAAACGCGTGGCTTAACGTTCGCCTAAGGAACGCGCGTTCTCCCGGGTTAAGTGTTTCAGAGCTCTTTAGAGGGGTAGGGTGTATTGTGAGGACTCGAAATCATATAGCAATGTGGAGTCGGAAATGCTTTCCCGACACGAAAAATTTGAGCTATGCTAGGAGTATTCCAAACTGTTCGGAGTTTAATGTGGCGAAGATGTGAGGTGTGCATTGTATCTAGTGTAAACACCGTAACGTGACCGATATTGACCAACGTAATTTGACCGATGTACTTTTTGCTTTTCCACGTGTATGTTGTTGAAAAGATTTTTTACTTACGGTCTATTTTCTTTACGGTGCTTCCGCGTATATCACCGCTCAGGGAACCCATGTGCGGAGTTTTGAAAAAGTTAACTGAAACATCCTGTGGAAGACAATCCGAGTGTTCCGCTTGTTTAAAAACAATGTGTTGATGTTAGCATTGTTTGAAGATGACACTGAAAAAACATGCTTCAAAAGTTTGCGCATAACTTATATATTCATATTCAACAGGTCTGCAAATGCAAAGTAACTGGTTTCAACTAGTTTACTTCTCATGTAAAAGGTTACTAAAAACGTTTAGTTAGGAATATTACGTTAACAATAGCATATGGAGCAATAAGATAAACTGCCGCGTTCAGCACAAAAATCTGCAGCTGAGCTCAAAGAGATTTAAAATAAATGTATTTTATTTTCACAAATGGCCATAAAACATTGTGTTTAAGTAAAATGTGTTACGAAAAATCACCTTGTGACAGTAACTCAGTTTTGATAAAAAAGTGAAGAGACGACTTTTGTGCAAACCAAAAAAAAAAAAAAAAAAGTTTAAAGAAAAAGTAAAACACAATGATTCAAAAATTGGCCTGAATCCTTGATGGTAAAAACAGAACCAAATTAAACCGTTTAGAAAAAAATTAATTTAATTAATTCGTGTAAAGTACAACTTTTTCCTAAGAACTGCCTTTTGCCATCTATTGGAGCGAAAAGTAACATCATTAGGCAAGAAAATCAACTTTTACTGTGAAAATCTTAAAATAAGAATAGCATATACAGTTGCATATTTCAAATCGAAATAGTACATTATAAATTGCAATACAACATTTTTAAACTGAATATTACTTGTCCTATTGTTTTTCTACAAGCAATGAGTAAATACTCCATAATAAATGATTTGCCGTTTTGTTATTTTCTAGGTAGCTGGTGCCATCAGAAAATGATAACTTAATGAAAGAATTGATCTCCTTCCCATTTGTCTTTCCGAAATCTCTGATTGCAAACCAATTTTCCACCTTTGATTTATTACGGGTTAGGCCCTGGAATAAAATATACATTAAGGTCTGTTCGGATGAAGTTTTACGTGATTTGTGTGAAGATGATTTCATTACACTGATTAAGAGCAAAGGAAGGATGATAAAATAATGACGTCAAATTTCTGAATTACGTTCAAGGAATTCGCCAGCCATTTAAAAACTTTGCAATACAATCTATTTCTGTGTTTTTGTGCATTTATATTTTTCTAAAAAAATACTGCGGTATGATTTTTTAGTGTAGGCTTAAGCATGCCCCTTTGTGTCCATTATAGCAATTAAGCTGTTATATAACTGTAGAAACAATGAAAGACATGCACTTAAAATCACCAAAACAGGTGTGGGAAATGGTTTTTGAAAGGTGTTTGCTTCTTTATCTTCGTTTTGATTCTTTAGATAGAAGTATACTACTGAGTCAAAGCAAAAATGTTTACTCTTTAAAACCATAGCAACAGTATGTTTTTTGTTTATCAGACGAATACAAATAAATTTGTTTGAAGCAGCAACAAGAAAAAAGAAAGAAGAAAGCATCGTTGTTCCATTGTGTGCTTCGATCAAGTTCGTGCAAATTTATTACCGTAGAACGGTACAACTTTGTGCCAAGGTGGGCAACAATGGGCCACTGTTGCCATGGTGATGATTTTTCTCTCTAGTGGCCCCTTTTTTGAACTTACGAGCTCCAAAAAAATTCCCCAATTAGTGTAAACATTTAGGTAGCTAAAAACGCTAGATCAGAGATTGCCATTGTTATTGTATACCTTAGAAAAATTAGTCGTTCTTAATGCGTGATTAGACTTAATCGAGGAAGAGCCAAAAGTCTCCTTTGGGCAGACCCCATATGCAATTTTCCAAGATCTGATAAGTTTAGATTTGCTTTACTATTTTGTCAGTTATTAATTAAGCCGCTTGTTGACTTAAAATGTTTCATAGTTTTCTCAAGCTCTCAACATTTATCCGAAATGGGAATGTTGGGGTACAACAATGGGACACCTATTTTTCGTGGTTTTTAGTGGCTTGAAGCTTCATTTTATTCCTTGTAAGGATGCTTTCGTCATATTTTGTGTTATTTATTGTAAAGAATGTCAAGAAAAGATAGAAGAAAGCTTGGGGGTCACCCTATCGCCCGTATTCTCAAAAGGTTTTGCAGAAGGCGCACACCGAATTCCGAACCAAATATAAGCTGAGATAATTTTTTAAAAATATTTGTTTTGATGAAATTTGGAATGTGAAATGCGATTTAACATTTCAGTTTTTAAAAGTTTTGTTAATCTCATTTAAAAATTGTCAGATCTATGTATTTTCTGAGACCTAAGTATAGATAAATATAGTAGACCCTAATAGTAGACCCTACAGATAGTAAGTATAGTAGACCCTAAGTATAGATACTATTTTTCTAGTTTTCAAATGTTTCTATGTCAAAACCTAGGCAGACAATAAAGAACGATACCAACATTTACCATGTTGAACTTTATTAATCACTGAAGACGACAAGTTATGATTAAACCTTAATTTAAAAAAAAAAATTGTAAATGATGGACTAAAAAAATCTTAATGCATTTTCAAGCAGAGGGCAAATTGTAGCCTCCGACAACACAGGCCAACTCAAGTTTTCAGTGTGTTTTCTAGGTTAAAATGAGGTGGCTTATAGTGTACCTCGTAGGGGTACAACTATGGGCCAAGGGGAAAAAAATTTTCCTTGCTCTTCTATACAGCTTAGATTTTTTTAAAACATTTCATTTGAAAGACGAGATGTATAGCTACCATTGCTAAAGTTCTCAAATGTTTGATTTAAAGATGTATACGTAATTTTCATTGAAAACATCGAAAAATGGCCCATAGTTGCACCATTTTCTCCTGTTCCCTTTCTGATGGCTGCTTTTATGCAAAACATGCTGTATCGCCAGACATAGCATTAGGTGATAGTCTGGCGATACAATATGTTTCCCATAAGAGCACGGATAGTAGGGGAGGGCAAGAGACAAGGCGTATATTGTCCATTTCCTCGGAAGAATGGCACAGAATGCCAAAAGGATCAGGTGCCAGATTAAACATGTTTGCCAGCTTTCTAAGACAATAGTACCCAGAGAAAAGACTCAACGTTGCTAGAGACGTATCTCTGGGTCACTATTATGATTCAATGATGTTCCAGGCATCATTTCCTGTAAAAAAGAGAACTCGAGGTACTATCAAACTACTGATTTCATAGATTGATGTGCCAGATTGCTGTTGTGTAGCTGTAAGATATAATAAGCCACTTTTCTCCCAGAAAATCACCAGTCTCAAACTCCTTGATTCCACATAGCTAAAAATGTGTTTCCATGAAATCTGAGTGATTTTTATTTGCAGTAACAATTTGAAACATTTCCATTCACGCGCTCTTATTAAAATTTATGTGCTGCCCCTTCATTTAACCCCATTAAATACTCCTTAGGACAGGGTAACTGCCATCCCGGACTTCTATGTTTAATTTGGGAGCATTTTTGGTTGTTTTTAGTGCATAAGTTGCATCAAGTTTACGCTCCCTCCCGCAAAAATTCGAAATGATGCGCTTATTGCCATACGGGGAAAAAAAAATATAATCTGATGTTTACTGGTTAGTTTTCGTTGTCTAAACTAATAATATATACTTGAAGTTCGAAAACATTTATTATAAATTACGAACTTTTAATTAAGTGTCACTTCTGATTATATCGTTTTTGCACCATCACGCTACAGTTATAGAAGTTAACGTTGAACGAGTTTTGTGGCATAAAAAAGCACTAAATACATATCTTAAATCTAATTTTAGTACGTTTTTCCGAAATTATAACCCCATTTGGAACTTCCAAGACCCCTTTCGGCGCATCCGAATGCAATTATAAGGGGAGGTGCACAACTAGACTCCATTTAGAGTCCACATACCAAGTTTCAACTTTCTACGGCATACCGTTTTTGAGTTATGCGGGATATGTACATACATAGATACATACATACAGACGTCACGAGAAAACTAGTTGTAATAAACTCGAGGATCGTCAAAATGGATATTTCAGGAGCCCTTACGTTCTTAGGTACATATGCACGTGCGGTCCTTGACGAAAAAACAAACCAAACTTCATTCGGGAGTGAGCAAAAGGGAAATTTTGGCCAATATTTGAGTGAAGTTTTTTTTCGCTAATACAATACTTCCTTTACAATGTAAAAAGAAATAAAACGCATAAATGTTTAATAATTATGTTAAATAATGAAACGCATAAATGTTTTATTTTTAGATTGCCTTCATCAAAACTTATTTTAATGCTCATTATGAAAAGGTTGAGCAACAATGTCTAGTATGGTGTTTATCTTTAAACGACCTAGTGTTATCTATCAAAATAACTGAAGAAAAAAACAATCATATCGTACAAAAACCTTTATTCATTAAAACATTAAATGTTTCATATATAATATGAAACCGTTATCTTTACTAATAATAAAGCTGAACGTCTCTCTGTCTGCCTCGATATCTGGATCTCTGTGACGCACATAGCGCCTAGACAGTTCGGTCGATTTTCATGAAATTTGGCACAAAGTTAGTTTGTAGCATGGGGGTGTGCACCTTGAAGTGATTTTTTGAAATTCGAATTTGTTCTTATTCTATTCCAATTTTTAGATCAATTTCTCGAGAAAAAATATCATAAGATGGACGAGTAAATTACCAAGTTATCATAACGTGGAACCGTAACATGAGCAAGCCAATTGGCGAGAAATTCGCCATACATTATTTGTAAATGTACAGGCGAACCAAAATACCTTTTAATTTTCTACTTCGGGCAAAGCCGTGCGGGTATCACTAGTTAAATATGAATTTAGAGCAGTCTGATCAAATACACCGCAGAATTGAAATACTTTTCCGTCCATAAGGGGGAATTTTATAAAGGGAATCTTACAATTTACTCGTAAGGAACAGATTCCGTTGATTTTCAACTATTATTTAATAAATCATTTTGCTTTCAAAATATTAAGAGTTTTTTTTAACTGCCCAAGCTAGTAACTGTTAATTTAAATTTTACAATAACTTTAGCGCAAACGTCATAAGCTAATCTTGATATAGAGATTCTTTGTAATCACTCTATTTACTCGCTTTCATATAATTTAATAATTAATAAAAAAGAAAAGAGTATGCGTTCATAAAATGCAATTTTATGATTTTTCTGGGATTTGTTTCAGACAGCCAGAAAACCCACGATTTAAAGAAGAAATCGTGTTAATTAAAAGGATTTTTTTCTACAGAAATAAGAAATCAAGAAACTATTTTAAGAATAAATAAGAACTTATCGCTTCTTACAAGAAAATATTCCAAGAAATTTTAGAGACAGTTACAGTATTGTTAAAATATTACTCAAAAACAGCTGCGCAAAATCATTAAAAGTATGCACGTTTAAGCATCTTGCATCAAGAAAAATGATATTTCGAAAGGTTTTTAAGATTTTAAATGCCCAAAATACACAATTTGTGTTTGATTAGGAAAATGAATTTGTTAACTTTATTAATCATTTGCTTTATAGTTACTGTCATTCATTAATTTTTTTGGAAATGGGATGAAAAGTGTAATCCACCAACTCACCAACTACAGAGTAAGTATAATAAATACTATTAGGGGTTTTCAAATGAAAATGTACCAAATAATACTGTGGGTCTAAATGAATACTTAATTCAAATTATGCACCACGATCCCACTGATTAACTGATCGAAGGATTTCTTATTGCCAGAATTTCTGGGGCCGTGACGAGACTCAGTCGTTCAGAGTGTTCTTGAGTTCGTCATCTGACCTAAAGCGCGGCCCTTTCAAACGTTTTTACAAGGGATCAAACATATGGAAATCGCAGAACTACTTTTCTGGCTTGTAGGGCGGATGGTCATGATGTTCCCTTATTGATTACAGGAGGATCATAAATAAACTCCGATGCGTACTGTGAGACTCTGTAAAGCCTAAACAGGTTCATCAAGAGCAAAAGACCAGGACTGCTCAAGAAGAGTGGTTCTGCTCCAGGATGACGCACCTCCTCACGTCTCAAGGGTCACCCAGGCAACCATTGCCGCCTGGATGGGGTTTTTTAAGTGGGATCAGCTTAACCATCTGCCCTATAACCCAGACAAGTTTTCCTGCGATTTCCATGTGTTTGATTCTTTGAAAAAAACATTTAAAATAAAACGCCTAAACTCAGACGAGGAAGTCAATAACACTCTGAAGGACTGGGTCTCGTCACCGCCACAGAACTTCTGATAATAAGATATCCTTTGGTAAGTTAATCAGTGGGATCGTGCTGCTTAGGCCTATGGTGCATACTTTGAATAAAGTCTTCATTTACAGTGCAAGCCAAATTATTAGACTAAAGAGTTTTTTTTTGTTTTTTGTACACTATTTGTACTAAAATACTATTTATTTTACTGTTATAGTACAGTACATACTGTACACTGCTTATTACGTTATTTTAGCATAATTTTAATGTTTGCAGGTGGCAGCACTGCCTGCTTTGTTAATGTTCTTTGTTTATATACCTACCAGGAACATAACCTCAATCAGCTTAAACAGTTCATTAGTTTTTTTATTAGTGTGTTTTGTTATATTTAAAGTTAGTTTTAGGTAACTAGTGAGTAAGTGTATGTGAGTACATATAATAGTGAGTATAAACAATTTTTTACCTCCTTTTTTAAAAAGTTAAGAAATGATGTAAAGCTTGTGAAAAGTGTGCTAAAAAGACTTAAAATGCTCATCAAGAACAAGGGAATGCATACTGTAAAAATAAGATTATTATTTCACTGTCCGTTAATGTGTGTATAGTTATGTAATCAATAAAGAATTTGCTTTTAAAACAGTCTTAGTCTAATAATTTGGCCAGCACTGTAGACCCCCAGTATCGTTTGATTTGTTTTCATTTGAACAACACTTATATTAATCGGAAAAAATGTCTGACATTAAACTGTAACCAGAACGACACACATACTTAGAAATTCAAATTTAAAAAAAAAGCATTCTTCGTTTTTTCCAGAGTCAGTGTTTTTATTTATTTATTTATTTATTTTTTGACAAGAAACGCAAATTACACACACAGTTCTTTTTTTTTTTTTTAAAGGAAATGAGTAATAACAACATATTAAAATCTCAACATGAAGTCCGACATTATCAAGAACATCAAACGAGCAAAAAATTAAAACCATTTCTTTAGATAAAGAAATAAATATCTACCATTTTTACTTAAATATATAGCCCATGCACCATCACAATCGAAATGTTAAGGAAGCGTCATATGTTCCAAAAGCATTTGCCAAATGCATACATCTTGATTAATCATAAGAATTCGAATCTTGAATAAATTCTTCTCGCTTCTGTTGCTATGGCAAACCTTGATACAACATTCAGCGAGAAAATGAAAGAATAATGCATTACGGGACCAGTTTAAATTCCTTTTTGGTAGAAGAAAGGGACTATTTCTTATTTGAAGACATGAAGACTGCTTTCGTAAGCAGTATAATGCTCATTTTGTTTTACATTTCAAGAGAAATTTATGATAGCAATATTAAGACACATTGTTTGTGCTTAACGTAATAAGATAGATGGCAAAAAAACCGAGCGAGAAACCAAATAGAGTGATTATAAAAATACAGAATGAGTTACTTTTATTAAAAATACTTGTAGTAAAAATAATAACTAAAAGATACTATAAGCAAAATAATAATAATAATGAAACATTGTTTGTGCTTAACATAATGAGATGGATGGTCAAACAATCGAGAGAGAACCCAGATTGAGTGTTCATAGAAATGCAATATACATTGCCTTTTCTTTTATAACAAATATTCGTAACAAAAATGAGAACTGGAAAATACCATTGGTTAAATAATAATTATAATAATAATAATAATGAAACATTGTTTGTGCTTAAGATAATAAGATGGATGGCCAAAAGACCGAGCGAGAAATCAAATAGCATGTTTATAAAAATACAACATGCATTACTTTTATTAAAAAATACTTGTAGTAAAAATATGAACTGGAACATACCGATAGTTAAATAATGACAATAATGAAATATTGTTTGTGCTTAAGATCATAAGATGGATGGTCAAAAACCGAGGGAGAAACCAAATGGAGCGTTCATAAAAATGCAACATGCGTTACCCTTACTTTAATTTAAAATACTTGTAGTGAAAATAATAACTGGAAGATACTATATTGGCAAAATAATAACTAGTGTTCGCCCAGTGGTCAAAATTCGACCATATTCATAAATGTATATTTGAGAAAACTTCTATGAATTTAACTATTTCCATCACTTTTATTTCTACTCTTACTCATGTTTACTGCGTATCTGGAAACATGCAATTTTTATATGTGAACACAATACCAAACAGTAATAATTTATTCCAATTTTGCTTTTCGTATGTCATTCTCAAAATAAATGGATGAAAGGGGATATTTCGATACTGAGGTCGTTTTCGAAATTTTAAAAGTATTTTTTTCTGAAAGAGCATGTTTAAAAACATGGATTTTGACCATTTTTTTAAAATAATTTGAAGAAACAAAATAATATTTTTTGACTGTTTGTGATGATAGCAAATGCAAGTATTATTGGGAGCTGTGTGTGTATGTCTGTGTGTCAGAGGGTGATTTTATCGAAACTGAAAGTCCTCCCTCACTCCGAAAAATGATTTATTTAAATACTAAAATCACGAAAACATAATCAAAATGAAAATATTTCAAATGCCCGTAGTTACCGAAAAAGGCTCAAAAATAAAAACAAATGCAAGAATTTCATTTCTTTATGCTCAAGCGAGAAACAGCAACATCATAATATTAACCAGCAATTTCTTCACGCTAACAATGTCGCGTGAAAAAGCAAATAAAAATGATTTTTCATTAATTTTTAATTGCTTCTTGCTCCTATCTAGTCATCTCAGCGGGATTACATTTTCACACGGTACAACCGGGTAGAATGTGTTTCAAAATATTTTTCGCAAGCTTTCCAACCATACCCAGCTCGAAGTAATAAAATGCATTGTTCGTGTAGAAAAAGCCGTTTAAAAATGAATTAAAACTTAATGTTTCGCGCCCCCAACCATGAATTTCAAGAATGGAAAAAAGATAAAATTAAAAATTTTAGAGTTTCGCTAACTACAAAGAGCTTACAACATTTTATTCTAGTGGATTTAGGTTATTGAGCCTTTGGCGCCCTGACAATCTTTCGTTTGGAGTATTTTTTAAAGATCTTTCCAATCATATCAAATTCAAAAAAAAAAAAAAAAAAAAAAAAAAAAAAATAGACCATCCTTTCGCGTAGAAAGAGCTATTTAGGACGAAAATGCGTTTTAAATTAAAATCTCCGTTAATTAGCGTTCGATTTTAAAAAATTTTATTGATGGCACTAAAACCCGGCAATAGCTACTGAACAAAAAAAAAAAAAAAAAGAATGAAGGAAATCGGTTCACAAACAGAAGAGAAATCGGTACCGAAAGAAAACGGCTTGCCTTTTAATATATAAAGATATTGGAACGTTGCTTCTGCTTAACATAATGAGACGGATGGTCAAAAAATCGAGAGCGAAACCAGATGGAGTGTTCATAAAAACGCAATATACATTGCTTTTCTTTTATTAAAAATATTCGTAGTGAAAATAAGAACTGGAATATATATATATATATATATATATATATATATATATATATATATATATATATATATATATACCATTGGCTAAGTAATGATAATAATAACAATAATGAAATATTATTTGTGCTTAAGATAATAAGATGAATAGCCGAAAGCTCGAGAGAGAACCCAAATGCAATGCTCACAAATACGCAACATACACCTACAGTGGCTCCCATAAGTGTTCGTACACCTACGACTTTCAGCGAAATTGGCCCCTATCCATTGGTCAGAATTAATATTTCGGAAGAGGTATTAATTTATAAGATCTATGATCAATTTTTAACAAAACTACATGAAAAGTTTTTAACTTAATTTTTCAAAAATAAAAAACCAAAACGTACCGGAAATTTTATCTCAGAAAAATCTTCGAGCATTTAAAAAAATGTCAATATATTATTGAATAATCAAACTTTTTATTAAGTTATTATTCAGTAGAATATCATGCAGTATCACTAACACCTTTTAAACGCCTGGGAATAAATTTCATTCTTTTTTTCTTTCTTTTTTTTGCGTAATTTCTAATTAAGTGTTCAACCACACTTTGAGTCTTACTGTTTCTAGCTCTATTTTCGTTCCAAAGCCGTATTTTCGTAATCTAGCCACCAAATATCTTTAAATATGTTGCATTAAGCTCAAATCTGGAGATTGAGGGGGTATTTTCTAAACTTTAAGACAATTTCCGAGGCACTAGGTGCAAACGTTGAAAACCGTGTACTTCTTATCGTTATTTTGATAAAAAAACAAAGTTGTTTCCAATAACCAAATTTTTGGCTAAGAGTTCAAAATTGGGTTTTAAAATATTTAAAGGAACAGCACAATTCATTATGTCATCAAAAAATTCCAAACTACCAGGTCCTGATGCTGATATGCACCCTCACATCATAACACATCAATCGTCCTAATTAACTGATCCAACTAAGTTCTTAAGATTAAGTTCCAAATTTTTTCTTCTACTTACAATTATGCAACAATTTAAGCAAAAATGCTGAATTCCTTCTTATCTGTAAGTAAGACGTGATTGTAAAATGTTTTGAGCTTATTTATCATTGATTTTGCAACGAAAAGCGTAAGTTTTCTGTTTTTCGCACGACCAAGAAAATTTCTGCGGGAAGAGGTCCCATTTAATCCAACCCAACTAATCAGAGCACTTGGTGAACAATTTTAGGTGAAAATTAAATGTAAAATTTTTCATTTAACTCTGTAGCAACATTTACAGCACCCAAATGTGTATTTTTTCATAATTTCTTTAACTTTAAATCTCCGATCACGCTTTGTTAACTTTGCCAGTTTACCTTTTCTTACCTTGTTTTCGGTACGATTCTCTTCTTTAAAGTATTTTATCTGGCACTTTACTATGGAATGGTATAAGTTATCTAATTTTGAGACATTTTAAACCAATTATCGCTACCGTGAGGAAAAAAAAAAAAAACAAATTTCGAATTGCGTTTGTTGTTGTTTACGAATACCAGCCATTTTAAAGTAATAAGCACAATATTAAGGAATAAATAAACAAAAAATTAAAGCCAAATGACTTTTAAGGGTGAACGCAATGCAAAAATATTAAATGAACGGAATATGATATTTTTAATCATGAATTTATTCGAAAATATTTGAGTGTAAGATGACTTTTGTGGTGTGTTATTTCTGTGTCTCTTCGTTTTTTGACCCATATCACAAAGAAGATAAGCCAATGTTTTGATAAAGTACTGGGTTTCATTTAGAATAGGAAAGATGTGAAAAAATATTGGACTTCGTATTCGAATTCAGTTTCGCGTTATTTTGGTTTTACTAAAACATTTCAAAGTGTACGAACACTTTTGGGAACCACTGTAGTCTTTTATTTTAGAAAAATTCGCAGCACACATGAAAAGTGGAAATTACCATTGGCAAAATAATAATAATAATAAAGTCACTAATCTTTCTACTGTATTCGGCAAGTTAAAACCCCTAAATATTCATATTGACCAACCAATTTTTAGCATAAACTGGTTACATCGCTTTACCAACGAAGTACCCAGGATAATAAGGACTGGAAACTACCATTGGCAAAATAATAATAATGCCACTAAATACTTCTGCTGTGTTCGGCACGTCAAAATCTCCTAAATATTTATCTTGAACGAAGTAATTTTTAGTATATCCTAGTTACCTCGTTTTAATAACGAAGTAACCAAGAATTTGGAAAATGATTTTTGATTGTCCTTTCGTAGCAATTAGAAAGTTCAAAAAGGCGATGTCTCAAAAGTTTTGTGACTTTTGTCTAAAAAACAACGATGCACTATTTCCTTAAACTTGACAATAGGCCTAATATTCCTAGATATTTTTCAAGTTTATTGGGGAAAAAAACCAAAATCACTTTAATATTACCAGCATTTAACTTGCCCTACACTATCAATTTAAATACCCTCCCGTTTAATCCAGCCTTACATTATTTAACTTACATTGTAATCCATTGCTTTGAAGGGATACTAAGTTATCAAATACAATAACCGAATTGATGTATGATAAATGCCATTTTCAAAGCATTTGCCATTTAGTCAATCGTAATCTGTCACTCTGTTACTGAACGTGGTACATAATCCGCTGAAATGCAATGATGTAGGATTATTGGGAGGGTTTGAATTTTCTAGATAAGTACAATTGCTGAATAATACTCGATGATCAAATCGGTATTATCTATTTATTCGTATTATCTATCCACTTTAAATTAAGAAGCAACGCATAGTTTCAACTAAAAATAATAAAAATTACGGATTTATTATTCTGTTTCCATATACATTGTTTCCATATCCATGTTTGACTTTCTGATTAGCGAATAAAACTATTTCAGTTGGTGAAACGACATTAAAAATATGTTTACGTCTGTAATAATGAAAAATCAATGTTTTCAAGCTATTCATGATACAATACTTCAAAGTTTGAAACACAATCGTAAGAAATAGAAACTAATTGAAAGCAAAGTATAATTTGTGCCTCCCCCCCCCCAAAAAAAAGAGCGAGATTTCTTTTATTATTGAGTTATTTTATAATGCAATATGGACTACTAAAATGTATCTTTATGAACTCACTAGATGCATTGCCAGGCGTTGTACGGTCTACTTCAAAAAAAAAAAAAAAAAAAAAAATGCGTCAAGTGACGCATGTTCAAAGGTCAGACAAAGAAAGGGGGGAAAAGGGGCGTAAATTTTCCGCAAATGTACATAAAAGAAAAAATTTTCGACTCAAAATTTTAATTTAGACCTCTTCGTGTTAATGGATTATGTTCTGAAAATTTCAGGAACCTGCTTAAATACTTAGACTAAAAGTAGTTCTAAAAGTAACGTACGTCAACTTAACAGAATTCTGAAGATAATTTTGTGTTCCACAAAACCTATTAAAACAGGAAAAATCCCGTAACAACGAATACCAATGCAACGGAATATCCGTTTCATCGAAGTAAAATTTCAGCGCGATTTTATTTCCATTACGTTTTCTGAATTCCTATACAAAAATTTCCCGTACAACGAAGAAACATTGAGGTCCCTTCAAGTTCGTTGTAATGATTTAAAATTGAAATGTATACATTTTGTGTTTACAAATATAGTAACATAACCTCTTATTATCCGTCCACAAAGCAGTTTATCCGCATTATCAACTTTTTATTGTTCACTGTTATTCAAAAAAAATTTTTTTTTTCTTGCTTACACTTACGCTTACACTTGTTCACACCTAGTGTTTAGACATTTAGACAGCAAATATAGGGGTGAATTTCAACGGTGTATAGAATTTTTTTTAGGTAAAACCAAATATATTATTGTTATCGTATGCTTTTCTTAGTAAAAAATATTGTCCTTTATGTGGTCCACATAGTCAATTCTTGATAACTGTTTTATTTTAGCATTTATAGATAAAAATAGTTAAAAATGTATACTCCCTTGGCCTCCATTTTTTCTACTTTTTATACACACACGTTTAACGTTCTTTTTTAAATAACCTGACATAATGTGTATTTTACCATAATCATACACCTAAAAAATATCAAAACATATTTTATTTAAAATAAATAAATAAATAAAAATATTTATAAACATAAATTTTCATTTTCACGTGACATAATAATTATGTCACCATCACTTGGCAAAATCCAAAGACTGTAATTTAGCATTAAAATTGCTAAAAACCGTCCTTGACTGCAAATAACCAGCGTAATGCAAACTACAGTCAAAAGAGAAAAAGCAAGTTAATGGGATTGAAAAAATTCAAATTATATTGCATCAATTCTTTTTACAATGCTACAAAAAGTGCTTGTGCCAGTCGTTTCGGTATTTCCCCTGGTAAGTTTATATTCTTATATTTTATCGTTACTTAAATATGCGTTTGTACAATTCAATTTGTATTGTGTGTGGACATCACGAACTACGTTTAAGTTCTGGTAAAAATACCACGTGATGTTGTTTTTATAGATTATGTGTGAATTTTTCACTTCTCTCGTGTCACTCCTCCGGCAGTTTTGAAGCTCACAGTGAAGCCCCCTGAAGGCATATTTTCTCATGGTGTCTATCACACTCAAAAACCTTTAGACATCATCTGGCCTTTTTCTTCGCAAATCCAAAAATAACGACAACTACTGAAATAATGAATGTTAAACTAAACACAAATTTTTTCTTAGGAAACGTAAAAATTTATTTACCGTACATTCACCCATATACACATTAGGGTGGTTTAAAAATACAAGCGGAAAAAAAAAGTTTCTCCTAGATAACGGGACACCACTCTATATTTTAAGACTTGTGGATGGTAATATACTGGAAGAATTTTTCTTCCTATTTCAACTGAAAGAGGGTGCTCAACCCCCCCCCCCCAACTTCATAAGTATAGAGAGGAGGGTTAAAAATCCATTGAACTTAAAAAACAATGCTACATATTATAATATACACGAGTAATATGCATATGCATTGCAATAAAATAATTATTTACACAAAAAAAAAACTAGGAAAATTAAATGTTTCTAAATTTGTGGCATTTTCTATGCTACGGCTAATGTTAAATCGAGGGGTCATTAAGCACCCTCTTAAAATTTGAGCAAGATGCTAAAGCGCTTACAGCATAGTACTATTTGTAGGACTAAAAAAAAATAGGTTGTGTCCTGGACTCTAGCTGAAAAAAGTTTTTTTGAACCACCCTAGTATACACATACATACAAACATTATATACAAGGTGATTATAATTAAAGTTCCACTTTCAAAACGCTGTAACACTACAACCACTGGTCAGAATGACCTCAAATTTCAACGGAATATTATCGAAGAAGGGAGAAAACGTATGACAAAAGAAAAATAAATAGCTGGAATTTTTAGCAATAGATGGCGCTGCAAGTGTCAGAATATGCAAATCAAAACACCTGTCATGCTCCTGACTCATTGAAGTTGTTATAAAAACGCCAAATACACGTTTTTTTCCTCATTTCGCATCTGAGAAGTTCACTATGACTGCCTCGAAGAAAGACCTGGCCGTCCCGATCACCTGATCTTAACCCCTGTGACTTCTGGACATGGGGCTATCTGAAAACTGTTGTGTTTAGTGCTCCGATTGCAAACTTTGCTGAGATGAAGGCATGCATTTGCGCAACACATTCTAAACGTGACCCCGGAAAAACTTCAATCAGTTGTGGAACATGCTGTTTCTCGATTTCAACTTGTTACAGAAAACGGGGTACATTATATTGAATATCTTTTGCGCCAGTCTCAAGAAAATTAAAGACCGATTTCATTTTAACTGATGTTTTTTATGTGGTTTTTGGTCTCAGAAAAATTAAAAACCGATTTTTTCCATGCGATGTGATATGACCTGTCCGTGTTGGATGGACTTACTTAACTAACAGTATCACACCAATAGCCTTTTGGACACTGAGTAGTACGGTGTTTTAACGTATAGTTTACACCTTAGGTAATATTTTATGACTTATTTATCATTTGTAGTCGACCAGTGTTGAATTATGATGCTTACAGCGCCATCTATTGCTAAGAATTCCAACTATTTATTTTTCTTCTGTCATCAAGTTCCCCCTTTTTCGATAATATTCCGTTGAAGTTTGACGTAATTCTGACCAGTGGTTTTATTTTTACAGCGTTTTGAAAGTGGAACTTTAATTATAATCACCCTGTATATATATATATATATATATATATATATATATACATATATATATATATATATATAGGGTGGTTATAAAATAACGTGAGGTGTTCAGGGCCGTCTAGTGAGTGAATTAGTGGACGAAACTTTGCCAAATTTCATAGGCATACAAAGTAGACCATGGTATTTCGATTTCTGAAATAAAAAAAAGCACCAAAAATCGCCACCAGGGGGAACTTTAGCCTTGAAAAGGTGTATTACTGTGACTATTAAAGGATTAAATGCTAACTGATGAAATATGCATCAATTTTATTCACAAAATATGATTTTTACCAACAAGTGAGGTTCAATATAACCAACTTTGAGATTTTCCAGGTACTGCATACAATGCACAATATTTTCCACACCTCTGGGGGGGGGGGAGGGGGTTAATTTCCCCTAGCTGTAATATTTTTATAGTTTTGAAAGTTGAGATATCGGGAACATGTCGCAGTTACAAAATCCCCATGGTTAAAAATCACAAGGTGAAAGATTCGGCGTCCACGGTCTTCATACCGTAGAAAATGCATGACTAATAAAACTGATATCAAAGAAAAGTTGCCGCCATACTCTCAGTACCTAAAGCCCAACATGGGGTGGTGCACCATCTTGCATGAATATTATTCAGAAAGAAATCCTTCCTGCCGCGGGGAAAATTTCTTCTTGACGACTTTTGGTAAAATTCTTCTCTTGTTACAAATTGAAATTTCTTGTTGGTTATATTGAACCTCATCTGAAAGCAACAATTATGTGTTGAAAAAACTTGATGAGTGCTTTTAATTGGCATTTAATTCTTCAGTTTTCACAAGTAATACACTTTTGCAGCGCCAAAGTTCCAACTGGTGGTGATTTTTGGTACCATTTTTTTTATTGTAGGAATCAAAATCCCATAATCTGCTATGTACGCCCATGAAATGTGGCGATGTTTAATCTAATACTTCACTTGCTAGAGGGTTCTGAACACCTCACGTTAATTTATAACCACCCTGTATATATATATATATATATATATATATATATATATATTATATATATATATATATATATATATATATATATATATATATATATATATATATATATGAACCTTTTTACCACTTATTTAGGACTTTACTAAGCTATATACTATCACACTTTCGCCCTCTCCATTCAAAGGCGTCATGAGACGAAAGATATCTTATGTGGGAAAAAACATCATTCGTTACGACAAGACTATTTCTGGAAATGATTAATTGTTATGTAGCGAATACAAGTTCCAAAGCTTTTCATCAATCACAAGTTGGCAACATGTTTTTTGACATAAAATAATCAATTCTTCATTTTTTTTTCTTTTTTACTTTCATGACTTCGTTGGGAACGGACTCGACGAGTAATTGGGACTTCATTTTGCTTTAAAAAAAAAAAAATAGTTTATATGCAGGCAAAAGAGCTTATAACTTTGAAATGCATTTTTAAAAAACTAAAACTTGAGTTTGTGCACGCATTCTTATAAACTTCGATGCAAATCAAATGTATGGTGAATATAAGAAACACGTGTTTTTAAGTTAAATATGTATTTGATATTTTTTTGGCGTTTGAGATCTGAACTTACAACAGCAATACTAAATTGAACGCGTAGAAAAAATAATTAATCATTTATAATAGAGCTTTAGGAGAAGCATTAAAGCTTTTTAAACACTTAATATCTCTAGTAAAATGAAAAATAGCAACGTCAAATAGCCCAAACTGCTATTCGACGTTATTATTTCTTATTTTACTTTTTATGCACAAAGCTATTTATGTAACTTACTTATACCCCTTTTTGAAAATTTAGTAATATCTTGACGTCGTACAAAGAAGTAAGAATGTTAGTAATACCTGGATTAATTATAAGGTTAGATCAAGAACTAAATAGATTCCACATGCGTCAATAGACTTCTACAATCACGCGCTATATTTCTTCTTCTTCAAGTGGCACTACAGCCCGTTATGGCCCTTGGCCTGATCCACAATTTTGCTCCAGACCGCCCTCTGACCAACCTTCTCCCTCCATCTGCGGATATTTATTGTTTCCAGGCTTGCAAGAACATCATCCAACCATCTCTTTCTAGGTCGTCCTCTGGTCCTGGTTCCCAAAGGTTTCCATTTCAGAATCTCTTTCAGTCTAAAATTATTGTTTGTTCGCTCAATGTGACCAAGCCATGAAAGATTGTGGACTGATATAAAGCGAACTATATTTTTTCCTTTAAGGATATTCTCAATTTCAATATTAGTTCTTACTCTCCACTGATCACCCACCTTCTTCGGACCGGTGATTCTACGTATAACCTTTCGCTCAGAAAACAGTAGGTCTTCTTCACGCGCTATACTACGTGCATAAAATATGCAATTTAGAAAAATCGGTCAAATATAGATCGAATTCAATGCATAATTACCCTAACTTTGATGCTCACGTCAAATACATTTCAAAAAGTAAAAACAGACAAAACAAATAACAATGATCAAAGAAAACAATAACTACTTAATACTTTTAAAAATACATTTCTACCATTTCGACTAGAGAAATGATTCGTAGAAAATGCATATAAGAGTTTCAAATCTAAATATATCTTCAAATACGGTTTATTTAAGCGCTTTCTTAAAGAACTGTTTCTCTTTCGTAATTACTGTATTTTAACAAATGGAAAGATATATCTTGAATCTAGAATTACATGTTTTCTCGTTTAAGTCACGTCCTACTGATTCCAGGAGACTATCGTGTATTTCGTTTATCTAGAAACGTGATCTTTTGTGTTTATAGTTGAAAATAATGCACGATTACTGGACTTGCAATGTGGTTACAGAATAAATATATATTTCTCCTTTGAAGAATTTTTTAAAAAGATTTTATTTCATTTTTTTGGGCTTTGTACCAGCCTAATTGATATAGCTACAGACATATATACATATTTGCATCATACACGTATTCTTGTTAGAAAAGTAGCTAACCTTATTTTTTGGGGTGAAAAACTGATAAATATGAATCAAGGGCACTTGTTTGAGTCGACTTTTAATCTTTTTGTCTATGCATAATTTTTTCTCTTCTTTCAATAGTTTCAGTAGCTGGCAAACAGAGTTTGACTAACGTAAAGTTTATTGCCCTCGTTAGTTTTTAAAATATTAAGTAAGTCTACTAAACGACTGCAGCAACACACTTTCATTCGTCTCTTTAGTTTGAGGATCAGCCAGAAGTCGCAAGAAGACATATCAGGAGAGTAAGCCAGTCGAACAGTAAAAGTTTAAGTTTTTACCAAAAAAACATCTAAATCAGATGCGCAAATGTGCTAAGAAATCATCACCGAAAGTGTCTGCAATTTGTGATGGGTTTTCACTTGGCAGTTCAAGTTTCTAGCTAAGTTTAATACACTAGTGCTACTCCGTTATTTCGTCACTCCTTGTTGAAACTAAAAAAAAAAAAAAACAGGAAGATGTTGCTGTGGCCCATGAACACGGTTAAGCCATCTAGTGTTATCAGAGTGAATTTCATGAGCCAGTTGGTATTTATAAAGTGGAAGGTTATGTTTCATGTTTATTCGAACTGAATAAAGCTTTAGTTCTAAAAATAAAGAACTTTTTCACATTTTGAAGAGAGGAAGGGAATTATGTCCATTACTCATCCTTTTCCCCACTTTTTCTGTTGCTGGATATCACCAGAACTGTCGATGTCTGTTTCTGGGGTTCGGGCCTTTTTTTGAAATTGAGCAAATTAAAATTAGATTTAACTACTCCAGAGGATCCAAAAGAAGCCAAACGTTAGATGAGATGTTGTTGCACGAGAAATAGTTTAAAATGTCTAAATACTGTAAAAGGTTCAGGAAAAAAAAAAGGATTAGAAAATTGTGTTAACCCGAGAATGATATCTGAAACATGTCTGTGAACAGTGCTGTCACCCTACACTGTAAAAAAAATCTGTAAAATTTACAGAAAAAAACTGTCAGCCAGGACGCCAGTTTTCTTCCGTTTATTTTACAGAAATCTTCCGTATTTGTATTATTTGTTCAAGCTGATTTATTATTTTATGAAGATTAAAAAATGAAACTATACTTTCATAAATCCATTTCAATATTTATTATACTACTACGAAATACATGTATACAAAGGTAAATTTCCGAATATGCCTCTGTAACAGATGACAAAAAAACATAATAATGAAATATTGATTAGGATGCAATGAAATGGAAGTTGCAAACGATTTAAGACTTACTCGCTTTAAATAAATATAAGATCAAAAACTCGAGCACGAGAACCAAAATCCAAACACGCGGGCGAAATTTCGAAGATTCGAAGAAAAACAAAGTATAACCGGTTACAGATTCAAAAAAACAGAGAAATCCTGTATTTTATTACGAACAGTTTTTTTCTGTAGAAAATACGGATAACTTCTTCAAAATTTACAGTTTTTTTTTACAGTGTACTTTGATTTTATACTTTATATTATATACAATAATACTCAATCGATTATTTCCGATGAAATACAATATTACAATTATTTGTTACGAATTTTAAATACAGATTTATTGTAAGCCGCAATTTGCTCACTAACTCATTTTTATAAATTAGAGTTAAACTACCTATACATTAACAGGAAATATCCAACGTTGTTTAGCACAAATAAACAGATTTCAAAATACACGTGTTTCGAGGTTTCAAGGAACCCCTGTTTCAATTCAAAGGTGTGAGCTTCTAGATGTAAAGACACCCAGTAAAAGCAATGAAAATGGACAGCAGACAGTTTAAATATCAAAATAAGCAATAACAAAGGCAAAACAAGACAAAACGGAACTCAAAGTCAAGATTTATTGCATGATTCCCTCCCAGAGAAAACCGTTAAGCAATTAATTTTAGTAAAAAGACACATAAAACACATGTTGCTGTCAAAATGAAACCGGTTATTAATAAATTAGCAATAAATTTATGTCCGAAAATTTTTTACTACGAATCAACTGCCACATTTAGCGAAAGGAAGAATAAACATAATTCAGGAAAACAGAAAGAGGTTGGAAAACAACAAAAAGTTAAACAAGTACAAAATAAAACATGAAATGGAAACGTAAAAACAGAAAAAAAAGTTTCCAAGAAAGATTTTACCATAACCACCTACAACGCAACGAAGAAAAAATATGAGATCAAAGAAGAGGGGCGAAAAAAGACTACCAATTAATGAATGGATGCCACACTGCAGAAAAATACGGAATGGATTTAAGATCGTTAACTAGATTAGAACGATTCTTCAGAATGTGGAAAGACTCCCAAAAATCAAAATCTGATGAATTTGGGCATTTCTGTATAATTTTAAATGAGTTGAAATCAAAGGAGTGATTTGAGTCCCAGCAGTGTTGAGCAGTACTAGACTTATTGAATTGTTGTTTTCTCACATAATTTTTTTACTCTTTTAAACGAAATTTCAAAGAACGGCGGGTCTGTCCAATATAGGCAAGGCCGCAAATGCAATCAATTTTATAAATTCCACAATCATTAAGAGGATCAATAGAATCCTTAAGAGACGAGAACGAAAGTTTATTAATTGGTAAAAACACAACATGGAATTGGAAACGTTTAAGTACCTTAGCGATCTGAAAACTAACAGAAGGAAAGAATGGTAAAACGACCAAATTCTTAGTGATGTAAGTTCTTTTTCGAACATTACTTTGGGATCTTTTAGAAAGCTTTTTATAAATGGAATCAATCAAAGTTGGCGGATAGTCTCTATCAATTGCCACAGCTCTAAGATAGTTAAGTTCAACATTAAGAAGTTCCTCTGAAGAACAAGTCCTTAAAGCACGATCAACAAGAGCATTAAAGGCAGAATATTTTTTATTAGTGGATGAGACGATAGTCTATGAGGAGGTAAAGAAACAGCAAAAGGTTTGCGATAAACAGTAGTTTCAAAACCAGACTCAGTTCGAGAAACGAGAACATCGGAAAGGGAAGGCAGTTATTTTGTTCTAGTTCATACGAGAACTGAATATGAGAATCTATAGAGTTTAAAATAATCAAAACCTCATCAACATTAAGATCATTATGGTTGATAAGAACAAAACTGTCATCAACATAGAGAACATAAAATTGAAACTGTAATTTTTGGAACAGCTTAACTTCAAAGTAATGCATGTAAATATCACTAAGAATGGGGCTACGTGGGCTTCCCATAGCCAGACCATCAACCATAATATAAAATCTACCATTAAAAACAAAAGAACATTGTTTTAAACAAATCCGAGTAAGAAAAATTAACTCATCAATTTCCTTAGAAGTAAAATGAAATTCAGAAAGGCTACTCTTAAGGCATAACAATGAAACTTCAACCGGTACGTTCGTAAATAAAGAGTTCACATCAAATGAAGCCATAAAAGAGTTATTTGGAGCACAATTACGAATTTTTTCGACAAACTCAGTCGAATTTTTCACAGTGAATAAATTCTGACTCCTAAGGGGAGAAAACACTGAGACAAAATATTTCGCAAGTTTGTAGGAAGCCGTACCTATATTGGAAACAATTAGCCTGAAAGGAATACCAGTTTTATGAACCTTAGGCAAAGCATAAAACCTAGCACAACTAGCGATAGAAGGAATAACAGAGCGCTTAACTTTCAATGGAATAGATTGGACTGACTTGGCAGCCGAAGTAATAGCCTTTAACTCATTATCACAGGGATCTTTCGAAATTTCTAAATTTGGACCAGAAGAAATCAAATCGTTAGTTTTATCAACATAAGATGACTTGCCAAGAACAACAATTTGACCACCCTTGTCAGCTTTAGTGACAACCAAATCTGAATTAGAAACTAAATTCCTTACACAACGACTAACAGTATTGACAAAAACAGGTTTAGAATTTTTAGAATTGAAGTCAACATTAGAAGCAATAAGATGTCGAATGGAATCTTTTTGAGTTGAAGATAAAGCACTAAATTTAAAGGCCTTCTCAATGGGAGCAATAAGCTTAGAAAAAGAAGGTTTACTAACCACAGCAAAATTATCATTGCACTTAAGAGCGTTCAATTGGAAACAATTTAAAGAAACACTGGAAAGTTTAACAACCACATTTTTATTAACTGCGGGTGAATTATCTAAAAGAACAAGTTGCGAATTTTTACAGAGGTGTGTCAATTTCTTTTGTTAACGTGTCCATCAACGTTGGATATTTCCTGTTATTTCTCGGCACAAAGGTATTTATTTATTGCTTACCTAGACATTGTTTTTTTTTTTGTCACGTAACAGAATAATGAATTGAAATAATGAAATGAAAATTGCTCTAGCAAGAGAAATAATTGTTTTTTTTTTACATACAACATTCAGCCAGGTTGTTGCTCTTTGATCAGTAAGTCATAGCTTCTGGATTAAAATATTAAGGAAGCGATATCAATGTACTGTTAGTATTGCGATTTTTTTACTATGCATTTTTTCCTCATCTGGTGCAAAACTTTTAGTAGCATAATCAGAAATCGTTAAACGGTAATATAATGGTACATTTGTTTTTTGTACTCAAACTATACAGTTATATACTTGCAAAAAACATTACTCGGATTATTTTTGATCATAAAATTTCTTGAAAGATATGTGCGCTGTAACTCAATATAAATGACATCGAATCTCTCAACCTCCCCACCATTTCTTGCGTTATTTCTACCCATTTACTCTAGAGCCGCAAGATAGCTTTATCAAAAGGAAATACCTTCTCTCATTAAGGAGATGTTTTCTTTCTGCAGTTCCAGAAGCTTCAGGTTCATCAAGACGAAATACGGTCTTTCATTATAATAATGGTTTTTCTTTTCAAAGGTTGAATGAATTCCACAGATTTTTTTTCTTTGGATTCCTTTAAATATATGTTCGATTTATTTACTGTTACATACTTTTTTGGCGAATCTTGTGCTGGTTGTGTGTAAAGATAAGGAATTTTAGGAAAATCGATCACATTTCGAGTGTATTTTCACAGTATTTTTGCCTTATCAATCACTGATTCATCTGTGTAATTTCAAGTGATAACTGAAATTACTAAACTATTTGTCCATTGTTAGCAATTATTCTGGTAGAAGTTCGTGACAAAATCTCGTCTTCCAGTACAGTAATGGTTTTTCTTTTCAAAGATTGAATAAATTCCACAGATTTTTTTTTGGATTCCTTTAAATACATGTTGGATTTATTTACTGTTACATACTTTTGGCGAATCTTTTGAAAGATGCAAGTAAAGATAAGGAATTTTCGGAAAAACCGATCACTTTTAAAGTGAATTTTTACATATATATATTTTTTTTAATTTGAAAGATATACAATAAACTCCTCATGCTCTGCACAGTATATCATGAGGTGTGAAGATGAAAGTGATAAACAACAATTGCAACATTGTAAAAAAACATAAATTAAGAAAATGGCTGTAATAAAAGTAAACAGTATACACATTTAAGTAATAATAAACCGGCGAATATAATAAATTTACTGCTTTTAAAACATCTCCAAAAGGAGAAACCAGGAGGTACCAGCACACATAAATGAAATCAACATGAAATAAACACAAATGTTTGAGAAAGTCCAAGGCAAGGTAAACGCAGGTTACTAATTTAAATGACCAATACAATTACGAAAAGCATTAAGGTTTTAAAAGCTCCCTGCAAATAAAGAGAAACTAGGTCGCCAACAACATTTTGGAATTTCAGTAACTGGTTTATACGTGTAATTTTTAAATGTTAACCAAAATTAGAAAACTATTTGTCCTTTGTTAGTATTTAGTTAGGTATAAGTTCGTAATAAAATTTGAAAATAGTTAACGTTTATTTTATGTTTCTATTATTTTTAAAATACTGTTTTAAGTGATTGAGAATTCTTGAATGGACATTTTTTTCACTTAAGCTTTACGTGTATATATGCAAGTAACAACAAGTGTTTACTCATTTTTAATAAGTTAAGCTGTTATTTAAAAAAGAGGGAAAAAAGTGCTTCCCAATTGGGGATTGACCGCGATCAAGACTTAAAAGCATTTCTGTGCGACGACCATTCAGGTAGCCTTTTAAAAGCTGTTAACAAAAGTTTTTTTTTTAGTCATTTCATTCTCGTTATACATAATATGATTAAACTACATGGTTTGCATGAAATTATAATTATATCGCTATTGTAATTTGTTTCAATACAATGGCATATTAAAGTGTTTGATTTAAACAAAGGAAAGCTAAAATGCTTCTGAAATAAAATAGAAATTTGAAGGCTTTATGGTGGCGTGTGGCTTAAGAGAGAACGTACGTTTACCTAAACAAAATAAATTTATTTGAAACCATTTTTTTCTATGCTGAATCACTTAAGGTTTGTTTGCTTCTTGGGGAGTTTCCTGAAAGTTTTTTTTTCTCGTACTTGGAACTGAATGTCCAAACAAATCCTGCCAAGTTTTTTTTCATGCATTTCAGTGAGGGTTAGATTGCGTTTCACAACAAACAATGAACTGGATTAAAGCCGGAGGTATTGAATTCTGATAACAACCATTTTTATGCAAGCTGAAGTTTAATAATGCTGTTTGAAAGAAGCCCAATTTTCTTCTGTTAAGGACTAAGGACTCAACCACAAAATCTGGAATAATATGCTTCTTTTTCAACGAATGAGAGACTCGTTTTACGTGAAACGAAAAGAAGAAACTTGTTTTCTTCCAATACTTCACTTTCAAATATATAACGTGACTTGGGACCTTTGCTTCAAGAATTGAAGGATTCACTCTGCCCTTCTTTTATTCCTTTTCAATGATACTCCTTTGATTACGCCAGTAGATCGGCTAAAGCGATCACCTTTGTCGCATATTAGTAGAGTTTTTAGTTTCTTTCTACATTGAATATTATTTAGTAGGGTAGGACGGGGCACGTTGAGCAATCGATATATCCTGAAAACTGTTCACCACACGTGTAGGCATCAAATGGCGGGAAGAAAGAGTTATGGGCGGGGAACTCATTGCGCGATCTTCAATTGCAGCTCGACAAATGAGTGAAGTATATATGCACATTATTTATTTTGTGACAAAAATGTAAAAAAACTCATTTACCACAGGTTTTCGTCTGTATTAGTCTAATGATATCTGTTTCCTGTCTGGCAAGTTTTATTCTTTTATAAATGTACTGTACTTTTGAAATGTATAGAGATTCTTGGCATAATTCGTACCGTTTTTTCGTAATCTCCCTTTTATTTCTAGACTTTGGTTTGGGGTTAGTTAAGCAAGTGTTGCTTAACTGAACTCCGATAGTTAAAACAAAAGAAGTAGTAAAACCTGTAAAGTTGACCACCTATGTAAGTTGACCACCTGTCTATGTTGACCGCTTTTGTCAGGAACGGAATTAGTCCTATGTTATATAATGAAGGAAAACCTCTGTAACTTGACCACATCTCTATCTTGACCACCTGTCTATCTTGACCACTAATGAACAACAATTTTGGTTTGGAGCATTGTAAAAAACCCTTTGTAAGTTGACCACTTGGTTTATTCTTTAAAATTTTTTAGCAAATTATTTTATTTTATTATTTTTTTTTATAGCTTTCCAAGAACATTTTTGATACCAGACCAGCGTTTTACTAACTAAATGAAACAGTAGCATAACTAAACCTCCTATTGAGTTTAACCACATGGGAAAACTATTAAGAACCCTTTTATTCTTCAAACTTGTTTTTCTTTATGAAAACATGTGTCAATAGAAAAGTACAAAGTATTTTTTTCTAGTTATAAAATTTTGTGACAACAATGGAATTGTGCTTAAAGAGTAAAGTTACTTGCATTGCAGTATTTCTGGTGCAAGGGATTAAGAGATACGACATTTTCATTCTCAACTGCTTTTTTGAACTATGAGAGTCCAGCGTGTTGCTCTTTGTGTTATAGTTTTACATAAAATGGCTTCAAAAAGAAAGTTAGTTGAACTTGAGATTGATAAAAAGTATGAAATATTAAAACTAATTAAAAAGGGAGAAAGCTAGAGAAAATTAGCTGACACATATGGAATTTCTGAAACTAGTGTCTAATAAGTGCGCCAAATTCAATAAGGAGTTATTTTGTTGAAAAGTAGATCATCTTGGGGTTATAAATGTACATGAGAAAAATTTGCAATTTTTGAGAAGCTATGAATTTTGAGGAACTATTAATATCAAATGAACTTTTCATAAACAATAAGATTTTTTTTTTGATCATTTTACTGAAATTTTAAATTTGCATGACACATTATACGTCATTCTGGGAAAATAATCTCTAAAAATATTTGAATAACATTCTAAATTATTGTTTCAAAGTAATACTAAACAATGAAAGTGAGTTAAACGGAAAGAGTAAGTGTCAATCAATCAAAAAATAAATACATGGTGCAAAAAATGTCAAAAAAAAAAAATCATTACCCCCTCCATAAGTTGACCACCTGTCTAAGTTGACCACCAAAGGACTGCACCGCAAGTGGTCAATTTACACAGGTTTCACTGTAATATATTTTTTGCTTTTGTTAGGAGGTGGACCTATAAAAGGAAAACCAGACGATGTTCTTACACTATTGACGACTTGAATAATGCTGCAAAGGCTGTCAATGATGAGGGAAAAAGTGTAAAGGCCGCCGCAAAATAGCACAGTATCAAACGGCTGACTTTGACAAGATTTTTGAATAAATTAAAAGGTGGTGATTTTATTCATGGGTTATGCAAAACCCAGGCAAGCATTTTCTTCCCAACAAGAGGACCCTATAAAAAAAACGCTTGCTGCAAATGGCATCTATCTATTATGGATATTCTCAAAAGACGTTCGTCGCCTTGCCTACGAGTGTGCTTTAAAATTTAGCATTAAAATTCCATGAGCTTGAAATCTAAATAAGATGTGCTGAAAAAATTTGCTTACAAAGTTGAAAAACGAAATCCGGAACTATCCATCCGAAAACCAGAACCATTTCAGTTAATTCGAAAAAAATAAATAAATAAAACTTTAAGCTTTGTTAATTTGTCGCTAAAAGACTAATAAATAAAGATTTGATTGTCAAACAGAAATTTTATTTCATCTCTAGCTATCATTTATTATATGGTTTGGCTAGACATCATAAGTGCTCAACTTGCCCCATACCTTGCTCAACTTACCCCATCTATGGGGTACGTTGATCAAGTTTGACCTTTTTACATTTAGACAGCTATAGCTCTTAATCGTGTGCTATTAGCAATAAATTACTATGGGCACTTTTGAAAAGGGATACATTACTAATCCGTCAGGTTGCATAACAATCGATAGAGACTTATAGTTGAGAAGCTATATCCGCTCAAGTGAAAAAATGCTCAACTCTAGCCTCGCCCTACCCTACTTAAGAACAAGAAAATAGAGTGACAATAAGATTTAAAAAAATAGAAAAAAAATTTAACTTTTTAAAAATCTTTGTCAAGTGAATAAAAAGCCAGAAAACCTCAGTATTTTTTCACAATAGCTTTTGTTACGAAAATAGTCTCTTATTCCATCGTGTATATGTCAAAGAAATATCAAAACAAAGATTATTTTATGCAATTATTTTGCTAAACATTTGAAATGCTTCTTTTTTCAGCAACATTATTTTTCAAAGTAACCGCAAAAGCAAACACGTAAGTTTTTTTAATGTATTTTCTTTTGTAACGCGCAAACAAAGCTCACTATCTAATTTGCTGCATGAATTACTTTAGTCTTTGTCTCAATAATGGGTTTTCTTCGTCCGTCTAAAAACTACTTAAGTTTTTTTTTCTTCTAACGATTTTGTTTTCTTTAAGCTGTGAAGAGTTGTGAAAGTTTCTTCCGACACATATCTCTTATTCATAACTATTCAATGTCTTGTCGTCAGTATTTAGATGTCACAATAGCTAAAAATCCTTTCACTAAGTAATCCTTTCAGCTATAAACTGAAAAATGTGTTTCACCATGCTTTATTATTTTATTGTAAATATTTTTTATGATATTAATAAAGCAGTTGATGTTATTTATGCCCATTTTACTCGATAATTGATCGCTCTTCTCATACAAATCTCAGCTCGTTTGGAGAAAAACAATGAAAAAAAGTTTTTCATTTTTATTTCCCATGTATTTATTAGTTATATTTCTTAACCGTAAGAAAAGAAAACAAAAATAAAAATTTACGTTTTCCTTCGTTTATGCTTTCGCACACTTTGCGAATATATGTCCTTTTATATACGTTTTATACTTTGCATTAAGAGAACTGATGCAAACTTTTTTTTTATGTGTTTAAATTGCAATCAAGCGTGGGAAGTTGTGCGATAGTTCTGTTAAAACTCCCAAAACATGTCATCAAATTTATTCTATAATAGGCCGGGCCCCATCCTTAAAAAAGTAAAAAGAGGCAAAAATCCTTTCGTTTCCGAAACAATATGTTTAAAAATTAATTACAAAACCAGTTCTAGCATACAGTGGAAATGTTACCCAATAAATTACTCAGAGAATTCAAAATGTTTTATTAACTTCGAGCAACATTTAGTTGCGCCCCTCTAACGTTTTAAAAATTCTGAAAGAGAATAATACTTATTTTTTTAGAGAGTTATAATTTATATAGTAATTTTTTCAAACTAATATTTGCATGTATTTTTAGGCAATACTTCCTAATGTGCTGGTGTTAGAACTTGCTTGAAATTCACTCATTTTTAACATAGATAAATATTTGCTGATATGCACGCAGAAAAGATAATTGGTTCCATATTATAGTTGGGGTAAACCTAAGCTATCAGCATTGTTGTTGCTACACTTGTTCTATTTACAGCATTAAGACGCTGTCAGGTTAGGTTCGTTCTAACTATTGACGCTCCTGTTTCTTCATGTATATTTGCTGATATGTAACAATATGCTGGTATAAAAAAATAAAAACAAGAAACAAACATACATTTACCGCAAAAGTGCGTTTTAAAGTAAGGAATCACAAAATCAACGCTTCGAATAGACTTATCTTCTTTTAAAAAAATGCCTGGAGACTGATTGTTTAATGTAACAGTCAATTAGACACGAAGCCTTATTATTACAAGCGAAATAATCCATAATAAAGTGACAAACTACGATGGTTTAGTACATTGTAGTTTTGTTTTAATAGGCAGAATATTCTTTCAACCAATATTTTAATAAGTGGGCTCGATGGTAGACATACAGCTAGTTTATAAATTTTTCAAATTGTAAAATAATGCAATGTTCAAATGTAAAAAAGTAATGTACTTGTGTTTTGTTAGAAAGTTTTTTAAGTATATATATCGGGAGAGAGATGCTTAAATAGGTATACAGATAGGCACTTACATATTCACGCACATGTATACTTAGTTGCCTTCAAGCAATTATTTTAAATACAAATTAAGATGTTTTTTTAAAAATAATTTACAGTATTTTTTACGAGAAAATATCTGAAGCATTTTCACAAACGTCTTTTTTCCCCATTCTTTAAATCTGAGATGGTTTAAACCCTACGATTGAGATGCAAATTTCTGTATTTTTTCTCCTTCCCACTTTCATCTTTTCAACATGCTTATTCATTTCTGCCCAAAGCCCCCATCTTTCCGTAAAAATGAACCATGTCTCAACTAAGTCTGAAAAATATGCGTCTTTTTGTGGACTAAGAAGACAAAAGACAGCCGTATTTGAATTTTTGTCATGACCTCAAATTTTCCATACGCATTATTTAAGAATAAAAGGCTTTAAAAGATAAAAGAAATAAGTTAAATCTTTACTTTTCCTCTAAATATGTCAAAGAAAATTATCTTACTTTAAAACATTTTCAGCAATGCAATGTGACAAATAATTTCAACCACTTCTTTCCCTTCTCCTCCTCCCAAAAAAGTTAATAAACATGAATAAATAAAGAGCAAGCTTAGTTTTCATTTATATTCTTTTGTTCTTAATTAAACGCTCAAGTATTAAAGCCAAATAAAGTGGTAATACTATATGTTTGGAATTAGTGATTGCAATATCGGTATACCGGTATACCGAATACCGGTACTTCGAGCAATTTTGCAATTTCGTAAAACCGGTAATTGCTGAGGTAAAAAAACGGTATTTCGGTATTAGTCTAATATAATAAATCGTTTTCATTAAAGAATTTTTAATTTAACTTATTAAATATCTACTTATATTTTAAGTGTACATTGCTTTTTCTATGATACTGGGCCAAACTCATTCAATTAATGTAAAAATTTGGCTTCAAATGCAAACTATTGAATACCATTAAACAAAAGTAGCGGAAATAGTGCAAAATGATATTGTGGAAACTCGATAGCGAGATGAATCGCATTTTCTTTCGCTTTTGTGCACCATATTTTTATTTTTGCCATTTCCCTGATCTCTTCCCTTTGATCACACTCCTTTCGTGAAAGTTAGTTTTGCGTGTAATTTTTAATTCATTTTGACCCATGTACAATGTATTCCAACCATCAGATTCCAAGAAACTTTGATTTCGTTTTAAATTTTTTGTCTTCTCAACTGTACTAAATATTGACTAAAACATTTTTTTCTTTTTGTAGCGTAACAAATGGTATTTTTTTTTGTCACCGAAAGAAATTGATGTTAATATTGGAAAAGTATCGTCTCGGAAAGAAATTGCAACTAGCAATGAATTATTAAATAAATATATTAATGCACACAATACAAAAGAAAGACATCCACACCCACACAAGAGGATTTATCCTAAAATAACACGTAAGAGACTGAATTATTTGAAGATGGAGGGGGTTATCTGGACAATTAAAGGAGTTGTATCGCGCATTGTAAATAGTACTACCGACCTGCGTGAATTCAGGATTAGTATTTTCAACTGTAGGCAAGTTGAGCACTAAAATAAGTTCCAGGCTTTGAGACAGTTCAGCCTATGCATTATGATTTTCACTATTATTGATTTTTCATTATGAAATTTGTTCTTTAATATTATAGTTTTTCTTAATACGTTTTCATAAATGATACAATTTTTGACAAAATTATGAAACGTGGCAACAAAACAATATGTTAAAAAAAATTGGGAAATTTCAAATACCGGTGTTAATACCGCTATTTCGGTATCACGTTTCAAAAATACCGTATACCAGTATTGAATTTTTTGTCCGGTATTGCAATACCGAGTTGGGATATTATTCGTTAACCATATCCACCCTGTTTTACAACTAAGCACACCACGTCATGTATAATTTTTCTATTTCAATATTAATTTAAAATATTTTATTTTTGACTTTTTATTTTTCAGTCCTATTTTTAAGATCAGTAAGCTTTCTATAATGCCTTTTTGAAATTCTTAAAAACAACTATGCTAAACAATTAGTCAGCAATAATCCTGCTGTACAATAGTAATATAATAAAAATGGTTCAATCAGTGAGGCTGGCAAAACTTGCGATTATTCGATTAATAACTAGGAATTCTCTATTGGTACATACTGCTTTCGATAACTTAATAACAACTAAAATATTGATTTATACCATGATACATTCTTTAATTGCTGTAGAACAAAAATTATGAATAGCTACGTAAAAAAAGCAGAACACTCACAAAAAATGCATATGCTTTGGATTTACAAAGCGCCCCTTTGTCTATGCAAATTATTCGAATATTAAGGATGTGAAACTCTCCAACTAATGGTTCTGTTGGTGAATGAGTAAAAGTTTAGTTTATTTGCTTACCTGATGAAAATCACGCTGCGTATAATGTACAGTTGGACTTGACTTTATGCATTATTTCTAAAATTTACTAAAGTTGTAACTCGGGTAAGACGTTTTTCTTCGTTATAATTTCAATTATGATTTCAATGAATCATAATTTAAATCATAACGAAGTAACCTGTTGTAAATAGTAAAATACAAATTAATGAGCAAAAAAAAAGAAAGAAATATATATATATATATATATATATATATATGTGTGTGTGTGTGTGTGTGTGTGTGCTATGTGTGTGTGTGTGTGTGTGTGTGTGTGTGTGTGTGTGTGTGTGTGTGTGTGTGTGTGTGTGTGTGTGTGTGTGTGTGTGTGTGTGTGTGTGTGTGTGTGTGGGTTTTGTCGTGGTGTGTTTGTTGCGGGTTACTTAGATTGTAATTTAAGGTGTGATTCATTGAGAATCATGTGGCTGTTCAGTGGCAGTGAGGCAGAAATGCAGCAAAGTCAGAGATCAGCAACGTTATACGCGGTATTCGAATGAAACAAATAACAAACTGCTCGTTAACAGGCTGGACGAATGTTCACATCATGTGTTCGGTGGTGCATGAACAAAGGGGTGCTTCGCCAAATCAAGCATGTGCGACACGTGATGTTCTGCTTGCAGCCAGCTCGCGGGCCACGTTCACAACAGTGGAAGCTGTCATGTGCCGTCAATGTTTAGTTATTGATTATCGGCAATATCTTTCAATGGTGTGTCGAATAATCGCGGTGAACCATTTTATTATATTGAGTGTGCAGCTGGGATGCTGACAGGCTGTTAACATCGGATATGGGGTCAAAAGGCGTATAAACTGACGCTGGGACTAATAAAGTCAAAATAAAACTGTTAAGTGTCAATGAGTCAGAAAAAAGTGTAACGTGATAACAGTTGTGGGCAGGGTGGACTATGTTCTGTGTATGTATATATATATGTATATATATATATATATTCTTGAAAAGTAATGTAAAATAAAGCATTGTTTTGCGTGCTATAAGTTAAATGTTTGCAGGGGAAGATGAACTTACTAAACACAAATTTGAAATTTACAAAGAAATGCAATTGTTTGACATCAAGGCCATAAGAGCAAAATTTAAATGAGGAAACTAATTTTTTGGTACATAAAATATATACCTTTTGAAATTGTTACTTGAGATTTTTAAGAGTTTCTTTATTTAATACATGATTTTGAAATGTTGGTATTTTGTTTCTTTATAGATACTTATTTTTTAATATAAAACGAGCGCGATTCAAACTGCTGTCATAACACAAAAACAAACAAATCCAAGCAAGCATTTCAGCTTTATTTTGTTTTCTGTTAAGCAAGCTCAAATAAATGTATAAATATTTTACTTTTAAATGGGATTGAATAGTTAAAGCGTGGGTTCTTAATAAACCATTTGTTTGCATATTTTTGTCAATGTTTTATAGTTTTATAAACATTAGAAAAGATATGCTTCAAGGAATTTATTTCATAAAACATTTAATAATTTTAATATGTTTGGACATTTTCTCGTGCATTAACTGCTCATTGGTAGTGAATGTGCGGTATAATGATATTTTTCTCTCTGCATTTGAACCTTTTTTTTATTTTTTATTAATGGATGTAAGTGTGATAATAAAGCCTTATGCGAAATTGAATCGAAATATTTACTGTATCATTAAAATTATAATAATAATAATATTTTTTCGCAAAAAACATCTAAAGGTTTAATTTAATTAGACAAGCTCATTCTAAATAAAAGTAGCTATATGTGATATAGGATACATTTGTTAAGACTTCTTTTTTATTGCAGTTAGAAAATACTTATCTCATTTCTGGTTTACATTTCATATGTTTGAAAAAGTCTTTTACTGTTTTCTGATTAGCTTCGCAAAACATAAGCGGTTGGTCTCTTTAGCTGCTCTATGTATTTTTCGGAAACGTTTGTGTAGAAGCTTGTGAGGCATAAAATAAAAAACATTGGAAATCGTTCCTTCAAACCCCACGAACTACTTAAAATGTACCAATACAATAACTGTGCAATACAATACATGAATTTCTTCAATTTTATTCCTGAAAAAAATCGTACAAATTCAGATTTTGACAATTTGTATTGGCAAACGATTAGCAGAAACGTAATAGGCGGATTTGAACTGAAAAAGTCCCTTGTCACCATTTAAAATTTATAAATGCTCACTTTTACTGGTAAGACTCATTTTAGGAGAATGAAGAAACATAAAATGATCAACAATGACTGCTATCTACGGGATTTAAAGATTAATCATAGAGTAAAGAAATTTACATAGAGAGGTCCCGTCTATGGTGAAAGTGAGATGAAATTGAAGTCAGAATTATGGGATACAGCGATGCAATGATGAGCGGGGTTATGATAACATGATTGCTTCGCGAGAATAGTTTTCACCAATCTCGCAAAGACAACGAATGTAGCTGGTGGATTTGTTTGCATTTTAATTCATGTTTTACGCAACTTCAAAAATGTGCTTCATAAATCTGCAACAGTATCTAAATTTAAATTAACAACCAATTGAGATTCAGTAACGAATGTTTTGAATCAAAATGCATATTAAGATATTTAGCAAGAAGCTAAGGATCTTGGGATACAGTGGTGCAACTTCCACTTCAATTTAATAGTATAACGAGGCCTCTGTATGTAATTTCTTTACTCTATGGGATTAATCCACTGGAGCAAGGGTTAAAACTTAGACTACGAAAATATCAAGAATCAGGCAATTGCTGCGTTCAAATGTAGAAGCAAATTTTCACCCGTCATACTATGACGGGCGACTTTCTAGTATATATATATATATATATATATATATATATATATATATATATATATATATATATATATATATATATATATATATCTAGTTTTTATCGTTATCACTGAAAAAAAAATACTTGAGATGTGTACTGTATACGTTTTTTATGTAATTATTTCCTATCAGAGAATTAAGTGTTCCTGAATAATATTTCTTTTTTCTACATTTTTGTAATACAACGTAATGTCGTTGAAAAACGTGTTTGAATTTCCCCAACTTTTTGTTTAGAAGAAATATTGCCATTTAAAACTTACTGAGGCAATGGAAATAAGTGACTGATTAGATCCGTATTTTCAAAAAGTAATGTTTCCCTTTTATTTTTACAAAAAGTTTTACTAAAATAATCCTTTTATTCAATAAAAAGGAATATACAAATGTAAAATTGAGCGATGAAGTGAAAACGATAGATTAAAATATATTGTTTGTATGTGGGAAAGTAGATAGACTTAATTTTGACTAAACAAACATTAAAGTTCTTTTTATTTTCTGCATCCTGTAATGCATATCAAATTTTAATCTCGCATTTTAAGTTGAAAAAAAAAAGCTATTTCACATTGAAATAGTCAATAACATAGCTTTTGTTTTCTAATCGTGATAAAAAACATTCAAAGTAATTTTAAAATTTACTCATTTTTAAGTAACTTAGAAAGGAAAATAAACCATGCTCAAATGTACCTCAACTTTAAAAAAAAAGAACGAAAAACGTTTAAACACGTTCATGACCAAATACTTTTACTTTCTCTGATGTCTCTGAAAGCATTTAAAGTATGCTTCTTTTGCAACTATGATTGTCTTGACGAGGATGTTCATTTTAATAAAACATAAATTCAATGGAAAATAAATTCAATACCTTCTTACAACTTACTGAAAAATTTGAAAATGTTTAAAATCTAAAAATAATCTTATGGCTTGAAATATATTAGTCTTTTCTAGAATTTTCAATTCAATTATTCAATGAAAAACAAATTCAACGGATTTTCACAGCCAATTGAAATTTTTAAAAAAGTGTAGCATCTAAAATAATCTTATTAATAGAAATACAGTTGGCTCTCTGTTTAACGACGATCTATTTAACGACTTTCTCTATTTAAAGAAGGCTTTTCACGGTCCCCATATGGTCCACTATAGTTTCAAAAGCATTCTATTTAAAGACGATTTCTACTTAAGGACGATGTTTTGTGGTCCCTTGAAAGTCGTTAAACAGAGAGCCAACTGTATATCGCTTACATAACAAAACTTTGTAGATTTGTAATTCAAGAAAACAATAATTTTCATGACAATTTTTTTTTTCAAATATTTCGCCGAATTTATTTTTTGTTCGGTCATGAAAGCAGTTGAACTTTCATGATGTTGATGAACTCTTATTTATTCAACAAAGATAGTAAAAGAAGTTACTGCGCTTCTTTTTATTCTCGTGGTAAATGAATGTTTGGGGAGAAAAAGGTACAATATTACTTTTTAATACACCTATTTGTAAATATATGCAGATTTCTTGTGCTTATGTTTTAGAGTTTCTTCACATTCTTTTGAACTTCTTCAATAACCGAAATGAAGTGAAATATTTCCTTAATTTGTTCAAGGCTTATATTTATATGCCTATTTCAAATTAGTTTAGATAAATGGAGACTTACAATATGGAGACGACTCCTTGCATTATCTTGACGTTTTTCACACCAATGATTCTCAAGTGTTAACCGCGCTTTCATTTTGTTAGCTTCTTTCAAATCCATGGAGCATCTTTCAAACAATAATATCATCGAAAAAAATCTGAAACCGACAAAAATATTTTTAAAGATAGATTTTAAGTTAGCACAGACCAAAACTAAATATCTTTTGTAAAAAAATGATTAAGAAGTATTTTACTTATTAAAACCCTGTAACTATCCTTTTTTGTGAGATCTTCCCATCAAAAAAGAAATGTCAACAATAATAGTAATCAAAATACGGTCAGCATATAGCTGAGAAACCCAACAGTGGAATAAGACTTTCAAATCGTTTGATATTCAAAAGAGTAAGAACTGAATATTTGTCTCATTTTCTTTCAGATACTCCATCATTACGTTTAATTTTAACTGAGCTATGTATATTTTTAATGTGTACTTATAAGGTAGAGAATTCAGTACAAAGATAATTGTACTTTTGCTTTAAATTTTCAAAATAATATTTCTGAAATGTGCTAAGTATAATTGGCCTACCCTCACTATAAAATATTTTGTGTAATCTTCTTTACTAATAATAAAGCTGAAAGTCTCTCTGTTTGGATCTCTCTCTGTCTGGATCTCTCTCTGTCTGGATCTCTCCCTGTCAGGATCTCTGTGACGCACATAGCGCCTAGACCGTTCAGATGATTTTCATGAAATTTGGTACAAAATTAGTTTGTAGCATGGGGGTGTGCACCTCGAAGCGATTTTTCGAAAATTCGATTTTGTTCTTTTTCTATTCCAATTTTAAGAAAATTTTACCGAACAAATTATCACAACGCGGACGAATAAATTACCGAATTATCATGACGTGGAACCGTAACATAGGCAAGCAAATGAATATAGCAAATTAGCGAGAAATTCATCATCCATTATTTGTAAATATACAGGCGAACCAAATGATCTTTTAATTTTCTACTACAGGCAAAGCCGTGCGGGAACCACTAGTACTCCATAAAATCAGTGGCAACTTAGCTGCCCCCACTGCTCTGGAGTAACTTAACTGATGTATATGCTGTAAAGTTACATATAGATTATTGAAGGTTTCACCATGGTTATGGTGACACCTTAAAGCCTTTTTTGGCCTCTAAGCCTTTTTTGGCCTTCAAAAAAGGCCTTATCTGCCTTTTTTGAACGATTTTTCAAGCTCATGCTTTTTTACAACCACTATACACCAATTATTTATTTATTTTCATAAACAAACAAGGCATTTTTATTGAACTAAGAGAGAAAATGACCTGAGTGGTGGTTCTGACACCACTCAGGTAATTTTCTCTCTTAGTGTAGAACCCAGAACGCGAATCTCAGACAGGTCGCAAAGCAAGAGCTTTTACCTCTCGGCCAACAAGGATGGTTTTCGTCTCGCTAATAATAGTTTAGCTGCTCTGGGCCGATTCTGATCTTTACACATGTGCTTTGAATTCTATGGAAATCATAGTGCAAGGTTCCTTCAACAATTTTAATTTTTAAAACAATGATGCTAGACACTTCAGAATTTGTGTAACGTTACACAAATAAAGGTAATACCGGTAACCTCACATATTTATTTACAGTGCTACCTCACATGCATAACATTTTACAACCCGAAGAATTGGGACGGATTACTAGTCACTCATTGACAACTTCATAGAAGTCATACCTATCTGCTTTAAAACACTGCTGTCCAATAGGATACTCGATGTTTTTTGCTTGAAAACTGTATTTCGGAAAAGAAGTTTTGTTACTTTTCTAATTCATCAATTTTCTACTTTGTCTCATAGAAATTAAAAAAAAAGTAAATAAAAATCCCTTTCTTTCACTCACGAATATTTTATTTCTCTTTACAAGGGGAACACAGATAGTGTATGAGTACTCCAAGAAAAGTATTTTGTTTTATACAAATGTATGAAATACCTTAAGCATAATTTACTGCTGTGAAGCAGCACAATAGATATTAAAAGTAATTTTTCCAAATTTCGCATGCGAACAAAAGAGTAGAGAAAAAATATTTAACTTGACTAAAAGATTTTAAAATCTTCTTAAATGATTTAAAACACTTAACATGATAAAGTGTTTGTCTTTCAGTTTGTAGACATTATAAATTGCTTAAACGCCAACTAATAACTCTTTGCTAATTTAGTTTTAGATAGAATTTAAAGTTTTTTCTTCTAAAAATAAAACTGACTTTCTGATAAAAAATGTCATTACAGGAAGTGTTTTCATCATAAGTTTAAAAAAATTCAAAAGTGAAATTACATTATTTTCTTTTGTTAGTTTCACCACCAAATAAAGAGCTATGAAAAGTTATTTTAAAAAGAAAGAAAAATCAAAATGCTTCCTCTTATGTTTCCTCTTTCTTGAAAAGCAGAACTTTTTACACCAACGGTTCAGACTTCTGTGCATTTTTATGCAAAGCTCCTGACTAGCATCAAAAGAAATTAACACTTCTAAAAAAGATAAGAGCAGATAAAAGAAGGGGAAACAGCAATTTGCATCTCAATGGCCGGAAGTTAAAAGCCTTACATTAAAAGAATGAAGACAGCGTATGCTGAATCTCGACTTTTTCTCTTAAATAAAAGATTGCTAAGGCAGCTTTTCATTGCCTATTCAGACTGACAAAGACGACTGTGATAAATAAACTTTATGGCTGGCTTTTTAGCGTCTTAGAATAGCAAACCATTTCGGAATAATAAAATTCTCCTCCGTAAATTTAATTTCTTGCTTCTTTTAAATTTTAGTTACGCCATATCAACTAACTACTGGTCCCTTGGTATTTTGCAAAAAAATTGCACATTATTTCTTTAAGATTTTTTAATATTACACTATTATTTATACATCATTATTTAACGTAGGGAAACAGCGATTATCAGCGAAATTTTTCTGGGTGGCACCCATGATTAAAATCTAATTTTTCTTCCATAAAAGCCTTTCTTTTATCATATTATAAATTTTTTTTAATGATTTCAAATGTTTCCAAAATTTAAAAACTTGTAATATCATATAGTAATTTCATTATTTTGTAAGGCTGCATCTAAGTAGATCATATCTGCCGCTAAAATGTTTTATCAGAAGTGCCTCATAAGCTGCTATCTTAGGACTAATTTGAGAAAATAAAAAAAAATAATGGAGGGAAAAAAATACTTAAAATCATGTATTTATGTTCATACAATTGTGTGCAATTAAAAAAAAAAAGATTTATTTATTATAAACTTGGTGTTCGATTAAAAAAGTTAGTGTGATCAAATTACACGTAACTCTTTCTAAATCAAAAATATTGTTATCATAGAAACCCAAAATGTTTCTTTACTCTATAATCTTTTACACAGAGAGATAGGACTGGAACTATCGCCAATATATAATTTTTCAAAATTTTTCCCTTCAAGCCATCTTAGTAAAACATACTATGTTCATAATTGCAATTTTTTTCCCTGCGACAATTTTCTTTTCACTATCAAAATAAAATATCAGAACATAATCCTTGTTCTCCAGATTCGACTCTATTTAACTGTAATTATTTCGAAATCTACGAAAATTTATGATTCGAAAACGTGTTTGCATTAAATGGGATGGCGACTAGATATGAGATGGGCTCAGTCCGGGCTCGAAGCGGGCTCGGGCTCTAGAACCAAAAATAGGTTTCGGGCTCTGGCTCAAGCACAGATATTCAATCGCCAATCTCCATACAAATTCAAAGCAAATACGCATTTTCCTACTGTGAGAAAATGAAAGGAACTTTTAAATCAGTTCAATCAATGCCAAATTTACTCCTCCTCCCCTTCCCAAAAAAATAAATTAATTAATTAGCGCTTATATATAGCGTTTTTTTCATGGTTACTATTGCAATATGTCATACAGTAATGCATTTTAAGTGAAGCATTTTAAGAGAATTTAGAAACTTTTGTTAATGAGGAACATTTGAAGTACATTTTTCATTAACAGAGAGATCATGCCAGACTGTAGAAGGCTCAGTTTTTGATACAAGAAAATTTCCTTCGCGCTCGGGGGCGGGCTCGGATTTCGGTCCGAGACCATATCTTTCGGGCTCGGTTACAAATTTTCGGACTCGGGCTCTCAAAAATGAGCCCAAACTCATCTCTGATGGCGACATGGGTAATTTTTATATCTCACAGAATCCCTCTTCAGAGACGGAATTCGGTTTTGGAGATACGTTGTGCAAAGGGTATCGACATTAAGGAAGACCACACTGTGAACTACACGGATTTAAAAAGAAATAATTAAAAACACCCGTTTTTCACTGTTGAAAGAAGAATTATCATCCTTGCATTCGGATATGCAACTGATATTGTCAGGTAAAACAATAATTAATACTCTTATTTTAAGAAGCAATTGAAAATTTAAACTGAAATCAGAATAGTAAAATATTGCAAAGCAAATAAAAATACATACAATAAATGAGAAAAATAATTAAAATCTCGGTAAAAAGCTTCTTTCAAGCTATTAGAACAAACATCTTTATCGGTTTATAAAAGGACAGTGAGTTCACAATAGCTCGAACACTGGTAAGTACGCAATCACAACTGATATTTTCGCCTTGTTTTTATATACATTCGTTCCTTGTTGTTTAAGGTTAATGTAATAAGGATTTTTTCTGTATTTATCTCTTTTTACGCATATTTACGTGAAATCAAATAGTAGGCGAAAAATTCATTTGAAAAAACAAAATGTTATATTTAAAGTAGTTATCAGTTTAACCCATTCCATGACCAGCCCGAAACCCCTTAACGGGCATGCCGCAGACAACGAACGGAGTTGCTTTTTAGCCTACTTTCCCAGTAAAAGTCAGAAAAAGAAGAAAAAAGCATGAAAGAAGGCTTAATGCATCTTAAAAATATACCGAAAAACAAAAAAAAAGTCAAAAATAAATAAAATAATTAAATAAATATCGAAAAATTAAAAATTGGAAAGTAGGGTATTGAGATGGGGAAAAATGTCTGTCGGTCTGTCTGTCTGTCGATCTGTCTGTCTGTCTGTCGGTCTGTCTGTCTGTCCCCCCCTAATAACTTTTGAATGAATAGTCCGATTCGAACAAACTTTTTTTTGTTCGAAAGATCTCGGCAAGGACACTTCATTCCCATATTTCGCTTTTTGGTTTGAACTATTTTTTGTTCAATTTTGAACAGTTCAAAAAAATTTAACATTAGCTCCTACGGGGAAATTCAAGGCAATTCCGAACTGTGAGGCGAATTTGCTTCAAACAAACTTTGTAGGAAAAAGCTTTTGATGAAAAACTTGTATATAAAATATCTTTTTGATTTGAACAATTTTCTGTTCAATTTTGAACAGTTCAAATCCCTTAACATTAGCGCCTACGGGGAAACTGAAAGTCAATGTAGATTCCGTACTTGAAGGCGGATTTACTTCAAACAAATTTTGTTGGAAATAGCTCTTGATGCCGAACTCCAGACTCCGACTCCGAGAATTTAGGGGCACCTGAATCCGAATCCGACTCCTGTGCCCGACAATTAATCGGACTCCGACTCCCCGATTTCGACTATGACTTCCTAGCTTTGGCAAAAATTTATACACGGACAAATGATTGACTCCGATTCTTGGATATTCGACTCCGACTCCTTCATCCCAAAATTAGATTGACTCCGACTCCGACGCTATGGTTTTAACTGTGAAATAATTATTGTTGATGTGATTTGTTTTTATTTTAACGCTAAAGTTTTTATTTAGGTATTCAGTTTTCGGTGAATAAACTCGAAGTCATTTATGTTTCTACATAAAGATACGCGCAGACGATTTTTTTTTTTTTTTGACAATGAAAAGTATTTCTTTACGTTGACATTTTATTGTTTTTTTTTTATCTTGAAAAGTGCATTAATTTATTTAAAAAATTATTTTTGGCAACAGGGGAAAAAGAAACGATTTTTTTTTAATAGGATGTATTTATTTTAATGAGCTTATTAATTTTTATTATTTTTTTTTTCGTTTTGAAAGCTGTTGAAGAATTTTTTTTATATGGAAAAAAGTGTATTAGCTGCTTTTTTTAAAAGTTGCTGCTATTTTATTTGTTCGTTTTCTTTTTTTTTTCTTTTTTTTACGCATCTAATTTTTTTAGATGAGTGAGGAATATTTTATTCCTAGAAAGTAGCTTAAAATATTGGAAAAATATGTTTGAAACAATATATGATTTTAGCTATTTTGAGAACATTGATCAGGTACTAGAAAGTAGTATGGGTATACGGGAAAGTAGGCTCGTCTAGTTCTAGACAGAACTTCTTGTTGCTACGTTGTAATAGCACTTTTCTCCCCATTTTGCTATCGGTATTTTAATGTTGTTTTTGCTGTTCAGCTTGCATTCGAAAATCGCTTCGCTTTATTTGTTTTTAAGCACTGAATTAAATAGTGCAATAAAATACAAGGCTGCTAATATGTGCTGAAATATTCATACATTTACGCAGTAAATAACAGGAAAATAAGAAACAATAGAGGATTGGACGAAAAGAAATTATTTTCATAACACTAATTATTTTATTGATTTATTTTTCTTTTTGCTTTTATCTCAGTATATCTTTTTTTTTTTTTTTCTTTTACTGTTAAATGTAAGATGATCTATCTTTCAAAAGGCCTCAACAAAACATTCTTCAAACAATTGACTGATCGATCTGTGAGCAAGGGAATGGACAAAAACGCTTTAAGTGTGGGAATGATTTTCTAAGAGGATAAAAAGTATTCTTCGGTGCCTTTTGATATATTGTGACACTTCAAAACGACCAATAAACACAGAGACATCCCTTTGATGGCAGGACTATGGTCGACGTTTATCGTAATTCAGATGACTTTTAAATCCCTTCTGAATGCCCAGATATCAGTTGCTCAAGCGTGGGAAGTATTTTAAAGATAAATGATTACAAAAGATCAAAACTTGCGGCTAATCCCCTATTTCCCTAAAGGATACTTTTGTGCATGCAACTAAAAGCCCCCAGCTGAGAGAGGAATAACTAGACAGACTGGGAGGTCTGTATTCTCCAAGGACCCTCTTTGCAAACATCCGAGCAAGTTAGTTCCATTCAAAGAATGGTCAGAAGGTTTTAGTGTTTTGTGGTCAACTCTTCCACATTATTTTCTTACAACAAAACAGTTTAGCTCAGAAAGGAATTTCAGAGCAAGCTTTTATGCTTATATGACGGAACATGGCTTCAGAAGAAAAAAAAAAGGGAGATCTTGCTTGAAATCGAGTCGGAATCTTTTTTTAAACATAGTTGGATAAATTTTAGTTAGTTTCATAGGATTATTTACTAATTATGGCAATTTGATTATTGAAAAGAAACCAAATATTTAATTTATATTTTTAAAATTTCATAAAAGAAGGTGCAATTAAAACATTGGAGCTATTTTAAGACAATAAATAAAATCTGAAAAAGAATGGGAGAAAAGGAATGTTTCGTTTCTTATGAGTAAAGCAGAAGAACTGAAGATATTATCATTTCATTCGTACTGTCGTACCTATTTTATGTTTTGCATGGTCAACTTTTACGTATAGTCAATGCGGTCGTCATTTTTTTCCCATGAAATAAAAAATATTCAAAACCGTATCACTAAAAATCCATCAAAGGGTGCCGCGAATATAAAAAGACATAATTTACGTTTCAAAATATCATGATTTAAAAATAAATAAGTAATAAAAAATATTAATAGAAATACAAATATATAAAAAGCGTAGTAAACACATCATAATAATAATAAAAAAACATACTCGTACAAAATTAAGATATGTAAGATAATTTTAAAAAATAATATTGTGTAAAATAAATTATAAAATTTGAGGATTATGAACAATTTAGTGAGGGATACTTGCGTAAGAAGGTGGATTTTTGATAACAAGAAAAACATATTTCTGTTTATTTGCTTTATTCAGGCATAGAAATATGGATAAATATGTAAGGAAATATTTTCACACTTGTTCATCAGGAGTTCAAATGCCAGAAAGCTAAGAAACAAAGCTTCCACGAAAAGATAAAAATATAATGCCTGATTATTTGAAGCATTATACGTGTCCCATCAAATAAAATAAATTACAACAAGTTCCGTGAAATACTATAAGTTACATCTCTTTTGTCTAAGGAAAAGAGCTTGATTACCGCTTCCCTAAAAGCTCCAGAACCCAACAGAGAAGCGCAATAACAGGATTCTGCCCCTGGAAGGATCGTCGACACATATTCGGCCGAAGCAAAAACTGCTAGAAACTAGTGATGTTCCGGATATCCGTATCCGTATCCGCGGATATCCGAGGGAAAATAAAGATCTGTGTCCGTATCCGTATCCGTTACTTTTTGACGGATCTTAAACGGATCATTTCTATTCTAAAAAATTTTAAATATTTGGATAAAAGACTCTTAAATTCCGTTTAAATTAGGTTTTATTCCCTATTTAAATTATAAGGTATCATTTCAGAAGCCAATTTGTACCCTCCCCCCTCCCCGTTACAAAAAAGAAGCGGAAATTAAAAAGGGGGTTTTAAAAGTGTGTATCAATGTGTCTTTTTGTGGTACCGTAGCTCCTAAGCAGATGAACCGATATGGATAGTACATTTTTCGTTCAAAAGCTACTTGATCGAAAGTGTTCTTAGCTTGGCCTCGTTTTTGTAGAACTTCAATTACCGGAGATATTAATTGAAAACCGATTTAACGTTTTTCACAATTATGGTAGTAAAAATTTAACCGTACGTTAAAAATGTTAGCCCTAATTGAAAGAAAGAAGTTTTCTGCGTTTTATATTTATTTGAAACTTCTAACTTATATACAGTAGGAACTATAATATTGTTAAGTAAGTTTTAAATGCAATTCTAAGCCTTTATACGCGTGATTGGTAGCGATTTCATAGTCGGAAGATAAGGAGAAAAAGCTCAATGATTTAAAATTTTTACCTGCTGTCAGTTCATATTTGTTAACAAATGTGTGTTTTGACCCGCGAAATTCATCTTAATATAAGGTTGGCTCACTGGAACGTGTTTTTTTTTTAATTTTTAATTTAATATTAGTTTTTGTTATTGATTTGTGGTTTCTGTTATTCTTTATTTTTGTTTTTCTCGGCATCCTTTAAAAAAAGTGAGACTAAATTCTCTATTTACTGTTTGTGAAGCTGTTCCCGGCTCTGTATTTCGTCGGTTGGAGACGTTCGGTGGAATGGGTCAGCGCTGCATTTATGCTACCAACTCTCCCTCAATTTTAACGGAGATTTCTTTAAAGAGTAAATCATAGTCTTGATTATATTTTTGCCGCAGTTGACATTTTTTGAAGAAACTGCCATTATTCTGACGGGAATACCTTCCGTAACAAATTTTACGCTTGAATAGTTGAATTGGGTGAAAAAAAAAATTGAGATCCGTATTCGTATTCGTATCCGTATCCGCGGATCTTGACACTAATGATCCGGATCCGTATCCGTACCCGCGGATCTACTTTCTTAACGATCCGGCACATCACTACTAGAAACGCCGTGACGACACAGGATCGTCGAGGGCAGTTAGGAACCATTTTCTTGCGACGAGCCTGAATCGGCCGGGGCAGTATTAACACAAACTGCGCGGCTGATCCTGTATCGGCCGGGGCAAGGAATGGGTTAATTGATGACTATCATTTATAAAAAAATTCAAACCCCACGGACAGTCGAGGATGAATTATTTTATTTTGTACATTTGCATTTTTTATTGTGTCAAATTGAGTAATTCATAAGACACGAAACTTTAGCCATATTAAAATATGAAATGTTTAAAAATACAAATAATATACAAAAATACATTCTACATGATCCAGCATATCAATCTCTCATATTTGGAGAGGTAGCACTGTGTGTTGTGGTTAGGACACGGTTGTGGAAGGTGAATTAATAGATGACAGTACACGTGCGATTTGCAAATTTAGCAATGGCAAGGCAAAGCATCGCATTGAAGCCCGCAAAATGATGGGTTGGTCATCGTGATGTTGTTTTGAATACTAAGGTAAACACATAGGTAGTGGCCAGTGCTGCAGTAGTGGCCATTTCGAGGTTTATATTTGAAAAAAATAGGATTCCAGGTCTCCCAATGGTTCTAAAAGTGCATCAGATGTGCAGCAGGTATTTCCTTGTGCACGTTTGAATTCATTGGGAAACTTGAAATTCAATTTTTGTTCCCATCCCATTCCTATTTTGACATTAAAAAAACTACTTAAATCATCAAAGCAGAGCCGTGTCCAAGGGGAGGGTTTTAGGGGTTAAACCCCTCCCATTGAAAAAAAAAATCAATGAATCATTAAACGATTTTCCAAAACGTATTTTAAGTTTTAATTAATTTTTGAGTTAAACTCTGATACAGTATTCGCCCTCTTTAATATTTCCCCATGTTTAACAATCACCATTTTCCTCAATTGCAGGATTTCCAAGCCCCTTCGCTTCTAAGTGCTTGAAAAAATGGAATGGCTGGAAAGTTCGGCAATGCTATAAGCATGCAAGGGAAAATTATCTAAACAAATATTAGACATTGACGTCCCCTCCCCCCCCAAAAAAAAACTTAGGGGCACGGAAAATGGTTACTTTGCTTAGTCGTTTCACACGTTAGGAAAAATCTTTCTATGCGGAACAGTAATTTTTTTTAATACAATTTTTATTTTCATTAAATTCCTGTTCAATGTTATTTGATGGGAAAACAAAAGAAAAAAAAAGAAACTAGAATTAGGTGGCATAAAAGAAATATGTGTGCTGTTACAAAATGTTCAACTGTACAAATAAGATTTCATTAAAGAAAAAAACGCAAAACGTATAAAAAAAAGCCTAGTTATCGAACTAAAATGAACTATTCAACACGCGTAGTTAGTTTTCCTTTGACAGCGTAAGTTACATAGGTAAAAAGTTTCAACCCCTCCCTTTATGAAATCCTGGACACGGGCCTGCATCAAAGTTAATTTTTGTTATGACAAAAGTCGAAAATAAAACATTTGCAAATAGACAATACAAGTCTCGTGAAGCAGAGAAAATCAAAAAGAATAATAAAAAAAGCTGAATATTGTTACTAAATTGATCGCAACAAATAGTTAAAAAAAATAAAAAAAACTTCCAGAGTAACGTAAAGAAATGAAACCTACCAACAGTGCTGCAGATAACTATGTGATACAATTTCCTTTATAGCGCTTTGTACTTGATAAAGCAACATTAATTTTCCTGTGTTAATAAATACATTTTTTTTTAAATTTTCAGTGGCAGGCCACTATTAAGATAAAATAAAAGCACAAACTCATAAATAGAAACAAAAAAAAAAAAAAAAAAAAAAAAAAAAAACCCGAAGAAATACACAAAGTAACATTAAAGTAGGAAAACATGTTTAGGTAACATGTTTAGCTTATTAGGTAGGTGCCTCCCAGTAACGGTCATGCAGACAAGTGCAGGACAGACGGAAAGAGAGACTGAGTCCATGTCCTTTTCCAGATTGCAGAGCATGCATTTTGGGATTTCACGTAAATGTATTCCGTAAAGGTGTTTTGTATTAATAAATATCTAAAAACTAATTAAAAATAAATACTCTTCACATGATTTATCGTGTATTAGCAATACATAAAACAGCACTAGTAGAACGTGTAAGAAACAGTGAAAACAATACATTGCTATTTTTATCAACATATAAATAAGAAACGGATGAAAATACTTAGTTGTTAAAATATATATCTCAATTTTTGCAGGACACTAATACCGTAGAGGACTCCTAGTGTTGTATTACTAGTGGAATGGAAAAATTTTAATAATATTCATTTTATTTCATAAATAAATTAAAATGTTCAAAGTTCGTCTGAAAAATATGTTTGCAATTAAAAAAGCAATTTTATTCAATTTTGTACCCAACAAAGCTGGATTTGGTTGCATATCTTATAGAGAAGAATTGAAATTGCTGCTTCGAACGTACACGGTTATGGAATATATTTTGAAGAAAACGGTATTATTTTGTTAAAAGTATGTAAAGAAGATACTTTAACTATACAAGACATCTATTAGTGAAATTTATAATCAGTATAGCTTTAAAGTAAAAAAATAATAACAAACTTTAAGATAAAGAAATAAGTAAAGATGATGATACACCGAAGAACTTCTTTGAAGAATTTATTAAAAAAAATTAAATTACAGAAGAGAAAGGCTTTCAATATTTTACCATGGAATACACTTTTGAAAAAAAGAAGAAACTTTGAAAGAATTTTAGGCATTAAAGCTTCCCCATTTCTATTATATGTTATCGGCATTCAGAAGATACTTCAATTCATAACTATATAAGTTTGGTTTCAAAAATTTGTATAATAAAGAGAAAGAGCACCTTTTAATAGAATTGAATATTCAAGTCACCACAATAGAATATTTGAATCTTAAGTGTAAAAAATATTTTTACTAAACATCTATTTGCATAATTTATAGTGTAAAAGAACTTTCTAATGAAAATTAAAAGTGATTCACTTCTTCCTTATTATATGTAATTGATTTTTAAATGAAGTTCTGCCCTCACTTCTAGGTTTGAAAGAAATGGCAAAATTATGCTGCCTTTTATTGTGAAAAATATTTGGTTAGTTCTTCTACAACTATTTATACATTAAACGAAGCTAAAACTTCATTCCAATATTTAGAGGGTTGACTTACTATTATTTTATAGTGTAAAATGGATATGATTATTGAGTCATTTTCAAAACGATGGACAGTTTGGAGTCCTGACTTTATCCCTTAATTTTCATGTTAATAAAATTATCTTTTTGACATTGCAAAAGCATTTAGTAAGCCATTGTTTTACACTTAATTCATTGCATTCAGTACGTTTTTTCATGATCGTAAATAAATAATCCTTTATTTAGTTAGATAGTAACGAAAATTCCCTTGTCCTGTGACTAGAAAATTAACATTTCCTAAATATTTTTTGTACGCTTTCAAGCAGCTTTTTTACTTTTTGTACATCAAATTCTCCTATAAATCTCATGAGTGTTACCGCTCATGAAATTTACTTTTAACAGGCAACATTTAAGAGAAGGGGGTAACACTCATGATAAAAGACACCCAAATAATGAGCAAATCCATAGTTACAGAGATTGTATTACCTTTAACCCATACCATTATCAAAGATATATATTTTTTCATCCATATATATGTAATAAATTCACTTTTATTAAAAGTTGAAGAGTGAACACTGACACAAAGATGATGTTGGCAAAAATGAAATTTGTGTGTTTTGTTCAGGAAAGACTAATTCTCAAGACATGGTCCTCAAATAACTACATATTTTAGAATAATTAACTGCCAAAACTCTACAATAAATAATTTAATGCGTCCATCTCTCATAAGTGTTACTATAGCTAAAATGTAGCATTTCTATTAATAAACGTTTTCTTGAATCTTTAAAAATTGGTTTCAATAGTGAAAGTTTTTAGCTATTTATGGTAATCGCAATGAAATCATTTAACGTTTAATTTGATATGTTTTTATCGTAAACTTTACCCATTTTTTTTTTGGAAACAAAGTAACACTGATGGGAAAAACATTTTTAAAATACTTAAAATTTCATAAATAAATAAATATTTATACCATTTTGATTTAAAACTGAGTATTTAAGATAGTTTAATCAAGACCTTTAACATTCTTTATTATTTAGGAAAGAAAAGACAGAATGATATATATATATATATATATATATATATATATATATATATATATATATATATATATATATATATATATATATATATATATATATATATATATATATATACTTATTCTCTTACCTATTTTGCACTCAACGCATCAGATGAGCAATTAGACTCATTCTATAGTGTCATTATGGTTTATGAAAACATGGTGTTAATGGAAACTAATTCTAAAACCACACTTGCGGTAATTTGAAAAACTTAACTTGTTGGTGAGCAAAAACTAGGTAACGTATAAATTTTCTTATGCAGAGTGAACCATTAACCATAATGATTTTTTTTACAATGAGAAGATTCAAAGTTAGATAGATATAGTAAAAATACGCAAGGAAAAATCTTTGTAATTTATGAACTAGGAAGGCAGTAGTACCAAGTAATAATTGACATGTTTATTTTAATTAATTTAAGACACAAAGCAACATTTGCTGCATATTTACATATTAAAGTCGGATGTGAAAAAAATCACATATTTCACCCTGGCATAAAACCATCCATATGGAGGAGATCCTGAGTGCTCTGTGTCCGACTAACAATAAGTGAAAATAAGTGAAATAAGCGAAAATAAGCAATAGTGACGCTGAACACTTAGCGCCACTATTGTTTGAAGATGACTTTACGTAAAAATAATATTTCTTTAAATTTAGTCATCTTACATTTACTTTTTCAACAGATCTACGAATACAAAATAACTGGTTAACTTGCTTTGTGTAAGACTAATAAAAACATTCATTTATGAATTTCCCCTGCCCTGTTGTTTCTTTTGTGCTGTTTGTTTGTTTCCAATTGTCCCATACATTCTGTGCTTTGAGAGAAATTTAAGCAATTCAATTTTTTATTGTTCGTACTTTTTTGAGAGATGAAATTTTAATGTAAATATACTTTTGTGTGCATTTTACTTACATTCATTAATCTGTACTAATAATATAAAGCTGAAGAGTTTGTTTGTTTGAACGCGCTAATCTCAGGAGCTACTGGTTCGAATTGAAAAATTCTTTTTGTGTTGAACAGTCAATTTATCGAGGAAGGCTTAATAAGATCACGCTACGACTAATAGGAGTGAAGTAGCAATACATTGAAATTGAATCAATAATGATCCTGATTCATTTTTTGTTGCATCAACAGCTCGAACTTTTGTTGCCCGAATATCTCAGTCGGTAAAGCGCTGGGCCAGCAACCCTAGGGTCTCGGGTTCGAACCCGGCTGCAGGCAGGAAGATTTTAAGTATGTATTACCTGGCTTATTTAAAAAGTATATAATTTATAAATCAAGGGTTTTCAATGATATTTTATAGATTTTTTTTTCGATTTTCTTATTTTACGGAAAACATCGATGTGGATAAGGGTGTGTAATTTTTTCTATACATCATATTTATGTCTTAACGTGATGTATTTAAAATTGTTTTTAATAAAATTGTTATCTTATTAACGCGGGTGAAACTGCGAGGCACAGAAATGAATAAATGAAGGAAAGTATAAATGTTTCTCAATATTATTACGGACCCAGACAACGCTGGGTATGCATGCTAGTGTAAAATAAATGCACAATTTCATTTGTCGCATAATGTTTTTAAAAAATTATTTCAGATTACATTTGGACGACTCAGAGTGGAGGGGGGGGGGGTCATTCAGGTGACATATTGGGTATTGTTGCAGCAGAACTTCTCAAGTTTCTTAATCTTGTTGTCCATTGGGCGATTATTTACCTACATCAACAGCAAGGGGAAATATAAGAAGGGTCCCCATAGTCCCTGGGATAAAAATAAACACGTTGTGGTAATAGGAAACATGATTTTACTTGCTAACGGGCTCTCAAATTTTTTCGATTCGCGGTACCCTTTAAAAATTTGAATTTCCTCACGGCAGTTTAGCGTGTCTCTGTTATATGTATTGATTCTGTGGACGTTTTGCGACACCCCTAGTCTCTCTTTGCGGCACTCCAAGGTGCTGTGGCATCCACTTTGAGAACCCTTGTGCTAAAAAACTGCTATAAGGTGAAAATTTTCATACTCAGTTACTCTCAGAGAGTGTTGTCTCGTACACAATGCAGACAAATTTAATTCTCAATTGATCCAAAAGAAAGATCTAAAGTTGAAACGACAAATTATAATTCACTTTATCCAAACTCACCCTACACGAAATTATCAATGTTTTTTTTTTCCATTTTAGGAAATTCATATCAATTCGACGACATGCATTAACAATATTTTTCTCCTAATGCTGATCGTGATGTGCTAGGTCATATGTTCCCAAATGGGTGCTGAGAAATTTGCAAGATATCAATATCATGATATCAATGTATGTAATATAAGAATTACCGCCTATAGTGCCGTGGAAAATGCTAATTCTTCAAAGGGTACCGCGAATCGAAAAAGTTTTGCAATTCCTGTGCTATATCGATACATTTTACAAAGCATTTCCTTTGTGTCTCATTTGCACGCATAAGCTTTTCATTTGTTCAGACCGTGAAGTGATTCGGAAAAAATCATATTAAATGAACGTTGCCTTTTCTCTTTTATAAATGCAACTATTTTTTTAACATAGCGATAACTTTTTCCGAAACTGTACTATTTTTGCTTAAATGTGTAATTCTGCAGCTTAAAATCTTTATGATCAATTGGTATGCGTAAAAATGTTGAAACGAAAAACAAAAACTACTTCACATCATCTGATTCCAGTAGTTTCTTTATTAATGGATAAATTACTCGATAGTAATGTAAAAAAATAAGGAAAAAAAAATCAAATGATGACATGATGCAAGATACAATAACATTTTCAAGATAATAAAAGTTAACTGGATTTTTTTTAAGTTAGAATATATGTAACTTTAATGTGCCTACTTTGTTCTTAATTAATACGTGGTTTACGTTTACCGGTAAAATTGTTGTTTATTATTTACATTTGGTGTGCTTCATCTGTGCACGTATCCGTCACATATTCCATTAAATATTTACGTTTAACAGCATTATGATCGATTAATACAGGTTAAAATAAAACATTGAAAACTTCATGAAAATGTGCTATTATTAGTTTAGAAATGCGAAAGATATCATTTAACTAACGAACCAAATATAATCAAAGCAAATAATTTAAAAAAAAAACTTCAAATAATAACGATGATAAGAAGATTTTGCAGAATATCAATTTATTAAATTTACTCCAATATAACGTAGATATTCAACTATTTCCTTAACTTCCTTGGTGTGCTTCAATAATGTGTGCATCCGTCAAACATTCCAATGTAGTCATTGAAGGAACATTGACCTTTAGCAGATTTATGCAGGAAAGCAATTGCTATCAGTCACTCCTAGCATATGTGTGGACAAATCCGTTAATCCTGCAAATACTGTTACAGAGGATTTCTGTCCGGGCAAGATTGTTTCAATGGGTTTATATAGCTGCATTATCGGTTCTAGGGCTCTTTGTATGTTGTGTTCACTTGTCCGTTGAAATCATAGCGCAAATGCAACGTACATAGAAATTTAGAACTGCTATCATTTGAAGAGCATATGGAAGAAAGGCGAAATATCAATCTTTCCAGTTTTTGAGAAAATTACGTTTGATTAATAAAATCCCCAGCCTTCCTTTATTTTTAGTCACTTTTTGGGACATTTTCGGCTTGATCCTTCTCCTCTTTTACCTGTTTAAATTTTCTACTTATCTTACTCTACAAACACTCAGTGTTGTCACTCAATTGGAACAAAAAAGGGACATTTCGCCTTTCTCCCATGCTTCCTTTATTTATAAAAGTAGCTGCGTAGCGCGGCTTTGAACGGTCTACCTGTAAAATAAATGTTATGTCAAGTGACGGGTGTTCAACAATTAGTGTTCAATTATAGAAAAAAATACTGTAAAATTTCCCTTCAAAATAGTTATTTTTGAAGAAAGGCGGCAAATCAAAAATTCCCCAACAAATTGAGCGGAACTTTCCTGGTTATCTTCTGCTGGCAGTACAAAAGAACAAAAAAAGAAGATAAATTGCAAAGCAATAATCAAAATTAAACTTTTTCCTCGAAACAAAAACAAAATTTTATTTAGTCATAGTCGAGAAAAAAGAGGGGTAACCTTCTGAATGGTTTTATTCACGATAATTTAAAATGAGATCGCGCAAACGATCATTTTCCGATATGAAAATGATGTTCCATTAGGCTTAAAATAAACTTTTTTTTTTCTTCTGTGATTTTGCAGCCTTGTTTATTTCATGTAGAAAGAGCCATTTAATGCCATTTTCGAGCCCTAAAATTAAAATTCGATCGGTTCGGTACTTTTTTAGCATTTAAAAACCACCCTACTACCTTCTCAGGTGCCCAAGTACCTCCCTGCCAAATTTGGGCGAGATCCGACGTAAACTATGAATTTGTACAGGGAACATACACACATACACTACATTATCTGTTTTATTTATATAGATCAAAATAAATAAATGAGTCAGGAGACACCAGTTCTTTAACGCCAAGATTCTAAAAATAAAATTACATTGCTGTAAGCAATGTCGTTCTAAAATTACATAGATCCCACCATTGTCGTTTATTATTTCGTATTGCTCTGTTTTGGGATTTTTATTATTATTTTTATTTATTTATTTATTTATTTTTTCAAGATAGCTACAAGACTGCGTAACTCTGCAAATAAATACTGCCGCTTTCAGGTAAGCGGCAGTATCTGTAGAATTGAGTCTTCGAGATATTTGAAAAAACACGTTTCGGATTCAATACTAACAATAGTGAAACGTTAAAATTAGATTTTTTTCCAGCGGAAACTAAATAAACAAGCTTGTTAACGAATAATAACATAATAACGAATAAATACCTTTGTGCTAAAAATGAAATGAATCAATTAACCAACGTTTTGAAGCACAAAAATTGCAAATTACTGACAATAAAGCTAATGTTTTCTAGGTAATACTTCCCAAAGCTGATTTTTTTTCAATAAAAATACTTTAATTCTACGTTTTTAGTACTGACAGATTTTTGGCAGTATTTACACCTATACCTAAGAAAGGTATAGGGGACATTATCTTCTATTTTTCATTAACACAGCAAAAGTTTCTTATTGAGTTGCACAATATCCCGACTTAGCAAATTTGTCTTTTGGAAACTAGGCTCGTTTAGCTCTGCCCGGGTTTTCTGATACTTAATGACGGTATTTTTTGTTCAGTAAAAGTTAAAAAATGAGCTGATGTGTGCATCACAAGACTTCCTTTTACTCCAATTTAATGTCATTTTCTCATTATTGGCAGTTTTAATATAATTCAATAGTTTACTCTCTAAATATCACCAACAATGACCAAATTAAAACCAAATAAAAAAAAAAAAAATCGCCAAATTTGTCGCCAAGTTGGCGACAAAACTTGACGATCAAAAGACTGGCGATATATCGCCAAGTGTCCGCCAAATTATTACACCACTTGAGTTTACATTGAAATTAACAATGATTCCCCCCCCCCAAAGGGGCAAAAGACCCCCTTTGGACATACGAATGCAACCAAAAAGGAAGGTGCACAACTAGACCCCACTAGGAGTCTACGTACCAAATTTCAACTTTCTAGGACATTCAATCCTTGAGTTATGCGACATACATACACACATACGCACACACATACGTACATACAGACGTTACGAGAAAACACACTGTAATTAACTCGGGGTTCCTCAAAATGGATATTTCGGGTCTCTGTACGTTCCTAGGCACATATCAACGTGTGGTCGGGTTGAAATAAAAACTCAACATTCATTTGGGGCTGAGCAAAACGGAAATTAAGGCCAATTTTTGGGTGAAATTTTTTTCGCGAATACAATACTTCCTTTTTTGTAAAAGGAAGTAATAAGTGTACATACCGGTTTTATTAGTTGCAAAAAAGTGATTAAATCAATAAAAATCTATCAATTTCATCAGCTAAAATAATTGAAAGCATTGTTAAAAAATGCATTTTAAAATCAGCAGAATAATACTTAAAATGATATTAGCAACATGAAACATTTACGATGCATGACAAAGCTGGGCAATAATGGTGTAATGAATGGGCTGCATTGTTCAACTAATGGATAAGACTCATTGCTTGAAAAAGAACTTTTCAATCATCTGTACACAGAACAACGAAAGGTAAGTGCTTGAATAAAAAGTAAATATAAAGAATATATACAGAACCATGTTTTTTTTTCTAGCGAAAATTCTACATCGTTTTCAGAATATGACTAATGTTGAAAAAAAAATCTGGACAAAAGCCTGGAATAGTTTTTCGATTGACAAAGAAAATCCATTAGAGAGACAAAGAGAAGGATAATTCATGCAGTAACTGCGATAGCAAGCTTTGTTTGCTGACGGTAAGAAGAAAAGGAAAAAAAAAAATGTCCTCTTTGCATTTTTATGGTAATGTTGAAGGATATATAATGTCCATGAATATTGAACAAGCTGAAAGGTTTCTGATTTACAATGAAAGTATTTTTTGCATTTTACCTCTTACACAGATAACTTGAAACATGGGAGGTATGATCAGATTATTGCTTTGCTTTAGATAGTGTGTTTTTAAACTTATTGTGTATTAAATGATCACATAAGGTACATTTTTTGATGGCATGGTGATTTACATTGTTGTTTACGCTACGGGGATTATTATGATATGCATTGTCATTTATTATTTCTTATTGCATTGCTTTGGGAATTGTGGTTTTTTACAAGGAAACTACAAGACTGTATAATTCTGCAAATGAATACCACCGTGGGCAGGCAGACGGTAATATTTGAAGAAATGCGTTTTCGAGGTATTTGAAGAAACGCGTTTTAGATTCAATGCTAGCGATAGGGATATGTTGGAACTAGAATTTTTTGCGATGGAAACCAAATAAGCAAGTTTTTACAATAGAGATAACGTACAATAATGTAAAGACAAAAATGCAAAAAAAAAAAAAAAAAAAAAAGGAAATTTTCGGTTACTGTTGTTTACTTGCCCACGACAGCATCGTCCTGCGCTGCAAAGCAGTGGTTCTTAATCTGTGGTCAGGGGTCACTAATGGTTCACGAGCAACTGGTATGTATAACCGAACAGCTATAGTTGAAGCAACCTAACCAGTAAGCTGTGTAAAGGCTACGTAGTTCCTACGATATAAGAAACGTACAATAAATAATAAAAACGAAAAAAAAAGAAAAAAAAAACATGCGCTAAAATTTGTATTCGCACTCAATTCCGCTTTAAAATTCTGATATATTTTCGAAAGTATAGTAAAGTAAAAGTATAGGTAAACGCACAAGTAGTGGTCACAGTTAAGCATATTTTGTGCCTTTTTTAGACTGTGAGTTTACAATATTAATTCCAATTTTAAAACTTAATGAGCGTATTACAGCCCAACTGTTCCTTAATCCCTCCATTTTTTGAAAATGCCAGAATTTTAATTTTTTCAGTTATTTATCCATGTTTTCCCAAACTTCAAATTTCATCCATTCGTGGCCACTCCAAAATCTGAAATGCTCAATAGTGGCCATCTGACATCCCTAGAATTTACATTACTACTTTAAATTCAAGTAACTTATGAATAAAATTGATTCAATATGATAGTTACATAAGGTACCACTACATTAATCACATTTTTGTTGTACATTTTTTTCTTCAAAGTACATAAGTGCTTAGGATAAAATAAAAAGTTTTTAGTAGAAAATTTGTATTTATATTTTTTGTACGCTAATGTAAAAAATAAAGTAAAAGAAAATGTATATACTAACATGAGCATTATACATATAAACTTTAGTAAGTATAAACTGAATAATCACTATCACTTTAAAATCATTCATTATAAAATAGTAAGGAGAGCACACCATTCAATCTAATTTCAGGACATTTTGCTTCCTACAACTTTCTAAGGCACATCAATGGATTATAGGAAGTTGCTAGCATAAATTTTTAGTTCTAGGCAGGGTGTCCCGGGAAGGCAGGGGTAAAAAAGACAGGATGTCCGCGCACCAGGAAAGTCATGGATTTCGGCTATGATCGAAAATGGTCATAGAATGTTATGATTTTTGGCAAACAATGCCCAAAAATCATGGAAATTGATAATTGGTCATGGATTTTAAGTTCAAGAGCAAGCATATATTTTTTTAATTCTACGGATTAGATAAAACATATGCATCTTAGCCACTTTTTACGCTATTTCGCGTTAATCCCAGTTTTTCATACTTGCATCCGCTTCTTTACTACTCGCTCGTTTTTCTTTTCTATGTGATTTTTTCATTTGGACATTTATAATTATGTATTAAGCATTATTTTTAAACCTCTTTTTATGTCTAATTGTGTAGTTGAGGACTTTCAGACTTCTAGTTTTGCAGATCTCATTCAATGCGAAAATTTTAAGTCATCCGTGTTGATTCAAGAGACTCATAAAAATTATCATAAACTCTCAGCTGTGTCTTAAGTTAATGAATATTTTAGAAAATAAAATTGGTCTGAAGATATAATTACGGACGTTTTGGACATGGATAAAATACAGAAATCAGAAAATTTTCAAAATTCAAATTTTAAAACAGTCCGTAAATGTTATATATTTAACAAATTCGGAAAGTTTACAATATTTGTAACCTATCCATTTGGGTGGTAATCTTCTATTCTTTGGCTGAAAATGTCTGGAATATTTGGTAATATCTGGTAAATTATTTTTTAAGTATTTTAATTTAATATTTTATTTTTTCTGATTATTTATGTTTTTTATTATATTATAATTTTAGTAATTACAAAATTATTGCTAGTTACAGATATTTTAGAAAACTGCTAGTACTACAATGCTCGTATTTTGTTATTCGGTAAATTTTGAAGTTTTATTCGGTAAATTGATAATTTCCCCCTTCCCCAAAATTTGAATTTTGGGCACCCCTGACTATTGGCAGTCATGAATAAATAGGAATCAATAGATTATTAATCGCAAACTTACCGACATGATTTAAAGACTTTTAAGAGAAAAATTGTTGTTTAACTGTGTGTGACTTACTTCTAATAAGTTTTTTTACCTTAAGAAAATCTGTATTTTCAGGAAATGATAGCTTAAATCTAAGAAATAAAAAATTATCTGCTTTTATTAGAAAAAGGATTACCTCGATCAAGCATCATGCCCTCCAACCTCTATTTTTTTACCTGCTCAGCAGGCAAGTTGCAATAGGTTCTAGTTGAATTTTTTCCCTCTATATATACTAGCGCGACAAATTGCTGTCTCCCTCCGTTACATGCGCCCCTAGGCCAGGGCTTAAGATGGCCTGTTGGGTAATCCGGGTCTGTCCATATAAGAGGTAAACGTACTAGTAGTCGCCACAGAGAAGCATATTTTATGGCTTTTTTAAACTGTTGGCCTACAATATTAATTACCACATTTGAAAATCAATGAGCATACTAAACCCTACGCTTCCTTAATCGTCCCATTTTTAAAAATGCCAGAATGTCATTTTCTTCATTTTCCCCCAAACCTCACATTTGATCCATTAATGGCCTTCATGATCTTTGGCCATTGTATGTGAGTCGGTAGTGACCATATTGCTGTTTAGAAGTGGCCACCGGGTGACCAGACCACTACTAGGTCACACAGTAATACTATATCAGAAATGAGGCAGGTTATTATGTAAAAAGATTACAACCTATCACAAGGAAAATCGAGTTGATTTATGAGAAACCTTCCTGATTCAGTAGTGGCCACTTGGTGGCCAATTTTGAATTACCCAACTTTTTTGATACTAATAGTGACCAGATAAACTGTCAGCCAATAAAGCAACTATTTCGAATTGAAAACGTTCCAAACATGATCTTTCACATTTCATAATATGGTTATAGCTCTAAAAATATTATTTTTGAGTATTGTTATATTCATAATACAACAAAGTTTATATACCTCGTTATGGAGAAGCGTTAGAAGACAGCTGAAAAAACATGGACAATCCAGACGACCATACTGAATAGTTGATAATAATTTTCCATGACACTCTACCTACTTCTCCTTGAACTGCTCACTACAATATAGCCTGAGCTCTACCTCCTGAAAGTTTGAATCCATTGGCCTGGAATCCTTATTTTTCAAATGTAAACCTTAAAGTGGCTACTACTGAAACAGTAGCCACAACTCGTGCGTTTACCTTATCAACGGGAAGTTACATAATTAGGAAGAGATGTGGCATCATGTTTTCATCTTGAGAGTTTTCATTATGAACTGACTTTTTTTTCATTTAATATAACTAATTTTGCTCAAACTTATTGCATTTAGGTTTTGCGACAAAAATATATGCGATCCTAAAAAAGAGAATTAAAAAGAGGTTTTTACGTCATACATTTTAGTTTACACACTAATTAGTAAATACTCGTACTTACAAACAGTGTTTAACATTTAAACTAACATTAAGAAGAACTGAATGTCTAAATGTAAGCCAAATGGCATCATACAAATATTCCAGAGAGGTTAATTCTGGATTTCTTTCTCTAGACAAAAATAGTTAAAAGCAGTTTTCTGTAGGCGTAGATTTCAGTTCTTGTTCGATTCAATACCCAGTGGGAAAAATCCTTCTTTCAGATGCTGTAATGAGTTTAAATTGAACTACGTACAACGCGTCTTCTCTATCTGTTAACTTTGACTTTTAATGCAATGAACAAATTGAAAAAGTTCTCATTTATGTAGAGAAGAATTGTGTCGAGGGTTCGTATTTAGTTAATTAACCATATAAGCTGGAGTCTAGTGTTAAGAAACTTCGCTATTTTGTGTAATAAGTGTTGCAATGATCTGCGCTGAGAAAAATAGAAAAAAAAATCGGTATAACATTTCAAAAAAATTTTGTACATATTTTTTGATACAATTAACATTTCGTAGAACATTGATGGAAATATAGTTTTTAGTACAGAGTGCATCAAAAACTCAGACAAAGTTTGTATTATAAAATAGAGATGAATTTATTTCTTTGATGAGTGTGATGGTTTTTTTTTTTTTGTTTTTCCACCACTTTAATCAGAAATTATTTTATAGTTTATCTCTTAGTTAACGTACTGTTTTATGGTCCATTTACAATGTCAAGACAAAGTTCTGCAGTTTTAAGAGGATCTAGGACACATTTTGAAAAAAAGAAAAAAAAAAAACAACTTAGTATTTTTTTAGAGTTTCAAAATTTTTTGCGCTGATTCACCATTTATTTAATAAGCATAACATAAATATTATCATGATCATAAATCATAACATAAATATTAAAAAAAAATGTATTTATTTTTTTTAAGTGAGGTTGCTTTAAACCGCAATAAATTAAAATATTCTTGGACAATTTTCATTTTTTTTTTCAAAAAATAATGCAAAAATATTTAAGCTTACACGATGCACAGATAAACGGAAAATCGCAACTTTTGGACTTACGGTAGAATGGCTCTGAGGAACAGAAATGTTTTCAATTTTTAAAAGGAAATAAGTAAAGGTTTCAAAAGTAAGGTAACGAGAACTCTGACGGGTGTGCAGATTCTCTATATGAATAAAAATCACGCTGAAGGTAACGAAGAGGATAAAAGCGCTTAAACGGTATTGGTGGATGGAGGGTGGTGTCCACCAACAGGACAAAATGTCAGTTAGAAGATGGCTGCGTTGACGGAGGCATGTCCCGCTAATAAAGCTCTAGATTTGCCTTGCCTGTCGCTTACGGGATAAAATTTTATTGAAAATGGCTACCGAAGAATCAAGTCCTAGACGCCAAAACTGGCGATTATGAGTTTGTTTTTATTTAAAATAATATCGCACTACAACACGCTTTCAGTTCTACTTGAGCCCGTCTATATATATATATATATATATATATATATATATATATATATATATATATATATATATATATATATATATATATATATATATATATATATCCTTTAAGACCGAATATTTTTTTAAAAAAATAACAAAAAATTATTTAAAGTAACAAAATCAATATAATTATTCTACTTTTTACTTCTACTCGTATTTAAAAATGGTCCATTTTTTAAGATCGCAATTTTCCTACATCTGTATTATATTTCAAAATTTTAATAGATCCTTTTGTTGAATGCTTAAGTCCTTTCACCAATAAAATAGATCTAGTAACACTTTTTTATTTCTGAAGATATCATTGTCTTTTAATTTGTTCGTAAAATTATTAATACCGAATAGGATATTTATTTTTTGCACAGTTTTCATACTTTAATGAGAAATGATTACTTATTGTGCTAAAGTGGCTACCAATGTTTTGGGACTGTGGTAGCCAGTGGGTATTATTCAGAAGTCATAGTCAAGAGCGTTACACGGTATTGAAAGAAATAGTGTGATAAGTTTTTCGTGTTGTGAGGCATTGAACCACACTTCTTGTATAACGAATAACGAATAAATACCTTTGTGCTGAAAATTCAAAAAATCAGTAATCCAACGTCAGAAAGCACAAATATTTGCAAAATATTGCAGACACGTGTTTCGGTGTTACAAGGAACACCTTTTTCAATGCAAAGAAATGTGAGCTTCTGGATGAAAAGTCATCCGAGAAAAGCACCGCCGGGAGCACACTTCTTGTGCTCCCGACTTCACAAAAAGTGACTTCCATCTCTTTGGACCTATAAAAATATACTAGGAGTTCAAGTGGGGAAGAAATCATCGTCAAAAAATGTGAAAGCACATCAAGAAGGCTTGCTGAACCGTATTATCTTAATCCTTCCTAGTCGGTCACCTCCCAAGTCGAAAGTCGAATGTATTAATATAAAAACAGATGAAACTACCATTTGGTTAACTTTTAATCATCATCAAAAATTTTAAATTTATTTCAATGGAAAGGGGAAAGATCACTGTTCCCATTCGGGGCTCTGCTATGCCGTTATTTTGTATTTTCTGTTTTTCTTTTTTACTCTTGCACACTTCGTGCACATACAGCAAACTCCCGATTATCGGCGGTCGGATTATCTGCGGTTCGGATTGTCCGCGGGTCTTTTAAAATTTTTTTTTCTTCAATGGTGGTGACTTATGATTATGTTATTGTTTGTTTTTAGCTTTTTCATATATTTTTTACAATCAATGTTATTGTTTTTAGCTATAACTTTTCTGTATGTGTGAGTTTTGTTCCTATTTTTAGCTATTGTATACACCAGTTTCGATTTTCACCTATATTTCGGATTATCTGCGGTTTCGCTTATCCGCGGTTACCGTGCCAACCTAATCCGCGGATAATCGGGAGTTTACATGCAGCATTTGCAGCACAGAGTCTTATCTGTGCACGCTTTTTTGTTGTCTTGATAAGGACACTGGAATCCTAATAATGCCAATTATGGACTTATTGGGCTACAATCTAATTTTCTAGGTTTATCATAACACAGGAAAAATGATAGCACACAACAGCATTTTTCTCTTTGTAGAACAATTAACACCTTTTATCACGCTAGTGAACCTTGGAAAATAAAAATTTTACTGTAAAATACGATCGAGCAATTTTGACAAGATTCTTTTGTAATAGCTGTTGCTGCACCTTTGCATGCTAATAACAAACTGATTGTTGATAATATTTCTGCTGACGAAAAATAGGAATCTATTCTATGTTTTGCAATCCAACATCAAAAAATAGGAGATTGACCACATGGATTTATTTGGTGCATTCACCTCACTTATGATTAATTACTCATATTTTTATAGTTTTGTAGAATTTGAAGAAAAATCTTCGTCTAGTAGAGCAACCAGAAGGATGGTCATTTTTGGCAACTTATTTCAACACAGATAAAAATAGCGTTTCACAGAAACAGAAGAAAGAAACATATTTTTAACTCCGTTAACCGAAATTACAAAAAAACAAGTTTTATGCTATAGACAATGTGTTTTTTATTTCCTTTAACAATGTTTTCAGCAGTAGCATAATAAGCACTAATTTTTCTTTTCCCTTACGGCAGAAAACTATCACAAAAGGTGAAAATATAAGGTTACAGAAAAACTATATACTGGACGAAAACACGAAATAAATTGCTTTTTTGTTAGCATTGTTTAAAAATCGAAACCAATTAATGAGTAATTATACTGATGGAATTTTTAAAAAAACTTTTCATTTTTCTTTTTCAAGGTTATTGCTTTTGAAGAAATCCTTCTAAGTGTAATATTATACACTATCAGTACCCGCATGGCGTTGCTCGTTCTAAGAATTTAAAGGAAGTCCGTTGAATAAAACAATCCACGCCCTCTGACCCCCCATTCTGATGTGAAATGATCATTTTTCTTAACTAAAATGCGTAAACACCTTTTAAAAATACCCTATTAAAGTCTCTTTGAAATTTAAAACTATTAGCCAAAACACACAAAAAAAAAAAGATAGCCGCCTGTGGCGACCAGCTGGTTCGTCTTTCAATGCAAGAAGCCCCGAAGGAGGGGAGGGGCGTGGTGTACTCTCAATGCCCATTTCGTCGGTTAATAGCTAAAGGCCTATCCACTTTTATGTGAATGCGTTATTTTTTCAAAATCTGGCCGGGGGGAAGATACATTGATCACCTTTTGAAGTTCCGTAAATAGGGGGCCAATCTATTTCTTACTTTCTTACTGACCATCTACCTATATCGACCTCTACATATCTATCGATCTATCTATACGATCTATGCATATTTGCCTCTGATAGTAATTAACAATCTTTTTCTATGTATATAAAACAAAGATCATGCAAAAAACCGCGCGCTTTATTTATTTGATTAAAATAGCGCAAAAAAAAAAAAAAACCTATCTGTTCCCGTAATGTGTAAAAGATGAAACTCGCTGTTTTTATTAAATCAAATGCACACAAATATGTAACTTTAAATAGCAACAGTAAAATGTCAGGGGGGGAGACTAAAATTCCTAAATGGAATTAAAAAAAAAAAAAAGAAACGAAAGCAAGTGCTGCAAGTGGATCACGTAACTATGATGTTATTTCCATGACTTAAAGAAAACTTCGGCTATGCTTGGAAGTCGTGCCGTGCTCCGCATTAAAAAAATTGTAAAGTAATAACTATTGCGTAATTCTGAAAACATTTTTTTGAAGGTGAAATGGGTTTACTATTACATAGTTAAATTTAAGAAAAGAGGCCTTTTTACTCTTCGCGGGATAAGTTAAAAAAAAAATTAAATCCAGGAAAAAATGCAACACTTTTTTTTTTCAGAAATTCATAAGAAAACAGAAATTACTCGATCCACAAAAACATTTTTTTCGTACTTTAAAAAAAATTCCTACATTTTATTAGAAAATATATTTTTCTGGCTATAAGCTGTGATCTCTGGAGGTAAAAAGTACATTAAAAACTGTTAAAAATCGCATAAAACCATTGAATATTTTTTCTAATTAAAATATCAATGTAAATTACAGCCATTCCCAATAAAAGGACTACTCAACACAAAACATTTTTCAATTCGAACCAGTAGTTCCTGAGATTAGCGCGTTCTAACAAACAAACAAACTCTTCATCTTTATATTATTTTCACAGATTATAAATCATTTTCAAAAACGCTAAAATGTATAAAAGAATAATTTATTATATTTTTTTTTAAATTTATGGTGTGACATAATGTGAGAACCAGTAATATTTCAAGTTCATCTTTAATTAGCAAAATAAATGTTTTATTTCGTCAATTAGAGCCACTTAATTTTGATATGTTGTTAATTCATTTCAGTTTTTAGCGAGCATTCGATCGTTTTTAAAAACTTGCGACTTTTTCGGTTTTACTTACGTTTTGACCAATATGAAATTTGAGAAAATATAGAAATTGTGCAACTGCTTCTAGTATGCACGTTTTATTATTATACACGTCATTTACGCTAAAAAAGAGCAAGATAGAAATGAAGAGAATTTAAGATAATGAGTAAATGTTCTCTGAAATGTTAGGAAATATTACAGTTCCGATTTACGCGGAAGCTCTTGCTGCTTTTGCGCAATTTGTAAAAGTAGCGAGTCAGTAAAAAGTATTTGCTTGCTCCTGGTTACTTATTTTCTAAAGTATATTTTCAGAGCATCATCTAAGCCCTGTTTACATGATGCGTTTCTGTCACATTTGCACTACCGTAAACACGGGCTACTTTGGCCCTAGGGTTTTTCTTTGGCCCAAATGGAGACAAAGATACAACGTCCTCTGTCACCCTTCAGGGTGCAATTTTTTCAGCATATTTTGACAGATTCCACTACAGAGCATCCCCCAGCACTCAATTATGTATACCAAGCAGTTCTATAGCTCTGCTCAAGAAACAACACTAGTGGTTTTGCGTTCCTTGTGCATAAATGTGCATTCATAGCCTCTCAAACTTCTCCATGTAGAAGCAGTTCTACATCAGCTATGCGTTTTAAAAGTACTTATTTGTGAGCATTATTTAATATTCTATGCCGTAGTATATTTGTACTTCTCATTTCTGTTTAGGTTTTTTGTCAAAAATTTGACAACGACAACATATCTTTTAACCTAAAAATTACGACCTACTTTGACCCAGCTTAAAAACTTGAAAACATCCGCCAGAAAGATTATAAAAGTAAAGAATAGCTACAATTAAGACTCTAAACAGGAAAAACACAAGAAAAAACCTGGAACTCTCGCAATGGATAAAGATAGAGATTGCAGATTCAATTCGTCAAGGCTCAGTTACATGGCTTTCATTATGGAAAATGAAGAAGAATTAAAAGTTACAGGAGGTTAAAAAGAAGGTTTACCCACTTGCATCAACTTCTTACAAACATTGTTAAATTTGTTGGAATTTTTACGAAATTTTACTATTGTAGAATGGAATGAGCTCAAGTTTCCAAAGATAGCTGTTCATGCGAGAGAAGAATGGGCGTGTGTTGAAAACAATGGAACGAAACAAAAAGTTTTGATTTGATCGAAAATTTAGAAACTTTGTTTTACGAATGGTGTTATCTTAATAAAATTATTCAACTTCCAGACTGATGAAAAGATTACTATTCTCTGTCAGCAATTTCTTAGACGAAAACCAGGTATTCACACACATTTTTAATAAAAATTATTTTTTCTTAAAACAAATATGTGTGAGTCAAACTTCTTCTAAAATGTATTCAAAGATTAAATTAAGAGATATCTAGATGCGTAAAACAAGTTTTCACAGCTTGGAAATATGAATAGTTATAAAATTATATATAGAGAAAAGAATTAGAGAAGTTTCAAAATCTTGTCCAAAGTAACTCGCGTTTACATTATACGTATGTATTATCAATGATTAAAGCAAACGCGCTTTAGTGAAATAAAAACGAATTTGTGACAACGTTCACACGCTGACTTGCATTGATTTCAGCGCAAGTTCAAGCAAACTTCAAAGTAGCTTTCGGAAGTCGTTTACTGATGCATTGCAATTGCAGATATACACGAAACAGTTATAAATTCTCCTATAAACTCCACTGTTGAAAGCTACAGGGTGTTACAAAAATAACGATCCTTTCATATCAAAACCTTAATGGTATGATTTCTTTCACAAGATACTTCTTTAAAGCTCTCAGAAATTTCATTTCTGATGCTTGAATTCTGGATCGTGCATTGGCGTTGACAGTCAGATTCTTTCTTCCGTATAAAAATATTGGTGTTGCCATTACGTTATAAAATGTTATCCACGTGCAAAATCCAGTTAACAGTCAGCAAACTAACGAAGTCTATTGATATAATGTCCTTTGATCTCTAAATTTTGTGCAAGGGTTGAGAAAGCTTCCCTGGCGATCATTTAAAGGATGAGTTCCGTTCTATGGCAGAACAATGTTCTCTGTGCGCTGAAATGTAGGGTTCACATGTTAAACGTAATCAAACTTTAACGTAGATATGACACGTAGGTGGACATTTTCAAGTTTTGAGTAAAACACGTTTATAGGTAAGGTCCTACAGTCTTAAAAATTCAGGAAATTTTTATGGTAAATATTACTGTAAAATGGAGTGTTAACTGTACAGAAAAAAAATACAGTAATTTGTACCGAGAAAAATGAACGATTGCACCTCCAATTGATACATCACGTGACTTGCAGTGCGAAGCAGATATCACCGTATTTTCCTTACTCGATGCGTCCCAAGTCGTATGGTGGGCAGCAAAGCCGCCTACCAATTTAAAGGTGCCGAAATCGAACCAGCTCTTCGAATTTTGCATTTTTAAACTCTCGTTTATTCAACTGTAAACTTTAACAGTAAAATAGGATTTTACGGTAAAAGCTACTGGCAATATGGATGCCAGTAACGTTTACCGTAAAATTTCAAGATTATTTTTAAAAGTGTAGGTAGGCTTTCACTGAAACATTTTCTAAATCATGCTGTATTACATCGCCTACCAGGGCTACTAATACTATCTCTTGCCTCAAGGCAGATGAGAGGTTCAGCAACCATTTTTACTGTTTATCTCCAAAATTTAAATTTTGTCACTTACATCCTTATTCTTTTCACTGCCTCATATGTTCCTTGTTCTATGCATGAATCCGTTTTCTTCATAAATTACTCTGACAAGAAAAGTGATCGTTATTGTTAAACATTCTGTGCATTTAATGTAGTTATGATAAAGGCAAAACCTCATTTATGTATTTAAAACCCTTAAGTTTTAAATGACTATTTAAAACCAGTTGTAATTCAAATGAAGGGTATATGCGAAAAGTGTGGAGACTTACATGTTTTTGCGCTGTTAATATCTAGTGTATCTAACGTTATTTGTCAAACACCAACTTTTTGTTTAAGAGCCATTGTCTGTAAGAATCAGGCAGTTTAGGGCATTTGTGATTGTTGACATTTTTAATTTTCTTTATTTTTGCAAATTTTGTTCCTTATCATGAATGTAATGTTTGTGCAAAATATGAGCTTTGTCTGCCTTAACGTTTTTGGGAAATTATTTTTTTTAAATTAGAGGGCGTGGCACATTTTTGCTTGTTTTTCAAATTTGCAGATTTTAAAGTTCTTGTTGCTTTAAGCGCCCCTATAATGACATGGATTTTTAAATTCTATACTATTATATGATCTTCTTAGATACTATTACAGCTGTCAAATCGGTGTCACTACGAGGGCGACGGCCACAAACTCCGTTTAAAAATGACCGAAAATGAATTTTTTTACTACATTCAATGCCAATTTTCTCAAAGCGCCTTCATGATGACACCAACGTTTTTACATCAATTCCTAGCTACACTTGCATACATCAAAAATATGTAATAAAATTGGTGTCGCTATAAGGGCGCCAGAAGATATTGGAACTTTGATGTGATAAATTTCACAAAAATGCAATTGTTTAAAATCTAACTACTACTCTCGCCCTCATAGCAGAGATCTGAAACTAATCAAGTTTGTTAACCAACATGTTCGTCTAACATATGAAATAAAAAAATCGGTGTCACTCCTATTACTTTCGGAAATATAATCATTCGAAATTAGTATGTTATGGAGTTATTTATAAAAAGACTTTTCTAATTCCAATGGCTTTTTGCACGGTTTATTTTAAAATTTAATATAAAATTACAGTAGTGACACCTAAAATAATATGTTTCTAATGCTTTTTATAAAAAAAAAGCTTTATAAAAAGCATTAGAAACACAGTAAATCGATATTAGGTACAGATGGACGTATTGTGTAATGTGCATTACGGCTAAAATAGTCGTACTATATTTTTTCAACCATACTAATTTTTTATCTTATTTACATTAAAAATGCAACTATTTATAACATAATGTCTTAAATAGTGATGAACATAATGTATTATATAGCGAGCGACCATTCAGAATCTGAAACATAATTTGAGGATGATGTAGACTAAAACAAAGAAAACATAAAAAATCAAATCACCCAGTTTCAGAAAGACGGTCATCTCTCATTGATATCTGGTAATTTTGTAGCACTAAAGCTTGGGAAAACATGGTATCCCTGAGAAATAGTAGAAGTTGACCATTTGCAAGTAAAGGTCAAATGCATGGCAAGAAGGATTGGAATAAATAAATTTATTTCACCGGAAAAAAGGCGAGTAGAAGGTATGATATTCTAAACATATTAGGCACAATAGATTCACCTGTACCTATATAAAAACGAGCATTTTCTATTCAAGATAAAGACGCTCTTACTGCCCAAAGCTGATTATGTTAAACGTAGCTTCTTTGTATTAAATTAAAAACAAATATGGTCAAAACACTATCTGGGTGTGATAAGATTAAATTAACAAAATACATAAACAAACAAATAATATAATTTTAAAAAAAATAATAAATGGAAAAAATGCACCACAACATACTAACTTCAAATGATTATATTTCCAAAAGTAGTAGGAGTGACACTAATTTTATTAGTTTAAATGTTAGACAAACGTGTTGGTTGTCAAATTAGTTTCAGATCTCTGCTATGAGAGGGCTAGTTGTATTCAGATTAGCAAATGGTCAAATTCTACTAGTTCTCCGGAATACCATGTTTTCCCATGCTTTAGTGCTACAAAATTACCAGATATCAATAAGAGATGACCGTCTTTCTAAAACTGGGTGATTTGAATTTTTATGTTTTCTTTGTTTTAGTCTACATCATCCCCAAATTATGTTTCAGATTCTGAATGCTCGCTATATAATAAATTATGTTCATCACTATTTAAGACATTATGTTATGAATAGTTGCATTTTTAATGTAAATAAGATAAAAAATTAGTATGGTTGAAAAAATATAGTACGACTATTTTAGCCGTAATGCACATTACACAATACGTCCATCTGTACCTAATATCGATTTACTGTGTTACTAATGCTTTTTATAAAGCTTTTTTTTATAAAAAGCATTAGAAACATATTATTTTAGGTGTCACTACTGTAATTTTATATTAAACTTGAAAACAAACCATGCAAAAAGCCACGAATTAGAAAAGTCTTTTTTTAAATAACTCCATAACATACTAATTTCAAATGATTATATTTCCGAAAGTAATAGGAGTGACACCGATTTTTTTATTTCATATGTTAGACGAACATGTTGGTTAACAAACTTGATTAGGTTCAGATCTCTGCTATGAGGGCGAGAGTAGTAGTTAGATTTTAAACATTTGCATTTTTGTGAAATTTATCACATAAAAGTTCCAATATCTTCTGGCGCCCTTATAGTGACACCAATTTTATGACATATTTTTGATGTATGCAAGTGTAGCTAGGAATTGATGTAAAAACGTTGGTGCCATCATGAAGGCGCTTTGAGAAAATTGGCATTGAATGTAGTAAAAAAATTCATTTTCGGTCATTTTTAAACGGAGTTTGTGGCCGTCGCCCTCGTAGTGACACCGATTTGACAGCTGTAATAGTATCTAAGAAAATCATATAATAGTATAGAATTTAAAAATCCATGTCATTATAGGGGCGCTTAAAGCAACAAGAACTTTAAAATCTGCAAATTTGAAAAACAAGCAAAAATGTGCCACGCCCCCTAAATTAAAAAAAATAATTTCCTAAAAACGGTAAGACAGACAAATCTCATATTTTGCACAAACATTACATTCATGATAAGGAACAACGTTTGCAAAAATAAAGAAAATTATAAATGTCAACAATCACAACCTGCCTGATCCTTACAGACAATGGCTCTTAAAATGCATTTTTTTTTTCGAAAATAATGCAGTAATATAATCTGGACTTGTCATTGATGACGTTACATTCTAAGTCTATAATGAAAAACGCATTTTATTTCCCTCATAAAAGGCATGCAAAAACATTCTAAACAACATACGTTTCTATTTATTTAGATGATTTGTAGTAAATTGTGGTGATTAACAATGCTATGTTTTTTTATGTTTGAATGAACATTTTATGTGAAAAGGTTTTAATTATAAAAGCATATTCAAACACACACACATATTAAAGGGACTAAATTACAACTCCTACTACTACTACTACTTTACGAAAAACTTACTAAAAACTACTTTGATATATTCGAAAGTAGCAAAGCTTTGCATGTAGAGCATATTTTTGTGATATCCTCATATATATAATAGCCGAGGGACAAGTAACGCTACTGACGTCATCAACAATGCAATTTGCGCCACGGCATTGATAATATGTTGTAGTAATGATTAATATGCAGGGAAAGGCTTAATTGTGACAAGGCTTAACTGGATCTGGTAATTTACTGGTAACTCTGGTAAAAAGTGGTCGACAATGAACCCTATCTACTGGAGCTTAGGGTTAATCAACTGGAGTTAGGGTTAAAATGTCAACTATCAAAATATCACAAAAACAGATAATTGGTTCTTTCAAATGTAAAAGCAATTTTAACACGTCATGTCTTTACGGGCGATTTTCTAGTTAGTTACTTAATACGTGTATTAAGAAGGAAAAAAAACTAATGATTAAACATGTTACTTCAGGGTTGGAAACAAAATTTCAAAGATCAAAATGGTTTCTTTCGTTATTAGTAATAACAACAATGCAGTTTTAAAATAAAATGTTTTTTTTTTTTTCAATAAAAGAAAAACCTCGCCATTAAGTATTGTGTTTCAAGATATTCAAAGAAATACTCTTTGTGTTGTTACTATTGAGAAACTGAGTTGCATTTTCTTTCTAAAAATAGAAATCATTCAAATTCCAAACATCAGCGTTTAAATTTAGAATCTTAAAAGTTTTTTCCTCCTTTCATTTTGGAAAGTAACATAAGAAAATCAAAAGGTTTGGCGTAACAATAATCTTTTTAACGTTCATTCCTTCCGTTCCGTTTCCTCATATCTTTTTAAAAAGGCTAATTTCTGTAGTTTGTTCTATTATAATTTAGCAACAGCCATTTATCTCTGAATTAGGGGTCAAAAAATTACAAAATGTAAATTTTCAGAAAATTCCCATTTATGACTGAAAACAAAAAATCATGGAATTTATATATAAATACTCTGTTTTTTACTTCCTTTTGCAAAAAAGGGAAGTATTGTATTCGCGAAAAGAAATTTCACTCAAAATTCGGCCTTAATTTCCATTTGCTTTCCCCCGAGTTAATGTTGATTTTTTTTTTTTCAACCCAGCCTTACGCGGATAAGTGTCTAAGAACGTATAAACACCCGAAATATCCATTTTGACATTCCTCGAGTTATATACAACGACTTTTCTCGTGACGTCCGTATGTACGTCGCATAACTCAAGAACGGTATGCTCTAGAAAGTATAAATTTGGTACGTAGACTCCCAGTGGGGTCTAGTTAGCACCTCCCCTTTTGGTTGCTTTCGGATGTTTCTAAAGGGGTCTTTTCGCTCTTTGTGGAGGGGAAATCATTGTTAATTTCGATGTATACTCAGGTGGTGTTATAATTTGGCTGACACTTGGCGATATATCGCCAGTCCTTTGGTCGCCAAGTTTTGTCGCCAAATTAGAGACAAGTTTGGCATTTTTTTTTTTAAATCTGGTTTTTATTTGGCCACTGGTGGTGATATTTAGAGAGTAAACTATTGAATCACATTAAAATTGCCAATAATTGGAAAATGACATTAAAATTGGAGTAAAAGGAAGTCATGTGAGGCACACATCAGCTTGTTTTTTTTAGTTTCTAGGACTAAACAGCTCTTCTGTAATATTCAACACTGGCACTAAATTTCAGGCAATTATTTGAAGAACGTTTTAAGACATTACTTTTAACTTGGTGCAAAGTACAACTAAAATTGGTTTCGGAGAAAAATGCATTTAAAGATTTGAAAGAATTAAGTGCATGAAAAACTAGCCAGATTTTAAAGCACGAAAAATGAATTATATTTCAAAAAGTATTAACGAATTTCAAATTAGGATTGCCTTAATTAATATTCCTCAATTAAGTTCATTGAAATTTCATGGAAAAGCACACACTTCCAGTATCGATAGCCAACTTCCGGTCCGTTCTTGTTGATTTTACTTAGCGAAAAAACTGCAGTATGTTCCAAAATACTGTGAGTTTAAGCAAAAGGAAGGTATTTTTTAGAAAGAAGAAATTTCAAGCATTTAGAGTATGAAATTAAAAAAAAAATCGCCATTTTCATCAAAATTGGCGATTAATAGGTACTATAACTGGTGTAGAGTTACACGTAAGTTCTGGAAGATAACACCAGGGTAATGTAAATATATAACATTACGTTTCACGAATTTCTGTACAAGGTTGCCCCAGAATTTTCTGTATAAATACAGAGAAATAGTTCGAAAGGTTATACACATGAGCAACAATTAAGATTTCATCTGGCTTTCTTGGACAGTTACTCAATTTTAACTGTAAGTTAGTTCATACCTCAAGTTAACTATTCGATGGTTTAAATTATTCAAATATATTAAATGATCAAGTAATAATTTCCTTTTATATGTTATAAATTGATAATATAAAAATTAATTAATAGGTTGCAATACTTGAAATCTCGTTATAACAGAATATAACAAGCTGATGTTTGCCTCACATGATTTCCTTTTACTCCATGTCATTTCCCCATTTTTGGCAATTTTAATGTGATTTAATAGTTTACTCTCTAAATATCATCAAAAGTGGCCAAATTGAACAGATGTAAAAAAAAAAAAAAACCGCCAAATTTGTCACCAAGTTGGCGACAAAACGGCGACCAAAAGACTGGCGATATATCTGCAGTTGTCCGCCAAATTATAACACCACTTGAGTTCACATTGAAATTAACAATGATTTCCCCCCTCAAAAAAGGGGCAAAAGATCCCTTTAGAAACACCCGAATGCAACCAAAAGGAGAGGTGCACAAGTAGACTCCACTAGGAGTCTAAGTACTAAATTTTAACTTTCCAGGACATACCGTTCTTGAGTTATGCGACATACATACGTGCATCCTGACGTACGCACATACATAAATACGTACATACAGACGTCACCAGAAAATTCGTTGTAATTAACTCGGGAATCATCATTATGGATATTTCGCGTGTCTATACGTTCTTAGGCACTTATCCACGTGTGGTCGAATCGAAAAAAACTCAATATTCATTCGAGGGTGAGTAAAATGGAAATTAAGGTCGATTTTTGAATGAAAATTTTTTCGTGAATACAATACTTCCTTTTTTGTAAAAGGGAGTAAAAATAGCAATTTCATGCAAGAAACTCTTGTTTTTTCTCTTCTTTACACCTTTTGCTTTCAGCCATTCGTTGAACACTTGACGAAATAAGCGAAGATCAAAGATCTTTTTTCTTTGTTTTTCTGCTATGATCTTTGATTTCAAACGAAGATAAAAAATAAGTAATATAATCAAAAATAGATATATGAATTTCAGTTTAGGAGGAGCTGTTGTGAGCTGAAAATTTAAAAAATAAAATAAGCAAATTCGACCAAATTTCAAGCTTTCTTTTGAGCGATCCAAAAGGTAAAGACACATGCATAGTTGCAACGAACTAAGAACTCATTAATCTTCGCTGTAATTTAAAGTAGACATATTTGTGACAATATTAGACACCAAGTATACTGTCTAATTAGACTGTTTGAAAAGGATAAGTATTCAAGTCAATACTTTTGAAATTTACTTGTAATAAGTCTACATATAATGCGAAGTGAATTCAAAAAAAAAAACTTACACACACACACACACACACACACACAAACAAACACACTTCTTTGAATGTTTTGAGAGGTTAACAAATTTTAAATCAAGTAGAGCATCAAAGAAAAAAATATTAAAATGCCATCAAAATGTTTGAGAAAAGCACAGATTAATTAAAAAAGTATTGTTAAATGCGCCAGTGAGAAGCAAAGGGTTGTAAGTCGACAGTTTCAAGTTTTGAGTAAAACGCGTTTAAAGATAAGGTCCTAGGTAGGCTGCCATTGAAAAGTTTTTCTAAATCAAGATCCATAGCAACACCTAAAAGGGCGAATAGTATTATGTCTTGCCCCAAGACAGAGAAGAGTTAAACCTACCACTTGTACTGGTTCTCTCCCAATTTTTAATTTTGCCACTTACGTTCCTTTGTTTCTCACTGCCTCAAATGATCATTAAAAAAGTTTAGAATATAATTTGTTTTTTAAATAGCCAATTAAATTTACACAAAGAATGAACTTCATTAATGAAATAACAAATTGCTTCCCAAAGTGTCAAAGTACATAGAAACAGACACAAAATTTTTTTTTCGTTTTCTGAACATCGTTATTTCCAGTGTCTCAGTAGCTAATTTGACACTCGTGTTTTCTAAAGTTTATGCGTGAAAGAAATTTGAAACAAAGAATTTTTGTTAAATGCTTTCCAACATTTATTTTAATTCTTTGTATGATTGTTTGATTCACGAATCCAGATTCTTGAATGGAAATTGAAAACAAGTTAAATATTTAAAAACAGGCTGCCCTGTTAAGAAAAAAAAAAGCTTAGTTACTGAAAATATATTGAGTTTACTAGACTGATCCTATAAAAACATTCGATATATTTCTTTTACCACTGGTTTCATATTTTATTACTCATGGGAGAAACTAGGATTTTTAAAATAAGCTGAAGAGTCACGTTTCTTTTTAGTAAAATATATTATAATTTTAAATACAAATATTTATGTATTTCTTTTTAGTTTACGAGTTTAGTACCATCGGATTCTTTTCTTATGGCTTATAAACAAATGGTAAATGCTTAAATAAGAATTCGTTAGCTAATTTTAGAGCAGCTTTTTTCTCTCACGACTTAATTTAATGTATTATTATCAACGCACTAGTTTAAATGAAATGATAGACTCTTTTTTTTTTACAACTTGTAATGTAGACCTTCCTTTCTGTCTGAATATGTAAAACACTCATTACATTTCAAACTTGAATAAAGTCAAAATACTTTTTCACTAGTAATCATATCAGTCAGGATTCCTCTTAAAGAAAAAAAAATGGATGAGAAAATAGTACCCACTGTTAAAATTTGAGTGAAATTGTTAAAATTTCATAGAGATATTTAAAAACTTGATTTTATATAAGATTACAGCGATTAAAGACAAAACTTTCTTACCCCTATTTATATCATTATTCAATTTTATTAAAGGCTTCATATTCAGAATATGACAGAAAACTCTCTGTTACTTCTTAGCATTCACACATATTCCATTAATAAAAAAAGGGATTTGATAAAAATAAATCTAATAAACAAAGCAATACTTTCATGAAAATTATTCGTACTAATTTGTTCAGAGCTTTGTAAAGGTCATGTAAATCCCAAGATTGTCAAATTTTAATCTGGCTTTTTGCAGTTCACTCCTTTTCATCGGCGATTCGAAAACTCGCTTATGACTCTTACCTGGTGCAAAAGTACCTCCCAATGCAAGCAAGATCCAATGTTAATTTGTGGATTTCTATAGGAGACATACACACATATATACATATAGAATACATATTCTCTGAATATACTTACCACTAAATAACTTACTGAATATACCTGCCGAGATATTCGATATTCGAGTTGAACCGAACCATTGTTTCGGTCACTCGTCTGGTCAATGCTAATTCGGTATTGGCTACCAGTTTGTTTGGCACTCCGGGCTTCCTTAAGAGGTTCTCCACCTCCAGCTCAGTCACTCCTGTGCCGAGCTGATGAGTGCTAATAAGCACGAAACTGCAGTCCTCGGCTGGAATTGACTGAGCTGGCGGTGTATTTCATGTATTTTTGCATTGCCCTGGCTATATGGCGGTAACTTACTGAATACATATTCTCTGCTTTATTTATTTGTAATTATTTACTATCGAATTCTAGATCACTGAAAATCAGGTCATTAGCCAGCTCCAATACGTCTTCCCAATACAGTTCAAATATGTAAGAGCAGAGCATATATCAAGATGAGCAATGTTCATGATTTGTCCAGAATCACAAAAATTACAAACGCGATTTTGTGCATTGAAGTATTCCCGTCTCAATCACATTATGCAATCCTTGTGATAACAATTTGGAAACCTAAACCTTTTCAGCCAAGAGAAATTTTTGAGATTTTTTTACCAATATTAAATATTCTCTTTCATTTCATTCCAAACCTTTCTCTCATTTTAGAATAATTATTTCAACCAATACAATAAGCATATTGAAAGTATAAGAAGAAAGTAAGCGTTAAAACTAGTAGACCAAAATGGTATTTTGGCTTTTGGAAAAGCTGGTTGATTAAAACTTCTTATCAAACCACAGTTGCCATTAAACAAATGAGAAAAGCTTTAATTTTCATCATTGTAAGCATGTGATGATGAAAATTCTTAAGTGACTTACGTGACAACCACTAGTTATTTCAATTTTCCGTCTGCTGTCACACTGACAAGATAATTAGATATTATATTATTACCTGATCTAAATCGGAAGCTTTTAGTGAAAAATCTACACAATATGCATATACTTAGTTGTCTACCCAATAAGAGTGACGTCAACATTTACGGGGTTCTTCCTTTTCTTTCATATCTTTTTATGATTAATGTTCCAGGAAAAAAGAAATGAAAGTAATAATTTGCATTTCCGTTTTCTTAAAATACAGCTGGAAAATATTGTCAAAATAATTTAAGTATTTCAGTTCTTCACTTTTTTAAAAACATTTTAGTCGAATTCCATAATTTAAATCTGAATTAAATAATTTTTCAATTTTAATTTACGTCACTTGGTTTTCTAGAAGGTTTGAGCTAGCTGTTAGCAATTTGTGTAGCAATCTTAATGCTATGTCTGAACCATTACATCATAAATCAGTATAAATTTCTGAAAACAATATCTAATACAGACACTTAAAACTTTAGATAAAAGTTGATTCAGTATCTAGGGAAAAAATGAGTCGGGGAATGCCAGGCATGGTAAAATTACGAAGCAATGTTAAACAGTAAAGTATTTTATCTTACTGAAACGCCATCTGTATTGTAATATTTTTTAAATGTAAGTAAATGTTCAAAATCATTCCACTATTTATACTAACCGTTTTAAGTCTTTTCACAGTTCTGTAAATTTCTCTAAATTTTGACTTAATGATAATCAAAATGTAAATCTATCTTCTTTTAGCATTTTTAAAACCTAATCACTCTTATAAAATCTAGCTGTAAGGATTACAACAAGCAGACAGAGTGGTGTAGTGGTTAGACGCTGACCTCTTACGCCTAAAAGCTCAGATTTGAACCTGACTCCAGTCGGTGGATTTTCAAGATGCAGAAAGTGGATTACTCTTGGCAAAATTAAATTCCTATCTCAGTTTGACCCCTGATGTCTCCATCTGGTGGAAAACTTGACGTCAAAATTCTCGTGATAAAAGCACCAGCCGATAGGGGTACCACCTGAAAGACTGGACGCTTTACCGGAGGGATCGCTCTATTAAGAAAAAAATACACAAAATTTATAGTGTACTTCAAATAAAGCTTTGACGACACATTTTATCAAAGATTTCCCTTAAAATGTAACTAGTACACTTTATGAATATTCCTTTTTTTTCTTTTAGGATATAAAAAAGAAAAAATAAACAATAGGTATAATGGACCGGTTTTCAAAAGTAATATATGATAAAAAAAATACTTACGAATAGCGAAAATATTATGCAAAAGACTTTTATCGAAAAAAAAAATAGAAAAGAGCATTGAATTCTTTGAAATGAATATTTTTTTTTTCAAAACCATGTGGTGCATTTTTCTTTTTGAAGCATTATGCGAATGAGTATCATTAATTATTTCAAGGCATGAAATGCTTTTAGTGAAATTTATACCAGGCTCTTTCTCTTATTCGCGTGTCCTTCGGATACAATGATGGATGAATTTTGCTTACAATAAGAGCTTTCTCATTAAAGAGATATCACACACCCTGGAGGTGTGAGCAATTGTATATAATAATGTGAAGATAATTTTTGTTCTGCTGTTATCAGTCATGAAAAATGATAGAGCTGAAGTAAACTTAACTATTTGGTAATTGTTGTCACTTTTAATGAGATTGTTGTTTTTAGAACTGAAATACATCAAAGTAATTCTGAAGAACCTAAACAATAATTATCTACACAATAAAGAAAAAAAATAAAAAAAATGAATTTGTTTCAGAAAAATTTGAGTTTTTTCAACCATCAACGATTGCAATCATGTTTTTAAACTTTTTTTAGGGGCGGGGGGGGGGGGGGTTATGATCTATATTGATTAATCTATGTTTCTAATAGTAATCTTGTATAAATTTCGGTTATCTTTTCCGATTTTTTTTTGCACTGAATTACGAGATGGACACTTACTTATCAATCATTGTACATCCAAATTTACACAATATTACATGAAGGAAATATAAAAAAAAAAGAATTTCCAGTCAATAAAAAATATAAGCAATTGTAATATTAAAAAATTAAATGAAGCTAATAATTTTTTTTAATTAAAAATAACTATATATTTTAAAGATTTTTTAAAAAAAATGTTTTCGTGATCGATATTGATTACTTTCTGTTTCTAAAAGTCATTTTGCATAAATTTCGGTTATCTAGTTTGTATAATAGTAACATATAACTCCAATATCAAGGGTTTAATGATTATTACAAAACTTTTACTTTGCATTAATTTTACGAATTGCAATTCAAATTTTATTAAAGTAAGAACTATACGTATGACTCATTTTTTTTACGATTTGATTATCACATTTTCACTAGTAACATTAGTGGAACCAAATAACATTACATTGCATACTAATTATAAATAAACACTTATAAATGAACTTTTAATTAGAAATTAGGAAAAAAACATCTATAGCTTTTGTTCTAGTGATTTGAAAAATGTTCTTTGGGTCTATTCGGGTTGTTAAATAAATATTTAGTCCTTTCTTTAGAAAGTAAACGATGAAATGAAAATTGTGTGTCTCTAAAATTAATATATAAGGCTCTGGAATGATTTATTTGTTACATCATAACTATATTCTTAAAACAATATTTAAATGCAGAAAAGTAAATATTTGCACTAGTTTTATTGAAAACGTCTTATTACATTAAAATATTTTTTGTGAGAGCAATTCATCCCTTAGGGTTTAAACTCTCTTCATCAAGTTAACAGCGTAAAACAAGATGAAACATTCAAATTATAGATTTGTACCGATTTTCTAAATTTTGTATTGGAATAAAGTGGAAGTGAAAGCGAAAATATTTTCGAAAAACCGACACATGTTATGAATAACTTTAACTATTTAAAGTATTTTTTGCTGTAAATTGAAAAAAAAGAAAGAAAACAATGTGCTTGACTGTTCCACTTAATAAAATAACACAATCGGAGTTTGAAAATGAAAGAATTGAAAAATCTTAAAACGACATTTTTATAGGTTGTTTTCTATAGAAAACGGAATACACTCAAACCTGCATTTGTGCCGTGGATAGGGACCGCATAAAAAAGTTCGTTTTAAAGGGAATTTTAAAAATAATTTTGACAACTAAATCTCAATATGATTAACAATTCCCTACATCGCAAAAAAAAAAGGTTATTAGACAATTACGTTAACATTGGAACTAACTTCAGAAGCAAATTATTTTAAAATAAAAAAAGAACCGACTTCAAAAAACAAGAGAGAACTAAAATGTAAAAAATAATTGGTCATACTTAAATACGATTTCCTACACGTATAAATCAAATTTACAATTATTCAATTCCAGTACAAAAATTAAAAAAAACTAAACATAATTATAAAATAAACACTAATTTTAATTACTATAGGATGAATTATTTTAATAACTAAATAATTAAATACGATCTCTTCATTTTTAATAACCATTTGAAGTCGGGGCCTTCTATAAACTACTACCTAACGTAACTGAAAACCCACCAAATCCTGAGTTAAACACTAATATAACAAAAAGCGAAAGTCTTTAAAAACTAAACCTACTCAGTTACGTTAGGTAGTAGTTTATAGGAGGCCCCAGACTTCAAATGGTTATTAAAAATTAAGAGATCGTATATAGTTATTTAGGTATTGAAATAATTCATCGTGCTGTAATTAAGATCAGTATTTATTTTATTATTGGGTGTCTAGTTTGGTTGATTTTTGTACTGGAGTTGTAAAATGAATTTGACTTATACGTTTATGCAAGAAATCGTATGTATGACCAATTATTTTATACTTTTTAGTTCCTCTTTGTTTTTTAAAGTCGGTTCTTTTTTTATTTAAAAATAATTTATTTTTTGCTTTTTAGTGATGTAAATATAAAATAAGTACGTTGAATAGAGTATGTAGTACACTCCTTATGCACATCTAGAGTGAGAAAGCGTCTAGCACAGGAGTCTGAAAACAGCTAAGGTGAGCAAAATCGAGAAAGAAATAACGCACAGCGTCTCGGAGACTTCCGAAGACTGAAGAAAGGCTTTTTCAATTGCGCAATGATTTACAAAGAAAACTGCCTTTATGATGAGTTTGACTTAATCAAAGTATACGTTCCGAAATAAATTCACGAGTTACTAAAAAACAACAGAAATCGCTTTAACTTTGCTCATATAATTTGAAGAGTTTTCTTGATTTTTCAAGGATCCAATCTTCAGATACTGACCTAAAGACCATGAGATCACCTGGGAATTATATACCTTTTCAATCGAAAAAAAAAAGAATTTTCTAAATTGGTCTATGCGTATTTGAGTTTACGGGGAACATACATAAAAAGATTCCAACGAATTGAGAACGTCTTATCTGAAGTCGGTTAAAAAAAGAAAAAATCTTAACACGCATAACATTTTATACGGTTGGCACTAAAAACTGAACTTTGTTCCTCTCCAGGATTTATTTGTTCGGTAATTTAATTAGAACCACTTAAACGTCAATGGTTTTCCTAACTATTTTATACTTCAGAATAATACGTGTCACGTCACTCGTGAAAAAGTCACATTTTTCTTTACTTGTCCACGTTATAGATCAACACCACACTAGAAACAGAATATCTACTGTGATGTTGTACATATGCAGATCAAAATACTACTAAAGCAATGATATTAAATGAATTTCCTGTTTGCTTTAGATGAGTCTTTATTCAAAATTTGCAATATGACAACTAATGATTAATACAGGGAAAATATTTAGGGGTGGGGGGTACTCCACCGAAGCAAGAGCCCCCTAAAGAGGAAAATACCTTTGTTTTATGGGCACTTTCTTTAACAATGGATTTTATATTTAATCGTTTAATATTGATATTAAATGAAGTTTATTGTTTTTTGCCCATAACTTTTTTCTAAAGAACAAATATGGTGAAGCAATGGTTTGGGACCTAAATTAGATCACTCCTATCCATTAAACAAAAAAAAAAAAAAAAAAAAAAAACCCGTAAAAATCGTTTCACTAAGTGAGACGCTATGAATTTACAAACAACAAAGCACGAGTATGAAATTTGAAGAGTTCCCTCAATTTTCTCCAGTTTCCCTTATACCGGACTTGAAGATCATTAGACGACCGGGAGAAGTATATCTTTTCAAACAGAAAAAGAATTTTCGTAATCGGTCTAGGCGTCTTCTAATAACCGGGGAGCATATTGCATAAAAAAGTTCCAATGAAGTCTGTTAATCAGTATTGCCATAACTGTAAATTAAACTGACGGCATCATGAAATATTAAATCTAGAATACTTGTCAAACTTCAAAAATCGGACACAATTACGATATATTTATTAAGGAATATAAAGTTAATCGTCGGAGGGAGGGGAGGGGAATTTTTGTCTTCCATATCCCTAGAACACTAAATACATTTCAAAACTGATATATTAAAAAAAAGCCTTTAATGACTAAATGAAGTTATTTATTAGCAAAACATTTTTCAGATTAAAGTAATTAGTTCAACTATTTTCGTAGCAAAATACAGTTAATTTACTGATTTACTACGTGAGTAATAAATTTAGTTAAAATTAACAGGCGGTTCCTTAAAATCAAGCATCTCGATGCGTGAAAATTAAATATTGTCACTACAATATTGTTCAAGACAAGATTCCTCCGTCGAAAAAATGCACCGTTCACGCCAAAACCACGTGACCTGTGACGTTTCGCGTAGCTGACGAAAGCTGGTTTAGCCACAACGTATGAAAATTAAACCTTCTTAGATTTCTCCAGGACCCCTCATCAGAGCCAGACAAAATTAACATGGGACCATCTGGAAAGTATACCCTTCCAAACAAAAACGAATTTTTCAAATCGGTCCAGTATTCTTGGAACAATACGAAAACATACATAAAAAGCCGCAAGACGAAATCATAACCTCCTTTTTTGAAGTCGGTTAACAAGTACATTCAAATTATGGGATAATAGTTAAAACATTTACGATGCTTTCTAAGGACATATCAAATTTTCCTTAAGGAAAAAAAAATGCTTTTAATAAAAAATGCTTTTGATAAAAAAGGTTTTTTTTATTAAAAGCAAATTTTTGAAAAGCTAAAGTTATATTTTAAAATTTAAATTTCATATGTTACATTTTTTAAAAATATTATATATTCCATGAATTTTTTAAATCACGTTTGTGTTGAAAATTATCTTTCTAAGATGCTGTTTGTTAATTTTACTGCAAAATGTCACGCAAAAATGAGAGTTATAATACTCTAAAACATTTTATTAAGTACACCCGCAGAAAACTGAATTGAATTTGTTCAATCAGCCAAATCTCGTTTTTAATAAAATATGTTGAAGCCATTTAAGGGGTGTGTGATTTTTTACGTCAATGAAATGTTTGCTTGATTTTTTTCAATGATTGGATGCGGGAGATTAAAAGCTTCAAGGAAATTACGCCATTCTTTATTTTTATATCAACACAATTTCGTAACACGATCTCCGAGGATTAAGATATGTGAAACTGCGTTATTGAAATGCTCATTTTGCAAATGGTATTCTGGTACCTAGTAATTGAAAAAATAATCTTGGACGTTGATAGACGGAAGAGATATTAATTTAAGTTTTCTTTGAAATTATATTAGGCGATAGAATCAGTTTTCTGAAAAGAAATAGCTTTTGAAGTGACAGGTTGAAAATAAGGTAAATAAAGCAAACATCCTGTGGTCATTAAGGCAATGGATAACCTGCAGATCTTTTAAGTTTGATAATTGAAATTTTCTGTAGTATTAAATTGAAAAAACTAACGCTGTAAAAAACGCTTGCGCGTTTTTCATTGCGTACTAGTGCTTTTTTTTTTCATTTTTATCATTTAATGTTTCGGTACCCTTTTTCATAGCAATCAAATCCTAGATTTTTCGTATTTCATATCATCCAGGTTATTTCATTATTCATTGAATATTAAAAATAATAATAAACATTGACATGTTGTTCTCAGCTGGAAAATATAATAGACTAGCTGTATCTCATGATGTTACACGACCTAACTCAAAAAAAAAAAAAAGCGATGTCAAACGTCAAATAGGCAACAGTCAGATCTAAACAAACACTCCTATTTTAGTAAGGGCATTAGTCCCAAAAATGAACATTCAAACAAGGGCATTAGTTAAAAAAAATAACCATTCAAATCAGGACAACATTTCTAAAATAAGACATATATATACTATTGAGTAATTAAATAAAACCTTTAAAAATTGAGTTACATCTTTACTGCCTTCTTTGTATGTAGAATAATGTCAGAAATAGTTGTGAAGGAGTTGATGGTGTGTGTTCTGACTAGAACATGTGATTTGAGATGTAGTTGTGGTTGTTATAGGTGCATGCTTATTTCATAACTCTGATGTTTTTACAGTAATCAAATTGATGTTCTTTCCGTTGAGCATTATTACTTTAAAATTTAACAATTCCATCTGTATTAAGAATAAGTACCTGTTTCATTAGTATGATTCGATTTCAAGTAAAATTAAGTGGGGGCAGAGGGATGTAATATAGGGTAGACACAATGTTGAGCAAAATAAGCAATGTATATGGGGGCGAAACAAGTATTTTTATCCTTCTGAAAAGAAATAATGTAAAAGTGAAAGAGAAGATGAAAATGATGCTATGTCTGCTCTCTCTCTCTCTTGCGCAAACTCATCTTCAAAGATAAGGGCGAGTAGGAACAAAAGTATCTTAATTACGCTCGTATAAACTACACTAGTAATAAAAAAAATTATACAAAAGCAAATAGTTAAATTATGAAATGCAGTTATTTTCTATCCTTTTTCTGGTGCCCCATAATCGAAGGTATTCCGCGTAAGCAATCTTGTTCCTGATTTAAAAAAAAAAATAAAATAAAATTCATGGCTGAAACATATTGTTTTTAGTATTTAGATTTATAGGACTCGAACTCTAAAACTCTAAATTTTATTTTACACTACATTTTTATATTTTTTCTTAATCATATCCTTTGTAAATGACAAAAACAATAATTATTCCTCATTTCTAGTGCTTTTATCATACTAAAATTGTCTTACACTAAAATTAAGTTGAGCTATGCTTTATCAAGAAGGACAGATTTGAAGTTGAAAATTCTCCTCATGTGAGAACAAGGGGCTGTGATAGCCCGATCGGTAGAGTGTCGGATTCGGGGCCGGAGGGTCCTGGGTTCGAACCTCGATGGTCGAAGACCCACCGTCGTCATTAAAGGGGACTGGGCGACGTTAAAAATGCTCGGGGTCTCAATGTCCTCCAAGTGAAACGATACCTCTGGGGGTGCTAGCACCAGGTAGCTATTAGCTCCTGGACTAGTTCTAAATTCTCATTAACTGTTCGATCCGGTGATGGTGCTGCCATCTATCGGTTTATAAAATAATGGAGGCAAGACACTTAGTATGCAGTCCTCGACATAAATACAGTTGTAGTCAGTTGTGACTCTGAATAGGAATAGGAATGTGAGAACAAAAAAAGTTAACTTCTAAAAACGGAAAATTATCATGAATGCTCCTTAATATTAAAATATTTTTGTACGACAACTGAAAGAGAACAAAAAATTTTTTGTTCTCTTTCAATTTATTAATTTGAAAATGTTATAAAATTACATTAAAAAATACTGACAAGGATAAGAAAATGGACAGACGCGTAGGTGTTCTAGTTTTGATGCGTAGGTGATGAAGTATAAACGGAAAATAACAAGATACTTGAAAGGAAAACTATTTTTTTTTCTGCTTTATTAATGTGGTTTCATGCGAAAATTTGGTAATAATTTCTTCTAAATTGCTGCTTTCTATTATGTTTTTAAACCATGCTCTCTTTTTTAATATTTTGATTAATCCACCACTATTCTGGTTTATTTTAAGGATGATGAATATGTTTTTACTTGTTATAGTTATAAGTTTTATTTGAAGTCTTTTCTTCAAAATAATTAAGATAATTTTGAAGTTTACTGTTTCATAAACTAGGATTTTTTTAGATCAAAAATATGTTTAACTTTGTAAAAATAAAAATTTTAATGTACATTTACTTTTATGCTCTATTTTTGGAAACAGTTGCGTTTTGTTTATTTTTTTTAAATATCGTTTATTTTTTTTTAAATATCATTTCAAAATAATATTGAGAAATTTGTTTTCTTTAAAAAAATTTTCTCCACCCATGAAACTAAAACAAAAATATGAAATGCAACATACGCTATAAAACTATAGTCTTGTGAGAGTGCGTGTGTGTTTGTGTGTGGGGGTATGTGTTTGTGTGTAGGGGTTATGTGTATGTGTGTGTAGGCATGTGTGTTTGTGTGCTGGCATAAGTGTGTGGGTAGTTGTGTGTATGAATGTATGTGGGGGGGGGGTATGTGTGTGTGTGTAGGCATATGTGTTTGTGTCTGTGTGCAGTCATGAATGTGTGGGTAGTTGTGTGTATGTGTGTGTGCATGTTTTTGTGTGTGTATGTGTTTGTATGTGTGTATGTGTGTAAGTGTATGTGTGTGTATGTGTTTGTATGTGTGTATGTGTATGTGTGTGTAGGTGTATGTGTGTAAGTGTATGTGTGTATGTATTTGTGTGTATGTGAATGTATTTGTGTGTATGTGTTTGTGTGTATGTGTGCGGGTGTTTGTGTAGTTGTGTATGTATGCGCGTGTGTGTAGGACATGGATGCATCCTGGAGACGGTATTCGTTAGAGGTGCAGCATTGTGAGGAGCCCGTCGACGGTGATGGTGCGGAGGGTGGCGGTGGGAAAAATCAAAGGAACGTCAAAAACAGTCAAATGAGAACAATAAGCAATCGTGATTGCTCAAAAAAAAAAAAAAAAAAACTACTTGGTAGAAATATAGAATAAACTTAATCTATATAAATAAAACAAAGAATATATTTGTACATTTGTGTAAATATAAATGTGTGTGTATGTATGTATATTCCCTACACAAATCCACAGTTCACGCCGGATGTCGACCAAATCTGGCAGGGATGCACTTGGGCACCTGGGAAGGAACGTAATGATTTTCAAACGCCAAAAGAGAACCGAATTGTTCGAATTTTAGTTTTTGATCTCGGAAATAGCATTTTTCTAATAGGAGGCGAAAAAATTCTCACAAAAATTGAAAGAAAACATCCATTGTGATACTTAATTTTTTTGCATCAAATAAAATTTGTTCCAATGTTCCAAGGTATCAGAATGATTTAAAACTGCTTTTAAGAAACAAATTTGATGTTAAAATGGAGGTAAGCCTTCAATTAGAAATTCATTGTTGATCACGGTCACACTCAACAATGCTCTTATTAAAATTTGAAGCGTGAAAAAAATCATTGAGAAGAAAACTCTTGTCACCTTTTTTTCTCGAATATGAAGAAATAAAAGTTCTGGCTTTTGTTTTGCGGCTTTTACTGTGTAATCAGGAGAGATTTTCTCAGATTAAAGATTTTCTCTTTTGCTTACTTTTTCGCAATTTGTCGGGAACTTTTAAAGTTTTTTTTTTTTTTTTTAAATCAGGTCTGATTGTTGAACACACGCCACTTGACATAACTTTTATTTTCGAGGAAGTCCGTACAAAGCACAGGGCGATGCAGCTAGCGTTGAATAAAGCAAGAACTATTTAGAATTGTTCATACTGAATACAAATCATTAGAATCACAAAATTTTGTGTTATGTATTAGGTTTTCTGCTTTTGTACATTATACTAAATTTGTATATTTGGAACGTAGATAATTTTCGGCAAGAGAAATAACGTGTAACGTACCTAAAAACATTTTCACTTTTATTTTTTAACTTCTCCGTTGACATCCAGTAAAATTGCAATAAGGTTTTAAGGACCCCCCCCCCCAAAAAAAAAAACCAGATTACGTAAAATTATATAAAGCGTATTGACAAGAAAGTTGAAATAGTTTGTGAGTGATGTCGTTAAACGCTGTTAAGCATTGCTCCGCAGTCAATACTAATGTGTTAAGACAGAGGATGAAAAATTTACATGTTGTTCCTTTTGTTACCTTAATATATTGTTTCTTAATACAGAGTGTTCTGAAATAGACTGACTGTTTTCAAAAATTTATAACAGAAAAACTTTTGATGGTAATACAAAAAAAAAAAAAAAAATCTTTCAGAAAATTCATGTGGTGGGTCGTAAGTTTTGTCCTACAGAGTTTCAAATTTTAGTTAAAGAATTTTTAAATAGATGGCGGGCGATTAAGACCGTATGACCGTAAATCAACGAAGAAAAAAAAAACATCATAGTTTTCGAAAAATGATTTTTATAAACAAAATTATACAACAATATTTTCAAAATGTCTACCACCGATTGCAACCACATGACGCAATCGGAGGAAAAATCGGTGAATTTCAATCCTTCTTTTTTGACTTAAAGTCTTACTATCTGCAGCACCGTTAAAAATAATAATAAAAAAAAACTGAAATTTTGAACAATGGGGAAAAAAATTTACTGTTCACCACATCAGTTTTTTGCAAGAATTTGTCTTTTACTATTAAGTGTTTTCCCATTATAAATTTTTGAAATCAGTCAGTCTATTTCACTACACCTTGTAGCTAAATATGTTAACAATTCAAATTCTTAATTTATCTTTGCCTTTTAGTACAATAAATTGTTGAGGTTTGCTATGCATTAAAAAGTTAAATTTACAATTATAATTTTATGTAATATTACGAAGCTCAGTTGAATTTATGCACTTATTAGGCATTTATATAAAGATTTCGTACGTTATTCATCAGAATAACATATTTTTTACTATCTTATACTTTTGGACGCATTTTTTTGAAATCGATTCATCATTGCACTTGACGTAACCTTTTCTCAAGCACTAACCTTCCATAAACTTCTGAACTGAATCACTTAAGGATCAATTGATTTCCTATAATGTATTGCTACTTTAGGACACAGGTTTTTTGCATTAAGAGGGCAAGAAATCATGTTTCTCCAAAAGGTCTATTATTCTTCACTGAACTGATGGTACCTGGTATTAATAGTTCCCTTTTAGTCTACTTTCTCGTAAAACTAACAAATATTATCACGGAAGGAGGCTTAATGCATCGTAAAAACATTAAGAAACTCCCTCATAAATGATTAAAGTAATAAAATACAATGAAATATTCAGTAATTTCAAAATAGGGTATTGAGGTGGAGGAAGAACTTGTCTGTCGGTCAAGTTGTTTCTCGTAATAATTTTTGTGCAATTCGCAACTCCAGAGCTCGAACACGCTACCTTGTGGCGATTAATAATACTAAAGAAAAAGGTAAAACATTCCATTCCACGTGTTAACTTTGGGGTAAATTACAGGCTTCAGACAGTTTGTGGTGTAATTTAATTTCAGAAGAATAGAAAAGAAAGCGTCCCACAAACACGATGAAAAATTACTGTCATTCACTAAGCGTCAAAGCAAGTTATAAGTTACGGCTTGTGTTTGTTTTACCTTTTTCATCCGCCATTAAACAGTAGCTGCATCGCCCCCTATGGTTTATTGGATTTGCGAATTAGCCCTATACAAATGAATACTGAAATGAAATGAAATTTACTGAAAAGAATAAATGCTACTAGGGCTGTTTCCATGGACACTTTCGTCCCCGGAAAAAGCCTGCTTTTCACCGCAAATATTGAGCATGAGACTGAAAATATATATTAAAATCAAATGTCTCGAGCTGTATCATATTTAGCTGAGATGATGAATGAAGATGAAACAGTTAAACTCGATAATGTCAAAATCACATCTAAGATGTGAAACTTGAAGTGAGATCGCGACATATTAAATTAAAAACATATTTAGACACACTGCAGTGTGTCAGCCAAGTTCGGAAATCAGGCGACACATATGCCAGTGCGTATCTTACACGAACCATTTCAAGCTACTTTTGACTCCCTCATTTCTCAAAAACTATTAAATCTACGTGCTTGAAATTTTGTATGTCTAATAGAGCTGCCTAGCAGACCTATAATCCTAAATTTCATAAATGTACCTCTTATAGTTATGGAATTATTACTATCTGAAAAGTGTCATTTTTTACACTCACTCACCAAAATGTTTACGAACTTCTAAGTGTCTCACATACTTGAAATTTGGCATAAAGATAGATTTTCATGCATATGTAAAGGGAAAAATCTAAAAAGTCAAAAAAACTACATTAAAATAGCAAAAAACTACGCTATTTTTTATGAGCATCACGGCGTAATCACTTCACCGCGCGATTGCAAAATATTTCCCCAAATAAATCAATACAAATGGGCTCGTCAAACGTTGCCAAAACAAGGTTGTTGAAGTTTTAAACTAACAATTTAATTTCTATCCAAAATGAGGCTTGAAACAATACTTTAAGTTTTGCTAAAATGAAAAATGATCCATCAAATAATTAAAATTGCAAATCTAGAGCGAAGCCTTTAAAATCAAAAATAATTGGCTTTAAAATTTTATAAAAACTTTAGATCTCAATTAAATGCAAACTTTTACACGAGGAGCAAAAATGGCAGCAATAATTTCAACAACTGAGAAATATTTTCGAAATTTCTGCGTATTTTACGATCTACGTTATGATAATCACCCCGAACAATCAAGAAACTCCAGACAGATTTTGAGATGGGTCTTAACAATTTTCCTAATTGTCGACAAATTTGAAGAAGACAAAGACCAGGAGCTAATGTACGTTGGCCTTGCTGATAAATGGGAAAACAGATGATTATTACCCAAAATTGGCTATCGCGCCAAGTCCCCAGTTATCAGAATATCTTCATAACTTCTAATAAAAAGAAACCATCAACCAGTTAAACCGCAACCAGTGCACCGTAACAGCAAGGGAAAAAAAGGAAATCATGTATTTGTAATATATGCTTTTGCATTTATAAAAAATGTCTAAATTAGAACATAACCTTTGATTTAGCTTTTCAAAAAGTAATGATATCCCAACAAAACATAAATGTGGAAAAGAAGCCAAGTTTGGTTTAAATGAGGTGCGGGAAAGACGGTGTCACCGACAAAAAAAATCTAAACAGTTACCAAGTTCCATAGCAGTTCCTCATAGAAGTTGAATTTTCCCATGTTCTTCAATTCATTTAGAAAGCAATTTTTTACTTTCTTTGATATTGGATTTAAATTTGGAAAGTTTGAAAAAAAAATAGTGATAACTAAAACTTGCCGCAAGTTTAAAATCCATTATCAAAGCAAGTAAAAAAAATTTTTTCTAAATGAATTGAAGAACATGGGAAAATCCAATTTCTATGAGGAACTGCTACGGAACTTGGTAACTGTTTAGATCTGAACTTTTTTGTCGGTGATACCGTCTTTCCAGCACCTCATTTCAACCAAACTTGGCTTCTTTTTTACATTTATGTTTTGTTGGGATCGTTGCTTTCTTGATTATCCAGTCAGATAAGATTGACATCACTGGGATTACTTGATAGCGTGGATTGTGCTAATGGTAGGTTCACTGTAAGATGTTGCTCACACATTGCTGCGATCATATATTTCCTGTCTCATGCTCGATATTTGGCAAAAATAGTAAAGCCTGCCAAAATATTGAATCGTCTGTTCATTGATGAAAATGTCAGTGTCCTTGTGAATGAAGAGAGTGACGAAGACTAACCTAACTTAAAAAATCATCATAATTGTTGAATATCTAATGCCAATTATTTAATATAATTGTGTTAAATGGTGTCTAAATTATAATAAAGTTACTTTAATACTCGAAATTTTTGTCCTTATTGGATCAAGACTGAAACATTATTCCCAATAGCATGGATAAACTATATAATCGTCTTTATGTACAATTTAGCATTGAATAATATTTATTTAAAAACTCTTTAATTATTTTTTCTACATTTCTAACAACTTTATGAAGAATATTTCTTAGTTTTCTAATGGTTTTATGTTTTTTCTTTGATGAATTAGAATTTTCGAAATAAAATGAAAAAAAAAAAAAAATAAGCAGACGCTTTTTTACTGACTTAAGTCAAATGAATTTTTCGGCAATAAAAATATATAAATATGTCTAAACACGAAATTAGGAAAAAAATTATAATTTTTTTTTTCGTATTGTTCCATCACTTCAAAAAATTCTTAAAAAAATCCTGAGTGTAGAGGAGTATAGAAAACATTTTTCGACAAAATTTGGTGAGCGACACTTTTCAGAAAAGCATTGAAAAAATATTTAAATTTTATTTCCGTTATCAAAAGTCGACTTTTCTATAACACTTTTTCATGTATTTTATTCCTAAGAATAAGGGAAAAAGTTACCATTCAATAATTTTAAAATTTACTATGAAAAAAAATTTAAATCGAAAAAACAAGTTTTTTTTTAAAAAAACTCGAAGGCCGTTTGAGATAAAGAGCTGAAAATTTGGCTAAATTATGTTTGTTCGACCCCAAAATGATCCCCCATATGCGAGTCAAAATAGTCGCAATCGCAGATTTAACATAAAAACCCGGCTACGGTCTTTCCCCTTTTTGTAAAGCAAAAATTTACCGCAAAAAAAAAATAAATAAAAAATATATTATTTCAAGTTTTATCATGAAATGAAAGGTTATTTCTTTACGCACTGTAATTTTCAATACAACTTACCAATTTGTTCATTTTGAAAATGCTCCGTCATCTTAACTACTTCACTTTGCCCCACATTTCCCTGCTTTCAAAAAAATCCTACCTAGCGTAAACAAAACTACGGAAAGTCAATTAATAACTGTAAAGTAATAAAATAAAAGCGAATCAATTCCTTTTTAGATAAAAAGGTCTTCTCTTTAAACGAATGCCTAGAGAAAATTCACTAAATTTCAATTAATTAAAATACTGACAACATTGAGGCAACAGTTAATTGCTCTCATACCAAAGAAATGTACAAACGTAATTTGTATCACAAAAGCTAGAAAGGGTTTCAAGCTTTTTTCTTTTTCTTTCTTTCTTTCTTTCTTTTTTTTTTGTGTTTGTTTTAACATTTCCTTAACAGTTTCATGACTGCTATTATTTCAGGTTCTTTCAAAAGTGTAAGTAATATTATAGTGTAAGTTATGAACTGTAATATGTGTAACATTTCTGTTAAAACATTTATCTGGGTATTCAGTATTAAAAAAAGGGAAAAAAAGTGAGTATATTTTAGCAGCAGATCATGTCAACAAAAGAAAATAAATGAATCAACAAAGAAGTAAAGGAAGGAAAAAAAACAAATAAACTTTGTGCTACAATACGATTCAATTGAAAACCGAACGTAAATCAAGCACAGATTCTCAAGAAAATACAATATATATAGCTATTTCAAGGCTACATTGGAGCCTTTTCAGCAGTGCGAAAAACTCAGCACAGTACCAAAAGGTTGTGAGAGAACTGAAAATCAGCCATAGGGTTGGTTGTCGTCGTTGATTGGTTGGTCGTCGTTTCTTGTCATGAATTGCTTTTGGTTAACCCATTTGATCTAAACTATGGTTGATGTTCCGTTCTCTCACGACCTTTTAGTTATTTAGTGGTTGTTTTGCACTGATAAAGATGCTCCATTGTAGCCTTGAAATCGCTATATGCTGTATTTCCTTGAGAATTTGTGCTTTATTCACGTTGGTTTTTCAATAAAATCAAGTAAGGGACTGATTGAATCAAAAACACCCAATCAAATCAGTAAACAAACACAAATATCTATAAAAACAATGTATCACTTTCGAGAATGAAAAAAAAAATGACTTAACTTCGTGATGAAAGCTGTGCTTAAATTATTGCCTTTTTAAATTTTTATTTGATAGGGTATACCGGGGCATTTTTTTCAATGAATTTTCTAATTTTTATGTTTTAACTTTGGTAATTTTAGACATTGTGGTTTTATGAAACAGTTAATGAAGTCAAAATTTGTATATTTAGTTATTGCTCAGCTAGTGTTTTAACAGTAAAAAAAAATTTTTTGAGTCCAAGTCAGTTGCTTAAACTTACCCCAAACACGGAGCAGGTTTACGCATATTAAAAATGATAACAACGAATAAGTGAAATAGTATTTAACCAAACTTAGTGTTTTATTTATCTTAAAACATTTTAAAAATAAGAAAATCACAAATAGTTTATTCAAGAATATTTTATAGGCTAAACTAAAACCACAGTTCTTACTGCTAATTAAAAACAGAAACTATTTAGTCATCTTCTTCATCACTGTTAGATTTTACAAATAAAATAAAGTACTTATTTTCGCATTCTTGTCATGGGACTGCGTCTTGACATCTAAGACATTGAACCCTGTCTTGTCCTTTTTTGTACAGGTTGTGTGCTTTCAAACAATAGATGCAAGCACAATTTTCCACTTCGTTAACAGAATCGTTCACCAATTTCCTTTTTACAGTGTGTACAAACTTTTTCCCTGTTGCAGATTTCGGTTTCATAACTTTTTCTTTGATATTTTCTATTTCTGCTTCAATAGAAACTTGTACATTTTTAAGTAACTTCACTTTTTTTTGTGTTCTGCCTATTATGTTTTTTTCTTTGTAGCTTTAAACTGTTCTTGCCTGAAGGCTTCTGTACTCGGAGTATCAGTTAGGATTGTGGGCATCCTCTTTTTTTCCTTTCCTTATTCCTGAGCTTTGGTCCAACTTTTTCAAATGGTCTCATTTGGGGTAGTTCAAATGTTACGAGGAAGGACTACTGGGAGAAATACTTGGATTACCGATAAGCCTTTTCATTATTTTGACTTCTAACGTGGTTCTGGAAGTGTTTTGAATAAAATGTCTCACCATCTTCAAAATAAAGAAAATGTAATACAGGATAAATAGTGTATAAAGTTAAAGTTGAACAGGCACGAAGACAACAGAATATGATTGAGAGTTGTACAATACAAATCTGTCATTTAATCAAAAAGGAATGGATCTTCAAAACTAAATAACCTAAAAATATAAAGGTTCGAGACTGTACAGAGCAAAAAAAAAAAAAAATCCGGGACCCGTTTAGAAGTAAAACAGAGTAGTAAGTTATAGTAAGAACGTACGTAAATGTGCCCGATGAAAATGCGTAAGCGTTCCCCGTCGGCAAATTTGGATTTATTTTTAATTTGAAACAAAATTTAATAACGTTTCTATTCATACAAATAAAATTCTCAAAAAAGGATAAAATCCTACTAATATTTATGTATTTATTTGTTCTTAACTATTATTTATTCATAATAAGCTTCAAAACGTTCAACACACAATTTACCCAACTTGGTAGAAAACAGATTTTCCAATCTGCTTGCTAAACTGAAGCTCTACTGTTGCCCAAAAACTTGTAGGAATATTTGCTAAGGAGCAGCATCTATCTGGTATGACCGTTAGCTCTCCAGTTATATCTCGTTTTGGAAAAGGCACTGCGTAAACGGCCCCATGCGTAAATGTGCTCCGGTCTACCCTACATTTAGTTTTTGAGGAAGTGAAAAAATAAATTTCAAAAGCATATAAATACTTCGCAGCTGTCAACACAGGCAGAGGTGAAATAATTACCAAAAAATGGTTTGTCCTCAGTTTTGCGACTTTTCGAATTGCTTCCCCCCTTTAATGTATCAAAAGGTATGATTAAAACTTTAAATCAGGGGGAGGGGGTAAATGAAATGTCGGCGAAACTGGGAAAACACCCGAAAATAACCCCAGGCATGTATAAGGGTGTATATAAGGTTATACCAGGCAAACACCCAGGTATATATAAGATTTTGTTAAAGATTTTTTTTCCATAATAGTCGTACGACTAGAGAATATGATGTGAAATAAATAAGAACAGGAACTTTGTACATACAACATCTTCACGGATTTCAAAAATGAACAGCTCAGAAGACTAAACGCAATTCCGAACGGTTAAGAAGTAAAGGGGGTGGGGGTATAATATACATATTCGATTAAAAAAAATGCAACTACACAATAGCTTAAACTTGGCTAGAAGATTGGGAAAAAAATATCTCAGTTCAGAAAATTAAAAAAAAAATAAATAAATAAAAGTAGGATAAGAACCAAACTCAAGTGAGGATAACTATTTCAATTAGAGTTTTGACGTCTGGAAAACAGCCTTAAATTTAATAATACTGTAAAAGTTTTTCCTAAGAAAGGAAAAACTTGTTTTTCTTCTTCTTAAAATACATGTTTTTCCTATTATGTGTCAACACTAATAAAGTCAATTTTTTTTTTTTTAAATAGTTATGAATAGAAAACACTTTTGATAATCGAAATCTCTGCATTAAAAAATTGTTAAGTGAATGTTATTTTCAACGTTGAAGAGTTTCTCATTCCTACTAAAACGTTTTTCTTTCCCCCTTCGCTTCGCCATGTCTTTGATGGGTTGACATTTTCTTTTTTTTTTCCGATGAAAAAAGAAAACTTACTTAAAAAAAAACGTTTTTGTTTACACGTTGAAGAAGTAAAAGGGAAAAAAATGTCTTGTAGCCATAATTTCATGAACTGTTTTTCCTAATATTTTTTCGGTCAGTCAGTTTATAGTCTAGTAAGAAGGGAAGAGCGTAAGAGAAAGCTTAATGCATCTTTAAAACATTCCACAAAAAAGTCATAATTAATAAAATAATTTAAAAAATATCGAAAAATTAAATAAAAAACATAAGATAGAGTTTTGAGATGAGAGGAAAATGTGTGTTTGTCGGTCTGTCTGCCCCCCCCCCCCCCAATAGCTTTTGAGTGAATCGTCCGATTGGAACAAACTTGTTTTGTTCGAAAGACCTCAGCGAGGATTTAATTTTAAACAGTTAAAATAACTTTACATTTGCACCTATAGGAAAAAATGAAGAAAATTAAATCTTTAATTGAACGACAGATTTGCTTCTAACAAGCTTTGCTGAAAAAAACTCTAGACGAAAAACATGTACAGAATATATCTTTTTGGTTTTGGACAATATTTGTTCAGTTTTAAAAAGGTAAAAAAAAACCCTTAGCATTAGCGCCTTTGGGGAAATTTAATTTCAATATTTATTTCCAACTAATGGGCAGATTTATTTGAAGCAAACTTAGTCAAAAAAGATCTTAATGAGGGACACGAACACAAAATATTTTTTTGAATTAGCTATTTTAAGGGTATTTCGAACAATTCAAGTTGTTTTGACATTCACGAAAATGCGAAAAAATATTGCGCCCGTGCCAGACACTGGCTACTGTTAACTTTTGCCCGCCTCAGACGCGGGCATGTGTACATTGACTGGTAACTTTCTCCCGTGTCAGACACGGGCATGTGCAAACTTACTGGTAATTTTCGCCTGTATTAGACACTGGCATGTGCAATTTTACCGGCAGCTTTCCTCGTGTCAGACTTGGACATGTGCAAATTTCTCAGTAACTTTCACACCAGGCACGTGAAAATCCGTTAATTGTGTTAGTGGTATGTGAAAAGAACCAAATATACCTTATGTTCGGTGCTTTCGCATAAGTAATATTTAATTCTCGCAGTTTTTTTTTTTTTTTTAATAAAGTCAGCTCTCAGAATTTGCGGAGTTTCGCAAAAAGTTATCTTTACTTTTCGTCTTTCCGAAGCATTGACTTTTGCTCTTTCTAAAGCATCAGAATAAGACAACTTTGTGACGACGACACAACCAGTTTATTGGAAAATACTGCCCCTACTTTCGCATTTTAAACATAACTTCTTCTTCTGGAATACTTTTCAGCTCCAGACATAACAGTACTTCATGTAAAATTATTGTTGTCAGGCAGTTATTGCTTTGGTAGGCAAATCAAGTACCATTATAGATACTTTAGTAGTCACAAACATGAAGATTTTTTTCTTACTAGGTTTTTCTCCTTTTAAGTTTGCATAAGCAAAAGGAAAAAAACTGTTTTTTGATTAATTAAAACCGAAAACAAAAATTAAAAAAATATTTTAACCATACGCTTTAGAAAAAAAAATATAATGGTTCATCTGCCGCACATGTATCTAATTTTGAGGAGTGCAGATCGTTAGCATCATTGCTTTTTTTAAATAAACGTGTGATGTATGTTAACTCATTAAGTTTGAAGAGAAAATTTGTTGACCGGAATTTAACGATAGACAAGAGTTTCATAATTGATTCTTCCGGGACACCGCTTAATCCACCAATAAACCCAAAGCACTCATTTTTGAAATGATGTTTCGAAACCTAATGCTATTTCGTAATCTCTTGTAACTACTGGGAACTGAAAACGCATTTATAGCTCATTTCAGTTATGGGAGGCTAAAGTCATTATTGGATAATTCTTGTTTTAGTTGTTTGTTCAATTTAAAAATAACATAATTTATAAGAACTGGATGGTACTACTTACTGCTCATTTATAATTAAAGATCGAAATTCGGATAAATTTTACTTTGGATTTATTTTTCACTTCGGATAAATTTGAACCAGAAACACACATTAGTGATCCGTTTGTAGAGTTTTTAATGGTTCAGTTGCTTGCTGTGTTTTTAAAGTTTACACTACAATAGATGTATCAATATGTTATTATTAGTATTCTGAAGGCAAATAATGGTATTCATTCGACAATTCAACCTATGCATTAAATTACTTGCTGTAAAAATTTACTGTATATTTTTTCTTTTAATTGAAAGTTGGAAGAATAGAATAATAATGGTACGAAAAAATTCTGGCGGGTACTCGAAAAGTTTTATTCAGTTAAAACTGTTTATTTCCATTCGTAATGAGCAATTTAGGACCGCTAAATATATTAATTTGCTTTTTAAGTTATTCCAGCAATTTATAGAACTCATTACATAACAAAATTATCTTCCCTTGTATAATATTTGTTTCAAGCGATAAATGCATATCTGTAATACAAATGTTTGCTTGGAAATGACATTTCGTTGCTTTGCTTTTTACCAGGGCTTTTCAAATTTTACAGATGTATAAAATATTTTAATAAATATGGGATTTTTAATTCAATAAGTTACCGCCGGGCTGATGAGTGCTAATAAGCACGAAACTGCAGTCCTCGGTTGGAATTGACTGAACTGGCGGTGTATTTTATGTATTTCTGCCCTAGCCCTGGCTACAGGGCTGTAACTTACTGAATATACCTGCCTTGCCTTCAAAATTCGAGTTGAACCGAACCATTGTTTCGGTCACCCATCTGGTCAGTGCTGATTCTGAGTTAGCTACTTGTTTGTTTGGCACTCTAGGCTTCCTTAAGAGGTTTTACACCTCAGGCTCATTCACTCCTATGCCGGGCTGATGAGTGCTAATAAGCACGAAACTGCAGTCCTCGGCTGGAATTGACTGAGCTGGCGGTGTATTTCATATATGGGATTTTTAAGTTGATTTTAAATACGGAATTACGTCCAAAAGACAAATGGTTGAGTAATGGCTTAGCGAAGGATTTTGGGTGATTATAGCAGTTATATATGTACAAAATATACAACAACTTTACGAAAATTAGAATAAGCACTGCTTGCTTTTTAAAGCTACTTTAAAAATATCTGTTTTTTACGGGATATTTACAAGTTTCAGGAAAAGAATTTGAGATCATTACCTTCACAGAATTTAAGTTTATGATTTTAGTACTTTTTTTGAGCAATCACATTGCTTATTGTTCTCATTTGACACTGCTTTGAATTCCTATGATTTTATTTCCCCATCGCTTCCATCTGCAGCACCACCGTCGACCGGCCTCACGATGCTGCTCCTCTGGCGAAAACCGTCACCAGGTTACGTCAATATCCCACACACACACACACACACACACACACACACACACACACACACGCATACATACACACACACATACATATACACACACACCAACACACACACCGACACAAATACACACACTCATGCCTGCACACAGACACTAACACACACGCCTACATACACATACACACACACACACACACATTCGTGATTGCGAAAAACAAAATTTGAATTCCAGATGCCAAAATTTAAATTAATTTTTATTTTATTTTTTTATTTTATTTTATTTTTATTTATTTATTTTTTTGTAGTACATTGACTAGCATATCAAATTGCTTAGAAGCTCAGGGTGTCCCAGAATTTCTCCTATACATTTGGAGGGGAGGTAGAAACCACGTTGCCAAAAAATGGAAATTATGATCACAAACACTATGCTGAGATGTTACTTGCACACAAAGTCTAACACCGAAAGATTTGAAACAGGTAAAAATACGATAAGTGCTGCATAGCATAGTGCCATCTATGGGGAAATAGGTTTAATAATCCTCTAGCCCATCTATTTCTCCTACAAGGGAACTCAGACGGGTGTTAAAAATAGAAGAACGTGAGACGGTTTTACACTAAGGCTCAGCGTTTAAGAGCAGCTTACAGCATTTGTTGAAAATACCGGCTTGCAGCTGTAATCCATTCTTCGAAATGAAAACACACAGATCGTCGCAACAACAAATCAGGCTGACAAGTTCCTATGCATCGCTGCGTATTCATTACTACGCGAGTATTTGTGTGCATTAGCGTGCCAGCATTGCTCTTGAGGCCATATGTTTATGCTTTGAGTTACGATTTATCATGCTTATGTGTGTAAGTCTACAGGTTGTTTATTTGATCGATTCAAAACAGTTTACTCTTGGAGTTGAATCGTACTGCATAAGTAATTACGCATTTAGAAGAAAGCGATGTGTGTCCAATTAAGAATAACACTATGAGTCGATTTTAAAACTACGTTTCACTTATACTACGTTTTGGATTTCTCATTGACATTATTATTCTTCTTTATAAAAACTGTTTAAATGAGCAACTAAAAATGAGTTATAAGTTTAAAATATTATTTTATCCATCTTTCAGTTTGAAGAAGTTCATTACATTTTAAAGCACCCTATTTTACTTTGCTTGATGTGGCTAGACGGTCATTCCAACTGGATGAAAAACCAACCACACACTTTTATGCAACACATGCTGAAGTCTGGACGCATTTTTAAGCTAGACATTGGTAATATAAACAGCTATAAAGATTGTTTCAATTGAAAGTTGCTTTCAAATTAAATACATACAAATTAATCTGACATACTCAAAAATGCAACAATTATTAAGAAACATTCTTTTCTTGAGCTTCATTTTTTGACTTTGCAATGTTTGAAACAAATATTTTGTAAAAAATAATTGAACTGCAAAACTCATACTAAAAATTTGTCTGTTTTAGTAGTCAATAGGTTCTCTTAAAGTTTATATTCCACAAAATTGATGAAAGAAAAAAAGAAAAGCTTTATATAAACATGAATTAATTTTCAACGGTAGTACGTTTAGGTTAAAACAGAATTAAAAACAAAATGAAGGAAAAAAATATTTTTCTAAAAGTATAAAAGTGTATATACAGTTTTTATAACGGTCAGAAAATTAACATCTACTAAACCTATCCTCAAATAAAGGAGCCGAAGAATAAAAACCTATTTTGCATCTGAACTTTGTATTACAAGCAAATAAACACAGAAAATAATAATGTATAAGAAACATTCAAACGGATGTTTTTTTTTATTTTTTTATAACAATAAATGTATGTATTCATGACAGTCCTAACTATGATTTTATTGCTGGAGAAATAACGTAAAAAAAGGCGAGGTACGTATCCAAATGATTGACTTAATCTAAACATCTGATATGTCTGATAACTACGTACACCATATCTAAATTCAATATTTAGAAATAATGTTTTGAAACCAGGTCCAAACATAGTTTATGCAATGAACAAATGTTTACCGTCAAGCAACCAAGCAACTAAACGACTTTTACTCGTTGAAAATTTTGAATCTAGAAAGAAAAGATATTTTAAATGTATTATGATTTTTTCTCTCTATTGCTATAAATTCTGGGGGAAAGGAAAACGTTAGATTAAAATATGATGTTTGTCAGAAATACTCATCAGTTTCAATAGAGATTGAGATAGGAAGTTTGGTAACAGTATTATTCATTTCCAATACAAATTGAAATATGATGTTTGGTTATAGTATTTTTAATTTTCGATGATGCAGATTAAAGATGGATTTGTTAAAAAGGAAGAACAACATTTAAACAAAAATGGAGCGCAGTATAAGAGTTTTGTGATATGTATGTTTTATATTGTAGTGAATGGCATTTCTTTTTTAAAGAAAACATTTTGGTTTTCCTATCATTTTCATTGAGAACAAGAAGTTCTGTCTAGAACTAGACGAGTCTACTTTCCCGTATACCCATACTACTTTCTAGTACCTGATCAATATTCTCAAAAATAGCTAAAATCGCAAATTTTTTCAAACATATATTTTTTAATATTTTAAGCTGATTTCTAGGAATAAAATATTCCTTACTTTTCTTTAAAAAACGAAAAAAAAAAAAAAAATAGCAGCCCCTTTTAAACAAAGCAGCTAATACACTTCTTTCCATTAAAAAAATAATCTTTAACAGCTTTCAAAACGAAAAAATAATAATAAGTTCATTAAAACAAATACATCATATAAAAAAACATAGTTTCTTTTTCCCATGTTGCGAAAAATAATGTTTTAAATTATTTTTGATATTAATAATTAATTTTAATGCACTTACCAAAATAAATAAAAACAATAAAATGTCAATTGAAAGAAATAATTTTCATTGTCAAAAAAAAAAAAAAAAAAAAAAAAAAAAAAAATCGTCTGCACATATCTTTAACATAAATGACTTCGAGTTTATTCGCCGAAAAATGAATACCTAAATTAAAACTTGAGCGTGAAAATAAAAACAAGTCATATCAACAACAATTATTTCAGTTAAAACCACATCAGCGGAGTCGGAGTCAATCTTATTTTGGGATAAAAGAGACGGAGTCGAATATCCAAGAATCGGAGTCTGTCATTTGTCCTCCGTGTATAAATGTTTGCCAAAGCTACGAAGTCAGAGTCGAAGTCGTGGAATCCGAGTCCGATTAACTGTCGGACACAGGAGTCAGAAACGGAGTCAGGTGCCCCTAAATTCTCGGAGTCAGATTCGGGAATAGGTCGTCAAGAGTTATTTCCAACAAAGTTTGTTTGAAGTAAATCCGCTTTTAAGTTCGGAATCTATATTGACTTTCAGTTTCCCTTTAGGCGCTAATGTTAAGAGATTTGAACTGTTCAAAATTGAACGAAAACTTGTTCAAATCAAAAAGATATTTTCGATACATGTTTTTCATCAAAAGCTTTTCCCTACAAAGTTTGTTTGGAGCCACTTCGCTTCGAAGTTCAAGATATATTTTTGATTTGAATTTCCCCGTAGGCGCTAATGTTAAGTTTTTTTGAACTGTTCAAAATCGAACGAAAAATTGTTCAAATCAAAAAATGAAATCTAATCGGACTATTCATTCAAAAGTTATTTGGGGGGGGGGGGGACAGACTGACAGACCGACAGACATTTTTCCCCATCTCAATACCCTACTTTCCAATTTTTAATTTTTCAATATTTATCTAACTATTTTATTCATTTTTGACTTTTTTTTTGTTTTTCGGGATATTTTTAAGATGTATTAGGCCTTCTTTCATGCTTTTTTTCTCCTTTCTCTGATTTTTACTGGGAAAGTAGGCTAAAAAAGAAGAAACTCATATTTTATTAATAAGTTGTTGCTGTTGTAGTGTCTGTAATAAACTACTATGGAAAGATTAGTGCCATTGCCTCGAAAGGTTGGACTTTAACAAATAAGACAACACAAGAAAGATATACAGCACATAAATTAATAAGTTGGCCGACATAATTGAAACAAAATAAACCATCGATTTAACTCCAACTAACTTTCTCCATTTCAAAGATTGTCTCTATAGGTCTGCAATATGCTTATAGTACTTCTTCAGTACACTTAATTTCAGAATTGGATGGTTTTTTTAAAACAAAAAATACGTAATGAATAATAATAATAATAAGAAACAAAAAATAAATAAATATACGAAACAAAATTAGAAATCCTTTCGATAAAAATGTCTATAGTTGAAATCAAAACTTCACCTTTGAAAGATATTTTTATGGTTTTCTTGGGAAAGGAATACCGTTATTGGAATTTTTTAATATTTATTTAAATTGCTGGAAAAAGGTTAATTTCTACCAAAATTTCTTTTCTGAAAAAAATAGAGATTTATTTTTATGCTTCTCTTGGTAAAACTAATAAGAATAATAAAAAAAATAATCAAAAACAGGTATTAAGCATTTTATTTACTTTAACCCTTCCAGCGTTTTTTTGTACTTTCCTTTAAAAACGGCACAGCAATTGATTTTTTTTTACCCCGATACTAAGGTTAGACATTGAGCCTTTGTTGTAACTAAAAAATGTAAAAAAAAAAATTGCCTATAATGTTTCGAATACACCCGTGAGGACGATAAACACAAATGTATCGTTCGCATGGAAGAACCTTATCTCTTGCTTTTATCGGAAGAATTACTTAATGTTAAAAAATGTGTTGTAGTAAAGTTACGGTAGGGAGGTGTAAAGTTACGATAGTTTGGCTGAGTGTGTGATGGAAAGTTCATGAACTAACTCACTGAGAGGTCCCGTTGCTAACAACCTATTAAGCCAGCTTTCTACAGTCTTATTAAACATGCTAAACTGCGATCCTCGCATACTTTCCGTTATTTATTTTTTTTTTTTTGGAAATTGGGCACGATTTTTAACATCTAGGATTTATTTAACTTTTTCCATTTATCTACCGGTTATCACTTCCTTGATTAATAATTCATACACCTTTAAAAGAATACTATAACATCAGTGAATCGTCTAAAAACATTCGGAATTCGTTTTAACTTGCGCTTTGATCAGATTATAAAGTATACCACTACTAGGAGCGGATATCTACAGCCAACCCCCCCCCCCCGAAAATGTCAGCTATGCGTTGAATAATTAATACAATTACTTGTTACACATTTTCTCTCATCGCCAGCCATTCTGCTAATTTTTCATGCAATGTTTTTAATTTCTACAATGAAAATAGGCAACATTTAACATTTCTTATTCACGAATTCAATCAATAAAATAAAATGTATAGAATCGCTTAAGAATTTACAGCGATTTCGGCTGCCAAATAACCAGAAAACTCGATTCAACTTCTGTGTTTCATCGTTGAAGATCACTCCATATGTACACTTTATAATCACTGTAAGATGTTTTGTTCCATTCCAGTAACTTTAAAATGCATAATTTTTTTAGCGTATTTTTTTTTTTTGCTCGCGATATGCATTAACGCTGTTGTCTTTTCAAGAATTTCAAGAACTGTTTTGAATGATTTGGGTTTTAACAATGGTTTGGGAGTTAGAATAGAAGCTAAGACTAATTAATTCTTTAAAATTAAATAAATACATAGGGGACTCCCAAAAAACACAGAGTTTTTTTTTTTTAAGTCGATATTTCACGTTGCTTAAAATGCAATTTTGACATTCATTTTAGTTTTGTATGGGATACAAATTTAAGATTATTGTGATTCTGTCATATGTATGCACATAATTACGTTGATTGCATTTTTTTAATAAAAAGTAACTAAAATATTTTTTTTCTTTGTGTGCTTAAGTGGGAATAGACTTACATTTTTTCCTGTATAGAACTAGTTTCTTCTTTGTTACGTCAAAATTATTCATATTTATAAAACTTTCAGGAAGTTTAATCAAGCATGAAATCTTTCCTAAATGATGTTGAAGTGCGCAGATAGTAATTGCTTTCTCTGCCAAGAATGAAAGTGCACAGAAGAACACATAAATACCAACAATTATGCCCTGCAACAGGTTATAACATCCTGCTCATAACATTGTTTAGTGCATTCTTAGGGCAAAGAGGAAAACATTCGAGTCTTCATCCGTGCATTAAATGATGTGAAAGCACATTCCAAGCTTGGGATAACAAGGCTTTAACTTGCCATGTAATACAATGATACGTAATGGTCGTCGGGATAGCGTCATTCATGGAGACAACCTTCCTAAAAGCTATAAAGTAGAGTAATTCTCTGAAGCCAGGGAAAACAAAGAATCCTATTTATGGAGATTAAATAGGCAGTAAATGGGGCGTAAAATTGCTGAGGAGCTTGATTTTGGTTGGTCATTGGGTGTATTTTCCACTATACTGCATTATTTAAGCCAAAATGTATTAATATAGTAGTTAAGTACTAAAATTAAGGATGAATTAAATCTGCTGTAAAATTAGCGTTTCGTAAATGTAATGGAAATGGCGCTTTTTTTTTAACTATGTAAAAAGGCTTAATATTTTAAAGGTTTATTAAGATCTGATTAAAATTAGATACTAAACGTTTAGGAAAGTTGAAGTAACCTGGTTTTCGTTTGCAATTTTTTTTTATATTTATGCAAGGGTAGTTACATAAATACATTTCGATTCGCAAAATATACATCTGTATATACATGAAAAACATCACCACTACATTATTTAGCGTCTGATGTAAATTGAAAATAAAATAGACATGCTTATTTAATAAGAGTGGTAGACTTATCCTTTAGGTAAAGCTGTATAAGTCCTTGCTACATCTTCACATGATGAAACTCGAAAAGGAAGCTGAATCAGATTTTAAATAAATATCAATACTCCCGAATATGTTTTTATGCGGTGGATAGGGACCGCATAAAAAATCGTTTAGAACTTCACGAGTAGCTATAAAAAGTTTTTTTCGCAACACAGTTACAAAACATTTTTTTTTTATGCGGTGGATAGGGACAGCATTAAAAATGTCTCACGTAAAAGTTATCCAAAAGCTTATGAAACAACTACAACTTGCTTCTTCAAACATAATCAAAATAAACCAAGTGATGATGATTTTGCAGAATCGTCAGACAAAGTTTGCCGAATAATGAAACTTTTTTTCCTTGGTCACAGTGTCCTTCCATCGGAGTGCACCTGTCGTTACTTGAAGATCTACCTCGCAATCGTTTTATAAATTATTTTGTCAATTTAGTCACAATCTGATTGAAATTCTCATGTACCGCACAAAAAAAATTCGCACAAAATAAAAAGATCGCACAAAGTCAGGTTTGAGTATAATGATTAGTGTATGAAGTATTTTATAACTCTTTTAAAGAATGGTTTTTGAGGACCATATATTAATTTTACTGTATTAATTTGAGACCGAATTCTAAAAACAAAGTGTTGATAAAACACTGTACGATGACCAAGACAATCTACAGCTTTGACTCTCACTTCAGGTAAAAAGCCAATCATGACCGCTGTTTGTACTTCAAAAAGAAAATAGTATTTTTATTTGCATCTGTACACAACGATCTGCTACTGAACATAGAGAAAAAAAACATTTTTACAGATAAAGTTGTATAAGTCGTTGTTATATCTTTACATAACGGAATCCGAAAAAAATGCTAAATTAGACTTTAAGTATATATCAATAACACAGGGTAACAAAAAAAAAATTCTTTGGTGGAGAGAGTGAGAACGGATTTTATATATGTTTGGGGCTTTGAATCAAAATATGAAATTAGTTTTTTCCAGCAGCTCTACTTTTTCTGATAAGTGCTGCTGTTTTACCCATAATGTGCAGTTCTAACACCGTTTTCTGCACTTCAAAAGCAAGTATAGACTTCTGAAACAAGGATCGTTTAAAGCATATTTGCCCTTTTGCCCTTTTATCAGTCTGCAGTCCAGATAATTTTAGAAAAATTCACTACATGGAGTAAATATCTGGGAAGTTTAATAAAAACACTTCAACGAATTAAGGTCAATTTGTAAGTTCTTGCTTTGTATATATTCGCTTCGCGTGATCTGTGACGTGTTGGATATTTAGAATATAATATTTTCAGGGCCCGATAATTCTAGTGGGTGACCATATTTTTTTTTTTTTTTTTTGGGTGGATATTCTACGGTTAAACCTTACGAACAGAACAACACATCAATGGATAACCAGGAGTGGTGGCTTTAATGGTGTTGAGGTGCTGATCCACTTATTCAAAATATTAGTTGGGAGGCAGAGCGTGCTGCATTTGTAAAAAAAAGGTAAATAAATGAAAGAAAGTACCTTAATTTTATTCATTTTCTTAAGTAATAGACTACTACAATTTTAGTCTTTTAAGGGCACTTAATGATTGGGGACCCATGGTCAACAGCCTAATTGGCCTGTTTGCAAATCGAGATCTGATTATTTCTATAATAAATAGAAATAAATATTTACGGTTTCGCTTTTTATTTGATCTATGGATGTAACTTAAACTCATGTCACATATATTTCATTGTTATATCCTAGAAATTTGAGTTTCTGTGCAAAAAATAATGTCATACATGAACTCAGTGTACCGAATTCATATGAAATCAGTTCCAAATACCAGGGAACCAAAATAACTGTTCCCCTGTGTAATGTTTAGTGTATGAAATGTTTCATAACTTAAGACTTCTATTAAAGAATGTTTTATGAGGACCATTAATATATTTTACTCTCTTGAAATAGGATTAAATTCTAAAAACAAATTACTAATACAAAACTGAAGATGACCAAAGCAATATAAACTTTTGATTTTCATTTCAGTTAAAAAGTCAACCATGCCGGCTGTTTGTACGTCAAAAAAAAAAAAAAAAACATTTATTTACATCTGTACACAACAACCTACTACTGAAGGCGAAGAAAACTGAGTAGAAAACATAAAATTAAATTACAATTCGGAATGCACTATCTGCGTACACCCAAAAATATAAGGGGATTTTCGAGTTTAGAATACATTTAACCGAGAACAGGAAATTTGTGATCTGCCGCATAGCAACCTAAATCAGATAACGTAGCAGTTAAGGATTGGAATGGCAATGAATGTTAGTTTAGCCACATAGGCAAAAGTAATCATTTGTTTTATTTAAACTGCGGTAACATTGTTAGATCATGCTTTCCAATAAAACTGTAAACAAAATAAAATTTAAAAAAAATGCAAAAAAAAAAAAAAAATAAAAAAAAAAAAAAATAAAATAAATTAGTTTAAAAACATTAAATTATATTTTCACACTATGACAGTGGTTAGTCTTAGTTAAATCAAAATTAACTTTACTAAGTTTTGTAAATCATTTAACACTTGATTATGTTAATCGCCAAAAAGATACGTTTTTACGCATATATTTGAAACTTTGTTTTTTAATTGTGACATTTTCATGCATTATGAACCAATACTGCCGTGAGCAGATAAAAGGCAGTAATAGCAAATTTTTTATTTTTATTTTATTTTATTTTGTTATTATTATTATTCATTTTTGTCATCTTTCATATGTTAGCTTTTTTCTACAAGCTTGCTTATTTTGTTTCCGAAGTAAAAAAGCACATAGCAGCACAATATATTGTATATGTATAAATCAATTTAAATTTTGAATTCAAATTACAATTTTCACAATCACGAGTTTTAGGGACCCTACTCATTGGAGTTGTTGTTTCTAGAAACGGTTTCTGTCTCTTCAAGTCTGCCCCTCCTCCTAGGCGGTTACGTGTGTACAGTTAGTTGTGTGTGTGTGCAGACGTGTGCATGTGTAGGCGGGATTGCGTGCATGTGTAGGCTAGGCTTGTGTGCTTGTGTAGACCTGCGTGTATGCACGTAGGCGTGAGTGAACGTGTGTGTCAGCGTGTCTTTGTGTGACAGCGCGTATGTGTGTCAATGTGTATGTGTGTAAAGGCACGCGCGCGTGTGTGAGAGAGAGTGTGTATGAGCGCGTGCGTGTAGGACGTGCACGCCGCCGGATTCCGGGTGCCAGTGGTCAGGACCAGAGGAGCCGCGCCTGCAGAGGCCGACGGACGATGGTGCTGCAGAGGCTCCTGGTCCAAGCTGAAGAAAGAACCACAACATCAAGGATGGTCAAATAAAAACAATTAGCAATCGTGATTGTTTAAAAAAAAAAAAATCAAAAAGTGTTTCTGAAAAATTTCTCGAAACTCATTTCTGCAGATACAGCCGTTTACCTGTCCACGGCAGAATGTGTATCATTACATGAAGCGCAGTAGATCCTCGTTTTACGTGGGGGTTACATTCCACTAAAATGCCTTGTTAATTAAAAAGGTGTAAATTAAGACCTAATATTAGTGTTTACATAGGGGTGATGGCCAAAGGTTAAAAAAAAAGTGATCTTCATTCTCGCAATAGATAAATAAAAAACAAACTAAATTTGTAATTTTTTTTAAATATTTATACCTGACGTCCATCCAGAATGCATGAAAAATCTCCCTTTTTAAAAATATAGTTGGCTATGATTGTCTGTTGGGGACCATTAACTATTTTTCACTGTAGTTAGCTGTCACCCTATAACAATAGGGCATTAATGTATCTATAATATCCCACGTTACGTCCATAACGCGCTTTTTCTTCACTAAAAAATCAGAACGATCGTTTTCCATTGTCATTATGGATTGCAATACCGGTATACAGAATACCGGTATTTCGTAATACCGGTATTTGCTGAGGTAAAATACCAGTATTTTCGGTATTAGTTGAAAATAATAATTGTTTTAATTAATTGTAACAATAATTGTCTAAATTAAAGAATTTTCAATTGAACTTGTTAAATATCTACTTAAATTTTAAATGTTTATTTCTTTTCCCATGATACAGAAACAAATTTAATTTATTGATGTTAAAATTTGGCTTCAAAAGCACGAACTAATAGAATATCATTGAACAAAAATAGCGGAAAGATAACAATATTATGCTGTCTTTACTAGATGGTGAGATGAATCGTATTTTCATGCGCTTTTGAGCACCAAGTTTTTGTTTTTTAAATTTCCCTGATCACTCACTTTCTCTTTTAATAAAGTTAAATTCGAGTGTAATTTTGAATGCATTTATCCTGTAAAAAAATATTTCAAACATATTAAAGTAATACTTTGATTTTTTAAAAAATATATTTGTCTCAACTGTACTAAATTTTGACAAAAACTTTTTCTGAAAGCATAGCAAATGGTAATTTGTTGTCATCAGTATTGCCTTGTCGTCCTGTCTCGCTGTTTGACTTTACATTTAAAGATAATATTTTGAAATTATATAGTGCCTTAAATTTTGCATAGAGGTAAAGCTTAATCAATTGAAAGATACTTTGTGATATTTACGCAAGTATAATTGTAAAGAATAGTAAAGGGAAAAAAAGCGGAAACGAATAAGAGAAACTAACCAGATCAAATTCAGTCAATTGTATCCTAAATTTCAAACCAAACCACTAATAAAAAGCAAACACAAACCTCTTCTGTTCAAGAGACAATGCTGTTAATAAGATAAATTAATACCTTTGTGCTGATAAGTAAAATAAGAAATAACAACGTTAAAAAGCACAAACTGTAGATTGCTGCAGATACGTGTTTCGGCGATACAAGGAACGCCTTTTTCAAAGCAAAATGTAATGAGCCATTGGATGAAAAGACATTTAATAATAAATGATCGAAAAGTCTCTCGGAAAGAAATTACAACTAGCTGTATATTTAAATAATAATACACGCAATACAAAAGAAACACACACACACACACACACAAAAGCATTTATCCAAAAATAACAAGCAAGATACCGAATTATTTGAAGGTGAAGGACTTCTAGATAATTAGAGGAGATGAATCGCACATTGTTAACAGTATCACCAACCTTCGTGAACTTTCAACTGTAGGAAAGTTAAGCACTAAAATGAGTTCAAGGCTTAGAAAATTTAATAAATTCATTGTTTTTTTTTTGCTATAATTGATTTTTTTTATTATGACATTAGTTCCTTCATTTTATATTTTTCACAATACCTTTTCATAAATAACACAATTTTTGTACAAAATTATGGAGTGCGGCAACGAAACAATATGTTTCCAAGCATTTTTTGAGAAATTTTAAATACCGGTATTATTACCGGTATTCCGGTATTACGTTTCAAAAATATCAAATACCGGTATTATTACCGGTATTCCGGTATTACGTTTCAAAAATATCAAATACCGGTATTGAATTTTCGGTCTGGTATTGCAATCCCTAATTGTCATGTCTCAAAACTTGCAATGTGAAAATATTTGATTGTGTGTCATCGATGTAGGTAGGTAGTTGTTGGTTTCGTCCTTCTTCATCACTTCTTAACGATTTTTCCGGAACTAATCACAAAAAATATAAATAAATAAATAACCAAATAAAAAAAATGCATCTTCAATGACCCCAACTCGCTTTTCAGCACGAAAAATTACTGTTCATTGCATATGCTGTCAGTAATCTCAGAAATTTGAATTCCGAAAAACTTCTTCTGTTTGCAACACCGTTTCCGCGAAAAACAAAATAAAGACGTCAAAACTTAAACCGTGCAAATCCGCGCAAACTAAATCCGCATAAAATAAGGATCTACTGTATCAACGTTCTAAATAGTTCTTTTGTATTCAAAAAAAAAAAAAAAAAAAAAAAAACGTATGTTACAAGTGTTCTTGTACGGTCTAACCCGCAACACGTTACAAATCACTATTTTTCAAGTTCAATATGTTTTGGAAAGTTAATACTACACACTATGATTCATACTCGATCCTAACATTAGAACATATGCAGCAATTAAGAGACAAAATAGAAAAGTACGTGAACAAAGTGTAAGAACGTATATGTGTAAGAACGTCACATTACTGCAATTAGGTTGCGTAAACTATTGCACTTGACACAGTAAATTTATATTTTTTATTCCAATCATTTTATTAAAGCTGGTGACTATTTAAGGCTTTCTTACATTGTATAGTTAATAAATATAGTATTTTGCAATAGTTAGGAAACACAGTGCCAACAATACGTTTTAGATTAAAAACTATTAATAACGAATACAAAATCTTTGTATAAATCATGCAATAAGCAATTTCTTTAAGGCGTTTATTTTAAAAATATGATCTTGAAAAAGTCGTTAAAAGATGTGTCAATTTATTTCCACAAAAACAGTAAAACATTTTTATTTCTTACAACATAAAGTACGACGTCAATACCTTATTTCAACAGCCAATAAACTGAATAGCCTCAGGTTTAGCAAAAAATGTTCTTGCAAAAGCTTTGTTGCCGCTAATGGTGCATTTTTATTTAATCACAAGTTTTTGTTCTTCAGAAACAAATTATAGTTACTTGTTTTGCTTTAGCTTTTGTGAGTGGTAGGTCGTTATATGTTTGTTTTTACTTAAATTGCCAAAATCCTTCCAGAGGTTTTTCGGCTCGTTTATTTCTTTACTTTCTTCGGTGTTTACACTTAAAACCTTTTATAGAAAAATTAAACGGTTGTACCTTCCTCAAAGTGAACTTTATGTGTATAGATCAGTCTACAGTAAATAAATAAATAAGTGTCAAAGATCGCTATGTTTTGATTTAGGAAATATTTAACATGTTTGAAATAGATTTTTTTTTCTTCCGAATATTGCATTATATTACAATTAGAGGTTCCTATAATTAATGTAAACAGGGGGACGGTAAGAATTAAAATAATAAATTAATGAATGGTTTAAATAAGTTTCTTATTTAGTCTTCGTATATTTGTTAATGATTGTGTACTATTTGAAAAAAATCATCAACAAAGTCAATGTCAATCATTTGAAAAAAAAAAGTTTACATTTTGAGTAGGATCATATTCTCAAAAATTGTTTTAAAACTTAAATTTATTTTGCAACCTGTATTTTTTACAACCGCGTTTTCTTAAAATTATAATGCACAAAAAGCAAACTTAAACAGGAAGAGGTGTTTTCGGTTTTAAATTTTTACTTTAATTCATATTCTTCATAAAAAGAAAATAATCATAATGTCCAAACCACTGAAATACAAAATGAATGCCTTTAATGTGTGTGAGCAATTTTTAAAATGTGTATAAAATACCTAAGCAATGTGCAACTGGCACGACTACGCAAATACTACGTGTAATTAGTATACCCCATACAGTTTTTTCCATATTCACAGAAAGTTCGACCACACATCCAGTCACGATAAACTGCGTTGAAGTCATTGTCATCTTTTTTGAGCATATAGGGGAAACCCGGGTAACGTGAATACCTTAAGCTTTTCTTGATTATTGTAGTTTAGTTATAACTTTAGAAATTGAAACAAATGTTTATAATCAGTCTTCATTTAATGAACTTGCATAATGCAATAACAGTTGTCCTTAATATTAATCACACTATTAGATATAAGGTCAGTTTTCAACAACGGCATGAATATCCACTTTGCCCAACACCCCGGGTAAAGTGGATTCGTTACTAGGGCAAAGCGAACGCAACATTATCTGTCATGAAACTAAACATTAAAAATAAAATAACCATCGAAAATTAAAGGAACATATCCAAAAAAAAAATTTTGAAAAAAAAAATAGAACCGACTTCAAAATTGCTCTAAAAAGTGAAAAATAATTTTATTCTTTAAACACCATCGATAATACTTTTAAACATAATTTTTGAAGTTGGCGCAAAAACGATCGATAAAATCATTCACAGCCATAACTCAACTACAAGTATAAATTTAACCAGGTCCAGTTTCTTCACTACCACATGCATTACGCATTGATGGCAGCATATTTTAGAAACGATATAAATGTTTCGTTCCTAACTTTGGATGATTTATTGATAAAAATATGAACGAAGCATGGTTACAATGGATATTACTTTTTTGTTTTTGCGCCAACTTCAAAAATTATGTTTAAAAGTATTATCGATGGTGTTTAAAGAATAAAATTATTTTTCACTTTTTAGAGCAATTTTGAAGTCGGTTCTATTTTTTTTTTCAAAATTTTTTTATTTCATTCTTTTTTGTGTAAATGTAGATATTTCAGTAAAAGTAAGAAGTTACCTAGTAAGAAATAAGACTCTATATCACTGTATTGCTTTAGAAAAGCCTTTATTCAAAATTATCATTACAATTACTATTAATGTTACAGTTATATGGCACCAAACTTTTATAACAATGAGTTTCATACTGTCGCGTAGATGAAGATAGCGAAGACAATGTGAAAGCCAAATGAAGCGAATACTCGTTAGTCTCAACTCGAGATCTTTATTCAGAACCACGAATGAACGTTACATATAACTTGAAAAAGTGCTGGAACTTTCCAGACTTGAAAAGATACAGAAATTAATAGAACATTCGAGAAAATACGGGAAACAGTAGAAACGAAATTTTAGTAAAATTCACTTTGTCCTAGTCGGGAGTTGAACCCGGGTTGCTCGTGTGGGAGACGAGAATTCTACCACTGAGCCACCATTATCCACGGATGAAAAGTGCGAACTTCGCTAGTATCATTTTAATCATTTAATAGGGAAATTTACTGTTCTTTGCCCATAACTTTTTTTTTAAAGAACAAATATGGTCAAACAAAGTAATGGGACCTAAGTTGAGCCATCCTCTATCCATTAAAAAAAGAATCATCAAAATCGGTTCACTAGGTGAGACGCTATGAGTGGACAAACAAAAAAAAAAACATACATACGGTATGAACTGATAACCGCCTCCTTTTTGAAGTCGGTTAAAAAAATTTTTTGCTACAATGCTAATTATTGTAGTAATTGCAAACAAAGAAATTAAACTTAGAAGTATAACAAACGTCGAAAATAAAAGGAAAATATTTTAAAACTTTTTTCTTGTTGCAGTGCTAAATATTGTTGTTATTACAAACAAAGAAACTGAACTTAAGAATAAAATAAGCATTGAAAATTAAAGGCTCATATTAAAAAGCATTTTTCTACAATACTAATTATTTCAGTAATTATTGTAACAAGCAAAGAAATTTTTTAAAAAAAAAGTCAACATCCAAAATTTAGAAGCATATTTAAAAAAAAACATTTTTCTACTACAATAGAAATCATTGCAGTTATCAGAAACAAAATCATTACCATTTTCGAATGCTGAACACTCTTTACGACACCACCGAGTACAAATACGACATTGTATCCTGTTTTCCCTTGGCTGATCATCTTCTTCAATAAACATTTCATCACAGAAAATGCACCTTACATCATCAAATTTCTTTACTTCCTTCTTCGTATCATTATCTTACGCGGTCCTATATTTTGTAACAGAGATTTTTGATTAGTCTTTTGGTACTTAGTCTTTTTCATATTCTTCTGAGAAGCTTTAGTCGAAACATCATTTAGTTACTTCATGACAGTCTTTTTTGATTTTTCAAATTTTTGTCTGATTGTCCTTTACTGGAGTACTTGTTTGGAGTGTAGATCTCTGCAGTTTTGTTAACGTGTTGTTATTAGTTTAACACGCTGAGGAATAGGTAGTAAACTGAAGGACTGTAGTAGCTCGTCGAACATCCTGGTTTGGGAGAAGCGGCAGGAACATCATTGCCTTGGACTTATTCTGTTGTTTCAGATCCCATGGGGGTATAAGGTCGGTCTTCAATGGTAGTATTGTCTTGAGATCTTAATATTGAATGACTTCCAGGTTCGGATGAAGTGACGTGTCATGACCGGGCAAAGTGAATATGGTATTCACTTTGCCCAATCCGCTTTGCCCTTCAGGTACATTTTTGAGGTTACTAAAAATTACTAAAAAACCAGAGCATCTGAACTCGTCGTCTACGGATAGTTGAAAGCTACATAATCGTACATCAAATCCTACTCATAACAAAGAATATGTCACAAATAGTATTAAAGTTATAAATTGAACACAAACCTCTGTAAACTAATATTGTTTTCCTAAAAACATACTTTGTTTGCTCACTGGAGTCGCGTGAGACGAACTTGTCCCGACGTGTTTGCCGCACACGGAGGGGCCACAGGCGACCGTTGCTGTGACAACGCGGCTGCCGGACAACTAATTATTTGGGAGTTATGGGCAAAATTCGCTTTGCCCGCTGTATCCACTTTAGCCGGGTTTCCCCTATATATATATATATATATATATATATATATATATATATATATATATATATATATATATATATATATATATATATATATATATATATATATATATATATATATGAAAAATAAATTTAAATGTATAAGAACTATCCCTGTCCCTCACCAAACTTAAAAATACATAAAGAATAAAAAATAAATAACGTTAAATTCCACAAATTGCAGAGTATTGCAAACACGTGCTTCTGGGTTACAAGGAACCTTTTTTTTCCAATACAAAATAAGTGAGCTCATGAATGAAAAGAAAACCGACAAAAGTAGGGTTTCTTTACATCAATTTTTTTCATCGATAATCACACTTATTTTGCATTGAAAAATTCTTTGTAACCCCGAAACGCGTGTCGGCAGTAATTTGCAATTCGTGCAGTTTGACGTTGTTATTTATTTATTTTTTTTTGAAGCAAAAATGTTTTCATTTAACTTTAAAAGGTACATAATTTAAGTTTATTGAAAATAAAAAAGCGGCCCAAAAATGCATTATGTATTTTTAAAAGATGGAAGTTTACTTAGCAAAGTATAAAACAAAAACATGATTAAATAAGTTTTTTTTTTGGTATCATATCTATGCCTTCTTATTTCAGAATAAAATAAAACTAAAATGGTTCCCGAACGCCTCTCTAGAGGAAATACTATTTATCTAAGCTCTTTGGAAACAATGATTCGAATTTCTGAACAACGACCTGTCACTTGCAGGAATTGTGAATGCAATAGCTTTCTAATTGCATTTTAGCTTCGTCCGTTTCATGGTATCTGAATTACTTGTTTATTTATTATAAAATGAAAATGAGATAAAGAATAAATTTAAAATTTTAAACACAGTTTGCCCTTAAAAGAACATAGTAGCATTCATTGAGTTGCTTATTTTCTTCGACAGTGATACACGACAAACTCAAATCAAGTTACTTCCCAGGTAAAAAATTCGTGACCTTGATCATAATATCATAAAAAAAAGTTTTTATAATGAAATTAGGAAAAGAATTCATAATATTTTAAATCATAAATATTGTTTTCATACAAATGGTTTTTATACACATATCAATCAACATTACAGCACATGAAGTGAGAGTTAGACATTCTAAAGACTGGTTTATTCTGATAGAAGAGAACGTAAATCCCGAATCACGTGTCTATATGTAATGGCTATCATAAGTTTATTTTCCTTTTGAAAAAACTGTAGGTTTTAGGCTAATAATTAAAAAAAAAGATTTATATTAAAAAAAGTCGATTGGAAAACAATACCCCAGAATTAATCAATTAATCAATCATTCATTCAATCGCTCAATCAATCAGTCTCTCTCTCCTTCTCTCTCACTTTCGTGCTCTCTCACACACATTTATGTGCATTTCTGAACAGCACACCTCATTGAGAAAGAAATATAAAAAAAAAAAAAACACCATAACATTATTTATTAAGACGGAAGCTTTTCTTTTCTTTCTTTTACGTTTCAAAAATAGTTTAAAATACAAATTTTAATCATTTTTACCTTACAATTCCATTTTTCTGGAGTATTTTCAGCATTATTAAAATTTTCGCCGATTATCTTTGATGTCATATTGACTAAGGACCATTTTTCATGAGAACGGCTCGAAATACCATCGATTATCCTGCCTGGGGAGCTTTTCCGAACAAAACTTTCCGTCAGTCTTTGACAGTTAAAATACGTGAGAAGAATTATTGAAATGAAACAATCATGAAAACCAATGAATGTAGAGTACAGAAGCAATATAACAAAGAAAATATCAATGAAAATAAATGGTCCTCGAGGAAGCAGCCAAATGGAAAGACGGGCAAAAATGGTGCTGCTCGAATTGGCATTTTGCCGACTTTTAGCTACGTTTATGAGGACTTAAGCGATACGATTGTTGAAATTTGTCTCTAGCACGGCACTTGGAGATAAAATACCGAGCTTAATAATGCACCAAATATACATAAGTTTGCATTGATATTATTACTGCTTGCCGAACATTCTTACCTGCACCATGTGTAGTAGACGTTGTAGAATTTTTCTGTAGGAGGATTGCTCTATATATATACATATGATATAAATGATATGTGATATAAGTTTGATTAAAATCAATCTGATTCTTGTTTTTGGCTTTAGAATTGAAAATTAGTTCATGTGTACATTTTTACTGACTGCATTTTACATTGCGTGTATTTTTTTTCTCTACATTACTAAAATACATTATGATTAGTTAATACTTTTGTATTTAATCTAAACTAGAAAGCTTTTTTTCTTAACAAGGCAGCATCTTGTACTGGTGAAAAAGTTTACTTAATGTACCAGCACCCCACTCAAGTTAAAAAAAAAAAAAAAAAAAAAAAAAAAAAACCTTTGTGTTTGATTCTGGTTAGCATCGCTTGCGGTCGAAATTTAAACAATTTTGTGTATTATAAAAAAGTGATAAATGTGAGAGAAGAAAAAAAAAAACTTTGTTTCAATACCGTAAAAATAGGGACCAAAAAAGGGACCGCTTTTTCTTATATCCTTTAAACGCTAGTTACATACGTTCAAATTAGCTTTGTAAAGTTGAACATAGCTCATTCTACGTTAAAAATATCAAAAATTCTAATTTCCATCAAAACCAATTGATGTTTTTTGTGACGAAATTGAAAAGTTACGCGTTCACTCATGCTTAAAATAAGAAGGAAAAAAAAACATTGCCGAATAGTTTGCTTATGTCAGCTACAGTGGAATTTTAATTTGTATGAGATTTTATTAATTCCGAAAAAAGAGGGTGATTAGCAGGGACGGAATTTGATGATCAAACGTTTATATAACAACTAGGATGAAATATAATTTTGAAAGTAATGCGAACATTGCTAGTGATAACTATGAGCATCGTGATGAAACTGAAATAGAAAAGGTTTTAATATTAGTATGTTAAAATAACTAAACCCCTTTACCTGCACGTGTAAATTAAGATTTTCATTGTTTAGTGCAGACACTGAAATGAAGCTAGATTCTATCGCGTTCAACATTTTCATTTGTATTTACTTACTAATATTCTTTTACAAATTTTTCTTTTTACGCAATGCGTAAATACATCTGGCTTCTTTCCAGACTTTTATCTTGATAAGACATGAATGAGAAAACAAAATAGAGTTGCATATAAACCTGGTGGAGTCAGCTAGAGAAATATTCTCCACCCACACAACGCATCGGTATTTCAAATTCCAACATCGCTCTTGTCTCATTTGATTTATTTTGACGCTCGTGGCAATATGCAACAACTTTCATATACCAATTTTACATTTAAAAATTGAATGAAGACTATAAAAAAGAAACTGCGTGCTATTTTTCCCTTTATAAATGCCTGCTGATTTTCTTTCCCACCGACATCATTTAATTTCATTAACAACCCTTTTAAATTCATTTTATTTCCTTTTAAAAATTGTTTCAATTATTACAATAGCATAAGATTATAATTATTACATTTAAGGTTTGCTTATTTAATTGTTTAATCCTCTTGAAGCATTATCACGCCCACAGTACTTTAGACTCAATGTACCAGTCAGAGCATATTCAATGCTGCCTACAGAATGGGTTTGCCATTCTTATTTCTTACTGTAATTACCTTTTTTAAATTATTATTTTTACTTTTACAATGTCTCAAAATAAAATGGAATGCTTAATGTATCGCAAAAATATTTATTAGCAAACAACAGAGTGAATAGAGGTAAAATTTCAGGTAATTCAAAAATGTTGATTAAATGAATAACTTAATATGTTTCAATAATTTGTTGAAAATAATAAAGAAATACAATGAAACGGGGAAACGTGTGTATGTGACTGACTGTCAATATCTTCCGTATATTTGTCTGTCCATCTGCCTCTGTGTCTTTCGAAACAACTAGATTTAACAGTCCTACTTAAGCAAAATTATTTTCTACGAACAAACTAGTTTAGAACCTTAGAGCAGAAATTTGTAAATTGAGGGAGCTATAGTTCATTAGCTGAGAATTGATAGAGAAAATAAACAAAGAAGATTTCTGTTTGGCGCCAGCACATGCCACTGTCATGAATTACTCATTGGATTGGCGATCCTTCTCAGGAACATATCGCTTATTTAATGGGCGTTGTTTTCGCTATCCCATCGCCAATAAGACAACGGTATCGCCAAGTGTCATGTTACTTTGTTGACTTCCACTATCAGTTGTCGCTGACTTCACTATAGTCCAATCATTGGCTAAGTAAAAGCTTTAGCAAAAAGCTTAAGTCATCTGACTTAGCAACGACGAATGATTAACACGTGTCTCGTGAAACTAGCGAAAGAAACCTGTTTTCCTCCAAAGCTTCGCTTTAAAGTCTATCAAGTGACTTGGTGTCTTTGCTGAACGAATAAAAGTCTTCACTCCCTCCACTTCATCCCTTCTTGATGGTCAGAAACCTTCTTTCCAACCGAGTGAATTGAACCGAATAACACTTTGTAAATTACAGGTCAAAGAAATCGCAAAATTGAAAACATCGAAATCCGTGTAGGCTCAGATTCTACAAGCGGATGTTATTCGATCATATTTGGGAACCGGGACGTTCTCGGCAACGAAAAGAGTCGAATTTTTAGTTGTGAATAACGAGGTGTTTATTCGTTTTAAAATCTTTTCTTTCTAGATACAATAGTTTTTAAGTGTGACTTAAAAACTATTGTATCTAGAAAGAATTTAATCTTCTCATCAGAAACCAGTAAAAATATTTTTTTTCTTAAAGAATTTATTTTTGAATAGTAAATAGAAAGTATAGTTGCACGATAATTTGAAAATTTATGACTGCAAATAGGTACTTAGCAAATACAATTTTGAATTAAATCACTATAAACTTCTATACTATACAGGTACAAGGTCACATGTTACAGTGAGTCTATTATTTTTCAATTACTTTCAAATTAAAAAAATACAAAAAATGTTAAAATATAGTATTTCATAAAATCCCGAAAAAGTACGATATTTTTCACTAAAATTAGCCTCCTGAAAATACAATAGTACTTAAAGAAAAGTAAAAATGTGTTTAACACATGCAAAATGCTTGTATATGTTATAATACAAAGTTTCATAATCATACATTGATATGAATTTTATCTAAGCGTACCTAAAGTTTAAAAAAAAAATGTGGTTTCTGAAAAACGGGAAAAAGTGTTGACCTTGACAATTCTGGCTAGCATGCAATACGCTTCCCAAACTGCTTACGCCAAGGCATTTTCTAAGTTTACGTTATATAAATAGAAAACAAGAATAAAAGTAACTGAATCATGATACATTTGATGGACTATTTACTACGTATTGAAAATAACCACGCTACGGAATAAACAGTTCACTTCACACAGCTTGTAAGTTACACACCCCGAAATATTCAAAGGATGAGTTGTTTAATTCCTTACAAAAAAAAATCATTTTTACTATAAAATTTATGCGAATAAACCTAGAAAACAGTGGTTTGTCAACATTCAATCCAGATATCGTTCCTTTAAAGGGGCGTGGCTTTTTTGTTTACATTTAAAATAGTAAATTAATTAGCTTTCGGAATTTGATATCAACACAATTTATACATTTTTAGAATAAGGGTCCCTTATTTTATGCAGCTAAAATTGAAAAATCGATTTTTTGAACGTATAAAACGTCCCAGTTCAATGAAGAAAAAACACTAATCACGTACACCTGTCTCAACACACGGCTTTTTTAATTCATTGTTTGATAAACTTAAAATTATTTAGGATTGTCGCTTCAGCATTAATCATTTTGCATAAAAAGCAGCAATACTAAAATTTGCATTTTGGTATGGAAAACTTAGAAACATAAACTTTCAATTAATTATGTTGGTTATAATATTAGAGAAGTAGAGACAGCTTCATGAAATAATAAATAATATTTGACCTTAGCTAAAATCAGTTGCTTTAAAGGCTGTTTAATTTATTATAATTTAAAGAGCTTTGTTTTCCATGCAATACAAACCGCATTAAACAATTTCACTTCCGACATAAATGTTTTTAAGCAAATTTTTTGTTTTAAGTTTAATTACTATAACCGTTTTCTGTTATTCAGTTCAATATTGAAATGTAATAACGATTTTAAGCCTTGAAATGTCACGTATATTTTGCCAAACTTGAGTTTTCATTATTAGGTATTGTAGAAAAAGCGTAAGACTTTTATTTTCAATATTTTTCAAATCAATTCTCTTTAGTTTTTTTTTTTCTCTACAGGTCCTTGCTGTAATTAAAATTCTATAATTCGTTCCTGTTTTGTTTGCATTCTCGCATATTAATGTATGAGCAAGTATCTTTCCAAATGTCAATAATTAGTTAGAACTTGCTGAAATAAAATACTTAATACTTTGCGAAAGTGAATTTGCTGTTACTCTGCTTAATCAATTATATTCTTTTCACACAAAAAATACAAACTTTATTCTTGTATTATTATTTTAACGCATTTGAAGGTATTTTATGTATTTTTGGCATCTTAGATGATCCAGTGACATATTTGGCTTTATGTTAAAATATGAAAAGGTTGGCTTGGCATTATATTATTGAAATCTCTCTCTTACAAAGCATCTAACTATTACGTCGTTTTTAAATTTAAGAACAAAGCATCCCATTGTAAACTCTAAGGAAAGAATCGCTCGAAAACCAATCAATCAATTTTTGACTCATTTGAAAGAGACTTTCTTGCAATTATGTGTTGTAAAGGACATGACTTAAAACAAAATTATGATCTATCAGAAAAATAAGTGAATTTTACTATACGAGATCCAATTTTTGGATCATGAGGAGTATTGGATCCTTATATTATTCAAATAAGAATCCCACTCTCCAGCGAAAACCGTCTCCAGGTTGCGTCCATATCCTACACACACACACATACCTACACACACATAGACATAAACACACACGCCTACATACACACACTCGTGATTGCGAAAAACATAATTTGAATTCAAGATGTCAAAAGTCATTTTTTTTACTTAGTTTTGCTTGTGCTTAATATTGAGCTCATTTTTATTATTTACTTTTTTTCTTTTCATAATTTACTTATTTTTTTTAAATTCACTGCTTTATTCACTCATTTATTTTTTCTTATACATTAACTACTTTATTTGTTTATTCGTTTCATTGTCGATTCAGTTCTTCAGTCATTACTTTAGTTACACATCCATTATACGAGTAGTTAAAAATATATTGAACTATTGAATAGAAAATATTTTATCACAAAATGATTTCGCTTCTCCAACATGTCCCACGGAAAAAAAGGAGGAAATTTCGCACTTTTTTTAAGGTACACATTTTGTGCCAAAGAATAAAAATATGTTTCGTTGCCAGTTTTATTATAAAACACATTGTTCATTCTTTACATAAGACAATTTTCAAAACACATTTCCAACTTGTTCGTTTTGGAAAACAGTAAGTTATCTTAACTATTTTACTTTGCCCCACAGTCTCCTACTATATATATCTGGTTTTTTTACTAACAGTTTATTTTTAATTTTTTTTAAATAAATGTAAGAATAGAGCTTGTTTTTCCATCTTTTCTCTTACCCCAACTAAGAATATGTAATGTACCGAATTATCATCCTTCTTAACATATTATGTATAATATTTTGAGAAATACTGCTGAAACAAATAACATGCATTTGCTTAAGTTCATTAAAATTGTGACTACAATTAATATTTAATAAAATAATTATTCATTCATTTTTATCAAAATTTTATTTAAATGGTTTTTTTTATCATAATCAAAACATCACTTTAAACTAAACTAAAACATTTTTATTCCCATTCTTAGGCTGTAAGGGACATCTGAGAGATCCAGTCCTTTTAGAACTTAGTTTGCTCACTAGAGGACTCTGGCTGTCTGATTTTCCTCTGAAGTCACTTCAACTCTGATAACCGATGAGAACTGGCACTAGCAGTGAGTTAAATCGCATCGCTTTCCCCATTCGTGCGCCTTAAGCTCAGTGAGAAAACACACCTCCAACTTTTCCTAACTCTCTTAATCCGCTGCATTGACACAAGACAATTGACGGTGCTGAAAAGAAAATGTGATTACAGATTTTATTCTCCTGACAAAGAAAAGTTTTATCAGTTTATGCATTAACAGATTTCTCTCCTGAATAAAAGAAAATCTTAACATTTATGGATATCATGTGTGCTTTAAAAAAATGAATACTCGTAAAGTTTGTGTGAAAGTATTTTGATCGATTTAGATATTTTTCTGTGTTTAGATGCTCACGGGATGGCTTATACTTAAAAAAGTACACCAAGTTGATTGACAAGTTACAGAGATGAACTATGGATTGACATTTTTGAAATAAGTAAGTAATTTTTTGACATTTGGACATTAATTGTATTATTGTTGAAAAACCTCTCAGGATTTTTTAAACTGCTTTTTGGTATAATCTATATGCATTTAAAATTTAGAAAAAAAAAATGCCCAAAATTGTAAAAAAAAGGTATATGTTTATTTTTTACGTTTTTTTAAAGCAATACGATAACAGTTTTTTTTTTTCAGAGGAATTGTGAAGTACAAATTAAATCAATAGAAATAGGTTCATTCCATTCATATTTGAATCTAATACGATGGTAACTCTTGTTTATTGCATTATTTGGGATATATTTTTTTAAGTATGCAATTCTTCTACGCAATTTACTTTTTTGAAAACGTTTTATGATGGATCCTTAACTATAAAACGGGTTTTCTTTCTAAAAATAATTTTAAAAAATATGACGCTGCGAATTTGTCTTTTTCTGAATCATCCACAAAAAATTTGGAAAAGCTACTGTTTTCTGTATTTAGTTTGATTAAGTCTTTTTAAATTTTCCATTTAAAATTTCTTTGTGTATGATCTATTTTTCAAGTATGGGCAGAGTATTTTAAGGGCTAGAATATCCCACTACCATTAGATTACATCTATGTTGCTGTTCCTAGTAAATAGTCCCAATATAATTGAAAATTACTTTTGGAAACCAATATCTTTCCCAGGGAGAAATATTTTGGCTTGTGAGAGCATTAAATTATTTAAAAACACTTGTCTATTAAAGATAACTGCTGTTTCTTACTCCATAATTGTCACATATTTGTCTGATAAAATTTTTAGGAAAAATCTTTTTAGAAAAAAAATCTTTTTTATAGAAATATGAAACTTTTTTCATTGAACGTTTTATAGAGTATATTTATGCCGTAAAAACAAATATTAATGGATTTATAGCATTTGTTACTGGTTTTGATGGCATATATTTTAAGTTATTTCTTCTAATTCTTAATACAAAATATACTTTAAATTTTTTTTACGAGAAATCAAGCACCCTTAGCTAACAGCTAAGGGTGATTAGAAGTGATGATCAGAAAGTTCTTCAGGTTAATTTATTTTTTAAATGAAAAATTTTGATTTAAACTATTTTCATTTTTGATTTTTTTCCATTAAAAAATATTAAAAAACAAAATTAAGATCAGTAATTGCTTAACCTATACGGGGTAAAATAAAACCCTGAATATCAAACAAATTAGCAAAACAAAAACAATTTACTTGAAAAAATGTTTTTAATTCCAAGCACAATCGAGTGAATATGACAACATTTAACTACGTTTAATGAAATGGGATGTTCACTCCATGTGACTAGCCTTAGGCGTAATATATTATTACTATCTTTTAATAACTCAAAACAATGAGACGTGTAATGTATGCATCAGCATTCAAAGTATTACATCTTAAATGCACATTTTTACGTTTCCTATAACTACTAAAATATGATTATTGTATGAAAAGGCATTTTTAAATTCAACGAACTTCATGTATTTGTTGACGTTTAATATTCAAAATTGCTAGTGGTAGATTGGAAGGAGGGGATAAATAGAGCGTAATTTAATAGCACCCAAGAGCGAGCTGTTAATAAATATATATATATATATATATATATTTATATATGCTTACACCTCTAGTGTGCTACAACAATCCGATGCTCAGCCGCTCATTTTACAGAGATTCATATTAACATATCCTCAATTTGAACTTTGAATCTATGTAATCTTACTTTCTAAATGTAATAAAGTTTACATTAATTTGCCAGAAAATTTTTTAAAAAGGCATTTTTAGGACTTCGAATTGTAGTTGAAAAAGTAAGTGCACAATGGGGTTGTTTCCGAACTTTTAAAAGTATTTTTTTCTCATAAAGCATGCTTAAAAATAGGATTTCACCATATTTTTAAATAATTTGACAATGTTTAATATTTTCTCACATCTTTTTAAATCGGTGCGCAGGATGAAACTATTTTTTTACGCTTCTGTGCATGACATCACAAGTGATGAAATGCCGTTCACTGATGCCATTATCGCTCAGTGTAAATTATCATAACCTGATAACGCAGTTGACAGCAAAGCGTAAACATTTAGCACAGCAATGGAGTAACGCACCAAAGTACATCACATGTGACGTCATAAAGATCACGTCTGATTTCAAAAATCTGTCACTAAAAAAATTAAATAAAAAATATTTGTTAGGGGGGGAAAAAGTTTTTTCTGGCTCCATGTTATGATTTTTCCTATTTATCAACTTCAGGGACTAAAAGTAGTACAAACAAGTTTCTGCCTTAGCCCTGGCAAGGGGGCGATAGGGCGGTAATTTACTGAAAATACCCGCCTTGCCCTCAATCTTTTAGTTGAACCGAACCATTGTTTCGGTCACTCGTCTGGTCTGTGCTATTTCCATATTAGCTACCAGTTTGTTTGGCACTCAGTCAATTCCTAAGCCGGGCTGATGAATGCTAATGAGCACGAAACTGCAGTCCTCGGCTGGAATGACTAAGCTGGCGATGTATTCCATGTATTTCTGCCTAACCCTGGATATAGGGCGATAATTTACTGAAAATCCCAGAAGTGTTTGTTTATTAATGTAAAAAAATTGAACATTTCTATCAAACGCTACTGTCAGAAAATACTACTGAAAAAGTGGCCTTAAAATATTTAAAATAAAAAAATCTTTTTCTGATGTCTTGCGATAGAAGTTCCTATTGATATAGTTGTCGGAAGCAGATACACCTGTTAGCGAAGGGGTTTAAAAAGATTCAGTTTCCATCGTAATGTTTCATGTTGGCTTTTTCGAGTTGTGCAAAGTTAAATAAAAAATGTTTAAATCAAATAAAATCCATGAAGCTTTGATGTTATGACATTCCAAAGAGAAATATTCATAGTCAGATTACTATTTCAAAACTTGGGACCGTGGATATGACAAAAGGAAGGACGAGCGGATTGACAGACCAACCGGTACGGACAGTTTTCAATTACAATAAGTAACATTAATGCTACTTAAAAAAAGTATTTTTTAATTGTTTGCAATAGTTTAAGTGCTGCGACTTCTTTCTAAATCCAACCATATCTTTAGTGTACTTGACATCTTCTTTTTCGCTTTAATTTATGTACATATTTTAAACTTTTCTTTTTTTTTTACAAAAACGAAAGAAACATGAAAGATCAAAGTTTTTCAATGGTTTAAACTACCTACTCCTTATAACTCGAGGGTTTCATATTTTACCCTCCAATTGTCATGTTCTTATTAAATATATATTTTTTAACGTCAACAAAATAAATAGTGCCTTTTTTTTGCAAGTGATAGTTCATTAGAGATAGTTAAGAATATGTGTTCATGGTAATTTTGGGATTTTTTCCAAACTCTAGTCGAGTTATACACAGAAACTATAGTGCGCTGTTCTCCTCAATACAAGCATCAAATAGTGCTGATGTAATGATAATGTCAAACTTTATTCAACTCAACAAAAGTCATTTTTTCTATGCGAATAGTTTACAGGGCAAATAGTAACACCTCAAAATACATAATATTTCATTGTAATGAGCTGCTTAAGTCTAAATTTGAAGCTTAACGTTTTTAATTTTTGTCATTAAGACAATTATTAGCAGTTAAATTGACCAAACATATTTACAAGATAAAAACTATTAACTTAAAATTGTATGTATTGATCTGCTGAGTACTTTACAAAAAAAAAAAAAAAACTTGTTTCTGTGAGCTTAAAGGAAAAATCAGAAGACGATTTTTACTGTACGTCACTATAGAGAGTAACTTGTTTTGCACTAGAAGTACACAAACACTTTCTTTGTATTGACAAGAAAATTGAAATAAGAAACAAAATTTGAAGCAAATAATTCCTTGCTCTGTGACGTTTCAGAATTTTTTTTACTGTATAATTATAAGAGATTCCCGCGTAGCATGTGTACGTATTCTCAAATTAGTTATTTTTTAAGTGAATATGTGCTATAGGATACTAATAAAGCTCTGTTTTGAAAAAATGTATAATATCCTTGATTAATTGATTTGTCCAGTTAGGTAATATTTAATTATAATGAGCTGCTTACATCTAAATTTGAAGTTTAACGATTTTAACTTTTGTCATTAAGACAATAGGGGGGTTTCCTTCAGTCAAAAGTACCACTTTTAGTCATTAAAATGGATAGAATGAGCAAAAAAAAAAAAAAAAGAAAAACATGAACCCAAAAAGTATTTTTATTTTCTGAACAGTTTTTTTTTAACAACCGATTTTTAACCAATTTTAAATTTTTCAAACAAGACGTGTACTTGAGGACGTCAAAAATGATGCACTTTTCCGCATCTTTCTACTACGTTTCCACGTTATGATAATCAGGTAGCGAATTAAATATTGCGCTCTACGCTTGCTATCAACCTTATCATTGCCAATACATGTGAATAAAGATGCGAATTAAATATTTTGCACTGTGAAAGGCAACACTGAATGGCATTTAAACATTTGTGATGTCATCCGCAGAAGCCGTAAACAATGAAAGCGCTAACATTTAAGTGATTTTTTAAAAATTTTAAACGTAAACAAATTATTTAAAAAAGGGTCAAATCCTATGTTTTAAGCATGCTCTTTCAGAAAAAAAATACTTTTAAAATTTTGGAAACGACCCCATTATAATAGTTAAATAGGCAGAAAATATTTGCCAGGAAAAAACTAATAACTAAAAATTGTAGGCATTGATCTTCTAAGTACTTTACGAAGAAAAATAAAACGTACTTATTTCTATGAGCTTAAAGGAGAAAACAGAAAATAATTTTTACTATACATCACTATAAATAGTAGGTAACTTGTTTTGTATTAAATGTACCCATGCCACTTTCTTTGTATTGACAAGAAAATTGCAATAAGAAGCAAAAGTTTAAGTAAATACTTCTTTGCTCTGTTGGTTAAACTTTCTCCCGGAATAATATCCGAGTTTTCGAATTATTCAATTTATTCTAGACGCATTTGAGTGCCGTAAATTATACGTTTGATAGAATTTGATAAAGAAGGTTGCTCAAATTTTACATTAATCTTTCCTAACTATATACGTATTTTTATATTCTGCATGTTTTTGTACCAGTTTTCGTCGAAAGCCAATTTGCATTTGGAACTACAAATGAACTAATTAATGAGTGAATAGCAATTTTGCACTTACCGAAATGAGTTTATTTTTTAATACGTTTTCTCAACTCCTAATGTTAAAACATTACCTGCCGTTCCGAAGTTTCTGCCCATTATTCAATCGCCGTCCAGACGGAAGTTCAACTAAGATTTTTTTTAAAAAAAGAGAGGATTTAAAGTAGGAAAAACCTCTATTTTAAAACTCCTCTGAAACTGATAAACGAAAAGTAGAAGTCTCCTTCCTAAGGAATTCAATGCTCAGTGGTTCAGATCAACAGTAGAAAATTTAAAAAAAAAAATAAGATTGTTGTTTTTGAGAAAAAAAAATATTATATATATTTTAAATTATTTTTTCAAAACACTATGGAACGAAAGTTTTAACATGTGTTTCAAAATGTTATATAGCTTTTTAAACAGAAAAAAATACCTTTTAAATAAAAAAAAACTACAACGAAATATGTTCTACCGTTCCTGAGATAAAGAACTTTAAAATTTTTTGTCAAAAACATCAAGTGGGAAAGGATGCCCTGGCTGCTATCTTTTGGCAGCCTATATAATATCTCAGCCGCGGAATTTGTTTCCAAAGTATACGCTGATATTACTTTCTTATCAGTTTTAACAAATGTTTCATGCAAAAAAATCCAAGACAATAAAGGTAACGCCCTATCTAAATCCACAAAGGTTATAACGTATACATTGCAATTATTTCTCATATTAAACCGAGGTATACATGGTACGATCCAAAAGCAATGATCCTTCGTTTAAAAAGACAGATTTATTTTTAGCTGATCAGTACAACTGCCTAATAGGTACCTTCTGCAACAATGTACTTCAGTAGGCGTCTTTTCCATGACTCAAAGGCATCTCTAATGTCCTGTTTTGAAATGTCTGCAAGGGCTGGTGTGACATGCACTTGGATGGCCTCGATGGAGTCGAAACGTTTCATTTCAGAGCTGATTTTAATAATGGAAACAAGTTGAAGTCAGAAGGCTACAAGCCCGGACTGTAGAAAGGCTAGGGCACCACGGGAGCGTTCACTTGGACCTTCCTCAGTCAGAACTCTCGGCGCAAGTTTCGCGCAGATTTTCCGCATGTGAAAATTACGTAACAATGCGTTGCACCGTTCTTTCCGATTAAGTCCAGGGCTTTCGCTACTTGGCAGAGACTCAAACACCAGTCCGTGTTTAAAAATTCACACATTCGTTGCACATTTACGTCAGTACGGGCCGAGGACGGGCCTCCAGATTGGGGTTCGTCAGCCACCACTTTCGGCCTTACGAAATCCCTCGTGCGACTTTTCTACTTCCGAACAGAATAGACACTCAGTCACAAACGCCTGTTGAAGCATTGCGAAGGTTTTGGAAGGAAACCAGATGACAAATTTCAACTCTTTGCGTTACTCTGACGAACTTTCCATATCGTCGTGTCGCGTAGCACCGTATAGGAGTTACTGTTAAATCTGACGATACTGCTCCGAAAGCTGGGAGGCTACTGACCTGCCTTGCGCTGTAAAGCCAACAACCCCGCAACCGTCGGTGTCAAGCGGAGTGAGCTGCATGGTGTACATGCATCCGTATAACACGAGGTTCATTACTTTAGGATCGTATCATGTATGACTTTCAATGTGAGAATGATCTTTATAGGACCGTAGCTACTTTCGTCAAATTATCCCCGATATCTTAGTGAACACAGTCCGGACTACAACGTTACAATTTCATAAACCACATTTCATGAATCTTCATGGGGGCTTGATAATTGCGGAAATGGCTTTGAACCGGATTGCTAAGGTATTACTTCCTCCTTACACTCTTCCAAATATTATAACCGATTCCAATTAGTATAGTTTTCGTTATAGTATGTACATCGTACTTTTTTGAATGTCATTTTCAAAAATGAAAGGGTAAAAGAAAAAAGTGAAAAAAAAAAAAAAAAAACTTGCACAACAAATTTTACTGGTGCATTCATCTGAGATCCCTCTAAAGATGACAAAAGAAAAAGAAAGTTAAGTAACATTAATTTTGCATATAGTTTTGGTCGGACAGTTGAAAATCGATGTAAAACTGAGAGCTACTTTTGAAGGGGACAACATGTGTAAAATTTCTGTTATTGAGAAAGAAAAATAGTTTTGCCAATTCTTTTTTTAAACCCATGTGCGATTAACATATAACGTCGGCTGAATTCAGATATTTTTGTGGCGAAGCTTTTTTTATGGATATTACCGCAGTTAAAGCAATTAGAATTGTAATTTGGTGAGCTAATGCATATTACGACTCTCCGCAGAAAAATAAAGTTACTCTGTTGTAAAAGTAAGATCCTAAATATAGTGCCAACTGAAACGCAAAAACCTTCTAAAGCTACAGACTCATTTTTTTTTAATGTTGTAGTTTAAAAGAGAAAAAAAGAGCAAGGAAAGTAATTGAATTGTAAATAATGTTCTAATGGGAAGTTAGGCAACGAATGCATGGTATAGAACGCTCTAAAAGTATTTTTATGAGTATTTATTTTTTTCCTTATATATTAAATAAACAAAGTCGAAGTTAAATTTGAAAGTGTTCATTTTCTAGAATGTCTCGTTAAAAGTTCTTCTTTAGTGTCGAGTCATTGGCGAAAACACATATTAAAATTGTAACCATTAATTCTTGCTTATCTCAAAACTTATCTATTGAATTAACATTTTTACAATGCAAATTTCAACTTTTACAAAAGTCAAATGTCCAATTTTTCAAACAATGCATGGTCTTTATGAAGTCACAAACTTTGGAGCGCCATTGCACTGGCGTGCTGAATGCTTACGCTTGCTGTTTACCGCTTTTCTAGATTATGATAATTTAGAAGCGAATTAAACATTGCGCTCTACGTTTGCTATCTACTATATCATTGCCAGTATATGTGAGTAAAGAAGGGAATTAAATATTGCGCTCTGAGCTAATGGCATCAGTAAATGGCATTTTATCACTTGTGATGTCATGTGCAGAAGCGTAGAAAATGAAATGTAGCTTGCGCGCCAATTAAAATAATTGTTAAAAAATATTAAACTTTGTCAAATTCTTTTAAAAATGTTCAAATCTTAAGTTTTTAAGCATGCTCTTTCAGAAAAAAATTGTTTACAAAATTTCGAAAACAACCCCATTAGTATATAATTTTGACAGTAGTAATGGATTTCATTTCGTTCGAGTATTTTTTAAAAAACGCAAATTTTTGCAATAAAGACTAATCCATCAAAACAAAAGTTTTGTAATAAAAACTTATCCATCAAAACAACGTCGGAATAATTCTTTTGTAAGGGTTCCAGAGATCAAATGTTGAAGCTATGTCTTGGCCAAAGGAACACGTACGTAATTCTAAAGCAATTTATACTGTTTTGGAAACCATCCAACTTAAAACGACCTTTATCGAAGAACAAATGGTAAACACAAGTCGTGCATTACGAAACGTGTATTGAAGTTAAAAATAGATAATATATGAGGGAAGTGATGTTTATAGGATATTTAAAAGACTAGAAAATGTGTTAAAAAGCAATTCAAACGAGGGAAATGTATATTCATGTGAGTGACTATGTTATGATAAGTTCTCAAATATTAAGGCTTTTTTATAGACATAAAATTATGTTTTTTTTTCATGATCTTTTAAGTTTCAAATAATTGAATGTTTTTTCTTAATTACTCAATTTTAATTTATTTTAGTTAGTACTATACCATTTAACTAATGGGTTTATTTATGAGTCATTTTAATAACACATTGCTAATATAATCTCGAAAAACTTTCATCTTAGACTTTTAGGACCAAAACTAAGTTATATGGTATATACTTATAAGTTGTATTCTTTCTATAAAAATTGTTTAGGATTCAATTGAATTTATATGCATTAATTTTGAAACTTCAAAACTATTTTTCAAACTCAATATTATTAGACATACAATTTATTAGATATTGTCATTTAGAACTTTCTTTATTCGACTCTCTTCGACTTTTTAAAAGCATTATAATTTAGCTTTTCCGATCGCTTTAGTACTTAGTATATTGCTCTTTAAATATAATGATGTGAACCTTTCAAAAGCCATTTTCAACTAAAATATGTAATTATATGCAAAAAACAAACGTAAGTAATATTTAATTACAATTTATGGCTTAAGGAGAAAAATAGTAAGTGAATGAAGATCTTGTTTGTCAAGAAAAACTAGAATGACAATCGTGACACCAACTTTCAGCTTCAACAACATTTTTAATAGCAGGTGAAAAGTGGGGCAGATTGATTCAGGAAAATTCATTTGATTTTTCACACTATTCAAACTTAAAATTTTTGACTTAGCCATTACATAACTACCTAAGACTATAATACTAATGCGTAAAGCTAAAATACTGTGATCTTTAAAATGAAATCATGATTCTATTTGAAACTATGTTAATACTTTTCAAGATACTTGAAAACCATCTTTAACGTTTAAAACTATTATTGAGCAATCACGATTGTTTATTGTTCTCATTTGACCGTTTTTGATGCTCCGTGCCTTTTTCAGCTTGGACCAGAAGCCTCTGCAGCACCACCGCCCACCGTCCTCTGCAGGCGGAGTGGCGCGGCTGCTCCGGTCCTGAGCTATCCTCTTCTCCTGGTCGGAGGCGTCCATGTCCTACACACACGCACGCTCACACACTCACACACATACACGCCTACGTGCATACAGACAGGTCTACACACACACACAAGTCTACACACTTACACACACAACTATGCACACGTAACCGCCCAGGAGGAGAGGCAGACTTGGGGGGGGGAGGGGGACAGGAGCTGTTTCAAGAAACAATAACTCCAATGAGTAGGGTCCTGTCTCAGTTCGTGATTGCGAAAAACATAATTTGAATTCAAAATTTCAGAATTCAAAATAATAATTTTTATTTATACTTTCTTTTAGCAAATTTTGATTTATATAGCTTCTGGTGTTTTGTTCTCTTTGAATGCTTTAATTGCCGATATTTTGTCGGCTAGCAACTTTAATTATATTCTGTGTATATTCGTATATTATAATACTACCCTTCGTTCAAATTCATCAAATGAAATAGGCTTTATTGATCTAATTTAAGAGGGGAGAAATATTTATTAATTTTATAACACAAAGTTCAAAGTATTTCTATGCGTTTTCTGTTCCGTTGAAGGACTCTGACAGGAAACGGAACGCATTTTACTTGCAAATCGTCATCTACTTTCCGTTTCAGCTAGAAATCGATGAGTATGCACTAAATCCAATTTCAACCAAAGTTATTTGTTTGAAGCCTAGATGTACATAGCTTGTTTCAACAGATAACTGTTCAACAACGATTGTTTTTGTAAATAGATATTTGTTTGAAATTAAATGAAAAATGCGGTAGTAAGAAATGAAGTAAAGTAAAATTTCCCAACTAAACAAGTATTTTGATAAGATTTTCAAGAATGTTTAAAAATGCGCTCTCCTAATGACGTTTCCAGCAAAAGTAAATAATATTAATAAACGATTAGACATAAATTATAAACATCAACATTAACACATTTAATAGAGAGTGTATGTGATAAACATGAAACGCGGTTTATACTTTGCGGTTCTCCACTCCTCGTAGTTTTTACTCTTGTTAAAAGTAAACTTCACAGAGTTCAAACATACATTTCCATAAAGCATATTAGATATATAAGATGTACGTGATTGTAAAACATTTTGCAGTAATTTAATATGTATTTACTGAGCACTTTCACGAAAGCTCACATGAGTAGATACCAATCGACTACCTCTCATTTCCAGTTTCAATAAAATTGAGTTAGCAGCTGATTCAAATAATACAGAATGGTTCTTATAACAATACATTTGTTTGGTTCACCCCCCCCCCCAAAAAAAAGGGAAAAGTATTTATACCATTTAAATTCTGTTTTAAAATTTCGAGTCCCATATCAAACAAGAACATGTCCGTAGATTTGTTTCTATCAGAAAACAAGGTTTTTTAGGTTTTTAATTCGTGCAAAAACAAAACAGTCCATTGCGGTTTTAATCCGACAAAAAAATGCCCATTAGATCCAATCAAAAGGCTTGCCTTAAATTAAAAATATAATTACAATGTTATTGGTGTTTCTATATTAGGAAGCTTTCTCTAAACAATATTAATGAGACTGAATAAATCTATAAATGTATTTTTCCATAAAAGGTTATTTAGAAATACGTTTTTTGTGAATTCTCAAAAGCCTGTTTAAAATAGGCATGTGTGATTGTGAGTTGTGTTAGGAAAAAATAAAATGAAGCGACACATTTTCGGTTTTCCCATATTTATTATAGATCTACAACTATATTTTTTTCTATTATTATGTCTTATATTTTTTAAACTGCGTTCTTATATTTTAAGTTTAGTATTCACCACATCATCTTCTGTTTTAAAAACTTTAGTCCAATTTTACATGTACTTAGTGGTTATTGTTTACTTTGTCGTAAACAATCCACTTCTTTAAGCAATGTAACCTCAAAATAACATTTGACCGAAACAAAGTTTGCATTTATCTGCAACAAAATCGAATACCATATTAAGCAATAATTTTTTTTTCTACTTGCCGATGTGTTAAAACAAAATTTTAATTGTTCGTCAATACTTGCCCCAAGTATTTTTACCACTAAACATAAAAACTCACTGTCAATACTTCACTTCTTTCCATTCACTCAATGTATATTATTTGTTTCGCACAAATAAATAATAAATTAAATCTAACTCCATTATATCTGAAGTGTTTTAATTACATTTACATTTAAAAATTTTAAGGTTATAATTAAAGCTCTGATCGCATTATTCATTGTAGAACAAATATTTGAGCGGCAGAAAAATGAATAGAAAATGTCCTTAGTGAAGAAAAATGTTTTACAGAATTAAAAAGTCGGCACCTCAAATGAATTCATTTGATCTCTTTCTGTAAATGAAACTCAACTTGCACGCTTTATTCCATGCCCTTTGATGCCGAAAGAATAAATTAAGATGTTACGCGTGATTTAATAGAGCATTTATTTAGTTATTTCTTATTTATTGAGCAAAAACGCTACAAACTATTTGAAGTGAACGGAGCTCTGCTCCATATTTGAATAACATTAATTAATTCCATTTTAATAACTTCCTAAACATTTTAAAAATCATCAGTATTTTTTTTCCTAAATGAGTGTTTATTTTTATGGGATTATTTATTGCTGTTACAATCTTACAAGATTTATTCACATTTAGTTTTTATAAATTATATGCTTTTAAGTGTTTAGCACTCATTTAGTTAGATACGAAGTTTTGCTTGCACTGCTTTGTGTATACAATAAACAGCCAAGATTGTTCATTGCTTCGACCTAACTGTTAGATAACATTAGTTTTCTTATTAGTTTTTCTATTGACTGTAAGCAAGTCATGTGATCCATTACCATGACGTGACGTGACGAATGAAATTCATTAAAGCTAATATGTTGATGTCATCGATAAACTTTTAATGATAAGTTCAGAAATAATGGTATAGCTCGTTTGATGAAACTATTTATAAATATTCCTTCCATTTGAATTATAGTAAAAAAAAAAAGTTAGCAATCACAGACTAAAAATTAGCAACTTTTAGGAGTACAGTTTAAGAGCAAATAATTATTCAAAACTCATTAAGGTTCAAAAAGAAAAAAAAATAAAAAAAATAAATAAATGTTCTAAAATTAAGTTTTTGAAAAGCAAATCAATTTAAAAAACTTTTTACCAATTTTGTTTGAACGAACGTTGATATATTTTGTGCTGAAAGGTACTATAATTGATCTCCATGGTTGGAAAGATATACTACAAACAATAGCTGTAACAACGGGCAGAAATCATTTTATTAGTTCAAATGGAAGAATATACTAACGCAAAAGTTGTGACTGAACAAGAATAGAAAAGTATAGTCAGTTTACTATCGTTTTGTTTTAATACTACGTTCCCTTGTTATTTTAACATGCACTGATTTAAGTACTCTTCTTTTAATGTTTCTTCATATGTACATTTTAATAAAAACATATAAGTAGTTCTGAACTTTTTGCAATAATTTATCACCAATTAGGGAAGCATTGTGCCCCCCCCCCTCTCTCTTTTGGCAGCATTTTTTTCCAATCGGGGAATAAGCTGCTGGTCAGGTATTTATTGTTTCAATATACATTCATATTATAATTATCTTAATATGGTAATTTTTAATAAGTTATGCTGTGTACTCTTCCTTATTTAATCATGGAGCTAAAATAAATAGCCATTATTTTCGTTTGTGTAATCTTTTTTGGTTGATAAAGAGGATTTTTAAATTGCATGGACATCAGTACTGTTTTTCTTTTGACGTCTAATAATTTAGATATTCATCCCAGCGTATTTCGGAAAGAAAAAAAAATCCCTCCTTACAAATATTTCAACAGATTTGTAATTTGTTCTTCTTATTAATAATTCGCTCTCAAATGTAAGACATTGATCTGATGTAAAAATCACCTTTAGGAGCGTCCAATCTATATTTTAACTAATTCATAATCGTACTTATTTTTTTTATTAGTAACAAATAAGTTAATAGAATGATCCTTAATTATACGTATCCACTAGATGTCACCATAAAAAGATATTATAAAGATTGGTTCTTCGAATCTGTTGTGATTCACGAAGACCATTCAAGATCTGTAGAAATTAGATCCGCTATGTAAATAGGACGTCGCATCAGGTTTAGGTTAGCGATTTTAGATCTGATTTTTCATTGTTGCGGAGCTAAGGTTAGCAGAGCAAAGTTTCGGGTTCTGCCAAATTAGACAAAAATAATACTTTATTTAATAAACAGTTCATGTGCAGCTAATATTTGCTCTCTTAAGCTGACGCGTCGGCTTATAAATATAGGGACCTTAGTAGAAATTGTTACATGCTGATATTTCTGCATTTACTTCTTCTAACCTGCATGCAGCGGCTTTCGTAATCAGTTACTTACCACCATGAAAAATGATAACTAAATGACAGTAAAATAAAATAGGGGTGACTTTTCCCACTTTACAATTGCTAGTTTGTATCATTCCTAAAGCTTTACAAAAAAAAAAAAAAAAAAAAAAAAAAAAAAAAAAAAAAAAAAAAAAAAAAAAAAAAAAAACGTTAAAGTCTTTTATTCAAAGCATTTATTCTTTCTAAACCAATGAAACCCAATCTTTTTCTACACGAGGGCCGCACCTCATATTAAAATTAATCTCGCGGGTCAAACACTTATAAAGTTTTAAAATACTTAATTAAATATATATATATATATATATATATATATATATATATATATATATATATATATATATATATATATATATATATATATATATATATTATGGGAAACCCAGGAAAGTGAAAGAAAATTACAAACAAACAATTGTTATTATCATTATTACATGCTTATTTTATTAATACAAAAATTACACCTGTTTTTAAGAACCCAATTTCTGATTATTTGGCTCCAAACTTGCAACAATCAGTCATTTTTTTTTTAAACCAATGGAAGACGATCGGTAGTTTTGGACGTTTCCAGAACTTAGTTTTTGATTCGTGACATTGACCATGACAACGAGCCACATAAAAAAAGCTTTGCAGGTCACATGTGACCTCTTGGTTGTAAGTCGGGCACCTCTGTCTAAACAAAAATTAAAAAATGTCACGTTTCAGAAATGATACAAACTAATAATTGAAAAGCGGGAAAATTTACCTCGTATGGTTCAAAACAGCAACCCGGTTGACGGTATCTTGAAACATTTTTTTCATTTTTAATAAGTCTAATATTTTTGAGCAATCACGACTTCTTATTGCTTTCATTTGACTGTTTTGATGTGCTATCATTTTATTTTCCCGCCAGCACCCTCTGCAGCATCACCGTCGACCGGCTCCTCACGATGCTGCTCCTATAGCGAAAGCCATCTCCAGGTTGCGTCAATATCTTACACTTACAAGCATACATGCACGCAAGTACAAGCAAGCACATACACGCACATACATACACCTACAAACATACACAAACACATACACACACGCATACATACAGACACCTACACATACACAACTACCCACACACTCATGCCTGCACACAAACACATATGCCTACACACATAAACACATTCCCCCTCTCCTACCACAAACACTCATACACACAACTACCCACACACTCATGCCTGCTCACAGACAAACACACACGCCTACATACACACACACACTCGTGATTGCGAAAAACATAATTTGAATTCCATATGTCAGACCTCAAAAAATTTTTTAATTTTTTCTTTCTTTTTTTCATTTTTAAAAATCTCTTAAGTTTTTATGATTGTACAGTGATAAATTTTATGGCGATAATAAACATAACTGATAAGATGAGAACCCTTGTCCTATTGCATTTCCGATCTCATTAGTTATATTCAATGTCAGAACAAAATTTATCTATGCATAATCATACGAAACTTGATTTCTGAAATGAAAATGATCTTCCACACGTTTTCTTCCTATCTAAGAATGTGGAAACTTCCGTTAAGGAATCTAATTTTTATCCTACCCCTTTATCTCGGTTCTATGCTTAGATAAACGTTCCTACATTCTACCACTGTCCTTATCGCATAGTAGGATTTGTCAAGTGTAAGAAGATAAGAATCGGAAAATGCTGCAAAAGTGTGAATTAAGCAGTTCTCTGCAGAATCTTATTGGAAGTGGAAAATGTCTGGTTTTCGGTCAGAAGTTTTAGAGATAAAGATAAATTAGCTTTGTCAGATCCCAAAGTTTGTATTGGTTGGGAGAAATCCTCAATTGTATCTTGACTTAATATCAGATATTCGAAACATAATGCTAAGAACGGGAGTGGAAATAGAATTATAGCCGATTTCCGTTACATTTTAAAAATTTAAACAGCATTAAAAATATTTGTATTAGTATTTGTCATTTGTTTTATACATTCTATAACAGACACGGATAGGTTTAACAGAAATTTTACTTTTCTTAACACTTGTTGTTAAATCGGAAAGTAACTTTTTATTAGGTATGCAAAAGTATTTCATATCTACTAAGTTCATTGAACCGTGTACGTTTGGTCCAGCAGTAAAGATTCACAATTTATTAAGATATTTATACTGACGTCTTTACAGTCTTACAGTGCTGAAAAAAGTGCCAATTGAAAGGTTGTCATGAATGATGAAGCCGAGTATTAACCAATAATTTAAATTAAGGAATGATTTTACAAACGCAACAACATTGGATCTTCATAACACCAATATACTAGTTTCAAATTTATCTCTGTCAGCAGCCCCTAACTAATTTACTAAAGTTACTCGCTGAAATCGCTAACAAAAAAAAAAAAAAAAATGTTAGTTCGAATCGGTTCGTTCACTCAAATGTTATTTGTAGAGGCGTGGGGACAGACTTACCGACACACACATTTTTCCCCATCTAATAACCATATTTTCCCATTTTTAATTTTCCAGCACTTTTATATATTTATAATTTATTTACTTTTTAATTTTCAGCAATATTTTAAAGATGCGTTAAGCCTTCTTTCACGCTTTTTTCCTCTTTTTTTTTGGATTTTACGGGAAAATAGCTTAAAAATGACGAATTTATATGGTCACCAATATTTGAATATGTACGCGTTAATTATACGAAAATTTGCTTTTACACCTGCATAAGTAACCGTAACTTTATTCAGTTTTTTTTTTCTTTTGTGACTATTTGTATTTCAGATTTTTTTTCTATTTGCAAAAGTGTTTATAAGAAAATAAGCTAATAATTGGTGTCCTAAATGGAATAATATCTGCTCAGTCATTAAGACATTAAAGTATAAGCACGCTTGCGAAAAATCAATAAGCCAAAATTTTCTATTTGTTTAATTTTTGAATAACATGTAGCCCAAATTTAAGTGTGTCGAAAATGCAATTCAAAATATAAAAATATGTTCAGCATTTCTTTCATATATTACACAGTTTTGTGTAAATACTCAACTTCGTGAAACGCCAGTTCAATTACATTAACATTAGACAACGCCCCCAAAAGCAATGATGTGTTCAATACTACTTAACACCTCCCCCCGCTCCCCAAGGAACGAAAATCTCGCAAACCAAAAAATGAGTGCCTAATATCTTCCAATAAAACTGTTTTTAAAATTTAAAAGCTACCCCCCACCCCTTGAGCATCCCTCATTTAAAAGCATATTCACAGCTATGTATGATTCTTGAAGCAGATTCAACTTTGTTTTTGAGGACATTTCCCTTACATCAGGAGAATGAATCGTGATATGCAAAACGATCCCTAAATAACTCCATTTCCACAACTTTCATTCTTTTTAGATGAGGATGCAGCAGCAACGAAGCAATTTCAAACACACGCAGGAAAATTCTCATTACTAAATCAAGCGCGAAAATTCTGGTCTTAAGTGGTAATATTTGAAATCTCCTACAAGGACCATAGAAGCTGATGAGCTTGATGTATTATTCGTATTTCTATGCTTCCCTACACTTAAGCATACTGCTTGTTAATAAATGTTCTTTAAGGAATAGTGACAGAGAATAACTCTGAAGAATCTTAATGATGTATTTGAGACTAATTATTTTTGCAGATGAATTTAATTAACTGAGCGAAATTCTAATGATACATTAATTAGGATGCATGTTAATTGCCTGGAAGCAAAATTGTGAAATGCTTTGACAGTGATGATTATGTGGCGTCTGTTTTGGGTTAGATCATCGTATTATGATTATAAATTGTGTATATTTATTAATGTGAAATATTACGCAACAGCAAACTTTAAAATATGGTTGACGAAAGATTTTGAATTGATAAGCTGAATTCTCTTTCATTGTGTCCTTTATTCAAAAATCGCATTTTTCTGCAATAGTCGATTGCTTATACACTTTAGATACATTATTGAGCCATCCAAAATAACTCTCTTACTTTTATTTTGCGATATTTTTCGTAATTCTTTTAAACTTTAACATGTAAAGCTCTATAATGACTTTGGTTTGCATTCATGTGGTTAAAAAGCTTAATTTAAATATCAACACTTTTATGAACTATCTCACTACATACGTTACGTTTCTATATGATTTACTTCAACGGAGTTACGTAATGTTAATGTCTAGGCGCGTGAAATGGAGCGATTGTGAACATAAAGTGCTGGCCAAATTATTAGACTAAGACTGTTTTAAAAGCAAATTCTTTATTTATTATATAACTATAGACACATTAACGAACAGTGGAATAATTATCTAATATTTAGTATGCATTCCCTTGTTCTTGATGAGCATTTTAAGTCTTTTTGGCCCACTTTTCACAAGGTTTGCACCGTTTCTTAATATTTTAAGAAAGGAGGTAAAAAATTGTTTATTCTCACTATTATAAAACTCATATACACATACTCACTAATTACCTAAAACTAACTTTAAATATAACAGAAAACACTAATAAAAAGAACTAGTGAACTGTTTAAGCTGATTGAGGTTATGTTCCTGGTAGGTAGATAAACAAAGAACCTAAACAAAGCAGACAGTGCTGTCACCTGCAAACATTAAATTAAGCTAAAATAACGTAATAATCAGTGTACAGTATGTACTGTACATTAACAGTAAAATAAATAGTATTTTAGTACAAATAGTGTACAAAAACAAAAACTCTTTAGTCTTAGGGGGTTAAAAATAGCGTTCATAATACTGGGGTGTTCATATTATAGGGTATTCAGAGTACAAAGAGGTCAGCATAGGTTAAGTCAATGGGGGTCTGCCGGGATCATTAAAATGTGTTCAGATTATCGATGTGTTCACATTAGGGAGGTTCAGATAAAGAGAGATCATTGTAAAAAATTTGTTTTACTGCAACGCGTAGATTGTGCAAGAAAATATGTTAAACAACCGTAAAAATACGAGGGGGAAGGGGGTATCCTTTTAAACTTACTCATTAAGATTACTTCAAATGCTAGAATTCCTTTCGATATAAAAGATATTTCTCAGCTGAATATTTAAAAAGGTTAAAAATATTAGCGACCTTTTACAGCATCATGGTTTTCTTTTTACTATTTTTGAAACTGTAAGTAAAAATAACTCACCGAAACTATTTCCCTGTTCAAAGAATAAAACATTGTACTAACGAAACGAAAATATGACTCTAAACAAAGGGAAATTTGTCAATCTGACAGATCCAATTTCTGTCTGAAATGCAGTAAAATTGCTTGCATTGAATTTTTGCAAACTGGGGACATTTTCTTTTTATCGGAACATCGTTATTATCTGCTCCATACTTTTAAATAAGAAATATAGCTGTTATTTTTTCCAATACTCTGCTGTTCTGCTTGGAAAAGCAGTTTTATAAGTGGGTTTTGAAAATGAACATAAGTACACCTAAGTCACAATATATGAGAAATATTCTTAGTAGCATAAATGTAAATCAAATAAATTAGGTTTAGATTTCATACTATAATTAATTGCAATTGACTAATTTCTTTCTAGGACTTAAAATTAAATTAATAGACAAGGACTTGACTGAAAAAAAATGTTTTAAGAGTTAGGTCTAATACTACAAAAGGCTTAAAAAATAAAATAATAAAAAATATTTTTTTGATTCCCCTTATGATTAATAATATTAATTCTAAATTTAAGATAGGAAATATAATTGGTTTTAGAAATATTTGACGTTTTTCTGAGCTATGTCTGCCGAAATACTTGACAGCAAATTCGTCGGTGAGTATCATCAGTATTGCGTAAAAACGTATTGTTTTTAATAATTTTATCACATTGAGTCAAAATGCTATTAGATCTCATTTTATAAGTTTGGAAGAAGGTATCACTTAACTGGATTACTTTGACATTATAAGTATTGGTTTCAAACCACTACAATTTGTAATTACGTTTACTCAGACTTCTGTTTATGTCGTTCTAAATGTAACACCTAAAAATTAATTCTGTTCAAAATACAGCTCTGAATGTTTCTTTGAATGTCTTCACATGAGCGTACATCTTTAGTTATTACGGATTTGGAACATTAAACCAAATTTAATAATTCTGTAAATGAGCGATTCTCGAAAAAATGTCCCGTGCGTAACGCTAAGTTAATTTTTTCGGCTAACCAAAGCCTTCAAAAAATAATGCTGTTGGGGAATAATACATACCTGCAATATACTATCAAAGTATAACAGTTAATCCTATATTTAATTAATAGTTACTTGAATAAAATAAAAAACCTAGCGTTACGCATAAGGCATTTTTTCGAGAATCGCCCAAATCGATTTTTTTAAAGTATATCCACAATTTTTTTTAAATCAGGTAATACCTTTATGGGTTATCCATTAGATGGTAGGAATAAAATAAAATATCACCAGATAACCGATAGACAAAAGTTCAACCTCTAATGAGTGGGCTCTGGCAAATCTTTCTTTATCAAAAGTTTTTCAAACGTTATTGGCGATCATGCTACTGCATTCAGAGTAGCCAATGCGGCTAAATCAACTAGTCCCGAATTAAAATGCTAAATATAGAACAAGGACATTCAACATTATACAATCGAACTGGACAAGACAACTACGACAACAACAACAACCTTCATCAACTGAAGTGGTCGCTATCGGACCCCTTTTGTTTAACTGAAAACTTCGGACAAATGAGAAGATTAAAAAAATAGACATCAGTAGGCTACAGATATTTTCCCAAGCAGCACAGAGGCGTTCAAAGCTCGTTCTATAACACGTTCTCAGCACACCATCCGACACGTTCAAATTACGTTCTCTCAGAACGGTCTAAAAAGCGTCTATGTGTCTCATCGATCGATGTCGTATAGCACGTCTAAATCTGGTGTTGTGCCACCGCTTTTGCACCAATTTTGAACGTGGAATATTACGTTACGTTTAAGTGCTAGGAAGACGTTTCATTTTGGTGTTTACAACACGATACTGAATATTCTGTTTTCACGGGTAAAATCTTCGCAATAATTGTGTTTTTAACCCTCCAAGTTGGCTTTTCTCATAAAAATCAGTTTTCAGCAAATTTCTTAAAATTTCGCACAGGTATCCTTTGATACTCCAGAATTCACATGGATAATTTTCACTCCCCTATGGGGGCGGAAGCCCTTAAAGAGAAATTTCCCATGTACAAAAACCCAGTTTATATTGTATCGTTGCCAAATTTGGCAAAGAAGACATTGAATGCTCAAGTCTTAACATAGGAAGTTTTCGTCCGCCCCCCTCCAGGGGGGCGGCGGACGAAACTATGGGGGTTTCGCCCCCCAGGGGGGCGAAACCCCCATAGCTCATTTTCCTTTTTGCGAATCGATTTTACGCCCATATCGTTGCTAAATTTGCCACATAGATCCTTTGATACTTAAGAATTAACATAAGTGTTTTCGCTAACTTCAATGGAGGGGGGGGGGCTCCCATAAAGGATTTTTCCTTCTATAAATGCAGTTTGCTTTGGATATTTGCCTATTTGGTTTATAGGTCCTTTGATGCTCAGGAACCCACAAAGGAGAGTACCCCTCCCCCCCCCATGGAGCGTAAAACCCTCAACCTTATATAAAATCCAGTTTATGTCAGATTTTTGCCAAAGTTAGTGCGTTTAGAGGGGTTACGGCTCTTTCAGCTCCATTCTTAAATGCGTTCTTGAATCATAATGTTCAGATTTTGTGCACTTTTTTTCGTAGATTTTTTTTTTCAACCTATTGTTTACAATATCTGTAAAATGTGTAGTGCATTCATTTTTGCCTGCATTCAGCAGACATGAATAATACACCTATGACTTCATAGATTCTGATGAAATGACTATTTGTAAAGGCTTTACTGCTATGCAATAAAGCTCCTTAGCACACTGGATAGCAGTGCTTTATGCAGCCACACCATAGGTTCACGGTTCGACTCCTGGGTTTAGGCAATGTGTATTACAACTGAACTTCAATAGTAACTTCCCATGAATACGTGAACAGAGTTTGAAAAAAACTTTTTTTTTGCCATAGCTATTCAATTTGCTGTTTGATCAGCACATTGCTTTATTTTGAGTTTATAAGTTGGTTAGGATTAACTGAGAATAAAATTTTGTGCAATGAAAGAGCAAATTAAATAGTTATGGCAAAAAAAAATCATATTCCGAACTCTACAATTGGACAAAATACTGTGAAATAGCCCTTAGAGAATTTTTTGATTAAAACCCTTAGTTTCCTACTACCTCTCCTTTTTTTTCTCTATAAAATGCAAGGAGGGGAATATGGGATACAGAGACACAGTTAAGATGACTGAGCTTTTACAAAATGAACAAATTGGTGATTTGTTTTGAAAATTATAGTATATAAATTAAGAACGTTGTATTTTATAATAAATCTGTGATTAAAACAGTATTTGTTACTTTTGGCAGTAAATTTGTGATTTTAAAAGAAAAGTGGAAAATGTTCACTTTTTTTTTTTTCATAGGGCAAAGTGAAAAAAATATTTTAGTAATGAATTATTTTCTATTCGATTGTAAAAAATATTTTTGATCAAATAACTTCGTAAATAAAAGTCAGGATTGCAAAGCGAATAATTAAATATTAATTAATGTATGAAGAAAAATAAATAAAAAAGAGAGTGAATTAATAAGAAAATAAGTGAATGAATGAATAAATAATCGAATTACTAAATGAAGGAATGCAAATGAATTTATCAAGAAATGAATACGTTAGTGACTCAGTAAAGGATAGAGCGACTAAACGAAATAAACTATTTCACTTTGCCCCATCTACTTTGCCCAGCATGTACTTGCTTAATTGTAAAAAATATTCAAAATACAAATAAGTTAAATATTAACTAATAAATACAGCACTGAATATTAGAAGGTCTCAATTAATATGTTAAATGTTAATAAGAACTACTTTATCATTTTAGAACAACAAAAATAATTTGTTACTTGCTACAAAGTATTACATTACGAGTATCAGTGTTTCAAAATTGAATGTACTACCTTCTGTTTTTATCTCCGGTGGTTTTTTTTCCGACTGGAATAGACAACATGTGCTACTACATAATTAAAATAACACCAGATAGGTGGCGGTAAAAGCCAGAGTAAAATATTTCACCATTTCACTTTGCCCTCCTATTTCACTTTACCCCACATTCCCATACTTTCTTAGACCTCAGAAATAACTCATATGAATTACATTCTTATACTTGTTACTAAATAAAATCAAAATAACATATCCACACAAAAATTAATTAAGAAACACATAAAGTCAATACCAAAATTTAATTATTAAATATCCTTTATTTTACATGATAGATTTTTACACATATTTTTGGAACAACCAAATTTTAAAAACCATATCTGTCCCGTTTACGGCTTTTATTGCCTAAAATTAAAATGAAAATAAGAAGACAAAATTCCCAATTAATCCGCATATATACATAATAACCAATGATCGAGTAACGCTCCTGATGTCACCAACAATGAAACTCGCCCCACGGAAAGTGATATAATGCTCTTTTAAGATTTTTTTAAAATTAATCGTATTAATAAATTGCTAAATATTAATCAAGTATGAAGGGAAGGAAAAAAAAACGTGAAAGAGGGTTCGAGTTTTTTAGTTCTGATCACAGAAATACGATAGATTATAAATAGCAAAAACTTAATTCATTAAAAATAACAATTAATGCAGTAATATATCTGTAAGTTATTCACTGAATGGTTATTTTTTACTACATTTCTACGATTCTACAACCAAAACGGTAGAATAATAGGCAGATTTTTTTCTATTTTTCAAAGTAGTAATTTTAATTTCCTACCTATCTATTTAAAATTCCATAATTTGTTGGTTTTTACTGTCCGTTGAAGCATGAGCAGGAGGAAATTCAAAGCGGCAGGTGATATCGTTAACATCAGACAAATCTGCAACATATGGCTACTCGCCATTTTGTTTTGCTTTAGAATAGAATAATTAAATTTTATTCAATGAATCTCATTTTTGTAACCTTGACTATTTTGAGATAAATCTATCTTTTTTAAATACTATTTGAACGAGGAACTTTTTCTGTTAATCAAATAAGTTATTTGTAATGAATATTTTTTTAAACAGAATAAACATTTTTTTCCAGAATATTCGAAGGTCAGAAAAATGGATAAAGTTCAGTACATATAAAAGACAACCACTCATCTCCAAATTTTAAAAAATTTATAAAATAAAACTAGACTTTGAATTTACATGTTGAAGATTTTAAAAAGTTATAATAATTGCCACGTAATTTGATAAATAGAACTGAGAAGGTCGCTAGCTTTTTTCGTCATAGGCCTAACCTATGACAATAATTACAAAGTAGCTGGGATTTTTACCTCAACTTAATTTAACTCGATTTACTTACTTTTGACAAAAGTTAATCCATTACTGTGTTCTTTAATCTTCAAAGAAACATCCAATTTTACAGAATTTTATGTATTCGATCGAACAGAAGATCCCAAGGAAACTTCTAGCTCATTGCATTATTCCGAGGTAAACACAGATAGAGGGCGCTCGAATTAGGTGGCATCAGCACTAAAATTAAACGGTACAGTTAACACCGGTTTGATGCCGTCAAATATTACGTTATATTAGCACGGGAATGGCACCGTGATAATATTACTGTTTTTGTACGTCGAATATAACGCACAAGTGACACTTAACACCGTCATTTGACCAATAACACGATTTCTGTACCAAATTTGAACGTTCTGGTGCTACTGGGGTTACCTCTAAATTTCAACGCGCATGCATGCACGTAATACGAACTCTAAGTATAGGAGTTCAACTACGCTCAATTTTATAAAAAATAACTATATTTAATAAATGTTACAAAAATCAGGAAATGCGATGTTTAGTTAATAGGGCACATCATATGTGCATTATTTACTTTAGCCCCATTCTCCTTAAAGAAGTATTTAGCTTTAATCCTTGAGGCATTTAGTAAAATGTAGTAAAATTGATTGTAATATTACTAATTCAGTTAATTTTGTACTTATGTTAAAAAAAATCAATACAACGAAACTTTATATTCCGATTCAATCGCTTTTGAATTTAATACCATTTCGAAAGATAGATTTATTTACAACTAGAAAGTCGCCCGTCAAGGTATGACGGGTGAAAATTGCTTCAACATTTAAACGAAGACATTGCCTGTTTGGTGTGATTTTGATGATATTGTATTTCTAACTACAGTGGATTAACCCAAAAATCCAGTAGGTAACGTTCATTGGTGACCATTTTATCCTTTCTTCATTCCCCTGAAATGGCACACTCTAACCAGTAAAACAGTTATGTTACCGGATCGAGTTCAGCCTTGTCACAATAAAGCCTTTCCCTGCATGTTAAACATTACCAAAACACAATATAAAATTATCATGCTGTGGTGCATTGTTGAAACTCGCATATTATTCGATCATTGGCTATACTTTATTTAATGATGCTTAAAACGTTTACTGGCGTGGAGAAAAAATTAACACAACAATGGTAGAATTGCACGGATAACTCTCTCTGCCGCAGGATTTGCTGCCCCCTGGTAACATTGAAAGAAAGTCGTTCGTTGACTTTTATTTTAAAAAAAAAAATCATTGAAAGCGATTGCGGTTAAACGAGTTTTCGGTTAAAGAGTTTCGGAAAAACGAGGGTGTGCTACATATGTATTTGTGTTTGTCTTTGTGTGTGTGTGTGTGCAAATTTTAAACTGTTAAATGACACTATAAAAGACCTAGTGTATTATTTTCTTTATACGCCAGCGCTAGGGATTGAAAAACCGGTATACCGGTGTACCGAATAGCGGTATTTCGAGCAATTTTGCAATTTCGTCATTCCGGTATTTGCTGAGGAAAACACCTTTATTTTCAGTACTGACTGAAAATAATAAGTAGTTTTAATATTAAAGAGGTTTCAATTCAACTTATTAAATATCTACTTATATTTAAATGTACATTTATTTTCTCATGATACAGAACCGAAATCAATATATTGATTTAAAAATTTAGCTTGAAAAGCATGAAATAAAAGAATATCATTAAACAAAAATATTTTGTACACCATGTATTTATTTTTTCCATTTCCCTGATCACCAATTTTCCCTTTTAGGAAAGTTAATTTCGAGATTTTTTCAAATAATCAATAGCAGGAACGCTTTATGATTTTTTTTCTTAAATATTTTTCTCAACTGTACTAAATTTTGACAAAAACTGTTTCTTGTTAGCATTACAAATGGCAATTTGTTGGCACCAGTATTGGTTTGTTGTGCCGTCTCGTTATTTGGATTCATACTTGGCAAGATAATATTTAGAAATTATATATTGCCTTGAACATTTGCATAGATGAAAAGCATAAATATGTTCCACGAATTCAAAGATATTTTCAGATATTTACATAATTATAAATGCAAAGATTTTTGAAAAGAAATCCAAAACGAATAAGAGAAACCAACAAGATCAAATTTAGTCAAGTTTATCGTAAATTTCAAACCAAAGAGCTAATAAAAAATAAACATAAACCCCTCCTGCTCAAGAGAAAATGATGTTGATATTGGAAAAGCATCTTCTTCCAAGAAAGAAACTTTAACTAGCTTTGAATTAAAAAAAAATAGAAATACACAGAATACGAAAGAAACACACACACGCACACACAAAAAAGGGTTTATTCAAAAATGACAACAGCGCGAATTTTTTGGAAGTTAGAATACTTTTAGGCAATTAAATTAGAGGAGGCGAATCACGTATTGTTAGCAGCGTCACCGACCTGCGTGAATTCAGAAAGAGTAGTTTTAACTGTAGGAAATTTGAGTACTAAAAGGAGTTCCAGGCTTAAAGACAATTCAATATATGCATTATGTTTTTTTACTAGTATTGATTTTTAATTATGACATTTGTTCCTTTATTTTATATTTGTTCACAATACGTTTTAATAATAATACATTTTTTGTACAAAATTATGAAATGTGGCAACGAAACAATTTCTGAGAAATTTCAAATAACGATATTAATATCGGTATTCCGGTATCACGTTTTAAAAGTACCGAATACCGGTATTGAATTTTTTGGTCCAGTATTGCAATCCCTAGCCAGGGCTTATCATTACCCAAGCAGCACAGAGGCGTTCAAAGCTCGTTCTATAACACGTTCTGAGCACACCATCCGACACGTTCAAATTACGTTCGCTCAGAACGGTCTAAAAAGCGTCTATGTGTCTCATCGATCGATGTCGTATAACACGTCGAAATCTGGTGTTGTACCACCCCTTTTGCACCAACTTTGAACATGGAATATTACGTTATGTTAAAGTGCTAGGAAGACGTTTCATTTTGGTGTTTACAACACGTAATTTAATATTCTGTTTTCACGGGTAAAATCTTCGCAATAATTATGCTTGTAACACTCCGAGCGGGCTTTTTTCACAAAAATTCAGTTGACATCAGATTTCTGTAAATTTCGCACAGAGGTCCTTTAATGCTCCAGGATTCACATGGATAGTTTTCACTCCCCTATGGGGGCGGACACCCCAAAAAGAAATTTCCCTTATACAAAAACCCAGTTTATGTTGTATCTTTGCCAAATTTAACAAAGAAGACATTATCCGCGCCTCTGTGGGAGCGAAATCTCTATAGCTCATTTTCCTTTTTGCTAATCGAGTTTACGTCGGATCGTTGCTAAATTTGGCTCATAGATCCTTCGATACTCAAGAATTAACATAGGTGTTTTCGCCAACTCCAATGGGGGGGGGGGGCTTCCATAGAGGATTTTTTATTGTACAAATCTAGTTTGCTTCGGATATTTGTCTGCTTGGCTTATAGGTCCTTTGATGCTCAAGAACTTACATAGGGTTTTCACCACTCCCTACGGGGGGGGGGGGAGAGAAATACCCCACAGAGGATTTTCCCTCTTACAAAAATCTAGGGCCGGGTCTTTGCTAACTTTGCACATAGTTTCTTTAATGCTCAAAAATTCAGATAGGGGAGTTTTCCCTCCCTATGGGGGCGGAAACCCACCAAAGAGAGTTTTCCCTCATACAAAAATCCAGTTTATGATTTGTCACAGATTTTCTTCGATGCTACAGAATTCACGCAGGAGAGTTTTCTCCCCTCCCTCAGGGGACAAAAACCCCCATAGAAGTTTTTTTTGCTCCCAGAAGGGTTTTTTCTGTTTTAGAAATCGAGTTTTTGTCGAATCTTTGCTAAATTTGGCATAGGTCTTTAGATGCTTAAGAATTCACAAAATGGAGTTCTCGCCCCCCTCTTATACAGGGGTTTTTCTCGGACAAATCCAATTTACGACGGAGCTTTTCCAAATTTGGCACAAAGGTGCTTTGATGGTCGAGAATTCCCATAGGGGGCCTCCCCCCCCATGGAGAGTAAAACCCTCAACCTCACATAAAAATCCAGTTTATGTCAAATTTTTGCCAAATTTGGTGCATTGAGAGCGGTCAGGGCCCTTTCCGCTCTATTAATAAATGCGTTCTTGACTCATAATGTTCTGTTTTTGGGCACTTTTTTATCCTAAATTTTTTTTCCACCTATTGTTTACAATATCTGTAAAATGTGTAGTGTATTCATTTTTGCCTGCATTCAGCAGACATGTGTAACAGATTTACAAGAATACCTATGAATTCATAGATTCTGATGAAATGACTATTTGTAAAGGCTTTACTTCCCTGTAATGAAGCTTCTTAGCGCACTGGATAGCAGTGCTTTTTGCAGCCACACCACAGGTTCGCGGTTCGACTCTTGGGCTTACGCAATGTGTATTACAACTGAACTTCAGTAGTAGCTTCCCATGAATACGTGAACAGAATTTGCAAATAAATAAATAAATAAATAAATAAAATAAAAAACGTTTTTTTTTTTTTTTTTTTGAGAAAGTCCAACTAACCTGGATTTTTGATCGAGTACCCGGGTCAATGATGAAAAATCTGGGCTTTTACAAAAATTATTTAAATTTTGATCATTATTTCAACATTGTTCAAACTACTACTTTGCTGCCTTTACTTCACAGAGCTATATATAATTTTTAATTATGCATTTATTTTTACTCAAATTTATCGCAAAATATGTCAAAGTTGAATAAAAAAAATGAATTTGAAAACCGTTTAACACGATCACTTCAGAAAGATGCAGATACTTTCATGCATGTTTATCATATTTTGAAAAAAGTACTCTTTGTATTCAAAAATACATTTAGTAGCAACATATTTTTTTCAGTTTTTTTTTTTTTTTTTTTTAACTCATGACAACGTTTCAGGATAAAGGAAACAGCATAAACCATAAACATGAGTTATGCCATGCATTTTAAATCCTTCGACATGAGAAGTTGGGAATAAAAATTTTAACTGTATTAAAATAATAATTATAAAGGCACAAAATAATCTTACACATAATAATACAGAATATGACATAAATATTCAGGTACGGTTATAAATTAAAGAATCTGGTGTAGTCATCACACAGGTTGGCCAATTTTATGTCATTACTAGCGGTACCCGCACGGCTTTGCTCATGTAGAAAATTAAAAGATCATTTGGTTCGCCTGTATGTATTACCAATAATAGATGATGAATTTCTCGCCAATTTGCTATGTTAAATAGCTCGCCCATGTTAAGGTTCCACGTTATGATAATTTGCGTCCACGTTATGATATTTTGATCATTAAAATGTTCTTAAAATTGGAATAGAAAAAGAACAAAATCGAATTTTTGAAAAATCGCTTCGAGGTGCACACCCCCATGCTACAAACTAACTTTGTGCCAAATTTCATGAAAGTTTGCCGAACGGTTTAGACGCTATGCGCGTCACAGAGATTCAGACATCCAGTCAGAGAGAGATCCAGATATCCAGACAGAGAGACTTACAGCTTCATTACTAGTAAAGATTTAACTTTTTCACTTTGCAACCTTGCTTTGATCTGCTGTTAAAAAAGATTCCCTGTAAGTTTATTAAAACATTTTTTTTTGCAACAATGAAAGAACAAAATGTTTGAAAGAGAAATGAATAGATAGCTACGTTTAGATAGAGATTGAAATAGATAGATACGTTTTGCTTATTTTGATTTCCTTAAAAAAATGTATGTTAATTAATTGGAACATCCGTAAGCAGTTTTAATTTTTAATACTTTAGAAATTTGGATGAAGATTATAACTATACGATTAATATAGTTATAATCTTCAGTTTATTGCTGAAGTAAATGTTTCAATATGCTGTAAATTTTGAAAAAGCCCACGCTACCGAGATAGTAGGGTTTTTTCAACTGGGCCCAAGTGAAAAAACCCGGGTGGGTTATTTCGAACTGAGCAAGGTTTGGTGAACAGTGTTCATGAATGAAGTAAAATAAATTCAATGAATAAAATAGGTATTTTAAATTACTTACAACTTTCAAATAATGAACGGATTTGATATGTATTCTACATACGAGTATATGGAAAGAGATATTTTCAAAAGAAAATAAAACAACATGTTAGCAACTTTATTAAAAATATCATGGATCTAAAAATTGCTAGGAGAAATTTTTTTGAAGTCTTGCTTCTCTTTTTCCAGTTGGTCTGATAACTAATTTTTAGAATTTTGAAATGTTTACTTTAATAAAATCTTTTCTTAAGTATTTGAAAAATATCTCAAATTTTCAATGACTTTCACCCTTTAAGTCAGTTTGCGGTTCAGATTGATTTTAGAGGCCATTTTACAGTATTTTGTCCAAATGTAGAATCCGCAATATGATATTTTTTTTTGCCATAGCTATTCAATTTGCTGTTTGATTAGCACATTGTTTTATTTTGAGTTTATATGTTTGTTAGGATTAACTCAGAATAAAATTTTGTGCAATGAAACAGCAAATTAAATAGTTATGGCAAAAAAATCATATTCCGAACTCTACAGTTGGACAAAATACTTCGAAATAGCCCTTAGAGAATTTTTTGTTGAAACCCTTAGTTTCCTGCTCCCTCTTTTTTTTCTCTGTAAAATGCAAGTAGGGGAATATGGGGTACAGGAAAACAGTTGAGATGATTGAGCTTTTACAAAATGAACAAATTGGTGATTTGTTCTGAAAATTATAGTACATAAAGAAAGAATGTTGTATTTCATAATGAAACTGTCATTAAAACAGTATTTGCTACTTTTGGCAGTAAATTTGTGATTTTAAAAGAAAAGTGGAAAATTTTTTTTTTTCATAGGGCAAAGTGAAAAATAAAATATTTTCATACTGAATTATTTTCTATTCGATTAAAAAAAGATATTTTTGATCAAATAACTTCGTTAAAAAAATCAGGATTGCTAAAGCGAATAATTAAATAGATTAATTAATGTATGAAGAAAAGTAACTAAATAAAAGTGTGAATTAAAAAGAAAATAAGTGAATGAATGAATAAATAATCGAATTACTAAATGAAGTAATGCAAATGAATTTATTAACAAATGAATATGTTAGTGATTCAGTAAAGGATACAGTGGCTAAACGAAATAAATTATTTCACTTTGCCCCATCCACTTCGCCCAGCATTATACTTGCCTAATTGTAAAAAAAAATATTCAAAATACAAATAAGCTAAATATTAACTAATAAATACTGCACTGAATATTAGAAGGTCTCAATTAATATGCTAAATGTTAATAAGAACTACTTGATCATTTTAGAACAACAAAAATAATTTGTTACTTACTACAAAGTATTACGATACGAGTATCAATGTTTAAAAATTAAATGTATTACCTTCTGTTTTTATCTCCGGTGGATTTTTTTTTCTGACTGTAATAGACAACATGTGCTACTATATAATTAAAATAACACCAGATAGGTGGCGGTAAAAGCGAGAGTAAAATATTTCACCATTTCACTTTGCCCTCCTATTTCACTTTACCCCACATTCCCCTACGTTTCTTAGACCTCAGAAATAACTCATAGGAATTATATTCTTATACTCGTTACTAAATAAAATCAGAATAACATATTCACACAAAAATGAATTAAGAAACTCATAAAAGTCAATACAAAATTTAATTATTAAATATCCTTTATTTTACATATTACATTTTTACACATATTTTAGAAACAACCAAAAAGGAATTTTAAAAATAATATCTATCCCGTTTATGGCTTTTATTGCCTAAAATTAAAATTAAAATAAGAAGACAAAATTCCAAATTAACCCGTATATATATATATATAATAGCCAATGATCGAGTAACGCTCCTGATGTCATCAACAATGAAACTCACGCCACGGAAAATAATGTAATGCTCTTTTAAGATTTTTTTAAAAATAATCATATTGATAAATGGCTAAATATTGATCGAGTATAAAGGAAAGAAAAAAAAAACTGAAAGAGGGTTCGAGTTTTTTAGTTCTGATCAGAGAAATACGATAGATTATAAATCTCAAAAACTTAATTCATTAAAAATAACAATTTATGCAGTAATATATCCGTAAATTATTCCCTGAATGGTTATTTTTTACTTCAAAACATTTCTACGATTCGACAACCAAAATGGTAGAATAATAGGCAGAAAGTTTTCTAATTTTGAAAGTAATAATTTTAATTTCCTACCTATCCGTTTAAAATTCCATTATTTGTTGATTTTTACTGTCCGTTGAAGCATTAGCAGGAGGAAATTCCGAGCGGCAGGTGATAGCCTTCATCAGACAAATCTGCAACATATGGCTACTCGCCATTTTGTTTTGCTTTAGAATAGAATGAATTAAATTTTTTTAATGAATCTTATTTTTGTAACCCTGACTCTTTTGAGATAAATCTATCTTTTTAAAATACTATTTGAACGAGGAACTTTTTCTTTTGATCAAATAAGTTATTTGTAATGAATATTTTTTTAAACAGAATAAACATTTTTTTTTTTTTCCAGAATGTTCGAAGTTCGGTAAAACGGATAAAATTCAGTACATATAAAAGACACCACTCATCTCCAAGTTTTAACAAATTTATAAAATAAAATTAGACTTGTGTACAAAATTTATATGTTGAAGATTTTAAAAAATGTTATAATAATTGCCACGGAATTTGATAAATAGAACTGAGAAGATCGTTAGCTTTTTTCGCCATAGGCCTAACCTATAACAATAATTACAAAGTAACTATGATTTTTACCCCAACTTAATTTAACTCGATTACTTACTTTTGTCAAAAGTTAATCCATTACTGTGTTCTTTAATCTTCAGAAAAACATACAATTTTACAGAATTTTATGTATTCGAACGAAGAGAAGATCCCAAGGAAACTTCTAGCTCGTTATACTATTCCGAGGTAAACACAGATAGAGGGCGCTCGAATTAGGTGGCATTAGCACTAAAATTGAACGGTAAAATTAACACCGGTTTGATGCCGTCAAATATTACGTTATATTAGCACGGAGACGGCGCCGTGATAATATTACTGTTTTTGTACGTCGAATATAACACACAAGTGACACTTAACACCGTCATTTGACCAATAACACGATTTCTGTACCAAATTTGAACGTTCTGGTGCTACTGGGGTAAATTCTATAAAAAAAGTTTAGCCACAGTTCAATTTTGCAAATGATTTCAGTTTAAACTTTAGCCACAAACGACTTCAATCTTAAAGATTTTCTATGACTGTCATCCGCTCCTAAACCAAAGAAGTAGTAAATAATAAAGAAAATTTAGCAGCTGCATTAGGAACGAGAAAAGTTCAGCCATTAACAAAACGGGCTCATGGGAGAAAACAAAAGTGCATTTATCATTTTGACAGATCCAATTTCAAGCTAAAATGCAGCAAATTTATTTGCAATGGTATTTTTCTCCAGCCAGTTAAGATTACGTTTTGGAGCTCCACTTATTCACTTCTGACTAGTCATAAAGACACATTACTTCAAATTCGCAATAAAAATAAATCACATAAAGTTATGCAAATAATTTTAATGCGTATCTTTTCATATTATTTTTAATTATTACTCATAAATTCAAGTGGCATATAAATTGCGCTCAATTTATAGTATAATCTTGAAAAGTTAATTGAAATGATCTTGAGTAAATATTTGTTAAAAAAGAAGCACTTTAAAGCTGGGCGAATATTTTCTTTTACTTTCAGCTGCTTCAGCAAAAAATTATTTGTATAACAATCAATGCTGCTGAAATGTGAGATATTCGTTGGAAAGCCAGTCGCAAAAATTTAATTTAAAGTGATATGTTTAAATGTGGGTTTAAATGCGAATTTCTATAAATGATTCTCAAGAATTTAGTCAAAATAAATGGTTTTTAGACTTTAACTGGGAAAAGAAACATTCTTTCTCTAAATCAACTTAAGCTTCATTTGAGTTTTTACGAGGGAACTTTCAAACCCAGTAAAAGAAAAAAAAATAATAAAAACAATAAAAAGTTTTGCTTTGGTTTTAAAAACATGCAAGAGTCATAACATTTCCTTCCTGAAGAAAAAACATACTTTGAAGGAAAAAAAAATATAACACCTTTAGGTAGGAAAAAATCGGCATACTGTAAAACTCATTATTTAATATAAATAAATTATTTTCTTATTTCTTGTCATAAATAAAACTATTTTCTCTATACATGAAATACACCGCCAGCTCAGTCATTTCCAGCCGAGAACTGCAGTTTCGTGCTTATTAGCACTCATCAGCCCGGCATAGGAAAGTGACTCAGCTGGAGACGAAAAACCTCTTAAGGAAGCCAAGAGTGCCAAACAAACTGGTAGCTAATATAGAGTTATCACAGACCAGACGTCTGTGCTACCTGTCTAGTCTGACTGTCTGTCTGGTCTGGTCTGTGCTAATTCTATATTAGCAAGCAGTTTGTTTGGCACTCTTGGCTTCCTTAAGAGGTTTTCCATCTTCAGCTCAGTCACTTTCCTATGCCGGGCTGATGAGTTCTAATAAGCACGAAACTGCAGTCCTCGGCTGGAAATGACTGAACTGACGGTGTATTTCATATATTTCTGCTTTAACCCTGGCTAATGGGCGGTAATTTACTGAATATATTTTCTCTATGTTTCATTCACGTAAAAAATAGGAAAGATAAAGAAAAGACAAGAAAACGAAGGAAGCTAACCACAATTGACGCTTTTTAAAGAATGTTCATTTTTAGTAATCTAAAATAACCGAATTCTCCAAGTTTTTCATTTTACCAGAAACTGCACTTCTCTAGCTTATCTAACATATCAACTATTACCATAACGGGATTCAATACAGCTATTACTTTCTTCAAAACGAAATGGTAGGCTGTAAAATTTGCAAGTAATTAAAGAAACTCATATTGACTTTTAATTTGAAAAAAAAAATCCAATCAAAATAATAATAAGATTTAAAACTTCGCAATAGACGAAAAAAAAAACTTTGAAACAATATCTCGTTTTCAAACATTTTTTTTCTTTAAAAATTTTAAAAGTCTATAGTTTATTATTTTACACTTGATAAATATTTAAGCTTGCTTGAATTTCAGTTTACATAGTAAAACTTTTGTTTGCGTAAACTATTGTACAAAGAGAACACTAACAAATCGTAATAATAAAAAAGTAAAACCAAAATTCGAGAAGCAGTTTCCATATGATCATTTTACAATGCAATATGAAACGTTCGCAGTGGTAATGTTAAATAAATGATACAGTTAAAAAGTAATAAAATAAAGTTTTCTAAATTATAGAGTTAGTAATTTTTTTATTGTTTAAAAAAATCATAAAGTTTGATTAATTTTTTTTTAATTAAAAAAAATTGTATATATTTATTTTTTTTTTTTACATTTATTAACACAATGTATATCATACAATGGATGAAACACCAACTTTTTAGCTATTTTCGTCTTATGGCAGTGGCTATATTTTAAGAATAGGTTAATCAGTTTTAATACAAATGCGTGATTCAAATTAAATTAACATTTAAAATGCTTGGAATGCTACTATTTCTACTAATACAGCAGTCATGTGCCTATTTATATGCGTTTTTAAGCAGAGTTTCTCTTTTTAAAAAAAGAAAGTTGTCACACAAGTTGATAGAAGTTTTACAGCAAAAAATATAAATTCTTGAGCACACATTGCGATCATCAACCACTAGACTTCAAATTTAGCTGTTTTGCCTCCCCCCCCCCCCCCCCCCACTACATCCACCAATCCTTCAACTGTAATTCTAAGAAACCGTGTTACCACTATTTCCTAGAATTATAATTTTCATGCTTTTCATAAGAAAAATTCGCCATTTTTAATGTTTATCAGCTTGGAGTCAACAAAAGTTCTGAAGTGGATTCAACAGGGGTGAAGTCGGCATTGTCAATACTAAAACATAATAAAAAAGTCTGAACTAATACAAATTCATTCATCTGACTCTAAAAAATAGGATAAATTATCTAAACATTCAATATATTTTTCAAAAAATTTACGAATAGGTTATAAAGTTTAGATAAGATGTGATTTTCCAATCTAATTTCTTTCGGATTGACTTTTTTTATTATTTCTGATTGTGTTGTAAAAACGCTTAAAGACGGTAAAAATCATTGATTATTCTTTAAGCCATACCTAAATAAAAAACAATTCTATAAAATATATAACTAAATGAACACACTTAGAATATAAATTTCTTTTATATGTCTTTGCTTAAAGTATATTCTGAGAGTGATTTAAAACAAGAACTTTGCTTGAAATTCACCAAAACACTTTAAAGTCTGGAAGTTTCTCTTGAAATATTTGAAGCAGCGTATTTCGGAGAAGATGGCCATACTTATGTTTGATCTTTGCATTGACTGTAAATCAGGTTGACGTTTATCATCTAACTTAGTTTAAAACTTCGAACATTTTGTCAGATTTATCTATAAAAACAAAACTTCATTACTTTCATCACGTTGTTTACTACGTCAGCATAACATCCAGTTCATTTATGTGTTAACTTCTGCCTTTAGGATGAGTTAATATAAATCGAAAATAAGTTCATTTCTTTTCGTGCAAAAAAAAAAAAAAAAAACAATAGTGTTGTAGTTATTAATTGTTACAAAAAGGGGATTATTATTGCAAGAAATTTATTTTGAAGTACAGGGTGTTTGAAAAAGAACTCCCCTATTTTGTAATGACATAACAGCAAAATCGTGTGAGGTAGAAAGGTGAAATAAGTTGCATGCCAGCGCTCTGGAATTTTTTATTCTACGGTTTTCAAAAAAAATTTCCTAGACCGCTGTAGTCAAATGTTTTTCGATTAATCTATAAGAAAAGACTTCCCTACAATAAAATGACTTTACAGCAAAATCGTATGAGAAAGAAAGGTGAAACAAGAGGTATGTTGCACCAGCAGATGTGAAATTTTTTATAAACTGGTTTTCAAAATTAGTTTAAAAATTGAATATCAGAGAGCTCTGTAATCTCAAAAGATTTTTAATTGGTGTATGAAAGTGAGCTTAATTAACAGATATCAAATCTCATTGCCCACATCGAATCATTGGTCCGATATGGCTATCTTTCACAACTCCCTGTAACATTATGCAATCGAATGGTCACATTACTGCTGTGAAAGGTGGCCGTATAAAACTCATCGCAATGACAATCGACCTTTGTTTAAAAAGCACTTTGATACATTAATAAAAAAATATTCGACTACAGCGCTCCTTAAATTTTTGAACTATTTTTGAACACTGATGCATAAAAAATTCCAGAGCCTTGGTGCAACATACAACTTATTTTACATTTCTATCTCACACGGTTTTGCTGTTTTGTTATTTCAAAATAGGAGAGTTATTTTTCAGACACCTTGTATATCATTCGAAACATTAATTGGGGAAATCAAAACGCAAAATGTGTACCAAATACAGCCGGTCAATGAACTACACAAGGAATCAACTATACCCAACAGAAAAAAACAGACGGTAATAATTATAAAGACGCATTTTTTACCCCATCAATATTTTAGTATTTATGAATTTTATCGTGTTCTCGCAAAGTAGTACAGATATTGATATTAAACTACTCAATTCTTGAATGGATACAGTGCGATTTTTAAGAACATTTACATTTTAATTATTATGCTTTACATTTTTATTTCTAATAAATAATCACTGCAAATGCATCTCAAAAGTCTCGTATCATTGGTTTAAAAAGTGAAGCATACGATTCTCTGGATAAATAAACAGCGTAATTGTTCGCCAACTCTTAACCCGATCAATAGTGGACGAATAACGAACTCAAAGGAATCTGTAGAAAAGATAAAAATAGCAGCTGTCAATATTCTAATGACGCCCACGATTAAAACTGAAAGTATTACTTATTTTTCACTCATTTCTCACAACTTGAAAACTGAGTCTCACAACTTGAGACTCATTATTTGCAATTTGCTAGCGTGGAAATCAACAGCATAAATTATATCTGTGATTCGTACTGGAACTTTGAGCTTTGAAGTAAGAAACGTGTAGGTGACAACTTTTAAACAGGTTACAAACGAATACACACACACACACTATATATATATATATATATATATATATATATATATATATATATATATATATATATATACTGGTGTGCAAAAATTAAGGACAAGACGGTTTTTTCAATATAACTTTGTACAAAAGCTTTCCAAATCAACACATTTAATACCATAAGATCCCCAATACGTAAGGACATGTGTAATATAAGCAACACTTACTAAAAGAGAAATCAGAGGGATAAAAAGAAGCTTTATTGAAAAAGTAGCATGGAGCGCAATGCGACTGAAGGCCGAAACATTCCTGTGATGGGTGCCCAGCAAGAAACATCCGGTCTTTGGTAGAGGATATGATCTCCCCTGAATGCTAGGCAGGTTTCACAGCGTCTGCCCATGCTGAGAATGAGAGTGTCAATGAGTTGTTGAGGCATTGCTGCCCATTCGTCTTGCAGCGCTAATCGAAGCTCTCGAATCGTTACTGGTGGTAAGGTACAAGCTGCCAAGCGTCTGCCTAGAAAATCCCATACATGCTTGATGGGATTGAAATCCGGAGATCGTGCCGGCCAATCCATACGTTCAATATCCTCACTCTCTAAGAGCTGTTCGGCAGCTACTGTGCGATGACATGGTGCATTGTCATTCTTGAGCCATTCTTCTGGCCAGGGTAAAACGCGATATCGGTCGTCGAGTCGCCTGTGTCGTGTGTCCAGCGATTTCTCCCGCTGTCTGCCGCCTGTTTCTTCTGGCCTGTAAGACAATATACCGGTCATCTGCGGGTGTGGTTCCTCGTGGACGACCACTACTTAACCCCCGGATAGCTTTTCCTGTAGTTTGAAATTGTCTCCAAAGTCATGAAACGATGCTGTGAGCAATTCCGAACTCTGCAGCCACACTTGTCACACTGCGGCCTTCCTCTAACTTCCCAATGATTCAACCTCGGGTAAAAGCATCCAGATGTCGTCTAACAGATTGATTATTCTCGCATAAGGCAGCAACTCGGTGTGATTTTAACTGCTATACGGCGTGCATTCTCTTTGCCAGAAATACTGATCTTACACCGACAACATGCTTTATACTACTCAGATACTCCCCCATTACGTCTGCCTGCATATCTGCCCATGTGCTACGGTACATCACCTTACTTAATCTCCTGATTGGTGTTTCTGTCCGCTCTGCCTCTTCGTTCAGCTGATATGCTAATTTTTCGACTTCGTCCTTAATTTTACCAGTATATATATATATATATATATATATATATATATATATATATATATATATATATATATATATATATATATATATATATATATAACTTTTATTTTCGCAACCGTTGGTCCTAGATGTATACTTCCAATTGCAAAAAATGTTCAAAATCAGGTGTAGAGTGAAGATATTGAATGTTTGAAGTAAAAATAAAATTAAGTCGAAAAATACAAAATTTAACTTTTTATACGGGCCCCAGGTCCCCCAACTTATATTTAGGGAAATAATCTCCATTGAGAATTATTTCCAACACAAAAAATTCGAAATTAATACGATCAATATTCACCGAGATATGAAACGCAGCATCTTGTGACTTAATCTACTTTTCACTCGCCGTCAATAACATCTTTTGGGGGAAAATATAGCGGTTAACAAATGTTTAAAATTAGTGCATAGAGCCTGGTTTTTAAAGATGTTCGAGGTCTTTTGTCTTTTTTCGTATCACGGCATAAAATTTGCATTTATTTTTGAATAGCCATTAAAAATATATATACCTTGTTTTTCTTACTTTGTGACCTGTCATTCTTGTGAAAGGGCAATAAGTTCCAATCTCACCTCCCGCATGGTTCCTAAAAACTTTGAACTAGAATATCTCCTTGAGTTTTGGTCGCAAAAAGGCCAAGTTTTTTGTGTCAGTAATAGTTTTCAATGGAGATTATTTCTCTAAATATAAGTTAGAGGACCTAAGGCCCGCATAAAAAGTTAAATTTTGTATTTTTTGACTTATTTTTACTTCTTCTTCAAACTTTCAATATCTTAATTCTGCATTTGATTTTGAACATATTTGCAATTGGAAGTATACATCTAGGACTAACGGTTGCAAAAATAAACGTCTTGCAAGTTAAAACGGAACACCCTGTATATATTTATATAATATAATATACTATATAATATATATATATATATATATATATATATATAGCATTCGATTTTTCAATAAAATTTAAAAAGTTACATCACTTTTACTGAAAAAAATAAGACCATTATCTAACTAGAGATATAATTATTCCTGGAAGATTGTATTGAATCAATGCAGCGATATTTTACAGTTAGCTCAAAAAACCTATAAAATATTATCTTTGGTATGGTTTGCATGGTTGGATTACTGTCTTATTGGTGGCAACTGATGAGATTGGTTCATTGAGGGCAGTTAGCATACGTTTTATTTTAGTTCCGTTTTATCAGTCATAATAAATATATCTACCATTGTTAATAAGGGTTATTAATGCTGATGCAACACAGTTTTATATATATTAGTAGCAACTGAAACATGTTTGACGTTACACAGATAGCCATATTGTTTCAGATTGAAAAGTTAGAAGGAAAAAAAAAGACTAAAATAGTACGTTCGTGTTCAGGTACGTCGTTTTGACTTAAAATTAACACACCGTCAAGATGACATAAAAGACTAAAAAAAAAACGGCACGTAGCACCATAATTATGAAATAACATATGTGGCTTAATGAAGTAACCGTCCAAACGATAGCAACCTTTCGCTATACTGTTGGCAATAGATTACTCGGAGCCTTATAACTCGACTATTTCTTTATCTCGAAGTTTTCATTTGGTCCCAAATCAATTTGATGGTTTCCATATAAAGACTCCTTTTAAGTAGAAGTTTTTACAAGAGTTTTGTTTCCATTTTGTGCATGAAAATGCATCCGAAATAGGAAAAAAAAAAGAAGAGTCTTTTTTTCTTTTACACATTGCTTTGCTTATCAGCTTGTGTGAAAGGGATAATTTGTTAGCAATATTGCTCCGCAATGTGAATAATATTGCAAGATTGCGTGAAGTGTAGCCGACTGGGCTACTTTTTGCCATGGTTGACGATCAAAAACTGTATTGCCAGCTAATCTTGGAGAGACTTAGTGTCAAAAACTAAAAAAAAGTAGGCTTTATTTTCGGTATGACTCAAATTATTTGTTTTAAAGACAAAAATATGGTCAAGTAATACGAAATGAAATCAAGAGAAAATAAATTGGGCCTACGACAGACAAACTTAATGACGTTTTAAGAGGCTTTAATAAATGTAAGCAGTCATAAGTAACTTCCCCTTTCGAAATATCTTAATAAAATTTATTATCTCTAAAGATATTTTGTCATAGTACTAATACTTAATTTTGTCCAAACTATGAGTCTACCCATCATGCACTATTCCTGAGCAATAAAATAAAATCATTCTTGAGAAGGCTGGGAAAGGAACTTCCGATAACTCGAAAGCTTTAGTCGGTCTCTTGGGACTTCGAGTTAAAAAGTGTTTTTTTATATGGGTGTGTCTATGTCTGTAAAATTAATGCGTTTATCTCTGTATGACTGAAAAAAAAAGTTTTGGGTCTGCATGTTCAAGGGGAACGTTTGATGTGCAGAACTTTTACAACGGCTTTGACAACAAGATTTGACAACAGGAAACATCTAAGTTGCACCTTTACGATTAAAGGGTGTATGCTAATTATTGTACAGATTGCGCACAAAAGAAGCCTTTTCGTCCTCAATAAGCTGATACAGTCTGAAGGGGGGGGGGGAAACTCCCGATATTTTTCTGTGAATGCAACACCTTATTTCCTAAGGTATTGCCTCGTGCTTGACTGGAGAAATTGTTTACTGCGCAATTTTGGTTTATGAATTTAAAAGTAACTAGAGTGCATGCTCCTTAACTTGATTAACCATCCATACATTTTTTTTTATTATGATAACTTATTTAACTCGCTACTCCTTACACTCCATATTTTAACTTTTCAGACGAAATTTGCATTTTCTACAATTCTCGACGGTTAAAAGCAATGTTCATGCATGCTAAGAGGAATATTACTACGTATTACTTTTAAAAAATGGTGGGCAATTAAAACTGTTTTTGAATAAGGATGAATTAGTTTTGCTTAACTAATTAGTTTTCGTAGCTAATTAGGTTCATTACTTAAATAGATTAAATAACTATTTAGCGAAGTAGAACTCTTAATTATGCGATGACAGTTGAACATGCGTAAGAGTTTTAGAAACCAAAGAAAGAAAAGCAGTAAATATTTTTAGTTAAAGAGTAACCAGCACTTCATTAAATATTGACTTATTCTAAAACCGTTATTTTATTTTTTTCAAAAACAAAGAATTTCGGTGACTGGCAAAACCTAAGTAAAAATTTTGTGCAGAAAACTTTTAAAGGAGCGTTTGGAATTTCCATTGATTTTCCTTCAAACCTTGCAGCGGACATTCTTTCGAATGAAGAGTTTTTATCTAATAACGGCATTTAAAACTATTCTTCAGAAATAATCCTTCGTGAAGCAGCAAGAAATTAGCATTCTTTTTGGATTAGTCCGTAAGACACCTTCATGAATTATTTACCACACAAAATTTTGGAGCTACAAAATTAATGAGTTCGAGACTCACAAAGTACTTGTTTGTATTTATCTTTAAAGTTTTGTATTACGTTTTCATTTTTTTCACGTACTTTGGAATTCAGGAAGCTTTTTGTTTTTTAACAAACTGGCACTTATTCCGGAAATGTGGTTAGCTTTTTTTTAAGTCACAACGGAACGTCGTTCATTATTGTAGTCCTTAAAGTTCTACATCCGTTATTAAACCAAGTTTTTGTAAATATTTTTTCTTGCATGAATTTGCAAAATTTGTCTTAAACTTTAGCTGTGCTTCTGATTTACATATTCTCAACATCAAAAATATTTATATAGCACTTGTAATGATCTTGGAACTTTTGAGATGAATTCGGAAAAAAAAAAGTTAAACCAAACTGTTTTTTTTTTTTTTTTTTTTTTTTTTTTTGTATTTTTTATTATTGGATTACTCCTTTTAAATTTGTTTAGTACCCGAATTGTCTACAGAAATTTCATTTCATTAAACATTTTTAATTTTAAAAAAGTTACAGTTATGTTATATCAGAGTATTACAAAAAATAAATAAATAAAATGAAAAGCGAAGGTTTGCTTTAGATGCGTTAGCAAGTTCAGGTAAGATTTATTCATTATTTTCTTAAAAAATTAGCAGTGTTTCTCACAAATCAAAAAGCTGCTGTTTGTGAGGCGTTTGGGAATTATTCCTAATGAATAATTTCTAAATTTTAGAATACAGAATGAAGAATCAAGTATCTAGAGACAAATTAGACCGTAAGTAAAGCCAATACGTTAACGTCACTCAAGATACGTTTACTAAAGACATGTTAAATTAGCGTCACATTCGGTTAGAGTGAATTTTTTAAGGAATCGTCGAAAATTAGGCTAATAATAACTAGGGTCAGCTCTGCTAAGGGGAAAAATAATTTATAAGTCTCAACTTTATCGCCTAGTCTTTCTTTTGGGTAAATTGAGACATACACTTTTCTGTATTGTGTTCAAGACTACTACCTCTGAGAGTAATTGGGTGAGACATATCTGACTTTTGGGACTCTTTCTTAACGAAAGAAACCATGTTTCCATTGACCCCAGATACTAGGGAGTTACTTGAAACACTCTTGTCTTGCTTTTGTATGAATTGAGAGAGAAAATTTTATGCACTGTGTTCAAAAATAACATTTCCATGAGAGTAACTGGGTACGAAAAATCTGATTTATGACTTAATATTAGCGATTGAAATCATGTTTTCGTTGCCTTTCTTTTGGATGAATTGAGACTCAAAATTTTATGCACTGTGTCCAAGAATAATCTCTCTGAGAGAAATTGGGTAGGAAAAAATGTGACTTTTATGACTGCTTGTTAGTGAATGAAATCATGTTTTTCTTTACCTCAGAGACTAAGGAGTAAATGTAAACACCTTTGCCTTTCTTTTAGATGAATTGAGACTTGAAATTTTGTGATACACAGCTAGACCCCATGCAGAGTGTACATACCAAATTTCAACGCATAAAAGTTGAATTACAATTTTATTTTACAATTATTCAGGTATTTAAACATAGCCTCCTTCAATGGTCACTTCTGCCAACGCCGTTTCCACTGTTGATAACAGTTCTGTAAGTCATCAGTTGTGATGCGTTGAGTTGCCGTTTCGTTTCTGACTTGATGGCTTCCCCATTTCCCAAGTGCCGCCCCCGATGCACCATTTTGCATTTCGAGAACAGGAAGAAGTCACGAGGGGCTTAATCGGGTGAATAAGTCGGGTGGTCTGTCTCGGAATTTGAGCTTCGGGTCAAAATTTCACGCACAACAAGCGATGTGTGAGCAGGCACATTTCTTCATTTTAACTTTTTGTGTCAGAATTTCGTGAACGATTGCTTTGGAGATTGACAGCTATCCTTCTGACTGCTCAACATTTGTTCAACATTTTCGTCAGAACACGATGTAGAAGGGCGTCCACGGCAAGGGTCTCTTTTCACATCTTCCCGGAACCTTTTTAACCACTTGTTCACAGTTGTTTCCTTCAGAGAATTGTCTCGGTTAACGTTTTAAACACTCAAATAATCTCACGGCTATTCTTGCCTAACTTGGCAATAAACTAAATGCTGAGAGAGAGCTCCATGCCGACGGCAGGTGAAAAAGGGTAACTTTCAAGAAGCACAGCTGCACACTCCTACTTAAACGCAGAGCGCTCTGACTCGACTGAGCGTTGAGGGGATTGGCTACAGCGGCAGTACCAACTGGCGGTGTGTCCACGACACCGTGAACGTCACCCTGACTTATTTATACGTATTTTCCGGACAAACCTCGTATAGGAGAAAGTGGGATAAAACCGGGAAGTCGGGAGCAAACCAGAGGTACCCCCTTCTAGCCTCTGTAAGCGCTGCAATCACGTGGCCAAGAGAGGAACTACCTTCCACCTTGATGAAAAAGCTGCGGCCATTAAATTAGAACGCAATAGACTCGCTTCTTTCGTTCCTGTGAAGAAAATTCTGTTCGAGTGTTTTTTGCTTAAGGATTTTAAGCAAAACTAGACCGATTATACTACGTTCCTGTTTCTCCAACAGAAAAGGTGTGTAGCTCTCTTTGTACAACATTTAATTATCTTCATTATCATTCTAAGTAATTGTCTGTAGCATTCTGTATAGTCGTAGGCCGGCATTGTTTTTGAAAGCAATACATGTGAGGCAAAACCGGGTACTACCGCAGCCGAAGGAGTTCAAGAGAAAAGGAAAGACTCATTTTGACGGACGCCCCATACAAACTTCATCTTCAGGCAGCATTAGAAGAAAAGAAAAAGAAAAACAATGGAAAGAAGACCAAATATGGACGGAAGAAAAAAAAAACCCGAAGGAAAGATAAACGAATCAAAGAAAAGGCAACATTATAAAGATGCCAAAAAGGAGCAGACAGAAAATAGGCGTCCAATAAAAGAAAAACCGAAGGAGGAAATGAGGGATGAGTCCAGTGAGGAGGATGACAATACTGCCTGCACTTACTGCAATGAGCTTTACTCGGACTCGAAGGGTGGTGAGGGATGGATCCAATGCATCCAATGTCGTCGTTGATCCCATGAAAGCTGCTCTGGGGCTGATTTTACTTGTGACTTGTGTCAATAGGCATTATATTACAGCAAAAAATTAAAGGCAAAGACAATTAAATTTACTGACGACTCATCAATGTGTGTCGTTTTATACTTATTCCATTATGTTATGAGAATAGATAACATATGTCACTAACTAAAACTTGAATTTTGTGGAAACTTTTAAAAGTTTTATTTTCACATAGCAATAACATGTCTATCCAGTTTTACCCCACTCCGGGTAAAATGACTTTTTTTACGAAACAATTAATAAAAATTAAAAAACAAAAACACTTACGTTTTTGAAACTGTGGTTGCATTAATAGGTAAGTAGTGCATACTTTTGCAAAATTTTGTTCCTTTATGCTGAAAAGTCTGCAAAAGTTAGGGTCCCGGCTTTACCCCACCTTCCCCTACATAAGCACATACAGACGTCACGAAAAAATTCGTAGTACTTGCCTCGGGGATTCAGGAAAAATTGGTAATTAATGCGTCCGTCCGTTCTCAAGGACATTTGTTCGTGCGATTTGGCCGAGAAAACACACAACATTCATTCGGGAATGAGTAAAATTGAAATTTAGTCGGATATTTCAGTGTTTTTTTTTTTTTTTTGTTTTTTTTTTGTTTTCTTTTTTTACGATTACACTATTTCCTTTACTATGTAAAAAAAAATAAAATAATTTTTTGCATAATTTCTAAACCAATAGTTAACGTAAAATGTTTTTAAAGGCTACAACGCTCGATGCACATAACCAGGGTATCCGGTCAAACGGGGGCCAGATAAACAAGAATCTACAGCACTAATAATTTATTTATTTATTCATTTATTTACTGGATTAAAATATAAAAGAGAAGATGAACCCTAACTTCAAGTGCGTTGGTATTCGTACTTAGCACTTAAATTATTTTTCTCTGGCATGGAAGTTTAATATTGCTTAGTTTCAACTATTTAATTCATAACTATTAACTCCTTCAGTCGGAATTCTGAAATACTCAATTAAAAATGTTTATATTTGGTTCACAGTGTAATATGGTATAGAGTATCTGATACATTCAATTTCAAGTTTTTAAGCAAAAAATTAAAATAGTTATGATACGACCAATATTCTGGACTTATGTATTTGAAATTAATATTTCAGATAAAAAAAGATGAAAGATCAATCAAATTTCATTGTAAAATGTTCTCCAAACAATAATTAAATGTAACATAAGCATTTAAAATGATTAATAAAAAACTATATATATTTTTTAAAAATCAGAAAAAAAATCTTTGCTTTTGCACCGAGAGTCCATGGTTGGAAAAATGTGCTACTCTCTATGTCCCAATTCCGACATGTTAGTAATGTCAATCCCATAGCAAAACATTCTTACACAGATAAGAATAAGCATAAACTAAAGTGTCAACTACAAATAAATAAATAAATAAACAAATGAAGTAATTTAATCAATCATTGAGAAAGATATTCCCGTTAAACACTTTATAAAGAAACCGTGTTGAATTTCTTTACGCATCCGATTTAACTGTGGTTTATTTTATTACAGTGCAAAGCATTGACAAGAATTGAGCCCAACAATTCCGACATTTTATGGCAGTTATATATCTTTTGAAGTGTACTGATCGTGAGCTCTCCTTACGTAACTAAACATATTTGGGCCTCACTAAATTACTGCGACGGAACGCATATCACATGCTTACCGAGATATTTGATACATATAAACTTACTTGTCAGGGTGAAATATCCCTATGATGTAATGATGGCATATGTGGCGCGTGCAAACACACACACACAAATATATATATATATATATATATATATATATATATATATATATATATATATATATATATATATATATATATATATATATATATATATATATATATATATATATATATATATATATATATATATATATATATATTCATACAGAGTGATTCGGAACAACGTGTCAGAAATTTGCATTGAGGTCAGGCATATAGTAATAAATAAGAATCGTACCGGAACATAGGGTCGCATGCGCAATCCCGACGCACAAGCGGGTGCTGATTGTCATGAAGATGGCTGACCAGGATAAAGTGACGGAGAGCGTCAGTTGAGTGAAGGTATTTTAAATGTTCTTGTAAACGTATAACATAATGTAAACTCCACTTTCTGTAATAACATTTCATTCTCTCTAACTGTTTTTGCGTTTTCCTGTGTTAGACTTTGAGCCCTCGTAGCGCATCTGAATTGATCATGCTACCCTATGTGAACTATATGACCTACCCTTATATGAACTATATGCATGACCTCCATGCACATTTCTGAAGCGTTGTTCCGAATCACCCTGTACAGATACATACCCTTGTACAAGTTAATTAAAGCAAAATATTTTTTCCAGTAATTTTAAAATCATTCGAAGTATTCTTCACCAATCGAACTAAAACTTACAAAAATATTTATGGGATAGATAAATCCTTTACCTGACATCAAATTACACCAATCAGGGGGTCTTTGAGAGTTAATGAACATGAATTTCTGAATATTAAAGCTATATTATCATGTCAGTTGAGATTTCACTGTCGTCAGCGGTGAATGTGACACTGCGAAAGCTTACAAAGATTGTTAATCTTTCCGAACACCTATAGAGAGATTTCAAAGGTTGTTGGCTTTAGTATTGCAATCGTGAGCTGTATTATAAAACAAAATAGAGAAACGGAATCCATATCTTCATAGCTGGGAAAGAAATATGACCGAAAATTGAAAACAACTCCAAGGGATGACTCTTTTCTTCTACTTATGCAAAGTAAAAAAGACCCTCGAAAGACTAGCGCAGCATTTAAAAGAGATTCAAAAGAGAATGGAATAAATATTTGCTCATCTACTGTTCAGAGGCGCTTTTTGTAATCTGTCAGCCAGCCTATTGATGAACAGTTTCTGACCCAAAGAATTAAGAAAAACTCCACTTGTAGGAGTTAAAATATAAGAAATGAACTGCTGAATATTTTAGGAAAGTACTACTCGTATTTAGCGACAAAAGTAATTTCACTTTTCAGACCAAAGAATTCAACATGTGTAGCGAGTTGAAAAGGGAGGTCAAGCTGAGGCTGCAGGCGGAAGAACATGAACCAATTTGTAAAAAATCCTCAAAAAAATGTTTTTGGGGTTGTTTCAGTTACGATGGGATTGGTTCTTTGCAGCCTGTTTAGAGTATGATGCGTTCTGAGAAATATATTACCAGTCAGGAGAAAAAGTCTTTACCAGAGTTGAAAAAACGATACCCAGATAGAACGGGTTGTTTCCAGCAGGATTTAGACCGTTTCCATTCACAAGTGTTAAAAAATCTTTTTTATGAAAATTACATTCAGCTTCAAATTTTTTACTCTCAATAAATCCCAAATTTCCTTTTTCTCATTGCAATGCAATGTATTCATTTCGAACCTTTTTACTTTCTGCTTTATTCTTCATTTTCTTAAACCGTTGCAGTTCATTTGCAATTTTTCAATGTCCAAACTGATTACCATTAAAAAGATCTGTCGTTCATTATTTAAGTGAACGAACGGATCCGTTCATTTTAAGGATTTGTTCTTCTTGACCCGTTCGTTCATGAACGACACATCCCTAATTTTATTGCATGTTAGTTTTAAAAAACTCGTGTATATATTCTGTAAAAACAGTAGATACCCTCCTATTAGATATCGCTTTTTTTATTTGAAAGCATTTTTATGAACTTCTTAAAGTATGGCGTTTTATCATAGCATCAGACAATGCAATCCTGAAGTTTTATTATTTTTTTCCATATCGAATCGGATGTTTCAAGAGATATACACTCACACTCCTATTGTTTTTTCAACGAAATCTTTCATGTAGGCTCTGATAAAAACAAAAAAATATTCTTTAAAGTAAGATAAATGTATTTCTTGCGAACCTTTTTAGGATTAATACAGCAAGGAAAAAGACTAAACCCCTGACTGAAAAAAAAAATCGTCTTATTGTTGCTACAAGATTTTTCTCTTCTTCTTTTTGTCAATATTCATGACATTTTTCTATGCGAGTGTATGCATGGCTCAAAATCAATGTTATGCAAAAAAAAGTCTTAAGTCAGCGAAAGGAACGCAAATGCAAATGATGTACGAAGAGCGATGCTTTAAAAGCTTAACAGAATATTTCTTCCGTTTTATCAGAACAACGCTGGTAGGACGGGCAAAAGATTGAACATTTTATTTTAATTTTTTTTTTATTGTAGGAATGAGAATATTGAAAACATGTAGTCTCCTCTTTTAAACATTTGAGTATCGTCTGAACATTAAAAAGGAACACTTTCTGCTCAGTCATGACAGTAAAATTTTCCTCGAAAATTTATCATTGCATATATTAAGTCTGTCAATTTTGTTTTTCTAGTTGTACTTTAAAATACTTATCTTTTCTTATAAATCATAAATAAATTAAACTGAAATAATAATTAAACTAAATGTGTTGCAGCACAACTCAGTCTGTTGTTTTAAAAGAAAACATACAACTGTGTATTTGTGTTTATAAGAAAGGGGAGTAATTTGCTGCATAATATTAGAATTTTATTCTAAAAGAAAATTGTTCACTGTAAAAAAAAAAAAAAGGTTACAAGTATAAATGGATGTAAAGTTACACGAATTCTGATGTGTGCAGCATCATTGTTTTGAAAACTCAAATTGTTGGCAGAACCTTGCACTATAGTTTCAATTGAAACCATAGTGCATAAGGAAAAAAATGTTTTAACTGTTTTTCCAATCGAGTAGAAAACTTAACAAAGCTACAAAATTCATTTAATGATGTAAAAACAATTAATAGCTTACGTCAATCGGTAAATTAGACAAAAGAACCCAAATCCATGCTTAACTGAAATTGTAAATATTTTGACTTTGAGGGTAGTCAGTTAGTTATCAAGTTAGTTTAAACCAGTAAATGTTAGTTCGCTAACTTAAAATACATTTTTTTAAAAGTAAGCTCCCTATAGTCCTATAAATCAAAATGTAGAACGCACAAATGATGTGTTCAAAAGGTCGGTTTGCGCAAAAAAAAAAAAATAATTTCCATGAAAAACACTAGATGCAGAACAAATAGACAGACCAAAATGCACACATTTTCCCATCTTATAAAGCCAAATTAGTGTGTAAGATTGAAAATAATTTGTTTTCTAAATTCTGATTTTAGCGGTGTTCACTAATCAGTTCGATGTAAATATCATATTGAATCATTTTTATTCATCAGTTATTTGATTTTAAATTAAGTAATGTAAATTTTCACATGGGAGAATGTCAGATGGCCACTACTAAAATTTTCAGATTTGGGATTGACCTCTACGGGATTCATTTTGAGGTTTTAAAAAAAGTGGACAAAATTTGAACAAATCAAAATTCTGACATTTTTAGAAAATGGGACGGTTAAGGAAGAGTTGGGCTATAATACGCTCATTGGGTTTCAAAAGAGATAATTATTATTGTAGATTCACAGCTTAAAAATATACTTGACTGTGGCTGGTTCTAGTGTGTTTCAAACCTTGAGGTGGCCACTACTGGTGTTTTACCTTAGTTTAAATTACCTTATAATTTAATATTATGGTGAAAAGATCATAAATATTAGTCACCATAACTATTTTTTAACTAATAGTTTTTTTTGAAATATTTACCTATTAAATCCAGATATAGAGAAAACTCGTTACACTTTCTCAAAATGAAATGCAAATTTAAAAACAATTTTAGATTTTTTATATATTTCTTAGTTAAATTTACTACTGGAAACCACACGATGAAGGTCAGTTTGAATATCTTTCAAAAAAAAATGCATTATAGTTTTCTTTAGTATCTTACGATCTATTGAAGACTGTAACCGTGCTTCATGAAGCCAGAGGTATCCGGATAGAGCTAAGAGCATTAACGCTTATGAGAGCTAGACTGCAGCAATTTCTTTCAATTTTCTATGAAATTCGGCATATTAGATTCAACTCAGATCATATACATCTGAAAATTAAATTCGGAAGGTGAATGTCTTCATCAGTTTTCTTTGCTAGAAGATCTGATTCTGACGCATTGTGGTTGGGAAACGCTAATAAGCAACATGAATTTCAAATCTTTAGTACCTATTTTATTCCGTATTATTACAGAAGGTTGAACAGCAAAATTGCTAGTTTGAGACTGGAGGAAATCATTTTATCAATGACTTAGTATCAATTTTGCTGAGGTTAAAGGCTCTCTTTAAATTGATTTTAAAGCGGAAAATCTTCTTTTAAACAAAAAAAAAAAAAAAATGTGTTTCTCATCCGACGTAAATTAGTCTCAATATGCTCAATGGAGATGACAAGGGATGCAAGTAACAAAAGTAAATATTTGGAGACAATCATTAAAATCGATAGGAGAACGTCTCCTCTGCTTTGGGGCAAGAACAAGTACTAGTAGCCCTTGTAGGTGCTGCTGTACAGCATGATTTAGATTTCTTTTGATAAAGGACTATCAAGGATCTAAACTTCAAAAGTAATTTAGTCGAAACTTTAAATAGTCCACTTACATCCCTTTGTTCCCCACTGTCTCAACTGTCCATCAACAATTGCTATGAACTTGTTTAGCTACTAAGATCGATTTATAGATGATAATATTTTATTAGTTTCAACGATTAATTTTAGAGTAACCATCAGGGTTACGGATTCGGAGGGGAAATGACTGACTTCGATTCCAACTCCGGAAGTTTTAAAAACTTAGCCTCCGTCTCCAAATTCTTTACCACAAAATCTGCCTGACTCCGACTCCGCAATAACTAGTAGACTTGCGGATTTTGAGGAAAAACGATTGACCCCGACTCCGCATGTTTTCGCAGATAGTTGAGGAGCTATGGTAGACAATATAGCCGTAAACTGCTTTTTGTGATAAAATCATGAAACTTTGTATGCATGTAGACAATGTACTAACAATTATTTTTGGAAGGGGAGGAAATTCAAAATCCCCCCCAAACCCCCCTGGCAGCCATTTTTGGTCAAAATCCAAAACGACTTTTCTTTTATATTTTTTGAAAAATACCCACTGTAGCTTCTTTTGGGAGTTCTATTATGCTTACTAAAGCGTAAAAAGTCATCAAAATATCTCTAAATTTCCTAATTTTAAAATTAATTTTGAAAACTTGATTTTTTTAAACAAAACTTTAACTAGTCAAAGTCTTTAACATTTCTTGAGGGGTCGTTTGAGAAATGTTTTTTTATGCATTTTAAAGCACTGTGTTGAGGAAAATCAATTCATTTACAGCAGAATCCAATAACTCGAACCCCAGAAATCCGAAATATCAGAAAATCCGCACCTATGTTTTAAAGTTTACCATTAAAAATTGATTACAAAACTAAGAATAAAACTAGAAATTAAAAACCATAAACAAAGCTAGTAATTTTTCAAAACTTGAAACAAACATTTGAATTGTTGTTTAAAAATAAATACAGCACTTTGATTAGTTAAAACGAAATCAATTTTCATTATCGGTGAAAAAAAAAAAACCTTCAAACACTTGGAAATGAAGTACGCAATTTCTTGGAAGTTTCACTCACATTCTTCAGTTTTATCAGTCATATGTGCACTTGAAATAAAGGGGGGGGGGGGAGGGGGCACGGACGTTGTTTTTACAGAACTCCAATCTTTATTATTATTTAAACGCTTTAAAACAAGTTTCAAGTTTTTTCTCATTAGACGATTTGAGGCATTTGTTCTATGTTTTAAACGATGTAAGAGGAAGAAATATTTAATTACTACAATAAGAAGTTTAGTGCTATGTTAATAAAGCTAGCAATATTTTTACTATTAATAAAATTATTATTTATTGAAATATAATTCGCTGTAACAAAAACTACAACTAAATTGCAATACAAATCTGATTAAGTAATGCATACAACGATCACATAGAAGGCAATTTAAAACGTTTGAATTCACAAGTAATTTACTCAAGTACATGACATTTTCCATTGCAGTATTTACACATAGGTATTTAATTAAGTCCATTTTTGAAGCACCCACAAGTTATTTGAGAGCAGGTTTTTTTTTTTTTTTTTCTACACTTGCATAACGTAAATTCGCTTTCAGCAAGAACTTGAAACTTCGGGCAACTCAAACAAATAAAAACGTGCTTTTCATCAGTTACTGTAAAACCCCAATCATAAATTGGAGTTAAGGCTAAATTTTTAGACATACTGCCCCACTGATCTCCACCTTGATAAGCACTAAATAACTTGCCTTAGGACTTCAGCTGTGGGTGGTAAGTTATTCATTGATCATTGTTCGCTGGTGGAAAAACAGTTTCCAGCTTCATTTACGGACGGCAAGTTGCATGCAGACGAGTAGTAGCAAAGATTAATGAATCACTAAGATATTTGAAAATTTTAATTAAGTGTGCATTTTTTTAAGGTTAGGATATATATATGAAAATACACCAATCAATAGATTCTGCAATCACGTCTGTTCCAGAAAAACATTAAATGTTACACTTTTTGTAAAACTGCTAATTTAGGTTTAAAAGCCAAAGTTTTTTAAATTATTTTTTATGTACCGTAATTAGACACGGAAAACAATCATCTGCTAAAGTAACAGTGCCTTATGACAGCGATGTCTTTAATCTATTAATATTCATGAGTTTGGAATTTGCTACGTGTAACACGTCTCTAAAATGTTAAGTCAACGAAACTAGAAAGACGCCTTGGAGCAGAAACGGAAAAGCAGAAATGCAAATGACGCATTTGAAAAGTCTTATTATATGCACAACTGAACTTTCTCACCTTCTCGTCAGAAGAATGTGTTTTGCCGAAATAATTCTTTTTCTGTTTAAACGCTTCTTTTTGAATGTTCTTTCAGTTTTTCCCCCTCTCGAGGCATTCAGTTGTAATGTAACAACATGCAAAACTAGCACTTTAAGCGCGAATACTAAATCTTCGTCTGGGTTTGATAAATTTAATTTATTGTCAGTTTTCGGATGTCTGTCAATATACAAACGATATTTTGTTTTCTTAAATTGCTAGTGGCGTTTTATGCGTTACAAAACATCGGAACCGTAACCACATTTAAAAGTCTATTTGCGATATATACAAATTTGTGATTATAGATTCATGATTTTCCCACGTCCACCGATATTGTTGCTGTTTTAGGGTACAAAATTGGAAATATTTAAATGCATTTATCAAAGGACAATTTGCAGTTATTGGGAAAAGCGTCAATTGGAAAGCTTAGAGCAGGAGCAAGAGACAAATTTTAACAAATTCAATTAAGAAGTTGTACATTGTCCTCTTTGCGCAATATTAAAAGTGCAAGTTGCACAATAGATATTTTGCCCAATTGAAGCACATGAAAAGTGTTCTTTAACTAAAAATATTGTTCAGATGAGAATAAAACGGCGGAGTAAGTCAGTTTCTATGGCGTTGATTGGACCCGCAGCCTCAATTTTCTGCTTGGTGAAAAACCACTCACTCTTGAAAGTCTTTTAGCATTGACTTTCTTTGCGTAAACCCATCCTATATTTCAAAATTGCAGCGGCGAAATTAATTTAAATTAAAAGAATAACAAATTACAATAACCTTTTCATAAAAGTTTAAGCATAATAATTTTAAATAAACGCACACATTAAATACAATTAATTCTCTTGAAATGAAATTTCATGCAAACCTGTTTTTTTCAGATGCTTTTGCTAAACACCATCAATTACTTGAAACTGTGTTAGGATGAACTAGGTCATTATCGTTATAACGGCAGTTATAATAATTGATTTTTTTCATGTTGATTTTTTTTCAGTATTGTCAGTATTGGTTTTTCCCATATTGTAAGTTGCTAAGATACGTAAAGATTTCGCTTGAAAAAAACATATTTTTAAAGGCAAATGTGAGATTGAAAATAAAAAATGATAATATTATATACCGTCTCCTCATAGAAACAGTAGAATATCTTAAATCCCTGGGATTAGATATCTCACTGTTGCTCTTAGGTGACGATATGTTACATTTAATTTTTATGATATTTTTTTCTTAAGCTATTTCTTACTAGAGGCAGAATCTAAAAATTCAATGATATGTTAATTATGTATTTCATTTCCTGCTTGAAGTAGAACCGTATTGAAGTCAAGAACTGTGGAAAATGTTATGCTAGCGCCAGGTTTAAATTGCATACAAACAGAGAATGATGAATTTTAAATTTAAGTTATTTCCTTGTTTATGTTATTTTGTGTTAAATTATGCAATGATTTTATTTAGAAGCTTAAAAATTTAATCTTGTATTTCACCTGAACTATATGAAGCTATATTTTTATTTATTGAGCTTTAATTCATTTTAACATGTTTGGAGGGTTGTAAAATGGTGCTTTTGACTACTGACTATCTATCTATGGCCACCAGCATTAATTTAAAACATGCATCAAATACAATAATATAAGGAAATATATTTTTTTTCTGTCACTACGCCACACCGTTTGGTATTTGATTACTTAAAACAGCTGTAAAGTGAAAGTCAGATATAGTTTTCAGTTTTAAAAAATGGCTAAAAATTTATTTCACTTCTGGTCAGAGTTATTGAAAGTAGAACTTTAAAAAATTTAGCTTCTCTTATTACGTTTGCACAGGAAAACTGGGAGAAAAAATGCATTACGCTTGTTATAAAAAAAAGTTAAAAGTATATACATTTTTTTTTTAATAAAATGTTTAAATGAGTTCAAGGTAATAATATACATGAGCCATTATTGTGTAAACGAAGTATATATGTACAGTAATTAGATTTATCTTTTAAAAAACTACATATACAATTTCAATAAAATATCAAGTTCAAAAATCATAGACGAACGCATTTTCAAATCAACATTAGCAAATGAATAACAATAAAAATAATATATTTAAAATGAACTTGGAAAAAAAATCCATATTTTGAGTATATGTGGGAGACATTTATATTGCAAGACAGCAAACATCAAGCGCTAAATACTCAGTTTACTGTTTATATTTCTCTTCAATATCTCTCACATTTTTATAAAAATGCAAAGAAAAAATAATTTTTTTTTGAAGAAAATTATAAATTTTAAGCCTTTTGCTGGACACCTAAATATTTTTACTTCCTTTAACAAAAAAGGAAGTATTGTATTCGTGAAAAAATTTTCACTCAAAAATCGACATTATTTTCTATTTTACTCGCCCTCGAATGAATATTTTACAACGAGTTTTCTCGTGACGTCTGTATGTACGTATGTATGTGCGTAGGTAGTTTGTTTTCCTAAGCCAAGACCTAGCGCCGATTTGCGCAAGCGTCAGGTCTGCTCTGATTTTATCAAAATAGGGAGGGAAACCCGGAAGTAAAAGGTGCGAAGTAACGTGTTCAGCAGTTCTTACAATGTCGCGTAACAATGTGGGCGACTTTGTAACAATGTAGGCGACTTTGTAACAATGTGGACAACATTCTCTAAAAATGACTGGTGGGCAAAATATGCCTTTTTTAAATAATAAATGATTCCACCCCTGCTCGCTGCGGCTGACCAGCTCCGGAAAATTACATCGGAATTTTATTTGATTTGCAAAGATTTAATGTGCCTGTTAGAATAATCAGATAAAAATACACTTCTTCTCTACAGTATTGCCTTGTGCACTTACGATATAAGCGTCTAAACACAGTACTTAACCATCCTTTAATTTGGGATTTTTCCAGCAATAAATGATCATTTTGCTTTCACTTTAAAAATACTTTCTAATGTAAATGCTCCCGGTACTCGTAATGGCACCATTAGTATCAGTAAAATTTGGTTTAATTCTAATTACTCCTTCTTGGGGTTTTGTATTGCGTAGCTACCTGAGTATTTCCTCCAGGTTTTTACCATTTAGGATGATAAAAATACGTTTTTGTTTCTTCAATATTTTGTTGGTCCCCTAAACGCTGGCGCGATGTAATTTTACTTGAAAGTGTAAGTTGTGGCGTAAACGTTATATAAAAAATTTCCAAGCAACTAAAAATATATTTCTGGAGAAATTCTGGAAAAAAGTCATTTTTATAAAGCTTTAGGGTGTTTTTTGCTATATACATATTACCGCTACAAATTATTTTTAAAGGACTACTGAAAGGATCATGTGTCACTGTTCTGTTTGAAAGAAAAATAAATGGAGAGGAATCATTGAAATCAACAACATCGGAAAAGTCATGTTAGAAACGACATGCAAAAAACGACCTCTTTCTAGTTCGTAGTTTACCACAATGTGCTTTAGAAGTGAAATTATAAAAAATGATCAGTCTTTGATGTGAACTGAATATGTTTATTACTTACATCTAACGAAAGAATGTACTTTTTTTCCAAAGTAAAAGTTGGCTATCTCAGTACTTATTAAATACTTTTGTTATTATTTTAATAATTTTAAATTCATCATGTTTATTACTCATTTATGAATAAAAAATTTGGCAAAATTGAAAAGTTCAGTAATGTCCTATATTTAATTTTTTATCATTTACAGTACATTAGAAAAAAAAACTTACTTTTCTTCGTCGGAGGGAAAAAAAACTCTGAAGCAGCAAAATTCAGAGCGTCCCAATCTTCTCCCCCTCTAAGCTAAAAAAAAAGATGAAGTTTTATGTACACATGTCAAGAAAAATAATTATATTTATTTGTTGGATGATTAGTTCGATGAGTTTTTTAAATACAGCACAAATATTAAATCTATTTTTCGCATTCCTTGAGTAGAAAACTAACAGAGCATATTTCTGTGTAGAATTAATTAACTCCCAAGGAATGTTTTTCAGGAAATCCTTTTTCACGAAATTAAGTAAAAAAAAGTCTTATATTTCCAATTCATTTCCTCAGTAATCGAGTTTAAATGAGATTGGAAAGTTTTCTTTTGTTTTCATTTTTCTTCGTTGATATGCGTTTCCTATTTTTGAGATTAATTTACTTTAATAGGATTTTTAACTGCACTACAGGAAGTATTATACAGATAATTAAAATAATTTTTTATGATTTTTTTTTTGAAATATTTTTAACTTGCTCTTTTCTGAGCTATAACAAAAAAAAAAAAAAAACAAAAAAAAAAAACATACCAAAACTTAATTGATAGGATAAGAGAGGGCAACGTATAACTACTTAGGTTTTGAGAAATATGCAAATGTGTCATTCTTCAAAAAAAGTGTAATTTTTCTGTCACGCACTGCTTTTACCAGCAAAAACTTTAAGGAACAATTCCTTTAACAATGATTTTTAATTTCATCAAAAATATATCTATTTGAACCTGCCAAATATTTTTTAATCATGATTTCTATTTTAGTATATTTTTGGTTCATAATTCTCACATCATACTGTGAATTCTCACCTCCGTGGCTGTTACACACCTGGTGTGACTGTTTATGTTGCTTAATAACTTGTTTAATTAATAGTATATACTTATTTATTTATTATTAGTGTCTCAAATACTAATAGTTTAAGTACATTTAATATTGTGTTTTAGTTCGTTTTAGTAGGACAAGAAGTCATGTCACACAATAAATTCTCACCTCCGTTACCTAAACACAAAAAGCCATTCTTCATTAACAGGTGGCAGTAATGACATCAAATATTATTTTCCACGATACAAGAGTTACCTTGTTTATTTTTAGTCATAGTTGAAGTTATGAGATTTTTGTCGAAAAACAAGAAGATAGATTTTGCTTTAAAAACTTAGTGCGTATTCTGACTTCTCACCTCCGTGAACTTGAATTTCAGAGATGTAAACTTATGTAAAAAAAGAAGTGAACATGTTTTCATATACTTAATATTTGCAGATTGTAGTAACGAAGAAATTTATTTTGCTCCTGCATAATGTATCTATTATGCATATATTAATGTAAAATTCCTCACCTCCGTGACAGACCTTGTCAATTTCATTATTTCTGAGGGGAAAATAAATGATGGAAGGGATATACATCAATAATTGGCATTCTACCGAAATTATAAATTGCCAGTACATCCTCAAATTTACTGAAATCCTACTATTTTTAATATACATTTGAAACTACTAATTAAATCATACTTTAATTAAGAGAGCTTAATATTATGTTCCCTCTAATCATTAAAACAATCGATTGTTTGCACCCCCCAATTAACAAACTTACTACTTTTATATTAATTTGGCATCAATTTTTATAAATATTAGAAGTTTGTTCCTTTTTTTTTAATTTTCGTGAACAAGGCATTTTTTTAAATTCATGAGTAAACTAATTGGAACTTCGCTGGGCCATTGTTTATGGTTACTTCTAGTAGGTAACACTTTTATGTAAGAATAAAAAAAAAGAAACAAAAGGTTTCGAAATTGTAAAATAGTTGCGTTCAGAAGTTTCGTGATCCGGAGAATGACCCAAATAAAACTAAAACTACAGAGAATTTCAGCCAATAGTTTTATTTTTAATTTTATTCCTTTAAGTTTTTAGAGAGGATCATATGTATTCATTTTGCACAGGTAAATAGCAATTTTTGAACTTAACATAAATTGTACAAAAATGACGATACTTTTAGTAAAACGAGGAAACGTTTCAGGAAATTTGCTTAAATTATGGTTTAAGTTTTATATTACGCTAGAATGTAAGGAATCTAGAGGAAGAGCTGTAATGATTAGCTATAGACATATAAAAAATTTCTTTATTAAAAACGTATTCTTTAAATGTCTGTATTTGAACTTTATTTTTAACAGACTTCAAAAAGGAGGCGGCTATGAGTTCAAAATGTATGTATGTTTTTTTTTTTGTTTACTTGTCCACTCACAGCGCCTCACCCAAGTAAACCGATATTGATGATTTTTTTTAATGGGTAGGGGATGCTTCAACTTAGGTCCAGTTACTTTGTTTGACGATATTTTGTTCATTAGAAAAAAAGTTAAGAGTAAAAAACAACAAGCTTCATGCACCTTTTTTTGTTATGTTTAGTTTGTCCGCTCAAAGCGTCTCACCTAGTGAACTGATTTTCATGATTTTATTTATTGGATATAGAATGGCTCAACTTAGGTCCCATTACTTTGACGATATTGGTATATTAGAAAAAAAATATGGGTAAAAAACAGTCAATTTCATGCAATTTTCCTATTAAATATGATTAAATATAAACTGGCGGATTCAGATTACGGATTTGGGAGGAGAACATTTAAAAAAAATTATTCATCTAGGGGCATATATTATGCATTGAAATTACAGTAGAATCTCGTCTATCCGGTCCTCGTTCGCCCGTATCAAATTTTCTGAAAAAACATTTTTTATCGTTTCATAATTAACAATTTTAAATGCGCCAGCAATAGCATAGCTATATTACGCCAAAGATTTGTTTTTTCCTTCGTTAAATGAAAAATTGCTGTATAGATTTTACAATAAATTACGGTGGTCTAAAAAAGAGACGGTCCTTGAGGAAACTGCATAACTACCGTCAAAAATCGGATTTTAGGAATTTTTTTCTGGTGGACGACGGGGAGCAGCGATTTTCTTTCGATTTTTTTTTTTTTTTGAAAATTGAAGTTACTGTTGACATTATGGAGTCGGGAGCCAAGTTGGGGGAAGAGCGCAGAAAAATGACTTTTCTGGAAATGTCTTAGAAATGTATTTTCTCTATAAAAATGCATTTTTGAAGTTATTAGTGGCGATATTAGGAAAGAGTGGGAATCATGGTCTTCTCTCAGAAATTTTGCAGAGCAAAAGAACGAAAAAGTGAAGTTTTAAGCTTTCTTTGGTCTCTTAACAAGGTCATGACACCCTTTTGGCCCCACACTTGGACTCTTATCGATACAATTGAATTTGCCACTCGAAGCAGGGGTTCTGACTGGCTTACCCCAGATCCGGCAGTGGCTCAAAGTCAAGGTATTTTGGAACACTTTTGTGTATATATTTTCCTGTCAGTGATAATTCACGCTTTTGGTCATTTACTAAACCGTCTTTGGTAGGGTGGTTCAGTTGTGACATCAATTATACAGTCATCTGAGACAAAACCTTCAGAATCAACTAGGATTTTGGAAAGGAAACGTTCTTGTAGTTTCCGCTTCATGGATCCGCTCCCTCCCCATATTAAAAACCCATTGTTGAAAAAGTGTGTTACTATATAACAGTAATATTAAAGGTAATTGTTATGAGAATGTTGAATGAGAATGTTTGTGTGTGTGCGGTACTTTAAAGTCTAGGCGACCTTGTAGCACTTTTATAAATCCCTGAAATTATTTTCAAATTTAGTAAGGAACTCGTCACTTTCAGTGTATTATGTCTTTTTTACATAATTGGTTCTTTTGTAGATGTTTAAAGTTAAACCTTTTCAGTAATTACCTAATAAGTGACCCAAAAAACTCCGCATCATATTTAATATTTTACGAAATATTTCTTCTACTACGTAAGTTTCTGACACGTTTGAAGATCATAAATTATAACATGACTTTCCAAACATTACGTCTTCTCAAAACCCCAATATCACCAATAGCCCTGAAATTTGGTACAAAATTAGTTTGGACCTTGGAGGATGCACTTCGATACGTAGTTTTTTTTTTTTTATTTTAATCATTTTTTTTCGTAATCAATATTTTAATCTAACCGCTTCGGTAGTTTTGCTTGTCATAATTATATTCAGTTAAGTTAATCATCTTCTGTTAAATGGGGAACGGAATTTTCGTTATGTTCTAATCGTAACACGCATTTTAGTAAAATTCTTCCTTAGAGTCATTTGAAATCTTCATCATTTGAACCAAGTCAGACTTCAATTTGCTATTAGTCAGCGTCTGCAAGCAGAAAGAGGGGCCCTAAAAGCTGTAAAAAATTATTTTGTAATTTAAAAAAAATTCTAAAGTGAGTTCCGATTTAGTATATTTCTCAAATCGACATTTTTTAATCTACTGATTATACCTTTCCAACTGTCAAGAAATAAAGTTATATTATATTCTAACGGGGCCTTTGATGGTTAAATAAAACTATTTTATTTATTTTGTGGCTGACCTTGTGTGCGATCTGGCAAAGTTGATCAAATTTGGTCACGAAAAAATAAAATTGCAGTCTTTAAGTTCCACATTATTCAGTTTAAAAAGAACCAATTTCTCTATACAAAAAATGCTAGCTTAAATTAAAACGAGCTGATGTGTGCATCACATGACTTTCTTTTACTCCAATTTAATGTCATTTCCTCATTATTGGCATTTTTAATGTGATTCAATAGTTTACTCCCTAAATATCACGTACTGTGGCCAAACTAAAACCAGATTTAAAAAAAAAATAAATTGCAAATGTCCGCCAAATAATAACACCACTTTAGTTTACATCGAAATTAACAATGATTCCCCCCCCCCCCAAAAGAGGCAAAGGATCACTAAAGAAACACCCGAATGCAACCAAAAGGAGAGGTGCACAATTAGAAACCACTAAGAGTCTACGTAACAAATTTCAATTTTCTCGGACATACCGTTTTTGAGTATGCGACATACATACGCACATACATACATACCGTACATAAAGACGTCACAAGAAAACTCGTTGTAATTAACTCGGGAATCGTCAAAATGGATCTTTTGCTTGTCTATACGTTCTTAGGCACTTATCCACGTGTGGTCGAGACGAAAAAAAAAAAAAAAAACTCAACATTCATTCGGGGATGAGGAAAGTGGAAATTAAGGTCGATTTTTGAGTAAACATTTTTTCACAAATACAATACTTCCTTTTTTGTAAAAGGAAGTAAAAAAAAAAAGACATTTTATCGGTGTAGTCTACTGCATGGTTGTGTGGCATAAAATAACATAACTTAATTTCTTATGATTATTTTTGCAAATCGGAAGTAAAACGTACTTAAAGGCATCGGAATGGATCATTTTCTAAAAGGGTTATTTCTTTTACTTGTTAGTTTAGCTTATTAAAATATATTTTATGTGCCGTTCCTAAAATACATAAGTAAAAGCTCATACGCATATGCAACGCGTGAACGACGCTTTTGTGATAAGTAAATGTGAAATTTTATTCATTGTAATATGCCATAGAAAGCATAAAACCGCAAAAACAGCACCACTTGAAATTGCGTTGTTTGGCTATAAATAATTTGTAAACAGCTCACGTTACGTCTTTATGGTTAGAATGCTGACCGGGAGGAAAATGTGAATTATCTCCCATTCTGTATTCAGTAAACAAAATATCACTAGGGATAGGAGAATGCATAAAAGTTTACATCTACACATTATTTTCAAATTTGAAAACCTTACAAATATTGATATAAGCGCAGTTCTCATTTTTTTTCTATGAAAATTCTATAGAAATTTAAGCAAATATTTCATACTTTGTGGTAGATAAATGTTGCTACTGAATCATTTCGTATTAGTTTTCTTCCACAAAAAAAGTTCTTTGCACATTTTCATGAAACTTAATCTGAAGAGTGTTTTCTTGTTTAAGATTTAAATCATGCTTTTTCTTGTTGATTTGGTATTGCAGTGTAAAGATATTTCATTTTTGCGTAATAAACTACTTTTTCTTAGCATCCAATGTTTGGAAGTTCCTGAATTTTTATTGACAGTAAGACTATTTTTTTTGTGTAATGTTGAGAGAAATGAGAAAAGGAAAGTTAAATAAGACCAAATACAGGGTGTCCTGAAAAAGACTGTCTGTTTTCAAAAATTTATAACAGGAAACGGTAAACGATAAAAAAATAATTCTTGCAGAAAATTCATGTATTTTTTTTTCACTAGCTTCAAGTTTTAGTTGAATAATTTTCCAATAGATGGCGCTGCAGAAAGTAAGCCCGTAAATTAGAAAAGATAGAAAATTACATCATATTTTTTCGAAAATAATGAACAAAAGAATGGAACAATATTTTCGAACAATCGTCGGCAGTAATCACATGTCGCAATTGAAGGAAAAATCTGTGAATTTCAATTCTTCTTTTTTGACTTACAAGCTTACTATGTGCAGCGCCATCAAGTGAAACAATTTTGAACTAAAATTTGGAGCTCTGAGGGGAAAAAAATTTAGCACCCACTACATTAATTTTTTGCAGGAATTTGTTTTTTATCATTAACCGTTCTCCTATTGTAAGTTTTTGAAAACAGTCGGTCTTTTTCAGGATACCGTGTTATATTTATGTGTAATATACCAGCAGCCCGGTTTTGCCTTCCAGAGACTGCAGTTTCGTCCTTGTTATGGACTCATCACTCTCGAAGTGAGAATAACCGAGTTGGAAGCAGATGCCGTCTCATTGAAGCTGAGAGTGCCAATAAACTGATAGATAAAGTAAATTTATTCCACCAGCTAGTGAACATTATTGTTTAGTTTTAAATATTTATTCAAAATAAGCTAGAGTTTTTTAAATCGTATTGTGCACTCAACCTACTACTACAAAACACTACCTACAGGTACTTGAAAGCTTGTAAATTTGTTTAGAAAACACTTTTAACAGAACATCTTTAATGACAAGTAATTTAAGTAACAAGTAAATTTATGAAAAGTAGAATAATACTCAAATGCAAGGGCATTATATAGAACAACATGAAGTTTTTAAAAATGTTCAATAGCTATTTTATTAGTTCTTAAGATTTTCATCCTCTGTAAGTTTATACCTGCTCACTTTTCGTTTCATTCAAATTTTGAAAAACTAAAAAATATATACATTTAATGAAATTTCTTCTAATAAATTTTCTCTTTTTATGGATTTTTGGTTATAAGGAACTTCCTACCGAGTTTTCTTTAAAAAAAAAAGTCTAATCCATCCAAAATTATTATTGAAGAACAACACTTCAGTTTAATTTACAAATTTCTTGAACAAATGCAATCCAGCGAAAATAAACTTTTTTTTTTATCCTCATGTTATTTTCAAAATGACACGGTTAATTAATTTTGAAAAATAAATTCATTCTCTTTCATTTTCGGTCCTTTGTGTTGCTTGTTGCTAAAGTTAATGCAAAAACAAATTATTCCTATACATGGCCAGACTCGTTCGAAATGCGTATTGTGAATAAAAGAGCTTTCTCCAAATGCTTTGTTTTCATTAATTTGGTACTTTTCTCTACATTTTAAATTTGGAAAAAGTCAGTTAATGCTTTGATAAAGTTAAAAAACAATTCGACCTCAACTTTACATATTTCCTAACAGCATAATTCACTTTTTTCTACCCATTTACACACAATAAGCTTTGTACACAAAAAGGCTTAGTAATGTAAAACCTAATGATATCTAACGTAACATTAAATTACTTATTTTGAAAACAACGTCGATATTTTGCCATGTGATTAAAATAATAATAATCATAATTTTTCTCGTAATTAAAGAAGCAAATAAAAATATCAATGTATTTACGGGCAACAAGTTTGAAACATAAAAAGGTTAAAATAACATAACTTATTGACAATTACAATATAAGTAATTTTCTAAATTGCAATAAATAAGAAAAGAAACCAATATTCTCAAATACACTTTCCTTCATATTTGCCTAAACTAAATACAATGATAGTGATAGATACCATTTTAATGGATTAATCAGTCACTAAAAAATGTCTATTTTGAGAAAAAATAAAGTTATAAAAAATAATAATCGACCTCTCTCAATAATATGTTTGATCTTGGAAGCCCTCCAGTTTCGTCGAACTATGTAATTCTACATGTATGAATAACTAAAATGAAACGAACACAATGTTATGACGTACTGATAAAGGCATAAACGCAAAGTCAGGTAGGACGAAAAAATAAATTATTCGTAGAGTAACACTACTTTAAAACATAGCTTAAGATATGGAAGCTTGTAAGGTACATATTCGTGCTAAGGAACAAGAAGTTCATTGGAAGATATACGAGTCATTTTCCATAAGTTAATAACACATCAGTAATATTAGTCCTTATGTTTCTTTTTTATTCAGTACTTAATGTTTTAAATGATGCTTTGGAAAAACTAATAATTTCTTGAAAGTTTTACTTAAATATTCTTATTAATTTATTCAACTTGAATTTCTTGCTCAAAATACTTCAAAATCAAATTTACTACCATTTTTTACGTTTTAACTAAAACTGAAACAAACTTAAATGGAAAACAGTATTGAACCAAATTGCAAAAAAAAAGACAAGTAATTTATAAAATGAATAAATCTATAAATCAAAAAATTAAAAAAGAGAAGAAAAAAACGCATGTAAAAAGAAAAAAAAAGTCTTATATAGTTTCGTTATTAAATGGAGTTTTTACTATTTGAACCCATGTTACTATGAAATGTTATTAAGCAAATACTTTTTGTTATATTCAAATGCATTATGACTCATACTTTATAGGAAATGGGGCACAAGTGAACATTTCCTAATTTTTCAAAGGACGGAAAATTGTCTTTATGATAGAATCGTCATTTCTTTGTGTTATGGAATTTTTAGAAAATTTTGCAAGACATATTTCTTTCCTTAATGTCTGTGCTTTGCATTTTTCATTTCACTTTACGGCACAGTCGAAATACTAGCCGATCCCTACGGCATACTGAAAAAAATTTCATAAAGTTAAGATAGGCAATTTTTTCATCATTCACTAATCAAAGCAAGGAAAATAAACAAATCCCTTAATTCAAAATGAATAGAATAGTTTAATGTCATTTAAGTAGTACATTTTAAATCAAGTTAATATTTCAGTAGCTTTATCCAATATTTCTAAGATGGAAAGTAAATTAAGGTTTCGAATGAATTATAGAGTTCACACTACGTCAAGCAAACCTAAAAATTTCATTTAACTTTATTAAGACCCTTGTGCCCGTATTGAGCAACAGGAGCGCTTTTTATTCAGATTACTATTAGAATGAGCTACTCGAAGGTTTTAAATCTAGACTTTAGACAGGTTCTCTTGTTCTTGAGAAGTATCAATATTGAAAGTCCCACTTCATAAAGGTATGTTACTCAAAAGTAGTTGAGCACGAATGACCAGATCAGAGATTTTTGGCTGCTATTTTTATTAGTAGACAATATGAGTCCAAAGGCTCTGCATTGAACTTATGTTTTACTATACGGTCACTCCTGAGGCTTATAAATACTTCTTCGGTCTACTCTTTCATGTATTCTAAGCTTAGTTACAAAGGCCATAGCCGGGTGTCTATGTTAAATCTGCCCTTGCGGCTTTTTCGACTTGCACTTGGGGTATCATTTTGGTGTCGAATAAAAATAATTTAGACAAATTTTCAGCTCTTTATCTCAAAAGGCGTTCGAGTTTTACAAAAAAAAAAAAAAAAAAAAAAAAAAACCCTGTTTTTTTAATTTTTTTTCAGAGTAAAATTCAAAATCAATGAATAAAATTTTTTTCCCTTATTCTTAGGAATAAAATACATGAAAAATTGTTATAGCCTTAATTTCTAAACGAAAAGCGAGGAGTATAAAAGACATTTTCTGACAAATTTTGGCGAGCGACTTTTCAGAAAAGCATTGTAAAAAAAAATATTATTTCCGTCACCAAAAATCGCATTTTCGATTAAAAATTATGACTATAATAATTTTTCATGTATTTTATTCAAAGAATAAGGGAAAAAATTACCATTCATTGATTTTGCATTTTACTGTGAAAAAAAATAATAAATTCGAAAACACAGGTTTTTTTTTTTTTAAATCTCGAACGTCGTTTGAGATAAAGAGCTGAAAATTTGTCTAAATTATTTTTATTTGACACCTAAATGATCCCCCTAAGTGCGAGTCGAAAAATCCGTAAGAGCAGATTTAGCATAGAAACCCAGCTATGGCCTTTATATATTTTCCAAAAAATTGCTGACACAAGAAGAGATGATGGTCACAATTACTAATTAAATGAAGTATTTTTTATCACTGATGTAAGCACAACTTCATTTATTTATTATGTTTAGTTATATTTTATCTATTTTTTTTCATTTCATATCACATGAGGGTTAATCAAGTGTTAGAATATCAAGTGTTCAAGTTTTTATTTGTTGCAAGCACAAAGAATATCTACTTACACAGGTGCATTATTTTCACACGCTTATCGTGATTTGAAAAAGTTAAAAAAAAATGATTACAATATGTTTCTGTATTTTACAAGATTTTTTTTAAAAATTGGTTTAACAAATCAGAAAATACTTTTTAAAATCACTATGTGTATTATGCATTTCTTCCGAATATGAATATGACTTATACATATGTTGTAAAGAGTAGTTAGTACATTTACATTTATATAGTCGAATGCATAAAAATTATTGACCACTCAGTGTATCCTGACTCTTTGAATAAAGTATGAAAGTTGTCAGAAGAGTTTTAAGACAAACTACTGCTAATAACTTCCAATCTGGTCACATGCCTAACTGTCTAATCATAGCATTTTTCAAGAGCAGATTGTCACGCAAAGGAACGTGAAATGATCAAGAATATAGACTTGACTGATTAACAAACGTACGAGCAAGAGTTGCCTTTTTAACTATGTTTAATGCTTAAAAGTAATATAAAACCATTTTCCTACTATTTTCATTGATACAATGGCTTAGTATGCAAATCGAAAATTTCTCAAAATGCAATATATCGATACTTAAGGTTTCATTTAACTGTTTTTTTGTTTCAGTAAGTTACCGCCCTATAGCCAGGGCTAACGCAGAAATACGTGAAATACTCCGCCAACTCAATCAATTCCAGAAAAGGACTGCAGTTTCGTGCTTATTAGCACTCATCAGCCCGGCTTAGGAAGTGATTGAGCAGGAGGTGGAAAACCTCATAAGGAAGCCAAGCGAGCCAAACAAACTGGTAACCAATACAGAATTAGCTCTAACCAGACGAGCGACCGAAGCAACGGTTCGGTTTACTTCGAAGATTGAAGGCAAGGCATGGACATTTCAGTAAGTTACCACTCTATAGTAATTGCTAATTCTATATTAACTAACAGTTTGACTCTCTTGGCTTTCTTAAGAGGTTTTCCACCTCCAGCTCAATCATTTTCTCAGCCGGGCTGATGAGTGCTAATAAGTACGAAACTGCAGTCCTTGACTGGAATTGATTGAGTTGGCGGTGTGTTTCACATGTTTTAATGCTGTTTGTCTTCCATTTCATTTTTGACGAAAATGAACACATTATCTACGGGTAAAAAAAATAATGATGAAACCATTTCTTTTCGACTTTGCACTTATTATGTACCAGTGGTGATTCTTTTACGAGAACGAAAATAATTTTTGTACATTAATTTCCTTAAAAAATTAAATAAATGAATAAAAATAATAATAATAAAAAAATCGTGTCAATTAAATTTAAATGTTTCTACTCAAGCAAAGTGAAAAAATTATGGATCGTATTTTTAGTGCAAATTTCAAAGAATGAGTTGCAAAAAATACGATATGATTTGTACCCGTATTGGAAGCTAAGACTAAGTCGAGTTATGTTGACGAATATTTTAGAGTATTAAAATAGACCAACTGAAATGGCGTGGAGAAGAAGAGGGCAGAATGGTAGTATATCGTAAAGAAAATCGAGGCATCGACTCAATAAAAATGAAAACTTTTTTTTTAACTTGCTGATGTTACACATTGATAAAAAAAATTACTTTCCATAACATGCTTTAATATATGTTTAAAATCCTCTAAACTATTTCAAATTTAAATACGCAAGCATATCCCAAAACTTCGAGGTACACAACAAGAGCAGCAAATTCTTGATAACATTTAAGGGTCATTCTTCAAAAAAGTAACTTTTCTGTCACACGCCTTTTGCAGTACAAACTTTAAGGAACAATTCATTTAACAATGATTTTTAATTTCATCAAAAATATATTTATTTAAACCTGCCTACAATTTTTCAATAATAATTTTCATTTTAGTATATTTTTGGTTCACAACATGTGAATTCTCACCTCCGTGATATGTTACACACCTGTGTGGCTTCTTATGTTGCTCAATAATTTGTTTAATTAAAAGTATATACTTATTTATTTATTATTAGTGTCTCAAATACTAATAGTTTAAGTATATTTGATTTTTTAATATTGTGTTTTAGTTTGTTTTAGTAGGACAAGGAGTCATGTCACACAATAAATTCTTACCTCCGTTACCTAAACACAAAATGCCAATCCCCACTAACAGGTGGCAGTAACGACATCAAATATTATTTTCCACGATACAAGGGTTACCTTGTTTATTTTTAGCCATAGTTGAAGTTGTGAGATTTTTGTCGAAAAACAAGAAGATCGATTTTGCTTTAAAAACTTAGTGTGGTTATTCTAACTTCTTACCTCCGTGAACTTGAATTTCAGGGATGTAAATCAATGTAAAAAAAGAGGTGAACACGTTTTAATATGCTTAACATGTGCAGATTGTAGCAACGAAGAAAAAAAAATCCATGAAACATGTATCGATTAGGCCTAAATTAATGGAAAGATCGTCACCTCCGTGACAGACCCTTACCAATGTTATTATTTCTGAGGTGAAAATAACTGATGAATGGGAAATACATAGATAATAGGCATTCTACAAAAATTATAAATTGCCAGTATATCCACAAATTTACTAAATACTATTTTTTAACATACTTTGAAACTTCTAATTAAGCCGTACTTTAACTAGGAGAGCTTAATATTATATTCCCACTAATCATTAAAATAGCTGATTGTTTGCATAACTGAAAAAAATGCTACTTTAATATTAAATTGGTCTCGATTTTTAAATATTAAAAGTTTTTTAAATTTTTTTTTACTACCGTGAACAAGGCATTTTATTTTTTTTATTTATGAGTAAAATAATTGGAATTTAGCTGAACCATTGTTTATAATTACTTTTAGTATATAAGACTTGCATGTAAGAATGAAAAAAAAGAAAACAAAAGATTTCGAAATTAAAAATAATTTGTGTCCAAAAGTTACGTTTTCTGGAGTTACCCTAAAACACAGTGGGAATCAGACAAATGTACTTTTTTCGGAAATTATTTATTATTTTTTTCAAAGTAGTCACTCATTTAGTTAAGAAAATCATAAAAAAAGTTAAAACGCTTAAAAATATGTAAACCATTTTTTCTACTTATTGGGTACTTAAGGATGAACTTGTTTGTTTCATTCATACCAAAAACACAGCAAGAAAAATGAAGAACCCCTTTTTTGGTTTATTATATTAATCTGAAATAACCACGGGCTACAAATAGAGCAAAACTTTCTTATCTCTAAGATAATTAGAACTTGTCCAGATTATAACGAACGAAAGATTAAGATGGTATAATAATGTAAAAAAAAAACATCATCACAACACACATCTGTTTTACGCCGAAGAAACAAACTTGGTATTTGATTAAAAATAAGCACTTTCTTAAAGGAATATTTATGATACATCTTTCAGAAAGTTGTTCTGAAAAATTGAATTTTTGTTCTTTAGATATTAAGCAAAATGTAGGATTTACAAGAATAAGCAAAATAAAGGGATGCATTCTTTCATTTGTTTATTTATTACGGGTGCGTGGGAAATGTTTCATTCGCAAACTATCTCTAGCTGCAGGAAAAGTGATGCTTTTGCTGCAACCGTATACGTATTTTTTTTTTATTTAAAAGCTTTCCATTTATTCGTGGTATTGCTTTAGAAACAATATACAGTCGACTCCCGCTACAACGCGATCCGACTTACGCGAAATGGCTATAACGCGATTTTTTCACCGGTAAAGAATTTTATTCCTAACGCGAATTTTTCACCCGCAACACGAAACTTTTCCGTATGGAATCGAGGTTTTTTCGTGACCTTCATCCCTTTGGCATCACTGAGAGCGGAATTTCCCACACCGTACTAGTCTGAACATCGCTTATACAAATAACTCTATGCTCCTCATTTTCCATTTATTTTTTTCATTCTATATGGGAAAGTTAATGAAATATAATGACACCTAAGAGCGCTGTTTCGTTTCAAGTTTGAAGATGGAAGGAAAAAGAGAAAGTTTAACAACTATAGTGCATTTGTTTTTCTTACTACATATTGTACGTACCGTAGTGGTTTATTTTACGTCTTCCTTTCCCATTGATCATTGATTTTGTGCATCGTAACAGTTTTTTATGTTAAATAAAACTTTTTTTTTAAATACGATAAACAAAAATTCAATTTTTTATTTAAGAAACAGTAATGTATAGTTAAGAAATTGTTTTTAACAGTTTGAGGTGGTATTTACAAATGTCTTTAATCGTGTAGGTATGTTTATAAAAGTTTTTACACATTCCCTTTTCCACAACGCGAAATTTCAACTTACGCGAAGGGTCTTGGAACGCATCTCTCGCGTAAGTCGGGACTCGACTGTAATTCTCTAGTGCTTGCGAGAGATGCATTACCATAAACAAATTTTGCTTTTATCTTCTATAGCTAGTACCTTCTCAATGTATCAAACACAACTGTCACGACAGCAGTCGCAGTTGGTAGCAGCTAAAATGTTTTTGTTAAAGCAGCTAAAATGTTTTCGTTATCGCGGGACGCGAGAGCGTCCGGCAATAAACGTAAAACTTGCTGTCGGTGTCCCGGCCGCCAAGGAAACCAAACGTCAGCAGCCAACAAAAGCAAATCCACCGCCAAGAAAGACGAAAGAAAATAAACGCGACTAAGTACAGTTCACATGACAGAATAATTTAGGGATTTCTGCGGTTTTCACCCCATGTATCTCAGCCTCATTAAGACCCCCGGAGTTGGTTTTTGGTGTATTCATTCTCTAGTGAGCCCTGACGACGTAAACCAAAATACAATCCCCTGGACCATCAGGGGGGAGGAGAAATTTAAGTTAGAAAATCGCTGTTCAAAAAAGTTTTTACTTTTTTTGACAGTGCTACAGCGCTAACGAAAAGAGGAGCGAAAAGAGGGCGATCAAGCTCATATTTCGCACACACATTCCTTGTGCCCTACGAATGTGCCTTTTGTGCCATTTGAACCCCTCTCTCCTCGTTTTTACCCCCAAATTTGTTAATTCCCGGGGTTCTGCCACAGCCAGTTCAGTTTTGATATATTTAAGGGGGGGGGGGGGAGCTTTGCTTTTTTTTCTTGGTGATAACATGCGTCATTTCGTCTTTTTAATGAACTTTTAAACAAAACTAGGTATTAAACAAGACAAAGACTTACATCAAAAGAAAGATAAATCACCAAACAATTAAAATTATCCCATGAAACGTAAAATAATCCACTATTTAAGGAAAAAAGTCATTAAATAAAAAGTGAAAAGCTAGATTAAAATAGCCCACAAGCTGTAAAACATTTAAAAAAAACTTCATGAAAATGTTGAATAATCCGTCAAATAAAGAAACTGTAATAGAATTTATTGCGAAGTTGTAAAATACTCGAAAACAATACAATTTAAGATATAGTATTTTATTATCCAAAAAGTTTTCATTGCAATAGAGAGGATACAAGGATTTCAATAAAATTTAAACGGTCCAAATCTCGCAAAACGAGTATAGAATCTTAATGGTCGGAAAATAACTTGACGTAAAATTAGGCTTGCCATTATTGTTCCTTAAAAACGCCAAACAGCGTTGTTTCAATTGAGAATTTTTTAATTTGAAGTTCTCATTTCTAAAAATACAGACAAAGTAATAATATCAATGCAAAAAGATGTGATATCTCACCAAAACAAAATCATGTTGTAAACATTTTTCCGCCAAGAAAAATTTTAACTTTTCCACACAAAAAAGAAGGCCTTCACACATCCTAAACCCAAAAACTTACCAACCTTTTTGCTTAAAGCTTCCCGCCAAACAGGATAAACAATTTGAAGGATCTATCCATATTTCTGAGGAGTTGAAGGTGGAAGGAGGTTCTAATGGAAGTAGGTGTGATGAAAGTGGAGAAGAGGGAGGATGATAGTTTGGCAGATAATTGGCGGGCAAACTAGATATCATAACTTTTTAAGGCTGGGGGTTTTTGGGTTTAGGATAAAGGCTTTTAGGATAAAGGTTTTCTTGGCGGGGAAATTTTTACAACAGCGTTGTTTTTGATGAGATTTATAATACGGATTAAACTATTTATCCATATAACTTTCAGCTCACCAGAAGCCGCCAATAAAGTCATTCATCGATATCTTTCATTATATATTTTCGAAATCAGTTTTTATTCTATTTCAGCTAATTTTAAAATTTGATGAATTTTTAATTTTTTTACGGTGTATTATGTATCCTATAGGTGTGGAAAACCAATCAGAAATGACTTTTGTTGAATTTAAGTTCCAAATATTGATCGTAGGAATTAAAACTGAAGTGAAAGGGGCACGTCCGAAAAAATTAAAAATCTATTTGTTCAACAGTCAGGGCTTATTTTCGTCAATAAGCGACATTTTTTTTTTCAAATAACTCTTACGGAGTATGTTACTACTCTCAAGGAATAATATATTATACTATATATTTATTTACGATACAAAATATTTTCTGTTTTTTTTTTTTTTTTTCATAAATTTAACAGTGTTATTTTTTCAGAGCCCCCTCACACCTATTGACACCCTCTTCAAGCCACGGGGATTGCAAGGGTTCTATGTGCGAGAATAATGTTATTTATTATCACCTGGCGGCATTACACCAATGTTGATAAAAGTGCAGATACGACTCATGTGCTTAGCACGGCAGTACACGTTTATAATATTGTTGCGAATTATATTTTTGCAAAACAAGTAAGTCAGTGGTTTCAATATTTTCCCGGACATTAAAAAATGTTTTATCCTGAAGTTATAACTTATTTAATGGGGTAGAAAAACAAGACCATAGTTTATAAAAAATAGTTTTCATGTCAAAAATGCATTTATGTTATTATATTTTAGCATAAATCAAATTGATTTTACTACTTTAACCATACTACTTTTGCCATAGCTATCATGTTTTGCTAGATTTTAATTTTCTCACACAAATTTGTTTTTTTCCCTTTTGTGGAGGGCATAAAAATAAAATGTTGGGCATTACCTTCACGCCTCCTTTACAAATAATCCGGATCTCCTTGAGAAGAACGTCCTATAAATTGAAAACCACTGACATAAGTGCTGCCATTAAAATTTTAATATTATGTATTGTTTTCGTTTAGGCATTCAAAAAGAAATTAAATAAAAAGTTTTAATTTAAATTATGCTTTAATATAAAATTTATCTTGATTATTTTTTGAATGAGAGAAACGTCTGGATCACCAGATTAAAATCTAGTCTTAAAAGTATGCTGCTGTACTTCAAATCTAAAAAAAGAGCTTTGAAAACTACCTTTCAAAAATTTTAAAGCTCATTCTATGTAAAAAAGGGAAATTAACGAGGCGTTAACGATTTGGAAAGTTGAAATTGCATTGTAATATTCGCAGTAAAATATTAGCCTTCCTTTTGAACCCTAATTAACGCTGAACTGTAGTTTTCCAGATCATTAATTTTTCTCTTTTTCTTTGAGATAAAGTGATATTCTCGTAAAAAGTTAATTGTTATTTTTATTTGAAATATCTCCGGTAATGAAACCCTAAGTATGTACTAAATATATTTTTTATAATTATTACTGACATTAGTTTCGCTTATATTATAGTTTTTCGCTTAACTACTTAAAAAGGCGCAGCTAGAGAACATCATTATTAAAATTTCGAGTGTATGAAATTCGAGATAAGTTTAGTTTGTTTCACTGAAAACAGGGTGATATCATAAATAATTTATTGAAGAACTACCGTGATTTTTATGGAATCATTAAATAATATTTTGATTTCTTAAGAATTAAAAATAAAAGGTCTTAAATTGTTTTGTTTTGCGATTTTTGTTGTGTGTTAAGCTTGCATATCTGTGTATTAGAGTGTTGAGTTTGAAAGAAGCAATAAAAAATTAAGCCCAAGAAAGATATTAGATATTTAAAGGATATATTTCATTGTTAAAAAATATCCATTTGTATTATAAAAAACAATTATTTAAAATACAAAAATTTACTATAATGAGCGAATAGAAGAATAATATTTCGGTATTTATAAATAATGTCTTTCCATTATTTGAATTTAAAAAAAACAATCGCTATATAGATTCATTTATTTATTATTACAACCCAAATTCAACATAATAGACTATCAGAACTGTTTGAACAAAACTTGTCCCTGAATAGGGAAAAATGAATGTATGCAAATTAAAAGAGTTATCCATGAATGGGTAAGTAAATTTAAGCAATTTTTGAGAAATTATTTTAAGAACTTATGGATCATTAACACATTGGAAAAATAGATGGATTTTTTTATGGGTCAAAAAATTAGAATTATCTATTCATTCAATGTAAAAAGTAGCGAAAGTGTTTGCATACCTGTTAACCGATAGTTTGTCACAAGTATAAAGCTTGGCGCCCGGATAATTTTAAGCTCTTTTAAAAGCCTTTCATTGCCCAAAATGGATCGTCAAGGTGATAAAGAGGGGGGGGGAAAACGAAGTTACATATTGTATCATTTCTTAAATTTAGAAAAAAAAACCTATCCAGCTCAATTGAAATAAGCGTTTTACAGTCTATGAAATACGCGATTTTAAAGGAATACAGAAGGATTGACCAACTAAAAAGTAACCGAAGTAAACGAGGTAGAAAAATTGTACCACCTGGCAGAGACGAACCCAAATTAAAGTAAAACGTCCAATACAATCGTTGAAAAATGCTTCTTACGTCTATAAGTGTTGGAAAGAATGTATAGCTACCTTGTATACGCCAACTACACACGGACGGTTGCATAAACTGCACTTTTAATTGTAGATCTACGAAGTAAGACCAAAGATAAACACGAAGCAAAAAAGCGCACGGCTCTCCTGGAGCAAAGAGAAGCTCATACAGGGGCAACAAGGTTGGAAAAGTATTATGTTAAGTGATGATTTTTTTAAAAAATATCTGTGAACAAAAAAAGGGTTTTCGGGTTTAATGTTAAAAAAAAGCGTATGAGAAATCTTGTGTAAGACGTTCTCTCCAATTTGACACATCGTTTCTGTAGTTAGTTACCGCTCTAAGCCACGGCTAAGGCATAAATTTTGGTTTATAGGTGCATGAAAGCTGCTGGAATTGGGAAATTATATACAGTGCTGGCCAAATTATTAGACTAAGACGTTTTAAAAGCGAATTCTTTATTGATTACATATCTATAGACACATTAACGAACAGTGAAATAATTATCAAATATTTAGTATGCATTCCCTTGTTCTTGATGTGCAATTTAAGTCTTGGTATACTTTTCACAAGGTTTACACCGTTTCTTAACTTTTCAAAAAAGGAGGTAAAAAATTGTTTAAACTCACTATTATATGTACTCACATACACATACTTACTAATTACCTAAAACTAACTTTAAATATTACATAACACACTAATGAAAAGAACTAGTGAACTGTTTATTATGTTCCTGGTAGGTAGATAAACGAAGAACATAAACAAAGAAGACAGTGCTACCACCTGCAAACATTAAATTATGCTAAAATAACGTAATAATCAGTGTACAGTATGTACTGTACTTTAACAGTAAAATAAAAATTATTTTAGTACAAATAGTGTACAAAAAAAAAAAAAAAAACTCTTTAGTCTAATAATTTGGCCAGCACTGTATATCTTAAAATAATTGGGAAATTATATATATCTTCATTTTTGGTTTATAGGTGCATGAGAGCAGCTGGAATTGGGAAATTATCTATATCTTAAAATAAAACGTACATGACTTTCGCTGTTTATCAATAAAACTGCATGATACTTCCTGTGAGGCACAACAGTTACACATTGTGCCCATTTAGTGGCACATTTTATCTTTCAGCAAGATTATATTCCGTGTCATGTCTCTGAATCATCTCATAGATTTTAACAGAGTGAGGAATTTCGGTATTACACTTGTCAAACAACTCTACCAATCTTAATACGATCAAGAATTTGTGGTACCTTCTAATCTAAAGAAAGCGGTTCAAGACCTGGTGCCCGCCATTAAAATTGAGCTCCTTGTCGCACTGTAGAGGGTATGGAAACAGTGTCAGAAACGATTAATGTAAACAGGTGGTAGAATCCATGTGTGAATGGACTAAAGCATTGAATCCAGCAAAAAATGGCATTCTAGAATTGATATTGTTTATTTCGAAAGTGTTTTTCCCGTTTACTTTGAATATTCTAATTTTTTGACTCAATGTAAACCTTCATCATTATAAACTTTTGGATTATTCTGTCTAAACGGGACGATCTTGAGGGTCACGGATTTGGACAAAATTCTAGAAATAGGTCAATTCCCACTAGGTATGAACCCAGGTAAAGCGGTTTGACTGCATAGACCCTTGTTCGGCTGCAACGGGGGCCCAAAGTCGATCATTTGGAACCAGAAATGCAATGGAGTTTCTTTAAAATTACCCTTTTTACCTATTTTTCTGCTATTATACTGCATTATGAGCCGTTTGCATGCACGTACCTTCGAATTAATTACGTTGAATACTAATTTTTATCAAATGGTTCTCAAATTTAAATTGTATACTACATTTAACTTGAAACACTTGAATGCCAAATGACATGGTAACAGGATATTTATCGTTTTCAAATGAAACTAATTATTTTCGTTTTACATTAATCGTCTGTTAGTAAAAAGTATTTATTGTTTGCTAATAAAAAAAAACATTTACTTCAACTGTCTATTTATTGTCTGTTAGCAAAGATATTCCATAATGATAAGCACAAATATGGGATAGGAGAAAAAGCTCTGATTTATTGAACAGGGCACATAAAAACACAAATACAAGATTGTTTTGACTTTTTAAGTAACGTAAATAATGCCCATTAATAATTAGGTGTTCTCCCTTCCACTCGTTATATTAACAAAAGAGGCCAAATGTGTTATGAGAACGAACGTAGCGCCTAAATCTGAAATTCCAATGGAAAACGCCATTGCATTTCGGGAGCAAACTAGCAACTTTGGACCCTTGTAGTAGCTAAACTTGGACCTATGCAGTCAAACCGCTTTACCCGAGCTCATATCTAGAATTTTGTCCAAATCTGTGACCCTCAAGGTGCACCCTCAAGATGTGCCCTTTGGTCGTAAGATCATTTTTGGTTGAGTATATTTGAAATGAAATGCACACTGTAAGGTAGGTGTAAGTAAGTAAAATAGAAGAAAGGTAGCACATTTATTTAAATACCAAATTGCACTTATATTTGGTTAGAATATTTTTCTTTCAAAAGTGAGAGGTATTCTAATATTTTGAATTTGGGTTGTATTATTAATTTAAAGATATTTTTAGTGGTTAATTTATTTTAGTGCTATTGGTTTTATAGGTGCAAACGTATAAATTCACTCAAGCATTAGCATGAGAAAAGTACTGAAACTGTTCAAAAATACCCTTAAATCAAAAGGACCAAAGAAAAACTGTCTTTAAGTCAAAAGTCCGATGAAGTTTGTTAAAATTAAACCTGATTCAATTTATTCAATTTTTTCGTAGACTACAACTGGTTAAAATGAAATGAATAAATAAATACATAAACATGAGAATAAAGTGTTCTAGCACAGCTGTTTTAACTAAAAAAAACTTTTTTTTCCTTAAATCAGATTGTACTCTCAGACATTATCGGAGGACAGGTGGGAGGGGGAGGAAAAACACACATGCCGACCTACTCGCATTTCATCATCTCACGAAACGATTATTTATTTTTTTTTCTAACATGTGTTTGGACTTTTCAGCTTCTTTTTGACTGTTTTCAATCCGTATACAATATTTTTATAAGCCATCTTCCAAGTCTTGGTATTTACGTTTATGCATAACTACTCCAAAAAGGGAACGCGTAGTAAAAAAATAAATAAGGGCTTGATTTATTTTGAACAACATTAGTTAAACCATTCCAGGGAAAGAACTTCTTTTCACAATAAATAAACTCTTTTAACATAAAATAAATAAGGTACGTTAAGGAAAGTACTTTTATCCGATGAAAAGGTATAATTAAAATAGTTTTTGGTTAAATTCCAGTGATATATAGTTCAAATAATGGATAACGGCAAAACACTCTGAGAACATTCATTTCTTGATCAAAGTGCTTAGTAAAAATCAAATATTTGAAAAAATAATACTCTTTTTGTAAAAATTAAATGGTAGTCTTATTAAATGACTTTTGAATGTCTATTCTTTGGAAAAAAATTTAAAAAAAAAAATTTTTGATTTTCAAATAATTAAATAACCTGCACCGGGTTTCTATGACCTTTTTTCTCTTTTTGTCCAGTTTTTCCTATTTCTAGATGTTTTTGCTTAATTTTTCTTGCAAATAATTACTTAAAAAAAGCTATAAAAATCATTTCACCATAATTTATTTACAAAGTAATTTTTCAGTATATAGTTTTGGGGACACGAGCAATCATTATACCTTACGTCTCTAAGCGAATAAATGTTTAAGAAAAGAGTATTATAAGAGATAATTATACAATCCTGATTATCTAATTTACTTTTCGCCACACTACCCCCCCCCCCTTTTTCGCTTCGCTATCAACCAACAAACATACCATACAAGGGAACATATGCTCTTCACAAGAAGAAGCGGATACTTAAGTAATAAAAGACTGCGTCCAAGCTTTATAGTCTTGTCAAAACTCACCCATCAGAGTTGGATCACCGGAAACAAATGTTTTTATGTTGTTAATAAAATATGGCAGCAATATTGAAAATAGTTTTCTTCAATAAAGGAACTGGGAAAAACGAAGGGCCATTAATGTCACCGCTATTTCTCATAATTTAGGTGTAGAAATGAGCCACGCCATGTTGAATATATATGCCCTATCCAGATGCAATACCACCAGTTCCTTTGTTCGTCATGAGAAGTTGTATGTGAAATCAAAATTGGAAAAGTTTCAAAGTTTGTTCCTACATCAGTAGGAGCACCACGGACAATCACAGACACGTTACTGACAGGCCTGGAGGAATTTGTTGTTTGTACAGTAATAAGGAATACACAAGTACAAACAAATTACCGTTTGATTTGTTATCACAAAAGTATTTTCCCACAATTGCATTTCTTCTGCTCATCAGTTAAGGTGTGGATTTAAGTCTACTGCCTCCATGTAAAACGTCATTAGAAAGACACATTAAGCACGTCAACTACCAATCTTACGTATGGAATGACGCACATGTACCTAAACTCTCCTCACTAACTCCAGTGGTACAAGGGTGGAAGTCGGAGAATGGTGAACTTAAATTTGACTGGATTAAAGAAGATCCGTTGAAACCCTAACTACTCTACGTTCCAGATAGCTTTAAACTAGATGAGTGTAAAGGTGAAGATGAGAGAACCAGAAGTTCTGAACTTACACGACATACTGCACGAGGATGAAGAAAATGACAGTTGATTACGGATCATACTATAAAGTTACACTTATGCTGCTAGTTGAGTTGTTTATAATTTTTTTTTCATTTTCAGACCTTAAATATTCTGAATAAGCTTATAAAAAATTTGGTAATTAATGTACCTTTATGTAGTGTAAAGTTAAATCAGCAAAAAATTAAAAGATTTTTATTTTCCGAAATATGCTGTAACTTAAAAAGGTCAAACAACTGAATTCTTAATGAGGTACGTGATACAAAAAATAAAATAAAAAAAAAACTATAAGTCATTGGATTAAATGTTAATGGATTAAATTTTTGCACCGAAAACAGGACGAGGGGTCACTGTTTTAAGCTATTCAAATCTCAGGCTACCCTGGAAATAGGGAAAAACTACTGCTTTAGTAGGGTTTTAGTAGGGTGGGCACTTGAAACAGATTACCAGAAGAGGTGGTAATGACCATGGGGGTGGATAGCTTTAAGAGGGCCATTGATCTTCAGTGCAGACTAATAAATCGACTAGGATCAGCCTAGCTGGGCCAAAAGCCTGTTGCTGGTCGTCACATTTGTATTTGTATATAAATTCCTATGAGGAGCAGAGTGTTTCATTTTGGTGACCCATGGTCTATAATCAGCAAGCTCTTTTTGCGCTTGCCTGGAAGGGTGAACCACGTTATTTGGCATCTTGTACAGTACGGCATCTCACCCCAATCTACCCTAAATACTGTTTCAGGAAAACTTCAATTACTTCCTGCATCATTTAAAAGTAGAGTACATGTTCTTCATAAATATCACGAAATGAAACAGGACACTAACATATTTGGGGTCCTGATATGGTGATAGTTGATGCGCCTATCAAAATGGTTGGTTTGTGCTTCTTTTGCCTTTTAGCACCTTAACAACTATCAATACTCAATGAATTTTATGTAATCAAATATTTTGTATAATCTTCATATATGTAATAGTGAATTCACTGATCGAGTAACGCTCCTGATGTAACTAAGAATGAAACTCAAGCCGCAACATAATAATTTGATATTATTTTTGACAATGTTTGACATGCAGGGAAATGCTTTATTTTGACACGGCTGAACTGGATTCAGTAACTTCACTGTTGTACTGGTAAGACTCATTTAAGGGTAATGAAGAAACGAAAAAGTGGTCAACAATGAGCGCTATCTACTGGAGTTCAGGGTTTTTCCACTGGGTTTAGGATTAAAATTTTAACTATCATCAAATTGCAATGGCTTCGTTCAAATGCAGGAACAATTTTCATCCGTCATACCGACAGGCGATTTTCTAGTTTTTAATAATTATGTTTTTTTTTTTCCTGAAATACCCACTTCAAAACCTCGATTCCTATTTATTAAGTGTGAACTAACGCACACATAGAATTACTTTTTTTGAAGCAAAAAGAAAATTGACGCTCGTTCCCAGAATATAAAACTGTTTAGCTCAAAAACTATTATCCTTCATAGTGATATTGTCTTCTTTTCACTACGAACAATAGGACTATGACAATGATGGATAAGATAAGCTCCGGTAAGGATCAAATGATATATAGCTTATAAAGTGTACTTTATATACCCAAAGCTTTTAAACTAATTGAAAATGCATTTTCCATTATTATGTCGCATTTATAAGGCTTCAAGGAGCAATATTTCCAAAGTAATAAAGTTAAGGGGTTTTAAGAGTTTTCTTTTTGGTAAAGTTTTAAGGAAAAAAAAACGAATGAGAGGATTTTACTATCATATGTTTTTTTTTCAAACTAGACAACGAATTTTTAAATATCATGCCTTGATTGTTATTTAAAACTTGTTTTGCTCATAGGTAATCAGGTGCGTTTACATTTACAAAACATTGTAAATAATTGAAATGAACCATGTACGGATATTTCTTCTAGGAGAAAAGTTTATTCAACTAAAAATTCCTCGTGTGACCACAACGAAAGCAGCCAGTCAACTAGTTGACCGGCGTGGCTTTGATTCAGTTTACCGCCCTGTGTATTTATATATAGTTTTAAAGTCGAGCCTATGAATTTATATAGTTTTAAAAGTAGAAAGTTTTTTAAACTTTTTTTTTTTTATTTGTACGTTTTGTAAAACAAAATCAAAATAGTTAAAATTAATAATACTCAAGGAAAAAATAAACAAATAAGCAATATAAAGTTTTCTGAAATCTAGCTTTTCTCTAACCTTAAAAAGGAAGTTAAAGGCTAGAAAAACATTTTTCTACTTAAAGACAAAAATCAATATTTTTGAGATTTCCTTTCACGATATCAGAAGTAAAGGAATTTCTTTCTTTCCTATTTTAAAATGATTGATATTCTAGCCGTTATTCTGAAAACTAACGTTTTCTACTGAGTCACATGTTTATCTTCAGCGTAATCATTAAATAATAAAATCTGTTGAAAAAGGCAAATTCTTAAGGAAAAAACAAGCACATTAAATTTTAAATGCATTCTTTCGTAATTGTTACTGAAACAAAAAAGTAAAAAAAATAAGACTGTTTATTATTTTGTTACTTTTCTATAGAAATAATCTCAAGAATTTCGATAAATTAAGCAGTTCATGCCTTTATAGAGTATGAATAAATCAAAATACATTTTTATGTTGTAATGTAAATATATCAGTAGTGGCCACCTCAAAGATACCTATATACTTTGAAGAAAGAAATGAACAATAATAATGTGATTAATATATTGGTACGTAATGTAAGTATCATTTTGAATACATTTATTTCATCAGTTACTTAAATTTCAAGTATGTAATGTAAATTCTTTGGATGGGAGAATGTTAGATGGCCACTACTGAAATTTTCAGATTTTGGAGTGACCACTACTGGATCAAATTTGAGATTTGGAAAAGAAATTGAAAACATTGAAATTCTGGCATTTTTAGAAATGAGACGATTAAGGAAGAGTTGGGCTATGATACGCTCATTGAGTTCCAAGAGAGGTAATTAATAATGTACACCCACAGTTTAAAATATATACTTCTCTGTGACTACTACTAGTGTGTTTTAAATCTTATATGTAATATTTAGGGATTAAAAAGGATTTGAAATTGCGTTATACTACATTTATCACTACTAATAATAAAGCTGAAAGTCTCTCTGTCTGTAGGATGTCTGTATCTTTGTGACGCGCATAGCGCCCAGACTGTTCAGCCAATTTTCATGAAATTTGGCACAGTTAGTTTGTAGCATGGGGGTGTGCACCTCGAAGCGATTTTTCAAAAATTCGATTTTGTTCTTTTTCTATTCCAATTTTAAGAAAATTTTCCCGAGCAAAATTATCACAATGTGGAAAAGTAAATTACCAAAGTATCATAACGTGGAACCGTAAGATGGGCAAGCATAGCAAATTCGTGGGATTATAGCGAATTGGAAAAAATTCATCATCCATTATTTGTAAATATACAGGCGATCCAAATGACTTTTTCCATTTTCTACTACGGGCAAAGCCGTGCGGGTACCACTAGTAGAAAATGAAATAATATTTACTCATTAATTATTAGCTTTTGAAGGGGAAATGCAGTTGTAAGTTAATTTTATTTTTTGACTTTTACTTCCATCTATATATATAGCAATGAATATATTCCTCAGAAAATGAATCCTCGTCGACAATCTTTTTTCATGTAGCAGCACTTCATTTCTAGAATAAAAATACAGCTATACAATTATAGCTTATCAGGGTTACATTTCAGTTTCACACAGAAATCTTGGCGAGATATTTTCTAATTGATATACTTTTGAAAAAAAAAAAGAAAAACATGAGTAATAATTTTTAGCATGTAAACTGCATATTAAACGCATAAATTGGGCGAAAATGTTAATTTAACAACTGGAGCTGCAAATAACTTAGATAATTAAACCAGATCGGAAGTTTTTCTACTAAAGTCTTAGACAAAATAGGAAAGCTGTAATAACAACAGACATTCAGAGTGGCCCAATTCCGAAGCAATATAAACTCTTGCAGTATTAATTCCTTTATGCAAAGCGAATTATGAGAGTTATACAATTTTTGCACTAGTTACCTCGCCCTTTAATAAAATTATAAAAGCGTATTGGAAATTCTTTGAAAGATATTTTCTTGGCGGTAAGTACATTCTTTGTTGTTAAACAATAGACTTGACATTAGGTCATAATTAAGTTTGGCAGTAATCCATCTAGGGTTTCATCTTGAACATGAAATAAGTTGCAGTCACTGCCAACTGCAATGAACCTATTACGAAAAAAAAAAAAAAAAAAAAAAAAACCAGAAATTCCTCCATTAGTATTAATTCATTTAAAGAAACATTCGTGTATTAATAACACTACTTTTTCATAAAAGATCAAATGGGATTAAAAATAAAGTCCAGTTGCTGAGATGTAGCGATTCGCGCTTCCACGCCGCACACTTGCGTTCAATGCCCGGGATGGGTACTGTTGACTCAGCCTTTTATCCCTTCACTGGGTAGAGGAAATGAGTAGCAAACGTGCTTGGAAAACAAACCCTGTGAGTTCCGCGTTTCGGTGGATCTCATATTCGGAATATTTGTCTTGCATCCCAAAGGCCTCGATCGCGTAAACTAAAACGGGCACAGCAGGTTTTGGCCTCAAAGTGCTGTTGCGCCCTGAGTTTCGTTAAGTTTGTTTTTAAATTACTTAATGAAATATTTAGAGTGTCAACAATATGGCTAGTTTTCAAACAAAAATTGCATTTTAAATTATATCATAATGGTAGGTTGGCAGGTTTCTCCTCCGGGGGCTCATTTTAAACATAGGATGCATTGCAATCACTTTCAAACACATACATCCCATTAGGAAATCGGCAGAATTTCCTTCTTTATAATAAATTCAGTTAAACTTGTCCTTACCAAATTTTGCTCGATAGTCATTACCATCTTGCAATAACAGTGAGAGCAAAATGCATAAGTGGTCAATTTGGAATCGTATCAGGGGTGCCCAGATGGGAAATCTCTGGAGGCCACTGTGACCTCCCGAACATTTCCTTATTCGGTAAATTTTGTCTGTCGATTTAACAAATTTGAAGACATAACTGCGCTCATTGCAATTTTTAAAAATCGTAATATCCCTTGATATAAGATGTGCGTATGTTTGAATACCCGTATTTTTTTAATTCGGAAAAATTTCGAGTTCTATTTGTAAAAATTGGGAATTTTTTCATTCCCAAAAATTTAATCCTGACAATTGAAAAAAAGTTTCGCAAGAATATCACCTATCAAAATATTTCTACCGAAAAATACACTCCAGCTGGTTATTACAGATGGAGTGTGTTTTTATGGGCTGCTGTGGCTGGAGTGAGCTGAGTATGGGCTGGAGTGTGTGTGTTAAGGGCTCCTAAAAATGATACTTATTATGCAGAATTAATGCTAAATAATAGATTTAACATTTTATGTGAAAGTGCAATATTTTGAGTAGCGTAATTTGTTTTCAAACAGGTAAAATAATACAAGACTGTTACGCCACACATGCACAATGAAATGATCCAGTTTCAATTCTATTGATGCTCCAAACAGTTTTTCCTCCTGTTAACTGCTCTGCAATAATTTATTCATCTTCATTTATAATTCAACCATTATCCCGTTTGCATTAAGGTTTCGTTTTTCTACTCTACACAACATTTTTTCGCATAGTATCGTTTTTTAGACCATTGATTTATTGTATTGTTTTTATTTCAACTTGTCTTTTAAATAAGAAATAATGTTATGTTCAACTTAACAATTGTTAATCAAAGGCATTTTTAATTCGCAATTTTCTTCCTGTGCAAAAGGAATAAATCCTTTAATCTCAGAAAAAAAAAGAAACATTTCAAACCAAAAACTTCTTCCATTTTTCTTTATTCAGTCCTCTGAACAGTTTGAAAAGCTTATGTCTTCACGAAACGGGATGGTTTGCCAGGACAGAGGAATAAAAATTGGCAGTGATCCAAATTCAATATGAAGTGAGGGGATTAGAGAAGAAACTGAATTGCTTCAATAAAGCAGTAAAAAATACCTTTACAAGAATGTGTAGATAACGTTACAACGCATAAGTTCTTCACTACGTTATGAATATTAATCTAAATAAAATATTTTTGAATAATTATAATTTGTATGCAAAATGTATTGCTTGCTTTTCTTTTGCACAATATTTAAGTCATTTCATTAGCTTAAAGAAGTTATTTTCAACTGGCAACTAAATGTGCCAACTTTAATAAATTCAAAAATGCAAATGCGTAAAACAGTAATGGTTTTGCTCTAAAAAAACTCGGGGGTAAGTATCTTTTTTTTTTACCGCAAATTCTTCCTTACCTTCAATTAATGTAATTTTTATAGCGTACTGATTATTTTAATTTAATTATATTTCGTTTTGAAACGGTTATAAGCTTAAGGATTGTTATTATTTTTACGAAATGGAAGAGGAAAAAAGTACATCTTTCATTTGAATTTGAGAAATTTATTTACACTTCAGTGTTTTAAGATAGAACGTTTGTACGTTTTCATTAAGTAGGCAATAGGAATGTCCAAAATATTTTACCTGTTGAAAATATTTGTAAAAATTGTTTTGTCAAATTGTGCAAAAAAAAAAAAAAAAAAAAAAAAAACAGAGATTAATGGTCCAACTCTTTATTAAGAAATAAAATATAATATTGCTACGTACTATTACTCAAATATACGAATTTTGAAATTAAACGACGATATCCCAATGAATTTCGCAAATGTCCATTGTGGTTGTGCTTCTTATGCTTTGATAGACAGTTTCAATGTAATTTTCAGCGCTGAGTGTAGAAATGGCCAAGTTTTCACCACCATTTCAGGATTTCCACGAAGAATTTCGAGCTGAAAGTAAAGAGTCCTATTTTATTCATTTTTAACCAATATCACATAGGAAATTTGAGAGGCAGTAGGATAAAGGCGGAAACCCTTTTACTTCCAATCAAGAACAAAAGCTAAATAAAACGAGCTGATGTATGCATCACATGACTTCCTTTTTACTCCAATTTAATGTCATTTTCTCATTATTGGCAGTTTTAATGCGATTTAATTCGCTAAATATCACCAACAGTGGCCAAATTAAAACCAGATTTAAAAAAAATAAAAAATAAATAAATAAATAAATAAAAAAGCGCCGAGTTTGTCACTAAAATTGCGACAAAACTTGACGACCAAACGACTGGCGATATATCGCCAAGTGTCCTCCAAATTATAACACCACTTGAGTTTACACCGAAATTAACAATGATTTCCCCCCAAAAAGGGGCAAAAGACCCCCTTTGGAGCATCCGAATGCAACCAAAAAAAGAGGTGCACAACTAGACCTCAATAGGAGTCTACGTACCAAATTTCAACTTTCTAGGACATTCCGTTCTTGAGTTATGCGACATACATACACACTTACGCACATACATCCGTACATACAGACGTCACGAGAAAACTCATTGTAATTAACTCGGGGATCGTCAGAATGGATATTTCGGGTGTCTGTACGTTCCTAGGCACATATCCACGTGTGGTCGGGTTGAAAAATAACTCAACATTTATTTGGGGGTGAGCAAAATGGAAATTAAACCCGATTTTTGGGTGAATTTTTTTTTCGCGAATACAATACTTCCTTTTTCGTAAAAGGAAATAAAAACAAAGCCTTACTTTCTGTTAAGTGACATTTTATCTTCCCTGTACAATGCGATGTAAAGTAATTGCTGTGGTCGATCAATTTTCGGCTTAAGTGTCCCTTTTATTAACACCGAAGTAATCTTTGACATTTTTTTCCCCAAATAAAGTGCGAAGCAATCTTCAGGGCTTGGTGAAGCTAAACAAGTAAGAGGCGAAACACCTAGTACAGTGATAATAGTAATAATATTAACCTACGTATATCGAGAAAGAAAGTAAAACATTACTCAAAAGTAAAATAATTTACTTGATAAGATATCAGCTTAATTGCCACATGACTAAATATTTTAAATTGTCTTTTGGTAATAATTATGTAGGACATTAAAAATTAAATTTTGACAAGCAGAAATATTTTCTTCATTTGCTCTGGATTACGCTTCGTTCTCCGATATTTGAGCGAATTCATTACTTGACAACATTACTTGAGCTTTCGCAGTATAAGATAAACTAGAGTTAAAACACATAAATGAGGTTACATTGTGTTTGAAAACTTTTTTTTTTGCACTCTCTTGTTCAATTACTATAATAGTGTAAATATTGTGAAGTATCGTACATCAATATCCACAATGTTAAAACGAAACGGTAATAAAATTGTTTAATTCAGTTTCCGTACTTTAAATGTAAGATACTTACATGTATTGCTTAGATTCTTAAATTTTTGATTTTTTGCAATTATATTAAAAGTGGTCGAACGTTGTTCTTCCGGAAGTAACTAAAAAAAAATTATTTTGATAAAGGGTACTTGGATGTTTTACCACACCAAATGAGATATATATTATATCTAAAAGTGAATATAGTTTTGAAACATTCGAATGAATTCACATTTGGGAGACAGTTTTATTCAGCAAATATGTTTTAGAAACAACAATTTCCGCCGTCTTTGTTGAAGAAAAATACATTACAGACTATTTTAAGTAAATGCATTTGAGTTATAAAAAATATATATAAATAGTAAGCAGAAACAAAAGCTTTTATCGTAAATCCCAGTGGGCTGATTTTCTTTTCTATTCAATCGTTCTAAAAATCATAAAGAAATGAAAAGGTTTTTTCTTATTTCAAATGTAGTAACAATTTATCAGACCACACACAATGTTCATTTCGGTTTAGGATAAACGAAGATTTTAGAAGTATTCGTGATTTTCACTAAAAGCATGCTTGATTACATATTTTTAATTTACGTATGTTTAGGCAAAGTTGCAAAATTATTTGTTTACTTTCATCTTGTGAACATTAACAAACATAGCTAGTAAATCCTGTACGTGCTAAATATGCCTGATGGGCGAAGTTTGAATGATGCTAAATAAGACTTTAATAATTACAAGTTGTTAAGGTCTTCAAAATTTAAAATAAGTCATTACAAATGGAGGGAGTTTTTTTAGAGGTGGGTCATACAGGGTTCGGCAGCTATTTGAGGACACACATTATAGGAGCCACAGTTTTCTGTATTTTACAAAAACTAAGATTTTTTGTTGGAAATAGACATGGCAGACCCTATTTTTACTCAGGAAATGAAGAATAATCCCTGAATTCTTGAAGGTCGCACGATCATTTGTTTAGGAAGTTCGTAGGGAATTTCGAGCTGCAAAGGTGGATGTGGTAGCAGTTTCGCAAAGGAAACGACATTGTCGACGTTCTGAGAATGTCAGGTCACCAGTATTCGTCAGCTGGTCCAAGCTGCTATCGATGAGGGCTCTAAGATATCGATGAGGGCACTCGCTAATGAGCAGCTGGTTCATAAGGCTACTATCCGATGTGTGGTTCAAGATCACGGTTACAAATCAAACGTGATGTGGAGAGGACAAATCATGTCCTACAGGACCAAGGTTAACCGCTTGACTAGAGCCAAGAGCTTTCTGAACAATCTCAAACATCCCGAGGAACCAAGAATGCTATGGTTTTTTTCGGATGTAAGAACTTTGTTCAGGATCAAAAGGTGAAACGCAAAAAACAAAAAAGGTCGTTGGCTGCGTAAAAGCCCTGATGAGGTACCAGCGGTTATGTATACCGAATTTACAACATCAAGGATGGTTCTTGGTGTGGTGAAAGACATGTGATTCCTCCTCATTTTTTTTCTATCAAGGTGCCAGAGTTTATGCCGTTGCTTACACTGAGTTATTCGACATTTTTTCATGCCCTGGATCATTACTGTTGCACGTGGGAGACCGTACGCTTTCCAACAAGACTCGGCACCATTCCACACCGACAGAATAACTAAAGATTGGTTGCGCAAAAATGTTCACAATTTTGTCACGCCCATCATTTGACCCCACAGCCCCCCAGATTGCCATTCAATCGACTACAATGTGTGGAGCGTAGTTGAGAGGGACTCTAATAGTCGTTCCCACAACACTGTTGCAGCTCTCAGAGCTGTTATTTTAGAAATAATAACAAAAACTCCGAAGACTTATCTCATTATTGCCTGCAGCCGGTTTGGACAGAGTATAGAAGCTGTCATTGCCGCTGGTGGGTTTTTTAAATGATGTCGTCCTTTTTATATCTCACCACCTGAACGAAAACTCTTGTAATATAAATGCTCTGTTTCCTCAATTTGGTCCCTTTTTTTCTATAGACATCAATTTGTTCTCAAATACCTGCCGCACCCTGTATATTATTCTAAGGTCCCTGTACAAATTGTATCGTTTTTTTTTTTTTTTTTTGATGTAGAATGATTTCTGTTTAAAAAATCATGTAATAATTTCTTGTGAAGAGGAAAGCTTTTATAGCATGAACTTGCACCCGAAATATGTATGTTTATGCAGTGGATTTTTTTTCACTGCATTTATCGGCTATTTTCGGGCCACACACAAACTAATTTTTAAAGACTTTATTTATTGAATCTCTTTTATCCGACCATCTAACTAATCAGGAATTTTAACATAATTAAATCATATTAGTTTAGAAATTGTTTACAGTAATAATGAGAACTTCAGATTCGTATTCCGCTATGATGAAGAAATACCTTAGATAATTAAAGGGAGAAACGATTGTATTTTAGATACATTTTATTTTTATTACCTAACGTATGGGATCGTTTAGTTGTGTTCATTAGCTAAGGACACGAAAACAACGAAAACAATGGATACGTTATTTCTCTAAAACTACCGTCACTAAAGAATAGTTGTGGGTTTCAATTAAATAAAACTTTTGAGTTATTCTTCATGTTTTGAAAAAAAAATTGATTTACGTTGTCAAAAATACCTGTCCCAATAGTAAATTTTTTAATGCGGACTGTAAATGAATTTGATCTTTTGTCGTTTCGTACGATTTTGAAAGAAATATAAATTTAGAAAGTCCCTCGTGATGAAAGTTATACTTTGCCAATTTGTCAAAAAATAAAATTTTAAACGGTGAACTTCTGACTTTTGGGAACCCTAATTACGATGGCTTTTTTGTATCCAAATATATCTGCAAATTTTGTGGACATCTGATACAAAGTGCACACTTTTAGAAAAAGCATAAATACAAATGTTTGTACACCACATTTTATGTACGTCTATTCCAAACATGTGTATATGCAATTCGTATTCTTGTTTTAAAAATCTAAATTTATTAGACTCCTGTTGAAAGTGAGGAAGTCGGGGAGGTATGAAACAACTTCCTAATTTCGTACATAAAGTCGACTCCATTATATTATAAAAATCAATCACACTTTATTAAACACTAGTGGAACCCGTGCGGCTTTGCCCGTAGTAGAAAATTAAAATGTCTTTTGGTTCGGCTGTATATTTACGCAGTGGCGAATCCAGGGGGCGACTATAAGACTGCAGCCGACCCCAGACCACAACTAAACTCTTGTTTAGTCGTTTATTAAAAAGTTTATCCATCTTAATGTAAAAAAATGATATACGTAATTTCATACATCCATCCTATCTTTACCATTTAATTTCGCTGTTCGGTTAATACACGAATTTGCGATAGTAACGGGGATGACAGTTTTCTGAAATTTCTCTTTGAATGTCAGAAATTTTGCCCTACCTGTTCCAAAGATTTCTTTATTTACTCTCTAAAAGAAGGAAACGCGAAAAAAAGTGCCCCAGACCTCATAACTATGCTTGTCTTCCCCTTTCTTTTTTTTTTCTCTCTCTCTCTCTCTCTTTAAATGGTAGGTTTCGTATTAAATCTTAAAATTTTTGTCTAATTTCTCGCTGTTTTTAACTATTAGTTTACCAGTTTACAGCTTTTTTTCATCGAATTTGTTTACACCATCACCTGCAATTACTATGCGTATTTAAGGGGTTTTTTTTCCATCCTTAACAAGAGTTGACATTTTTGCAATAAAATTGCTTATCAATGGTATCTTAAACGCAATATTTTGATTTTGATGCACATCGACGTTAAAATTTTTACTGGAAATATCAAATTTAAGATAATTTCAAGTGTAACTCAGAAAGTTTAATTAGCTTTTAACACCCCTAGATATCATATAATGATGAAAAACGCCTTCGTTTACATTTACATCAATGAACTTTCGTGATGACAAGGAGAGATAAAATTTTAATAACCTCAGCAGCCCCCAGAACAAAATCCTGGTTTCGCCACTGTATTTACAAATAATGTATGATGAATTTCTCACCAAATGGTTAGCCCATGTTTTGGTTTCACGTTATGATAGCTTGGTAATTTACTCGTCTATTTTATGATAATTTTGCTCGGGAAAATGTTCTTAAAATTGGAATAGAAAAAGAACAAAATTGAGTTTTCGAAAAATCACTTCAAGGTGCACACCCCCATGCTACAAACTAATTGTGTGCCAAATTAAATGAAAATCGGCCGAACGGTCTAGGCGCTATGCGCGTCACAGAGATCATGACAAACAGAAATCCAGACAGAGAGACTTTCAGCTTTATTATTAGTAAAGATGACACATAACGTTGCTACACCTCACGAAGTCGTAGCTCAACTTCAATTAAAAATCTATGGAATACGATCTCGTGCTACTTTTACTTTTCAACAATGAGGTGTTGCCATTTAACTTCATAAAAATGTACTTAACTAAATTCATTTATACCTGTAAAAAAAAAACCTTTAAAGAACACCCCTCCTCCTGGGTCCAAACTTTTCACGGCAATAGGCTATAAGGTTACCTGAGCATAGAAAAAAGGGCCCCTTTGTACGTTTGGAAAGTCATTTTTAATTTTTTTGCCTCCAGAAATAATTTGCTATTTAGCTCTGGGCTTGAATAGAGATTAGCTAAGGAACAAAATGGGACAAGTACAATTTCAATTATAAACTTAGAGCAGGAGATAGTAACTGGAGGGATCAAGCCCAACCATTGGCTTAGGAAATGCTGAGGCAAAGATCTCAAGTCACATGGTTTAACTTCGACGAATAGGAGAGGTGTTTAACGTAAAAACAGTGGAAGTAACATGATTTCTTCCAATTTTTTTATTTTCAAATTTTTATTTATTATTTATTGAAAGCATTGCACATTACAGAAATAATCCAATTACAGAGGCAAAAATATAGAAGAAGCAATTAAAACAAACCATACATTTAAAATATTAAAACAAAAAGATTTAAAATTGGAAAATGACAAGTTAAAAATATCTAAATCACGACAATGAATGTTAAAAAGTTCGTAAAATTTATAAAGACAAAAATTATCAACATTGTTCCGTCTGGTAAAAATATTTTTGAAAAAAGAATGAGTCCTAAGAGTCCTACTTGGGACAGCAAGTCGTATCGAATCTATAACATGTTTTGGAATCAATACTTTCTAAATTGAAGGGTTTACTCTCTTTATCTTTTATACCTTCTGAATGATCATAACCATACTAAAGATTAAATCGGTATCCTTCTTATGATGCATTGATCTTGAGAGTGCAATATGAATTACTTTTGTGTTTAACAATACAGAATTGCTAGTCCTGTTTACTTCTGAACATCTTACTCACTTTTTTTTCCTACATGAAGCAACCATCTATGACTGAAGTCTTTCAAAGTTAATTTTACGTGTTTTCTTACGGTACATTTTATATTTCGTCTCTTTTTATGAGCTCTTATGAAAATTTAAAAACAATTAGCTACGAGCACTGCTATGGCTTTCCATTAATAATTTCAACGCAAATATAGTTGTAATATAAATATTTTTAATATTCTGTTTTTCAAGAACTTGAAGCAAAATAATTAGAGTTTTTATTTAATGTTTTTTTTTTTAAATTTAAGTTGTCGTTGTTTACTTTAAACACATTTTTAAAATAAAGAATCTGCAAACCTAGTTATTTTCTTATACATTTAATAGCTGTTTTTACTTCATATTCTATGAGAGAAATACTGAATATCGGAGAAAAGTTGTTCATTTTGTTTCAAAAGAAAAAAAAATCATATGATTTTATTCACTTTACATTTGTTTTTTGAAAACAAAGAAATTGAATTTTATTCCTTTCTAGAATGCATTTATTCTCGCAACTTTATTCTGGAAACAGTGTTTGGAAGTAGGAAATGTGAGTAGTGAGAATAAATACAATAGGCTGTTTTTGCTACATAAAAAGTAGTACCGCTCAAAATTACACAGCAGAAAACATTTCCATATACCAAGAAAAACATAAAGCGCCAGTATCTGAACATTTAACAACAGTACGTTAAATTTAAAAAACGTTAAAATATTAAATGCAAGAGTTTATTTAGGAAAATGAAACGCTTTGCTTATTTGCTTGTTTAAAATAGAGAATTCCGAAATCGGAACCATTAGGGTCGATTTCAGGACCCTCTCAATATTTTTTTGCAATTAGTTTAAGGTCTTAGGGTAAAAAGTGCTGACAATTGGTAAAAATAACACCAGACAAAGAAAAAACGAGCTGATGTGTGCATCACATGACTTCTTTCTACTCCAATTCAATGTCATTTCCCCATTATTGGCAATTTTAATGTGATTCAACAGTTTACTCTCTAAATATCACCAACAATGGCCAATTTAAAACCAAATTAAATAAAAAAATCGCCAAATTTGTCGCCAAGTTGACGACAAAACTTGCCGACCAAAAGACTGGCGATATATCGCCAAGTGTCCGACAAATTACAACACCACTTGAGTTTATATCAAAATTAACAATGATTTCCCGCCAAAAAGGGGCAAAAGACCTCTTTAGAAACACCCGAATGCAACCAAAAGGGGAGGTGCAAAACTAGACACCACAAGGATTCTTCGTATCAGATTTCAACTTTCTAGGACATACCGTTCTTGAGTTATGCGACATATATACGTACACACAGTCATCTCGAGAAAAATCGTTGTAATTAACTCAGGAAACGTCAAAATGGATATTTCGGGCGTCTATACGTTCTTAGGTACATATGTACGTGTGGTCGGGGTGAAAAAAAAACTCAACGTTCATTTGGGGGTGAGCAAAAAAGGAAATTAAAGCCGATTTTTGACTGAATTTTTTTTCGCGAATGCAATACTTCCTTTTTTGTAAAAGGAAGTAAAAGAATTTTAAAACTAGTTCATCGAAAATCGGCTTTGAAGTGCACAACGTCAGCAAAAATTAACCCCTTTATATCGAATGTCATATTTCGAAATCATTACCATATTCCCACATGCACATTAGCAAACATCTTTGTCTCTCATATGTAATGTATAGCACGATCTGAGAAATTGTTTGCCATGAAGATGGGGCATGATTTGTGTTATTTTCACGATAATCACCCACATACAGTTAACAGGTTTATACGCCAAGCAAAGGGACCAGCAGAAAAATGCGCATTAGTGAAAAAGATTAATCAAAACGGTCAAACACAGTCGAAGTTCTCGTAAGAGCAATAATAAGTAAGTTTTTAAGGAGATTAAGTTGATGCTAGTAGTGACTTGGCAATTAATGTAAAAACATACTGTAACAAACAAGAATTTTTACCATACCTAACAACGAAAAATTTTCTTCAAAAATAACTACTAATAGTTGTAAAACATAAACAAACATCATAGTTAATGGTAATCAACAACGTTTTAACACAAAAAATCTGCAGATTACTGCACACACGTGTTTCGGGGTTACAGGGAATCTTTTTTAAGATGCATAATAGTGAACTTTTGGATGTAAAAACATTCAGTAAAAGGATAACTTTTACCGGATGCAATCCATAAAAATGATTTACTGATGATAATAGACATATCTTTAAACGGATAATAAATTTACTGTTTGCTATCCTGTAAAAAGAAACTTTTAACTTTATTTGGATGTAAAGACATCTGGTAGCTTATTACGGATGTATAAACTACCGTATGTCTTTACATCCAAATAAAGTAAAAATTTCCTTTTTACCGGATAACAATTAGTAAATCAATTATCTGGATGTATAAGCTCCGGTAGCTTACACTAGATGTCTTTACATTCAAAAGCTCACTGTTTTGCACTGAAAAGAGTGTTCCCTGGTACTCCGAAGCACGTATAATTAGTTACCTGCTAATTGTCGTTAAAACACGTTGTTGATTGCCATTTATCTTTATGAACAAAAGTTTATTTCTGAAACAACATTTTTTTTTCCTATGGAATTTCTAAAGCAGCTTTCGAAGTTTGTACTAACAAGAAAAGGGAGTTTCAGAAGCTGAATTAAGTTTGAAATCTTCCCATATTGTACTTAAATTTTCTAAAGCTTTCACATGACTTGGAGACTTTTTACTGTATTGAAGAGTTTTCTTCAAATTCCTTTTTAACACTCGTAAAAGCACATTTTCTCCTTTTTTGTCAGTTGGTTAAGAGAAAAATATTAAATGACGTACAAAAGTTGGTTAACCGAACAGCTAAATTGTTAGAGCCGCAAAGGAGGAAATATAGAAAAGGGGGCAAAAAATACTCAAAGGCTCTACTTGCATTCCCAATTTTCTATAAATTTGTCACTAAACAACCACCTCCTTTTATTTACCGAAGTATGAGAAGATTTGTAAACTATTTTCTCTTTCCCAGGAAGCAGGTAATAGTATAATGCACCGACCTTTTAAATGACCATGTATTCGCAACGCAGATGTTGAACAGATAACCCCACTCAAAATTATAAATTCAAGCTTATTGAAGCTTGTTGCTTTCTATAAGCAACAAAGGCAAAAAAATGTTAGGTGACGCAAAATGCTCCATTCCCTATGTGTGTCAAAGATTGTCCATTTGTTACAATTTTATTCTAAAGAATATTTTCAAAGAAAAAAAAAACAATAAGAATATTTGTTATGGTAAAAAAAAAAAACCCAAATCGGTTCATAAGTGAAATGTTCTGTTTCAGGATATTTCAGTAGGAATAATATTCTCATTATTTTGCATTAGAATGAGCAGGAACTGCATAAAATCGTCGTATACGTAAATAAGAAGGGGTGTATATGTGAGATTTCCCTGTTTGTAAGTTCGTATGCAAACTACTCGGAATAGAATTTTCTGATAAGCATAAGACTGGATCCATTTGCTTGCGCTCTAATCGCAGTAAGAAAAAGGATTTTGTAAATGATATAGCATTTCTTCAAATCCTTATATTCGTCTAAAGTACCGCTGAGAATACACAAGGCCATTCCGTGCACTGTATTCTTTTCCTAAACATAAGTTGTTCCTTTAAAGTCCAGCACAAGTCGTTGACTGTTTTGAGTTTAATTCAAAGAACCAATAGGGGAAGCTGCTGTACCCACGGACAGTTGTACCTACGGACGTTGGTCGGGAAATTCCGGGTATCGTCAAAAAAAATCCTAATTGGGTTGCAAAGTGTGTGTCACAGCCCTCTCCAATACCCCAGAAAGTTTCAACGCCATCAAACGAACATTTAAGATTCTATCGCATTTTTTCGGTTTTAGTGGGATCTAAGTTTAAAAAAAAAACATGAGTAATTTCTTTTTTTTCGTCCGTCGTGGATTATATTACTTATTTTTGTTGTAGGTATCATTATTTCCTATATTTTGAAGAATTTGTTTATGATTTTTAATGTTGTAAAACTGTGGTCTTGTCGATGTGACTGGCTTGCAAAACCGATATGGTGTATCTTTGTACCCAAGGACACATAACTATGCGTACCCACTGTGGGCAATTTTTAGTCTCTTTGGGTCACGCGTGAGTCTTCTTACTATGTGAAGTACCACAAAATGGTGCCTTGTCATCTACGTCGGAAATTTACTTTCAACAATGAAGATGAATTTGAAGTAGGGCTTGAAGAAATAGTGTTGAAGTAACAACCCCCACCTGTTGTAAGATCTTCAGACGTCAATCCCACCTGTTTTCATTTGAAGTCAACTTTCTAGATTTTTGTTGGTTTAATCTTAACTGAACTTTTTTGTTATGGGTTAATTTTGGTTAAAGGTTTCAATTTGCATATAAATTAAGGTTATTATGTAGGTGCATATAGAGTCATAATATCATTAATCTAGTTATTTTTTGTTTAAAAACATATTAATTATTCATAACATCATTAACTCTCTTAAGAGTAATAGCTTTTTAAAAAGTGTTCACTGATGTTAATACTTAAGGAAAATTTAAAAAAAGGGAAAACACCTTCAATTAATTTTTAAAGTTTAATTTCTGTTGGCTATTTTATTTAATGTCACTTTCAATGTATGTTTGAAGTATTTCAATATAAAATCGCTTATGAAAATGTATTGAGTATAACTGAGCTCCTCAGACTTATTTATATATTATTTTTTTGTATGTCCATGGGTACAAAGGCACCTGTTCGCGGGGTGAACGGGGTTTTGTACCCACGGACAAAAAAGATGGTTTTGAAGTAGAAAACTTTGAGATTTTCACCTCACAAAAGTTGCCAAATTAGAGGATAAGTTGTAGATTTTGCCAGAAATTTTTTCCGATCGATTATCCATTTCCAGAGATCAGCAAAAATTGAAAAGTAAATTTTGTCCGTGGGTACAGCAGTTTCCCTTACATATATACCGAACTGAATTTTAAAATAAGTTAATATCCTAAAAGCATAGTGGCTAAAATGGAACCTTTATGTGAAAGTCGCTTGACTACTGTCACAAAACTCACTGGACTAAACAACAGATTACAGCAACTTACGAATGTCAAACTATGAGCAAAATCACAAACGCTTTTACAAAGCCACAAAGTAAGTAGTTGACAAATAAAGTGTTGCAGAACGTTGTCGTGAAGCCACATGAAACGCCACAAATATGTATCAGCGTGACTCAAATGACATATTCCTGCCATTTTGAGACTGCTACCAATGGAACTCACATTGAAATCCCTATGACTTTTCCATGACATACTATTATATTAGAAGAATATAAGTCTAATCTTAACCCTCGTTACACGTAAAATAATTATCATGTCATAGTTTTTTTATCTTATTAATATCTCAGTTTAGCTCACAACACTAGTTTCATATGCTCAAATTTACCCAAACATCGATATACTTATATTAAATAATCTAAACAACAAGTTTCACGAAGTCTATAGATAAAATTCGCAACACTAACCAGCTGACAGTTTTATCTCACAAAATATTTTAAACTTATCTGAGGGCTGGTACACACACTCAATGATTGATGAAAACATAAAAGAAGGAAAGCAAACGTACAATTTACTTAAAAATTTAGCCATGATAAACGGGCACGTTTGCAGTAGACAGGGACAATCGCATTGCTGCAGTTGCAATCCGTCTTTATTAAAAGTTTAATTTTTTATACTGGTGTTATCTCAGATTTATTATCCTTCCGCTCTGTGCTTTTGGACAAAAGGAACAAAGATAAATTTTGAAATGAGGACATATGGAATGGAATGTTAGGGGTTATTAATGGATTCGTGACTTTTGTGCTAGGCTTGTTCGTCTCGCACATGAAATGTAAACCCAAAATTATTTTCTCTCAAATCTGATATGTTTTAAGAATTATGCTTATGAGAACATGTATGCTTAGATTCGTAGTGCTGTAATTCTTAAGCTAACTTCACTGTAAAATAGAATGGTTTTTAATCTTGGGTAAGTTCAATTTATATTTGAATCTTAGTTCCTAACTGTACGTTTAAAAAACTTTCCAATTGAAAAATAGTGTAAAAAGGACGGTAACGGCACATTGTCTCTGATTTTCTACAGAAATGTAAAGAGAATAGAGCAAGTTTTTTTTACCGTGTTTTTAATTAATTATACAGTTAACTTCTATGAGGCTTGCCATTTCTTTACAATCTACTACCCTTCGTCACACACCCTGGATAACGAAGCAAGCAAATAACATGTAGTTATATTTCAATATGCTGAAGCTTGCTGTGCAATCCGAATTGCTTATTGCCCTCACTTGGCCGCTATTGACGTTCTGGTTAACTTTTCAATGTTCTCACGCAATGATCATCTCTAGTAATATATAAGGCAACACCTCATCCATATTTGTAAAGTATTTCAATTGTTAAATATATTTATTAATTTCATTTTACCCAAATGCCGGATGGCAACACCTCATTGTTGAAGGGTAAAAGACGCACGAGATAGTGTTCGATAGATTTTTAATTTAATTGAGTGACTTCTTGAGGTGTAACAACGTTACGTCTGATGTTAATAAAGTTTGATTGATTTTTATAATATAATGAAGTCAAATTTATATACGAAATTAGGGAGTTTGTTTATACCTTCCCGACTTTCTCCTTACCTTTAGGTTGGTTTATACCGTATAGTTTTGACTTGCCTCGACGAAAACTAACCGATGACGAACGTGTTATTATCGCACTACTAACGTGCTAAGATGCTATTGCAATTCGGATTTTGAAAACATCTTTCGAATGCAACTTGCAAGCATTCAAATGAAAAGGGCCCGAAGGTCCTATCGATATATTTTTTTAAATTTTATCGCTCTGTTCTGTGTTTTTCGTTTAATATCATGTGTGGTATGGTTTTGTTTATATTTTCATACATTTCTTATCGTTTTAAATATAAAGGTATATTGCTTTTTAAAGAATGGATGCAGTTTGTTCTTTTTTTGTACAAATATTTTCAAAGAAGATTTCAAAACATTTTAGACATGCGAGACAGGTAAAGCGTTTTCTCCAAGCGTAATGGTTAAAGAATGAAAAAAAAAAAAAATCATCACTTGACATGGAGAGTGCGATGTGAGGATGTGCGAGTGATATGCGATTCTTCCTCTCCTTTCATTCCTTCTACGTATCTAGTATGTCACGTACATCCCTCTAGTATGTCAGTTTCGTCGTACGCAGATACAATACATTTCAAACAAGTATTGACCTAAAGGAAGAGTCTTCACACAAAAAACTACTTCCCTTTACACAAAGCTGTAATCAAAAAAAAAAAAGTTTTTTAACGTAACTATGTTTACATAAAAGCAATCGTTGCAACTAAATTTTAAACTTATTATAACAAATATATATCCTTACAATTGATTTATTCACTCAAAATTCATACTCATACCGTTTATGTGAACACACTTTCAGTATCTTCCAGGCGGTATTAAAAAAATGATTTATTTTTTGCCTAGAAAACCTTCTTCCAGAATATCGCATTTGCTACTCTTGTCTTATCAACAGAGAGCTAAAATTTTTAAAATCTTTGCACTCTTTTGTCTTTTGCCATCTTCTGAATCAACATTTGTGCATCATATTTAGTTTATTATAAATGTTTTGAATCTTATCTTTATCTGCACAAGTTACGCTCTGATAAATTATGTTTGAGTTGACCAAAAAATAGAAAATTGTGGTTAATTAACGAGTCATTCAATATATTTTATCTAGTTCAAAATTTTCATATTTGCTTTTTGGTATATATATATATATATATTTTCAGACGGAAATGGGTTAGATATTTGATGAAATTAAACACTCAGTTTCACCTTTGAAAATCTGGAATGTATGATTAGTCAGGCAATAGGGTTATCATTGCTTCCTGCTTAGCTTTTACTTTCAGTGGAAAAAAAAATGCGTTACAAAAATAATGATTAAAAAAAGAAAGAAAAAAATAACTGTTTGGACTCCTTCATTTCCTGAAAGAAGCATGTTCTTTTATTGATTTATAGTCCTTGTTTAATTATTTATTTATTCTTTAGTACGATCAAAGGTTAGATTTATTTTCAATCAAACATATTTTGACTTAGAAAAATCGTAATTTATTAGTTTAGGCCATCTTTATACTAATCAATTATTTTTAAGGAAAACTTCTTGGATGATATTTGGAGTTGTAATAAGATTTTTATAGAAATTTCAGACAATATTTCTTACTTAATTCTTTCTTGGAGACCACCATGAATGACTCACATGACCCTCTCTTGGGTCACATAAATGTTTTTTTGGATTTCTTAACAAATTGCACAATTTACTTCAGCAAATTACTGTCACTAAGAAAAGAAAATATCCGTCAAGACAGACTCCGGTAGAGAAAATGATGCATTTTACTAGGGAGGGGCGGATGATCTTCACAGGGTTAATTACATATAGTTTCCAGATTTTTGACTTAAATGCGTAAGCATGGAAAGAGTATAATCTTTCATTGAGTAAAAAACTCAGATTGGAAAAATTGAGTAAAAAACTCAGTAGACTCAAAACTAATTCCTTACACAAGTAGCTGCAAAACTAAAAGTCACAACTGTAAAGGAAGCTGGAACACGTCAAATCAAACGTGTTTTCCTCAATAATACATAGCATTGCAAACTTTAATATTTTTTACTGTGATTGTGCATCATCTTAGTGTCGTTTCAGCATCTACTTTCCATTTAAAAGATCTCTAATTATTGTCTCACAATTTCACGAAACGATGTAGGGGAATGTGGGGCAATGAAATGGTGAAATATTTACTCTGCTTTTAGCACCACCTTTCTGGTAATATTTTTACTATGTAGTAATACATGAAGTATATTCCATTCAAGATAAATTTACCACCGAAATCAAAAAATATGAAAATAAAAGCAGTTTTCAAAAATTAATACTTATATTGTAATATTCTGTTGTAGTCGAAACATATTTTTGTTATTTAGAAATGATAAAGTTCTTGTTACTAACATTTTAAATATTAAATGAAGTCTACTAATATTTTTTTCAGGCTTTATTTGTTTATTATTAAGCTCATTTGTGTTTAAAATAATTTGTAGAGTTATTCAAGTGCACGCGGGGCCATGTGGATGGAGCAAAGTGAAAGAGTTCATTTTGTTTACTTATTCAATGCTTTATCAAATCTCTTGCGTATTTATTAACTAATTATTTCTCTCTCATTTACATTCTTTTAGTTAATATTTCCCTTTTTTTTATTCATTCATTCACTTTTTTCTTATTCATTCGCTATTTATTCACTCATTTTTTCTCGTATAGGTATACTTTAATTTATTCTTTATAAGTTTATTGCTTTCCTTTTATTTTTATTAATTAATTAATTATTTTATTTACTCATTCATTTTATCAAAAATATCTTTAATAATTACTAAATAAAAAATATTGCATTCGAAAAATATTTATTTTTCACTTTGTCCCATGGAAAAAAATTAAAATTATCAACCTTTTTTTTTCGGAGGTACAAACAGCCGAAAACAAAAAATGTTTCAGTGTCATTTTATTACAAAATATATTGTTGTTTTTTTTTTTTTTTTTTTTTTTTTTTTGAGCTGCAAATTTTGGAACAAAATTCCAATTTGTATACTGAAAAAGTAATAAGTGATCTTAACAATTTCACTTTGCCCACATTTCCCTGCATTGAGAAAAAAATACAAAACTAACCTATAGTCGAGGCTGACCTCTAAATAAGACTACCCACATATCAAGCCACTTTTTGAGAGTCTCGGTTCATTGAATAGAAACTCTTATATTAAGGTTTTAAAAACCGAATTGTTTACAAGATTATTATATTGCCACACTTTGTTTTGGTGACTTTAGTGACATTCCAAAAAAAAAAAAAAAAAAAAAAATCCACTGATACACGATCTTTTATTGGCGGTAAAGTAATCATCCTACTTAATTAGTAGGAAGTGCATAGAATGCGGTTGCAGTAACTTCAATTTAGTTTGATTGTTTCTACTCAATCAGTTGCAACAAGTTTAATTTTTTTAAATGTTAAAATTTCAAGATGAATTGAGGCAGTGAGAAGCAAGGGGATGTAAGAGGACATTTTCAAGTTTTGAGTAAAACGTATTTAAACGTAAGTCTAAATTAGGCGTTCATTAATTTTTTTTTCTAAAACATGCTGTATAGCAGCGCCTACCAGAGCTACTAGTACTATCTCTTGCACAAAACAGAGGAGAGGTTCCCTTACTATTTGTGCTGGTTATCTCCAAATTTTTAATTTTGTCACTGACATCCCTTTGCTTCTCACTATCTCAATTATACTATTTACATAAATGGTTATTGAATGAAAAATGCTTATAAAATTGCTATCAGGTCTCCTTTTATAGAACGTCAGTTTCCGAGGTCCGGAAGGGGGACCTTATATCGAGGTCCAACTGTGGTTTTTATTGAATTGACTTACGAGAAATGTAGGGTAATAAGCATGCTCATCGTAGTACCTGGCGCCCTTTTTATTATTATTGAAAAGTATGGGACCTCTTGATTTTACTCCAAAAACTACGGGAACCAATGCGCATTTGCGGATATTTTCTTTAAGAACTCTTAATCTGTATTAGCTACCAGTTTGTTTGGCACTATTCGCTTCCTTAAGAGGTTTTCCACCTCCAGCTCATTTATTCCTATGCCGGACTGATGAGTGCTAATAAGCACAAAACTGCAGTCTTCGGCTGGAATCGACTAAGCTGGCGGTGTATTTCATGTATTTCTGCCTTAGTCCTGGCTAATGGGCGGTAACTTACTGAATATACCTGCCTTGCCTTCAATATTAGAGTTGTACCGAACCATTGTTTCGGTCATTTGTCTGGTCAGTGTTAATTCTGTATTAGCTACCAGTTTCTTTGGCGCTCTTGACTTCCTTAATAGGTGTTCCACCTCCAGCTCAGTCACTCCTATGCGGCGCTGATGAGTGCTAATAATCACGAAACTGCAGTCTTCGGCTGGAAATGACTGAGCTGGCGATATATTTCATGTAACTCTTAATATACTTTCTTTTTTCGGAATTGAAAAGTAATCTGCAGACTTTTTTTAAAAAATATGTGATACCCGTCGTCGCAGTGCACTGTTTCAAGCAACCAGGATTGATAGTAATCTGTTTTTAAGCCTTAATGAAAAATTTATTTAACATCTAATATGCATAAAAAAAATGCAACTCATTTGTAGTATTAAAAAACAAATGTAATATTTTTTCCTCTCCGAAGTATAAAATGCTTTTTCGAAATCATTTTTTTCTATTTTGCAACTATTTTAATTTCGTAATCAAGCAAATCCCAAATAATAAATTGGACAAGATACATAATGTAAAACTCTGAAGGAATATTTTTTATGCAAAAGCAAGCAGATATAAAGGAGCGTAAGGAAAGAAAAATATTGAATGAATAAATATACAACCTTATTTTTAAATCTTATGAATAATAAAACAGAAACTTGATGGTGAATGAAAGGAAGAAATTGGAACACACCTCTTAGAACTTTTCTTTGTATTCGCATCCAGGTCACGTGTCGCGAACTTGAATATAAATAAGCTGATAAATGATGTTTTCTTATTTGGTATTCACATGTGATAGCATTATTTATTTTCTTCCTTACGTGTGGAAATTTGGATGTCGATATTCCTCATTATTCCCTCTACTAATGAGTAAGAGAAATCCAAGTATGTGTTGAGTTAGAAGGAAATAAAAATGCAAATTTCGATTTTAATATTTTGAAAATTTTTAGGAGTTGTTGATGTAACCTTCGTTTTCTACTTGAAACTGAAACTAATAAATTACTTGCTGACGCGTTTGATAACAATATTTTATTTATCCTTTGCTGGTTCGAAACATTAAAAAAAATGTATGAACGATTTTTCTGTTCTTGTAATTAAAGTTCTTACCTAAAAAGAAGCGACTCGTTATAAATTTTGACTAGTTAATTCGAAAAACAAATCATTACTAGCTGTTTTTATAAAAGGAAAAGTGCGTGATTTTTAAAGTTGATTTAACATTTTTTTTTTCGAAACTACCCACTTTAAATTGGAGCTACAATGAGATTAAAAATTTTCTCTTGCTAAAAGTTAGTAATTTATTTTGAATTAGGTATTATTTTAAATTTTGTTAAAAAATTGCAATACGTTAAAATGTTTACTGATGCTGATTTTCATTCTTGCGATAAGTTAAAAAAAACAAATAAACAAATGTATGCATACACAACAAAAGTGAACGCCTATACCTAAAATTGTGATCGTTAGTTTCAGTGTTAGTTTAGTTATAAGGTTTCTTTTTCAAATAGTTACATATCCAAACCACCTCAAGTGATTCAAACAGGGCCTGATTTGGTTTTAAAGAATCAATTTTTTAACAGATATAATTATTTGTTAGACGATTCATACAATTTAGTGTTATAATTTGTGTTCAGTTACTTTTTCCATTTATCTTTTGCTTCGACTTTAAAACATTCTTTCAAATAATAGTGCTAAAAATAAAAATCATAAAAAAAGAAGAAACATTCCGTTTTCCCCAAGTTTTGCACGATTTACAAAATAGTGATTTGAGATTAATAAAGCAGCAGACAACTAATATGCCACGAAAAAAAAGAATAGTAAAGTTTTATATTAAATTTCAATATTTCTTTACTTATTTTGCATTTGCTAACAAGTACATCCAAACCTGTTTTTGTGTGGTCTAATTTTGTGCGATTTTTTTTTTTTTTTTGTGCTGTATATGAAAATTTCAGTCAATTTGGGACTCAATTGGCGAAATTACTTATAAAATGAGTGTGAGGTAATATCTTCAACGACAGGGCACCCCAATGGTAGGTCCCCAAAAATTTCCTTATGTGGGAAATTTTGTCCTACTATTCGGAAAAATCATCATCACTTGGTTTATTTTGATTTTGTTTAAAGGAGCCAATTCCTTGTTATTTCGTAAGTTTTAAGTTATTTTAAGCAAATTTTTATAATTAGTTAAAAGATTCATATTTTGTGTTACATGCAAAATTATAAACTATGAAAATTTTCTTCCAAAAAAGTACAGAATGTTGCCAAAAAATGTAATTTCAGAAATTATTTTTTGCTCATGAATATTTGTTTTAAAAAGTTAACTTTCACATAAGAAATGAATTTGGTTTTCTAACAGTTTCTTTTATATTCTCACATTTGTTTTTACCAAAAAATAAACAATAAAGTGAGAGAAAGTGGTTCATACATCAAGTTGTATTTTAAGCTTTTCCAATTTGATAAACATATGGATGCTTCACTTGCAGGGTTGCCAACTGCTCCGCATCTTGCGGAGGTGCTCACAAAAATAGTGAAACTTCGTAGCTCTGCAAAAATGTTATTTTGCCCTGCAGTTTCCGGCCGAGCCTTTTCAAGCATAATATAGTGTTTAAAGCTGATAGTCGATTTCATTCTCATGCTTTAAATGGTCATCAAAGCTCAATAACAGTTTTAGATAAATGATTTTTGTCTTTTTCTATTGAATTTCATGCGAAATACCAAGCAGCTCCACAAAATTTCAAAATGCTCCTCAAAATCACCACAGATGCTCTTCAAATTATTTCTCCAAGGTTGGCAACCCAAGTGAGTCACTTGCCAAATCGACTAACTTCATAAACCAAGAAGTAGAGAATAGTTATAAAGAAGATGGTATTATATATCCATAGGAGTAATCAGGCCCTCGTGTTACATTTTCAGCCATCACATGATCAGAACTCTACTGAACCAAAACTTTTAATATAAATTCACATGCTAAGCATTGATAAAGCACTATTAAAGCCGAAATGAGTTTTTTTAATGGTGTTAATCGATTTGGCAATGAAAGCATCCATATAAATCACAAAGGCAGATATCTATAAATGTTATTAAACATGTTTATCTATGAAAACGCTTTGCACTGTTAAAACTCAAATTACATCACTATAAAGATTATATCTTTGAAGGGGGAAGCGCAGATAATTTGTTACAAAAAAATCTCAATTCTGAAAGTGCCTTTATATTCCATTTCAGAAGACATTGTTAATCATTAAAAAGAAGGACTAGAGCACTTTAATTAGAGTATGTTGAGCTTCCCTTTTCCTGTTTAATAATGGTGAAGAGGAAAGACCATAAATACCAGAGGCCGTTAGTTTGCATAGTTAAAAGAGTCATTTTACTTTTACGTCAAATTAAAGTGAAAAATTAATAATAGAACGACAACAAAAGTTTACTTACTTCATTAACAAGCTAATGGAAAGGTTTTTTTTTTTCTTTCCCTAACGATTTAGCGTTTGATGTTTTTTCTTGTAATACTGCTTTGCATTGTCTTTCGTTGAGGTTAAGGACTCTTGATTTATTTGTCAAAACTTCCCGTTTGACTCAAATATTATTATTGACTTAACTGAAGAAGAAATGTAGTCAAACTCAAGTTCTATTTTAATTCATTCTTTTTATGAAGCATTTCAAGCTTTTGGAACAGTATTTAGCGATTAGGGCTTTGTGTAAAAATAAATTGAAATATTTTATTGGTAAAGATTAACTTTATTTTTTTTATAAAAATATATCTTTCTTTATAATAAACTATGTTTCGCGATAATTTTTTTCAGAGCCATTTGTTATGATTTTACATAAAAATTTTAAGTGTTTACTGAGGAAGTAATATGCTATGCTCGGATTCATTCTAACACTGAAAATGTTATATACGTAGACATTTGTTCAAAATCTAGACAAAGCTTATTTATTTTGGAAATTTTAGATTCTCATCCCTCCCCTTCGCTTATGGATAAAAGTTAAAAATTTTATTTCATTGAGGAACGGTGTATGGTAGCGTTTTTCAGCCCTTTTTACTTTCTTCTAATATCTAATGTATGGAAGAAAGTATTGTTTTCTCGCAATTCCAATCATAATGGATTCGAACGCTTTGAGGTGAACTGAGTGCATTTCGACCATTTTTTGGAAATGTCTGTCTGTCTGTCTGCGTGTGTTTCCGGTTTTATGTAGCCACTTTACACCACAAACTACTGAATGAAATCGAACGAAATTCGCACACATATATGCCGCTATGTGAACTTGTACCCATTAGTTTATTTTAACATGCAAAAAAGGCACTTATTGCACTAAGAGAGAAAATAACACCCAGAACACCTGAGTGGTGTTCGAACCCACAACACGAGACACAATTGCAGGTCGCAAAGCAAGATTTTTTACTGCTCGGCCCTTCAAAGTCTGGTTTTCGTTTTGCTAATAAGAGTTTACCAGCTCTTCGCCGATGCTGATCTTTACGCGTTCGCTTTGAATTCTACTGCCTACAGGACAGACTTTCCACAAACCGTAGAGCACGGATCCTCCAACAATTTGAGTTTTAAAACAATAATACTACACTCCAGAATTCGTGTAACATTACACCCAAGAATACTAGCAACCTTACACATTTTTTGCAGTGCACTTGGGCTTGGATATTACTATACCTAGTACTTTGATAAGTATTGCAGTAGCCGTTTCGAAGTTAAGTGTCGGGCAAGAAACTGAATTTTGGCACACTGTATACATTTATGCATGTCTGTATTTATGAATGTATGTAGGAATCTATGTATGCGTCTTTGCTTCAGAAAACTAGGCAAATAGACACATTGGAATAAAATTAATTACAAAATTAATTTATCCTCGAGATGATTACCTCCCGAGTTTTATTCAAAAGGTTAAATGGGTATATGGATAAGGTTGGATATGTTCAAGAGAATACAAATACATTTTTTTTTTTTTGAAGCTTTAATTTGGTATTTTGTCAGTTCAACATTTTTGCATAAATTTTAGCATTCCTTTCGTTTCAAAATGAGTATATTTCACTATCAATATTGCTTCAGTGTTTTGGGCAGGCATTAAGGTGAAGCTGCAACTTTGTCAGTACGATATGTTTAAATATCTTTCTAATAAGATAAAAATTAGAAATTGTCCAAAGTAAGAACAAAACCAAGTGCAGTTCAAAAAAGTGTGAGAAGTCACAGCTAGCAAGTGATAAAATATCAGCACAATTCACGAAGAGAATGCCTTCACTTCAGGGTTACGAAATAATGATAACTTTTTTAATGATTGTATACGTTAAATACAGTTCTGTAAAGATAAGACATGAATAAATGAGTTTATTATGCAATAGGAAGATTTTTGATACCTGACATGGCCCATTACTCCCAGCTTTTCTCGAGAAAATAAAGTACAAACATGCATATTTCAATTCATTTATGTTTCCATATTCACGTGACTCATATACACCGATCACTAATTCAATGGATTTGAAGCAAACGTCACACTATGGACAAAGTGGCGAACATCAGTAACTCTTATTGCTCAAAACAATGGAAATATATTCTAAAAAGTGGATTGTATTCTTACAAAAACAATGAACTCTAAAAATTTACTTCACTTTGTGAAAGCGAACAGTCGTATTTGTAAAGTTTCCAAGAATATTTCATGCAAATACAGAAATAAAATTGTCTCAGAATCCAAAAATACCCCAGCGCCATCCATAGAACGCAATTGTTGTGTTTTTTACATTCAATAAAACACAAAAGTCAGTCGATAAATTCTTCTTAGAAATGCATTGCATATCGAAAAACTTTGATTTATATTATTAGTAAAGTAGGTATGTTGTTCTTTTATTTCATGAACTTTTTCTTTTAGTGCAATCGACAGAAAAAGATCAATTCATCTGATCTTAAAGCCTTTTTGTCTATTTATAGTTTATTGGTATCAATTTTGAAGATTGGTCTGTTATTTTTGTACATTTCTTTCAAAGAATACAAAGTTTCTTCTTTGACTTTATTGATTTTTTCTTTTTGTACATTGTATAACATAGCGCAGTTTTCTCAGTTTTAAAGAAAACTCTTTGAGAAATGGATAATGCGAAAAACAAACGTAAATGAAGCACAAAATCTCATGAAAATACAGCATATAGCTATTTCAAGGCCACAATGGAGAATCTTCATCAGTGCAAAAGACTCCACATACAAGAAGATAGTCGGACGAGAACAGAACGTCCCACGAGGACACCAGAAAGTACCAAATGGTTCTACCAATAGGAATTCCCGATAATGGACGACAGCTTACCAATCAACGAACTACAAGACAACTCCAGGACTCGTTGCAAAGGGGGGGGGGGGTTGAGAAAACCAAAATTAGGATCCGGGAAACAAAAAGCGTTTCAGAAAATGAACAACCCGGAAAAAAAAAATATCAAAACTACTTCCAAATATCCGTAAAAAATCGAAAAAGGTGCTGTAAAACTAATTGACTAGAAAATGAGAGTTTTTCAAAATACAGTAAGCTTTTCAAAAAAAAAAAAAAAATGCGAACATTTGTAAATGATTCTGGCAGATGAAAAATCAAACCATTGGCCAATCTAATGCTGAGCAAACGATAAACAAGCGAGTTCCTTATATATATATATATATATATATATATATAATCAACATAAATTTCATATTCTTTCCGACGGTGCTGAATTCTAAAAGAAGAGTTTTTTTTTTATTTTTCGGGTTTGTTCGTTTTCTTTCACGCTGTTTGTTTCCTGTTTTCTAATTCGTTGTCTCTCCCTCTTGCTACGCACCCCTGGGACGACTTGTAGTTCGTTGATTGGTGGGCTGTCGTTCATGTGTTAAAGTTCAGTTCTCGTACGACTTTCTTGTTGCGTGTTGAGTTTTTTGCACTGATGAAGAAGCTCCATTGCAGCCTAGAAATAGCTATATGCTGTATTTTATAGATATTTGGTGCTTTATTTACGTTGGTTTTTAATTTTATTCATATTGTATCACAAAGCTTTTTTGATAGTTTCATTGATTTGGGAATTGTTTAAAGAACTGTTTAGAGATACTACTCAATTTTTTGAAGTAGTTTTTCGAAAACGTTAAAACAGAATGCTTATTTTAACTTCTGACATAACAAAGTTTTTGCTACACAGCCAAATGCAAGAATATGAACATATTTGTAGTGACATATTAACCAGCACGTTTGAAAAACCTGTAGCCAAGAACTTCTGATAACCACCAAACAAAATCTGCGTACATTGTGCAATTACAAACTGCCTGCATACTTTGAAGCTCTTAAATAGTAAGCAAATTTGGTAGACCAATATGTCAATTGTAATTAGAGCTGTAAGGGTTTCAGCACGTAATAATATTGAACTACATACAATTTATATGTTAAATCCCCATAGTACTTTTTGTGCATAGATACATTTATTTTCCCGAATGGCGTATATATTTAAGTGTTACGTATAGCACTTATGTATTTGTATACTTATCTTTTTTTATATGTTTTTTAAAATAATTTTTAAAAATGGCCTTTTTTTCCATGCTCCATGTCATAAGGATAGTAGAAGCTATAGGGCTATTAGTAGTTTATCATAAAAGCTCGTAAAGAATATCATAATATAAAGGTTATATTTTGGTGTAGCACTATAAATTACTCCTTTTGGTATGACTATTGCTATTACCCTATAAAGATTTGCATCAATCAGAGTAACACTGGCATAAATGTAAAACTGCTATAATACGATGCATACAAAATGAAACCGCAGTGACCAACTCTAATTTTTAACTAGTTGAATACGTATTGTAAACAATAATTCGGTATTCTTTATTAAATAATTTACAATAAAAAAGTTTTAACGGTTAAATAAATTTTGAAACCAATCAACTAAGAAATTGTTATGCTTCCAATAATTAATTACGGGTTTAGTTTTCAACTAAAAGATTTAGGTTATGTATCTAAATGTATGCAGCTCCGAATTTTCCAACGGATCCTAAAACACCATCTTAATGCTTGTATTTCTTCTGCACTTAAATGGCATCAACAGAAAAACTTAAAGAAAGACAAAACAACATCTTGTTCAAAATACTTCTGACGATCTATTTTTTATCAGGTTTGAAGAGTTGTGTTTTTCGTTTTTATATCAGGGTGAAAAAAAAGACAGTTTCTTACACTTAAGGGGCTAAATTACAGCTGAGAGAATTTTCTTGTAGCCTTACCACTGTAATTACTGAAGCAAGCATAACGAACTGTCAAGGTTGATGAGGGGGAACAAAAGAACGATAAATGGGAGCACTTTTAGTTTCTTCAAAAGTACTTTCGCACTTTTTCTTTTCTTTTTTTTTTCAGAAAAGGATTTTGTTACGCTTTTCCAAACCATTCAATTTTAATGTTTTATGTATTTCGCCTATATACCCCCCCCCCCCACGCATATACGTACATAGATATCTGATCGTACAAAAACGGGAAAGTTTGTAGTTCATTTCTTAGTAAAAATTAATGCCATTTAAAAAATTAATTTACAGATTGCGTAGTTAAAATATGACGTCAGTACAGCTTACTTTTTTGTATTTTCTTGTATTTTTCTACTTGTGTTTTTCGCAGTTCAAGAATACATTTTGCATGATATTTTGCCGTGATATAAATGTCACGTTGTCCCAAAAAAAAAAAGTGTGACCTTACTGCATAAATTTGGTGGCAGCTTAGCTGCCTCCTTTACTCTGGAGTAACTTCATTACTAATAACTGGAGTAACTTCTTTACTATTAATAAAGCTGAAAGTCTCTCTGTCTGGATCTCTGTGACGCGCATAGCGCCTAGACCGTTCGGCCGATTTTCATCGAAGCGATTTTTCAAAAATTCGATATGGTTCTTTCTCTATTCCAATTTTAAGAACAAAACTATCATAAGATGGACGAGTAAATTACGAAATTATCATAACATGGAACCGTAACATGGGTACAAGCCAATTGGCGAGAAAATTCTTCATACATTATTTGTAAATGTACAGGCGAACCAAAAGACCTTTTAATTTTTCTATTACGTGCAAAACCGTGCAGGTACCACTAGAAACTCATATAAGTGGTGGAAAGTTACACATGGCTTGTGGAAGGTTGCACCATGGTAATGTAACTATAGCGTAACGTCTCACTTCTTTCTGCGTAAGGCTACACCAGAATTTTATGTATGCAAGCAGTAAAATTGCATGAAAGGTTACACATTAGCAAAAAGTAAGCTTTCATCTGACTTTCTTGAACGGGTATTCATTTTCAATTGTAAGTACACTAAAACTTCAAGTTAACTATTCGATGTTTTAAGTTATTCAGATATATATTAAATGATCAAGTAATAATTTCTTTCGATACGTTTTAAATTGAAAGTAAAAAAAAAAAGTTGTTGAAAGTTCGTTACGATAGCACAGTCGACTCCTTCTATCTAAACACTCTCTAATGTGAACACCGCAGTATTCTGAATACATTTTGATGATCCCGGTGAATGAATATGCATTATCCTTTTATAATGAACACCTCCATAATCTGAACACTTTTGTTCGATCCCTTCAGTGTTCAGAATAGAGAGAGCCGAATGTATATATATATAAAAAAAAAAAAGAGTCATCCTAGAAACCCTTTCTTCAAAGCTTTCGCGTTTTATTATTCGTTTAATCAATATTTATCAAATTCATGCTTTTTCGCACACAATATACACCTATTATTTATTTTAATATACAAACAATACATTTGTATTGCATTAAGAGAGGAAATAACCTGAGTGGTGTTTGTAACAAAAACGCGCGAATCTCACAGACAGATCGCAAAGCAAGAGCTTTTACCGTTCGGCCACTAAAGGCTTGTTTTCGTTTCCCTAGTAAGAGTTCACCAGCTTTGAACCTATTCTGATCTTTACGCAAGCGCTTTGATTTCTACTGAAACCATAGTGCAATGTTCCTGTTTGCGTTTTTACAACAATGATGCCACACACTTCGGAATTCGTGTAACATTATACCCATTAATACCGGTAACCTTACGCCTTCTTTTTACAGTTTATAACAGTGAATGACTTAATGCTAATTCGTTGATAAAAAATCAAATAAAAATTCATCTATATCTTTGGATTTACAAATATATAAATAACAATAACAATTTTTTACTTCTATGAACCAAGCTATTTAAGTCATTAACTTGTTTCAATAAAACAAATAACGTTGACATAAGATCAAGGGCAAAACGACGAGAAGAATATTTTAAATTTTGTCTCGAAGTTATTTATGAACCTTTTAAGGATTAACTTTCGTCAAGAACACAAAATGCAAAGTTTATAACTTTATATTGTCAAACTTCAATTAGGGGAGTGTGTTGTACCTAGGGATATTTGTATCTTGGTACACTGCTAATTTCTAAGAATCTGTTTTTAGCAGCTACGTTTTTTGTAATCACTAATAGCAACCTTCACCACTAAATGGTGCCATAGTAACAATCTGCATCAAAATTGACGTTTTTGTGAGAGGAAGAAAATTTTATCACCCCAAAGTAAATATTTTTGAGCAATCACATTGCTTATTGTTCTCATTTGACTGTTTTTGGAGTCCTATGATTTTATTTTCCTCTCCCCTTCCTCTACAGCACCACCGTTGACCAGCCCTTCCCGATGCTGCTCTTCTAGCGAAAACCGTCTCCAGGTTGCGTCTCTATCCTACGCGCACACGCATACATACACACACCAACACATACCCCCCACACACACATACCTCCCACACACACACATACCTCCCACACTCATGCTTGCACACAGACAAAAACACACACGCCTACATAAACACACACTCGCGACTGCGAAAAACGTAATTTGAATTCAAGATGTCAAAATTCAAATTAAATTCTTTTTCTTTTTTTCATTTTATTTCGATTTCTGTCTTTGTGCTAGTAAAACTACTCAATTGAATTTTATTTTGTTATAAAAGAGTAGTACTTGAAATACTTTGGTTATGATAAAATAACGATAGTGCATCTAGATTGACTTCCCCGCCGAACTAAAATTAATTCATCAATTACTAATCTAATCCGTAATTTGATCATAGTCAGTAAGTAAACTGAAGGTGTCTCATTCCTCTTCCAGATAAGCTGGATCTAACACATTCTTTAATAAAACTCTGAAAAAATAACTGAGAAATTCCTTTAAATCTTTTCTGAAACCTATATAGGTTTTCATTCCTTCGTGGTAGTGAAAAAGAAGCGCATTCAACGAATAGAATCGATTTATTTAAAAGAGTTTTTCAAATGCTGGTGAATTTTGGAACAAGTCAATGTACAAGTTTTGAAATTTTCGTTATTTTATTGAAATTGGTTTCAATTACCTGCGGCGTATTTTATAGTGCTTCCTATTAAAATTATTAAAATAATCTAAAAACTTACAGAATTGTAATCTTTAAACGAGATCAAAATAGACCAAGTGATAGTTTTTGCCACGTACTCGGACAAAATTTCCCGAATAACGAATGTTTTGGGATATCAGAGTGAGGTTTCCATCGGGATGCCTATGTCGTCACTTGAAGATACTACTTCGCACTCGTTTCAAAAATAATTTCTTCATTCGAATCCCAATCTAACTAAAATTTTAAATTAACGCAAAAAAAAGAAAAAAAAAAGCATAAAAAAAGACCACATAAAAACAAGTTTGGGTGTATTTGTCAAATATATGAATAAATAAGTTACAGAAAAGTAGTTACTTGTCAATAACATACACATGGGGTTTATTTAGGGAAAGACCTTTTTTTCCGTTTTGAATTTATTTTAGCGTTGTTCATGAAAAAAAAATTAATGAACGTGTAAACTAAGGATGACTCTATCAAAGCTAAAATAATATATTTACTATTATCTTGAAAGATATTTTATTTTCATTTCTATTAATGAAGACAAGTAATCTCCTCTTCACAACATAGTTTTAGCTAAAATGGAATTTTTTTCACTCTTCACATCAACCGTAAAGAGTTGACCCCATTGTTATCTCTGCTACATATCAGAACGTTGATTTTTCGAAAGTGATGTAACCGCGACGAATCTTGGGTTCATAACCAGTGAAACCTTAGGACAGAAATTAGTAAATAAAGGGAGCAAGTCCAATTATTGGTTTAGCAAAAGCTGAGGCGAAGACCCAAGTCACGTGACTCAACAACGACGAATGGTTGACACATTTTGTTTGAAACTTGCGAATGAGACCTGATTTCTTCCAATGTTTTGCTTTGAAATCTATCTCGTAACTTAGGGTCTCTGGTTCACTAAAGTCTTCATTCTCTCCATTTTATATCTTCTCAATGTGTGGAGCATAACTGTATGCAGAGATAAAAGCAACAATAGTCTTGCTGAGATTCAAGCGTAAACACTAGCGCTGGAGCCTTTCGGTTCATCGTCTGTTAGTGGGTAGCTTTTTTTTTTTTTTTTTTTTTTTTTTGCTGACTGCATTTTGAAGTTTCGAAGTAAAATTTATTAATTCAACTGTAAGTATTTTCAAAAGAATATTCATGTAACAAGCAGCTTGCTTACAGCATACATATACAGGGGTATCCCTCGTATAACACGATTAATTCGTTCCGTGTAGTATCGAAACCGTGTTTTCGATACTTTTTTTTTTATATATAACTTTTTTACTTAAATTCGAGTCAATTAAGCATGTACGTATTATAAATAATGTCAACATGCCGTGTTTTATCGAAACCGCGTTATACGAGACTTTGAAATAATGTGTATACGGATTGTGTACCGTAATATATCGAAACCAAGTCTAAAGATGCAAATTTTATAATAGACGAAAATTTGGCTCAATAGAACATACAAACGAAAACTGGCAACCAGAGTACACAACAGCCCTCTTATCTAAAACTAAGAGTTGTTATAAACAATACAACTTAATTATTTTACACGCTTCAAATTAAAACTTTTATGTATAGCAAGAAAAAACTTTATCAACCTTCTTTTCTAACAACAAAACTTATTTTATCAGAATCAGAAAACAAATCTAAACTTTTCTATCAAAATAATGTTGGTCTGAGCAACAGCAACAAAACAAAATATTAAATTCGATAAAAAGATTTGTTCTATTTATTTAAATTTATATTATGTTTCGACTACATTTTTTATTTATCATTTGCTAAATTTAGCTTATGTTTAACCCATTCATGCCGGTTGGTACAAAAATATACCAACCGGGAAAAAAATTATAATTCGTCCTCACATGATGCTATCTCCCCAATAGCTGTACATTTTACATAGTAAATAATCACAAAAAGGGAAAAAAATATGTTTACTGTATCTTTGTTAAAAACGGTCGTAACAGTAGGCTTAAAACTTGAATAAATCATAACTCCAAAAGCATTCGTCTTCCGTCAAAATGTAAAATGCAAGTTTTGCATGAATTTTAGTAATTTCAAAAAGGTTTAAAAATTGTACCATAATTGTAACAGTGTATTTGATTCAGATATACTTTTATAACGTTGTTTTTATCTTTGTTTCGTGTTATGAATTCTTTTTTACTTTCAATGGTAGGAAATTGTACCAACCGCCGAATATGTAGTCACTGTCTTGCTTCGGGCAAATGAAGTGTTTCATCTAAAATTTGTACAAATAAGTGATATTTTTAAAAGAATTTTTAAGTATTTTAGTAGTATTGTTAATTTATTATGGACGTCATGGACGCAAAAAGCTGATAAGAGGAAATTCGATTAGATTTGAATATAAGCTGTGGGTGTTATTCTCGTAATACGAACTTTTATTTTTTCGGTACTATATTGCGTCACCTAGACGAATTGGTATAGCATAAAATATTAGTATTGGTATAGTATTTGTATAGTATATTGGTATAGTATGGAAAAATAATAAAAACCTAAGTACCAGAAGAAACGCATGCCATTATGGGCAATTTTTTACTTTTATTCCTGTGCTAAATGATATTCTTTCAACTTATACATTGAAAGAGTATACAAATGTATGTTCCATTGGGTTCAAGAAATGAAATGAAGAAATACACACACAATCAACCAAGAGCAGCATGTGGTAATGCTGCAATAAAGATGATGCTGTGAAATGGAACGGGAGTACTGCAGTAGCAATTACAAGCAATAAAGTATTCAGGACATGATGTGAATCAAGCAGTAAATGAGATGCTTTTGAGAAATATAATTTTATTATTCCAATATCGTAGTTATTGAAACACATAGCAAGTGCATCTGTCGGATAGACCTTTTTGATCCGTAGAAGAATACGGTATTAGAAATTGTTGCAAAAAAAAAAAAAAAATGTGGAGGTCACTTTTTTTTTGGGGGGGGGGGCAATTTCTGCAAAGTGCTGTAAAAGAATGGCGAATGTTCCAGACTTTTTGAAAAGAAGATTCGCTATTCATTCCGAGAAGATTGTGATGCATAAATATTCGGTTAAAAATATATTCAATACGAAATTTTACTACATTTTTAGTATCGATTTTTTCAAGTTCTTATTTCATAAAATTTTATTTTACAAAATGAACACATTTCTTTTTTTTTTCTTTTGAAATAAATGAAATTGTAATTAGAAAACTCTTTTATGTAAGTGTAAGTAATATTCTACAATTATAAATAATTATAAGTGGTAATCAATGCAATTATTGCAATCAAACAATAAATGTAAAATTTGCAAACAAAATGTGCTCACACCATACAAACGCCGGTTGGTAGAAAAATCTACCATAAAAATAAAAATAGAAAATTTAACGGGAAAAATTAAATTTGTATATAATGCACTTACTAGACATAAAATAAATAAATACTAATAAAATCATCACAGTTTATTGTTTTTTTCGAAACCGGCATTAATGGGTTAATCCTAATGTTATTTTCTTACAATGGATTGGAAACAAAACAATTTTCAACCTTCTGATTTAAGAACACTGATGAGAAAAATAAAGTACTTTAAAGTCACAAGTTGGTGTTTTTAAACGGGGAAACTAAATTTACCAAACGAAAACAGACCGATTTTCGTAAAAGTTTCATAAAAATAAAGTTAAATCTTATTAAAGTTATTATCATACATTTTTAACAGTGAATTAAATAAAGATGAAATTCCATGTTTTAAAATTCGAGGCATATCAAAACTGTGTAGTACTGAATTCATGTTTTGTACAGTGTAATATCGGAATCGTGTTATAATAATCGCAAATTAGGTACAGTGTAATATCGAAACCTTGTTGTAGAAGTACCGTGTTATACAAGGGATGCCTATACTGCAGTTTTGCGTTTATTGCCATCATCAGCCTGCAATAGAAACAACCGGGCTGGAGGTAGTGAACCTGTCATTAAAGCTGGTATGAGAGTTGAAATTTTAATAGTGACAACTATTCTGTCGTGTGAATGTAAAGAGCAGTAACTGTAAAATTTTCCTTTTTCATTTTTGTTTTGCATTTTTGACACCTATTGTACGTTATCTTTACTGTACAAGCTCGCTTATTTGGTTTCCGCTGAAAAAAGGCGCGGAAAAAACGTCTAATTCCAACATTTTTCTATCGTTAGTATTGAATCCACCACACATTTCTTCAAATACATATCTCGAAAACTCAGTTTTGCAGATACTGCCGTTTACCTGCACACGGCAGTATTTATTTACATTCAATACAAACGTGATACACGCCAGTAACTTTTACAACCCTTTAATAAAGTCAGCAGCATTGTATACAGCCTGTTTTCAACAATCTGGACACCTTTAGCAGTGTCTGTTCTGTTGGTAGTTCGAATGAGTAGACTGCTACCAAAATAATTTCTGTAACAGTTATAAAGCGAATGCCACGAAGTGGATCGATATTATTTGTGGTTCCATCATAAGAAAGACATAAACCCTCATCACTTTACCTTAATGCCTAAGATGAAAAAACCACTTCATGGCATTTTCTTCAGAATTCCTCTGGAGATTCTTTCTGCAGTAGACGACTTCATTGGAACAATCAACTGAACAGGCGCTGCTAAATGGTTACTTATGTTTACTACGATTCCCACATTGATGGAAACGGGCTGTACACAACGCGGGTGTACATATTGGAGGACAGTAAAACTTGGTGGTACGCATTGTTTTTGTTTTGGAGGTTAGCCAAATTTCCAACCACAATGAGATCAATAAAATTATTTTACGATGACAGTTACCAATAAGTGCATAACTGAATCATTTTGTAGGCGTAAGCCTGCCTTTAGTTATGCATGACTAATTTTGCCTTAGTCCTGACTTGGGGCTAAGAAAAAACTTACAGATACCCTTATGTATATAATAGTCAATTAACTGATTGAGTAACGATCTGACGTCACCAAGAATGAAAGTCGCGCCACGGTATGGTAATTTAATAATCTTTTTGGTAATCTTTGACATTCAGGGAAATGCTTTATTTTGACAAAACTGAACTGGATCCTTCAACTTAACTGTTTTACTGGTGAGACTGTGTCATTTCAGGGGAATGAAGAAACGAAACAGTGGTCAACAATGAACGCTATCTACTGGAGTTTAGGGTTAATTCACTGGAGTTAGCGTTAAAATTTCACCTATAACGCTATCACCAAACATGCAATTGCTTCGTTCAAATTTAGAAGCAATGTTCACCCTTCATACCTTGACGCGCGGTTTTCTAGTTATCGATAATGATCTAGTTATCATTTATTAGCAATGTACAATGTTGAAAGAAGCACATAAAATATTCATGACGTTTATTTTCTTACAGATAAGAACTTGCTTAGACTGTCAATGCATTCATACGAAGCATTCGTTTCCCAAATATTAAGGCTGGCAGCAGTTCTTCATGTTCACAAAAGTGTGGGTCACTTGACTATGAATATCCTAAGCTAATGGGCTACTTGAACTCACGTATTGAAGTAAGTAGTTACCTTATTTTCACCATACATTTTCAATACATCATTTCGTGAAACTAGATGGTTAACAACTGGAATTATAATACCCTTAATTTCATAATATCAATTTATGTTAAGGCAATTTTGCAATTGATTAGCATAAAGTTATCCTCATATATATATAATAGAGAATTCACTGATCGAGTAACGCTCCTGACGTCATCAACAATGAAACTCTCGCCATAGCAAGATAATTTGATGGTAATATTTGGTAATGTTTGACATGAAGGGAAATGCATTATTTTGACAAGGCTGAACTGGATCCGGTAGCTGAACTGTTTTACTAGTGAAACTGTAATTTAAGGAGAATGAAAAAGAGAAAAAGTGGTCAAGAAATATTGCCATCTACTCAATGGAGTTTAGGGTTGATCCACTGGGGTTACGGTTAAAATTGCAACTATTAAAATATCACCAGACAGGCAATTGCTTTGTTCAAATGAAAAAGCAATTTTCCACCGTCATACCATCCATGACTGGTGGCTTTCTAGGATTCTTATTAGTATGTATTATTTGCGGTGTTATACTTAGTAAAAGCTAAAGCCAATAAGAGAAGACTTATGTTTAAAAAGTTTAACAGGAGTTTTAAAGAATGAAATAAATGTTTCTGCAAGATTTTTTCAACTGCATAAAAAATTTTAGAAACTATTATTTAATACTGGTAAAATCATTGTAATCCAATTTCTAAGACTAATTGAAAAATAATTTTTCAACTACCACTAATTTTTATAATGCTCACCTTGATCTGAATATCTGGTTCTTTCATAGAACGACACAATTACATACGAATTGAAAACGTATGACATGTGGTAAAAAGCTAACCTATTGAACGATTATATAAATTTAGTTCGAACACTTTAAGTTGGATTTGGGGACAATTTAAGACGTTTCCGATTGAATCAGAACGTATGGATTTCAGAAAAGTTTGACACTGAAGCATTGTGGATGTATCACGAACAAACAAGACCTAACACATTCTAGAAATCCCACGGCCTACGAATCCCAAAAACATAACATTTAAATTAGCTCTCTTATTCTTTTGACTATTTAGTGTATTTATTTATTTTTTTATTTTTCTAGATTTTACCAGCGATTAGTAGTTTTTAAAAGTTAAATTAGAAAAAAAAAAAAAAAAAAAGCTGAACAACAGTTATTCTTTTTTTCATTTTCAAATATTGGGATTAATTTCGGTCGAGATTCTCCTTAGTATTATTCTTAAATAATGTTTAAAAAAAATACACATAAAGGGGAACAATTTCTTAAAGATTCAGAGTTGGTAAAATAAAATGAATGTTAAATTCCACAAGAACGTTATTTGTCTATTTAGAAAGCTTTAAGATAAGATTGTCGTCGGTAACGGTAATAAATTTTGACGATAATAAATGCGTAGAATTTTGACGATTTCTCAGTGTTTGGCAAGTAAGATCAGGTTTTTTGAAACCATTCTATACCTTTCTAGATTTATAAGGGGTTTGGAGATGCTCGCAGTTGGTGAATATTTAGCATCAAATTTTTTTTTTGCCTTAAAATCTGTAAGATTTTTTTTTTAAAATTGATTGAGCTGGGTCTTTAAGGCATCAGAATGTGGACAGGAAAAGTGCGCGATGTGTCCGTGGCGGGTATTCTCCGTTTTACACGAGACGGCACTTCGCCACGCCTCCTCGAACGCAGAGTTCGGTAAGCAATTCACTCGCTTCTAAAGGAGACAACAAGACAGCCTTAACTTGGGTGTGCACTTTAATGTGCAAAAAAGTCTTAGTGTTCTTTACATCACTTGCTTTACTTGTCTGCTGTCGTTTTAATTATTTTTGCATTTCAAAAACTGCTGTTTTTACAACAAAATGCTATGATCCGAACATATTTTCTGCCAAAAACAGCGAAATAGAATCATCGAATACTCCGTGACGAGGGAGGAATCAAGTGCCTTCTCGTGGAAAACGGACAATACTTTACTGCTGAGTCAAAACGACCTCATTGCTCGGGGTCAAACTAAGTGAAAGTGCTCATTGAACGCACGCCTTTGTACAACACCCCTCTTATGATACTAGTAGTAGCACTCGCACGGCTTTGCCCGTAGTAGAAAGTAAACGGCCTCTTGGTTCGCCTGCATGTTTACAAATAATGCATGATGAATTTCTCGCCAATTGGCTTGTCCATATTACGGTTCCACGCTATGATAACTTGGCAATTTACTCGTCCCTCTGATGATGATTTTGCACGGGAAAATGCTCTTAAAATTACGATAGAAAAATAACAAAATCGAATTTTCGAAAAATCGCTTCGAGGTGCACACCCCATGCTACAAACTGATTCTGAGCCAAATTTCATGAAAATCGGCCGAATGGTCTAGGCGCTATGCGTGTCACAGAGATCCTGACAGACAGAAAGATATCCAGACAAAGAGACTTTCAGCTTTATTATTAGTAAAGATTATAGGACAATACTGCCGTAGGCAGGTAAACGGCAGTATCTGCAGAAATGAGTTTATGAGATATCTGAAGTAATGTGTGTTGGATTCAATACTAACAGTTGGGAAATGTTGAAATTTGACGTTTTTTCAGCATCTCTTTTTTTTTTTTTTTATAGCGGAAACCAACTAAGCAAACTTGTACAATAAAGCTAACGTACAACAGATGACAAAAATGCAAAAAAATGCAAAATGAAAAATTCGCGGTTACTGCTCTTTACCTGTCCACGGCAGAACATATTTCTTGAAGGACTTCCCGTAGCATGACTTTTCAGTTACTGATATGGCATTCATTAATTTTAGTCATTTTGAGCAAAACAAAAAGAAACACTTTTGCTGGCTTATTGTTTCTTTAATAAAAACATTGTTAATACAATAAAAACCAATTTATAAATATTTCTTTTTCATTTTGCATTTTTCACTTTTCTAATTAAAATATTAGCAATAAATACCATCTTAACAGCCTTTTAAAACTTTGGTAATGTTCCTTCTTTAAGAAATAAAAAATTTTAACACTTTTTCCGAAGCGCTAAAGAAACATACGTCGCTTTTCTCCGTCTAGGGAAGCGCCCTTTAAGTATATTTTCTTCTCGAACTGTATTCTTTTATAGATTCTGTAAGAAGAAAAACCCAATTTCGTTCGAAGAACGGTTTTTGTGTACTTTTCCAAAATGGATTGTGCTAACTAAATATCGATCATTTTTCTTTAAATTTTATTATTCCCCACCTTGAAATACTTTGATAGTCTGGAAGTTGGAGGAAGGCAGAAAAGAAGGAAAAAGTTTTTAATCTCCTTTATTTGAGTTTCTATTTTTAAAACTTTTAGATTTTTCTTAAGAACTTGTCCTAAAAGACGTTTCTTAAAATCTCGAAACCTATAAAACTGCGAAAGAAAAACAATCTTAAATTAGATTTTCTATCACAAAGACCCATATTTCTTTAATAGAGCATTATTTATTACTTTTTGCAACGTAATTGGTGTTTTATAAATTTCATATGCCTAAGTTTTTGTTGGCATTTGGTATCAAAAGCATACATTAAAATAAAATGTTTGCATTTTCAGGGAGCGATCGTGATATTACTGCAGGCTAGGAAAACTATGTTTGGCAATCGTGTTATATAAAAATATGTTTTTATTGAAATACTAAAAAAGGACGCCTACATTATTTCCTTGAAAGGCATTAAAAGTTGTTTTTTTAAGTAAATTAATATTATTGGGTAATTCTGTTTTGCATATTATTTACAATTATTAACGAATTTAGACTGGTCGCAAATGTGGCAATTGCAAAAGACCCCCATAATCACATAAGGCCCCCAAAAAATTTTGTTTTTCCCCCACATGTTTTTCATAGTGCGTATAGTTTAATGATGCTCCCCCCCAAACCTGTAAATCCCCCATTGATAACAATAGTGTATTTGATTTTCATCCTTTACTGATAAAAAATCGCCCAATAGAGTCAACATGCACGGTCGGTTTTTAATCGTAATTTTAGTTCAGATGGCTAATTACAACTATTTTGTTGAGCATATCGCACAGTGCGTTTTCTTTTTCCTTTTTTTATCGAGCATTTTATTCAATTCAACAATGGTAAAATCTCAAAGTTGACTTAACGTCAGTGGCAGGGACACCCTGACCAATTCAAGAAAAAAAGCAAAATAAATCAGTCTGTATTAATATTACTTTTATTGCTCGCAAATAATTATTCAAATTCATAACGGATTTTACTCCACTGTGTTTACTTTTATCTTTAGTTATTTAATTATGTTCGTTATTACTATAATTTATTTATATTTTTTGTGTGTGAAAAAAAATGAAAAAAGAATTCCAAGTTTTAATTACATTAGGAAGAATGAACATTGTCTGCAAAATTGAATGTAGCTTTAGATCAAAGTTATGCAAACGTTTAGAGCCATTATATATTTTTGTCTGGTTAAACGGAAAAATATGTTATAGTAAAAGTTAATCTTTGTTATAAAACTTTTAAAAAATAATATGCTACCGAATGCAACTGAAAAGGAGGTTCAACTCACATCAGAAAATCAAAGTTGATAAACATAGATTTTTTAGAAAACAAAAAAATATATAAAGGTAATAGGTATGTAAACGCTTATAGCTTCTTTGAATGTTGTTAAAATTAATTTATCCGAGAACGCAGCTTAAAAATAACCTTATTTTCAATAGTGACACTTTACCACCAGATACGGTCTATTTTACAGAATGCGTGCGTACTAACAAACTGGGGTTTCTGAAACTCAATTAAAAAGAAATTACCCAAGATTTCACTCATTTTTCAAAATATACAGCACTTCTAAAGATCTTAAAGTCAATACTTTACTTCGTTCTATGTTAAGAGAACTTTGCTACAGTCTACTCCTGCTTTAGGAGGTACAACTTTGACAAAATTGGAAAAAAAAAAAATGTATGAATATAAAAAAAAAAAAAAAAATATGTGATTGAAATAAGTTTATTGTTTTACACGCATTAGGATTTTTAATTCCTTTTACGAAGTAAAGGAAAAACTACATTATCGAAAAAAATTTCATCCAAAATTCGGTCTTAATTTCCATTTTGCTCGCCTCTGAATGAACAGTAAATTCTTGATTCAACCCGACCACACGTGGATATATGCCTACAAACGTATAAATACCAGAAATATCCATTTTGACGATCCCTGAATTAATTACGAGTATTCTCGTGACATCTTTATGTACGTATGTATCTCGCATAACTCAAAAACGGTATGTTCTAGAAAGTTGAAGTATTGTTCATAGAGTCCTGGTAGGGTCTAGTTGTGCCCCTCTCTTTTTGGTTGCAATCGGATGTTCCAAATGGGGACTTTTACACCTCTTTGGGGGGAAATCATTGTATAATTTGGCAAACACCTGGCAATATATCGCCAAGCTTTTTCGCCAACTTGGCGACACATTTGGCGTTTTTTTTAAATTTGGTTTTATTCTGGTCACTATTGGTGATATTTAGAGAGTTTACCATTGAATCACATTAAAATGTTCAATACTGGGAAAATTAATCTGTATAAAACGTTTTTTTTTTTTTTTTTTGCTTCAGTTCGCAACAAACTTGGGGTAAAAATATTTAAAGTTTCTTTGCTTACTTCAAGGTACTATTATCATTAAATTGTCGTAAAAGGAAGTCACGTGATGCACACATCAGCTCGTTTTTTTGGGTAAGATTACTGTTGATAAATCTGTATAAACTACTGCCCCAGAGACCGTAGCAGAAAGTACCCTTAGTATATGAGAAAACGATAAAATACTATCAACCATAAGTACAAATACATTCTCTAAGATGAAACAGGGGAACAATACATGACATGATAAATAACACAGTTTTACAAAGTATGAGGAAGAAAATTACTATGAATTACTGCAGCTGTGACCAATTTAAGAAAGCAAAGAAGGAAAAACGGTGCATGAAATTTAAAGTAATAGTAATAGGACTGAAACCTTTTATTAATTTCTACTGAAATTGATGCATAATAAAGACATTAATGTTGAATGAAGAAAATTTACAGGTCCTTCAGTTCAAATATGGGAAAGTACTTACTGAAGATAAAAGAGTCAATCTCGAACCTAGAAATTATGCCATAAAAGTAACTATGCCTTCCCCAATAAATCGTTTCTCTTGGTCTGAAATGTGCTCATAAATGTCGTATTACTTATTTATTTTATGCAGCCGGCAATTTTTGTTGTTTCATTATACGAGAATCTATGCATAATGGAAGTAGTTTCTGTGGTCAAGGAACTAATTCCGAAGAGGAAGGAGTTCAGCCTTATTTGGGCGCATTTGTTATTTATCTTCAAAGAAGAAAGCTTAAATGCTTATGCATAGTACAGAATAAAGTTATGCATGCTTACAGACATTATTTGCAGTGATACTTCATATAAGTCAAAATGAAGATTCGTTCTTTTTCCGTAAGAAATGGCAGAAGCTTTAGAAGTTCGCGTGGTCTTTGTTTCATTTTAAACCTTGCATGCCTTTAGCAATTTAATATAGTTATTAAATCTGTCCGCCTATCCATAATGTATATAAGAGGCGTTTTGGTGTCAGAATGAACCTTGTTGAAATATAGTTTGAATGTATTATGAAAAACTGTTTTTATTTTATTTTTAGCGTCAAAATTAAGTTTAAAGTGTTAATAAAGTTGTAATAAACTGGGGAATATATCAACATACTAAGAAAACACTACTAAATAAGACAGAAATCTGATGTAGAAGCTGAATCATTCTATCTATACTTATAAACGCCATGTATGTTTTTCAACAGCTAAGCAATCATTTCTGTTATTCTTAAAGCCAATTCCTCGACATCAAAAAGATTATTTTACTGAGTACAACTAAGCAACAAAATTCAATTGGAGATTGTGTCTTGGACACTCACCAAATTGCGTGACTTCTACGGGTGAAACTTTTGTAATTCTAAAAAGATTAGACGGAACTCAACTTTGCACTAGGATTGATTTACCGCGGCGTGGTACATAGCAGGCCTCCGTATTTAGTTATAAATAGCCGCATTAAGATTGGCAATATGTGTTTAAAACAAGAGTTCTGGGCCGTTAAAACCCAAAACCTGCGCGCCATCTGTTGTTATTGCTGTTATTGGAGTTTTTTTTTTTTTTATGTACCCATATTGAGGACAAGAGTACGTCTTAGGCATTAAGAAACCCGCACATAAAAACCTAGAACTGAGTTTTTTTTTTTCGTAAATGCGATTTTTAGGTTATGATGATTTCACCATCTGCTTCAAATTAGATGCTACTGCATTCAGGAGCAAATTGAAAACATTTGAAATAAAGATCAAAGCAAAAAACTTATGGATAAATCTGCAGCAGTCATTTTGAAACAAGTTATCTTTTTCAATAAAAGTTGTTAATTAATACTCTCAAAAAATATAAGATGTGTCTTCTATAGGTAAACTATGAGTTACAAGGTGCTTTGGAGTATTGGCGTGTCAAGTAATAACACTAGCCATACTACGAGGAACCTGAAAACGCTGTTTTGTTTTGCCTGTCTAGACAAATGTTTTTCTTTCTTTTAGCTGCACAGTCAGAGTATCCACTTCGAACAGCCATTGCGTAATTTTGTAATCTATTAGTTTAGTTGTGTTTTTGTTGGAAAAATTTCCAACATAGCAGAGTTGCAGTTTCGTCGTTTAAAACAAACATCAAGCATTTATACAACAGTAACATTTTTATTAAAAACAACTACAGCGTAAATAAAAGGCAGCATACTAGCAATTCAGAATCTCAATACCAAACAAAACACAGAAATGCCTCTTCTTATATAATGAAACTAATTTGCATACATGAGGCAATAATGTTCTTCTTCTTGAAGATTTTAAACAATACCCGAAAATAATATATACCAACAGTTTTTATTGTATGCTACGAAAATGAACGTTACGCTACCAGATTCTCTTGGGAAATCCGAATGTGAGACCTTTAAAAACTTAAAACTGGTTTATACGGAATATACCTTATTGAAAACGCAGGGTTTTCGATGCCCCATATGACTTTTGGAGGGCTCGAGAGAAGTTTGATGAGGAACTTTGCTCAGATCGACTTTTCAATTTAAAAATACATCAAAACGTCGAACGTTTGAGGGCTTTTGTGAGAGAAGACCGTTATTTAACAATGAGTAAGACAAGCGACTGGTTAAACGCGTTCACCATACTTCAAAATTAGGCTAAAGGTTTGCGCATACGACCATTGTGTCTCACGACCATTTCGAAGACTGATTTTATAACCAGGGGCCGTGGTAGCTCGATCGGTAGAGTGTCGGATTCGGGGCCGGAGGATCCTGAATTCGAACCTCGATGGTCGAAGATCCACCGTCATCATTAAAGGGAACTGGGCGACGTTAAATATGCTCGTTGTCTCAATGTCCTCCAAGTGAAACCGATACCTCTGGTTGGTGCTAGCACCAGGTAGCTATTAGCTCCTGGTCTAGCTCTAAATTCTCATTAACTGTTCGATCCGGTGATGGTGCTGCCATCTATCGGTATAAAAAATAATGGAGGCAAGGCACTTAGTATGCAGTCCTCGACATAAATACAGTTGTAGTCAGTTGTGACTCGGAATCGGAATCGATTTTATGACCTCAAAAGGTTCTCTTTTTTTCTCTAGCCTCCATCTCCACCTCATAAGAGTACATTTGATTTTTTTCTCCCCCCCCCCCGGAACAAAACATATGTCTTAAAATGACATCATTTTAGAAATCTGGAGAAAATGATCGACATATTAAGAGCCCCCTACTAGTTGAAGCCTATCATTGATGTTACTAAGAATAGACGCAACGGCTTCACCTGTATGGCGCTGCTGAATGCCACTACTCAATAGTATTGATTGAAGAGAAAATATTTATTGTCGAAAAAAAAGCAGTTTCTTTAATTTTATAACACACTATATGATATACAAGAATATACAGAAGTGATGAACATCAGATACACACAGAAATAAATATACAGTAAAACCTGGAAAGTTGACCACCCTTGCAAGTTAATGACCTGTCTAAGTGGACTGCTTTTTTCAGGTACAGAATTAGTCATATATCATATAAATCAACCACTGTAAGTTAAGTTACCGGTTTAAGTTGAACGCTAAAGAAATACACCACAAGCGATCAATTTACGCAGGATTCCCAGTATGTACTGTACATCGTCACATAGGGCAACGGTAAGACATCTAATCCTAGGAATAACATTAAGATATCCTGCTGTTGCTATGAGGTGACGAAATATGCCTTGTGGTTGCAACCAAAAACGGGAAGTGCAAAAATAGCATTTAACAGATTATCCGTACGAATTTTTTAACTTTTTAATGCTTTTTTTCCTTGAATAATGAGCGATATATACTGATACGCTCACGCAAAGCATGGTCAGACATGAAGACAAAACTTACCAAAAACCATTCGAGGAGTGTCAAATTCAATCAAAATGGTTATTTTTTTTAAATTATTTTTTATTATTATTAGTTTTTTGATTGCTCATTCCTGCGTTTGTAATTGTAAAGTACGAACAGGATCAAGAAAGGCAATTCGAAAATTTTACGGAAATCAGTATTTCTTTACTAACTTAAGGATAATTAAATAAAAGGTTATAATTCCTGATATACATTCCGTTTCATTTTCATTATTAGAAGATCATACTTTTGCTAGTGTTGAAAGACGTTACTTATTTAAGTATTCAATTCAAACCTAAAGAATGTATTCCCTTATTTATAGCTTTAAAATTCTACTACTATGTTTTTCTAACTTAAGAACAGTTAAGAATACAAAATCCAAAACTTTTAAGCGCATTTTTACCTAATATAACTAAGTCCTAATTTGTTATCTCTAATTAAATTCAACAGAGAAAACACGCGTATCTCACACGGATCATTTAAATAGACGTGTGCAAAGTAAGGCAAAAAATAAATTAATAATATTGTAAAATTTAATCGAGCGGAGTTTTCTAATTATTTTGAACAAATGAAAGTCTCCAGTGGGGATCGTACTTTCAGATACTAGAAGCATTCTGAAATTAAGAAATGAGAAAAAAAATAAATTACGAAGATGAAAAATTGGCGCAGAAACGTAATTAATTTTCTTTCCAACTAGGTTTACTAATTTGTTTACAAACACGAAACCGCAGAGAGAGAAAAATGAAGTCTCTGTGGACTAGAGTGCAGTTACACAGACTTCAATTATAGATATTTAAATTTTCTTCATGCAAGTTAATTGCACAGGATAAATGATGTTATAAAACAAACTTTGAGTTTGGCGTATTTGAAGTGTTGTTCTTAGTTCTTGCTATGAATTTTGAATTTTCACATATTTATTATTCTTCTACTTATACCTTATTAACAAGTTACATAATCTCGCATGCAAATACATTGCAAAAAATAATGGCGAATTGCAAATTTTTGAAAAATATGAATACTTTCAGATACCCTCCCACACTTTTTTTAAAACTATATTTACCCTATCAAACGCACTTGCATCACCACGGTGAAAGAGGAGCACTTGCGTTGTGAGTCAACCTTTGGAAGGGGGCTGAAACCAAATTGCATTTTAGAATTTCATTTTTTTTAATTTATAAAATTTAAAACATTTTTTTTTACGTTTTCGTTTTTAAAGGGGGGGGGGACACCACAAATAACCGCCCTGGGTGTCTCCCATGCTAGGTACGTCACTGCTGTAATGCATATTAAATAATACTTTTTTCACTGTAATAACACTTACTTCAGTTCAAAAATATTTGCTTTCTTCAACTAGATAGAAGTACTCGAAAAAATATTTTATAAATGTTAATCACAAATGGCGTTGCAGCATGAGCTACGTAATTCTAAAACTGATGATTTCGTCTCGTAGACTGCTGACCAAAAGCTCTGCTTTTTCGCTGATAAAATGTTGCATTAAGTTTCATGTTAGTTTAATGCCTTGGGTTCAATTTAGGAAATATCCCCATATAGGTGATTTTCTCCTACTACGAATTTCTAATTTGCAGCAATAGTTAGTCAGACGTAAAGTATTTTCAAGAGCACACTTTCGCAATTGGAAAGTGAATTTGTAGCATTCAGCAATTCAGGTGCTGAATTCGTGAAAATATCAGTTCAAATACAAACAAATGCTTTAAAAAATCTCTTAAGAATTCACAAGATATATTTTTAAGAAGAGCGAAGCAGATCCCATAGGAATGACTCTTTACAATCAGATGGAAAATTTTCCTGAACTAGGATTGGTTTGTTTATGCAGAACTTGATATGGTCCGTTTATAAAACTATTTGATTTAAAAAATGCTTTTCGATTAATCATCAACTGGTTTAGCTAAAAACATTGTATACTACTTACTCAAATGGCCTGACATTGAGGGTCACAGATCTAGACGAAGTTCTGGATTTAGGTCAGTTGGCACTGGATGTGAACCCAGGTAAAGTGATTTGACTGCATAGGAACTAGTTTGGCTGCGATGGGGGTCCAAAGTTTCTAGTTGAGTCCATAATAACAATAGTTTTTCATATGAAATTTAACTTTTTTATAATCTTTCTCGCAATCACATTGCAGTAAGAGTCAACAGAATGCATTAAATACATAGAATAAATCCCCCCCCCCCCACCCCCGTCCACGTTGTACCAACAAGAGACGCCGAATATGTTTGAGGGCAAATACAGTGCCAAAGTTTAAATTTGAATAAAAAGTCATAGCAAATCTGTAGTCCTAGAACTCAGTCTGTTTCTGACATCACTTGTTGGTCACGAGTCTGGATAAACTTCTGGATTTAAATCGATTCGCACTAGAAATGAGCCCAGGTAAAATAGTTTGAGCGCCTAGGTTGTAGTTCAGCTGCAAGGAGGGTGAGTTTAAATCTGCCTGTTTGGCTTCAGAACTGCAATCGCGTTTTCTTTGGAATTTTAAGCTCAGGCAGAACATTTGGCTACACACATTTGCAACTAAAAGGATCATAACACAATTTTCACTGTTACGTACGGGACACTTCACAGCCAAGTTTTTACATGTTTGTATTTTTTTCACTGCGGAAATTCAAACAAGAATTATAAAGATCTAAAACCCACGTTATTTGTATCTTCACTTTGAAGAATGCATATGTGTCAAAAATTTTGGTTGTAAAACTTCCCGTCCGTCAAACTAAATACTGTGGTATGACTCATCAGCACTTTGTTAAAAGTGAGTTATTTTGTAAGTCAGGAATGGCTGGGGATTGTGAACAGATTCACAATCCCGGTACTTAAAATCCCGAAGAGAGTACAAAGAGTGTAATCAGTGGCGTCGCTACGGGGGGCGGTCCATCCTGGGTATCACCCGTCTGGGAGGGGGTGATACCCATAGTGGAATTGCAAGTTTTTGAAAAGTATGAAGCTAAAATGCAATACTAAGACTACAAATTTGAAAATTTTTCGGGAGTGTGACTCCCGGACCCCCATTCTTATTATTATTAATATAATTTTTTTTGTTACAAGTGCCAACTTACAATTTCGTTTTTTCCCAAATGTAGTTGTTTCTGAAAATTGTACGTATTTACCGTTTAGATAAAATTTTATTTAATTTGCTTTTGTGTTTGTGGCTGGGGACGGGGGTGACACAAATTACCGCCCCGGATGTCCCCCATGCTAGGTATGTCACTGGTACACTTATATTGATATAATGTGAAAGAAATGTGAGCCTAATGTTTCACCTGTAATTGTCTGACGTATTTAAATACCTTACTTTTAGCGATTATAACACAGATGATGCTCGATTTTCCGAACTAATTGGGACCACGAAAAAAGTTCGTAAAAACGGGAGTTAATAAAATCTAGAACGGAATGAAAATAATGTACTACGTATGGTACCCATATTTCCATGGTGAGTACTAACAATATTATTAGATACTTTATATTTTGCTTTGTGCCAAATTAAAAAAAAATCTAAACACAGACATCCAGAAATTCAAATAGCAGGATCAAGATCCATTGATTACTTTTAAGCTAATTTATTTTTTCACAGAAATTAAAGCTAAAACGGAAGAGGGAATTACGATTTTAAACAAAATGATTATATTATCCCCTAATTTGTTTTACTCCTGGTGTTGTGTGAAAGATCTACTTTGAACTTACATCGAACTTGCAAAAGGTTTTGTGATTTACAGTTCGTAAAAAAGAATAAAAAAGACTCTTTTAAGAACATTTTTCGGGATTAGCGAATAGTTCGTAAAATTGCGAGTGGTCGTTAATTAGAGGGTCTTAAATTTGCGCGTCAACTGTAACTGTATTTCAACTCCAACACAAAAACTAAGTCAGCAAAAATCAGAGGCATTCTCTTGCCGCTATAGATAGAAAAATCCTAGAGATAAAACGTTTCAAAAGGAAGCAAAAAGAGTGCTTTATAACGAAAATGAAATCGCTTGATCTGAGAATGATCAATGAGGAATAGAAACGCAATCAATCTGAGATCGTGAAGCGTAGAAGAAAACCAGGTTTAAATGGAGTTATCGTTTGTTACTCGAGGGCGGGGAAAAAAGGAAATGTTTTTGTGATATGTTTTCCGAATCTTGATGTTTTTATTTCTGTCAAAGAGGGGGAAGGAATATTGAATTTGTTTTTATAGTTTCGAAGATAAATGTGAGAACAGTTGGGTATTCTTCCATGGCTCAAGGATCTTAAATGTGCTAATTGTTTTATAAGCATCTCTACGATACAATTTGATCAAAAAGGAAAAGCATTTGATTATTTACTATTTACTAAATTGCTGCTTTAGCTTTTTTAGTCTTTCATCCCATAGACTTTAAACCAATTATAGAAAATGTGTATAGCAGTGGTGTTCAACCTTTTTGTACCAGAAGGCCGCATCTCATAATGAAATTATTCTTGCGGACCAGAATACATATTACACTTTAAAGCAATGAATTCATTTTTAAATAACATAATCCAGAACTAGATTCCGAATATGTGTTTCCATATCTGTTACGTTTTGACTAACCGTAGCTTTTAATTTGTAGAATTAAACAGAGCAAAGGATCATTTGAGCCAGCTTTTCGAGTCGTGTATGGCCCGTGGGTTGTAGATTGGGCTCCACTGGTTTATAGCAATGTAAAAAATAGAGTTGAAATAATTTTAAATAAATGCTCGTCTAAACTTGAAACTTTTCTGATAAGCAGTTCTTTAATAATACTACGTTACGTGGGAAGCTCTAAATGAGAAACATAGTCTTCAACTGAAATATTGCACATAACTTTGAATTTATTGAGTTTCAGAAAAACTAGTCTCTCTCAATATGTTTGTGTTTTCTCTGATTTTAGTGCGTTTTGTGCAAAAGGACTGCGAATTTACGAGAAATTAGTTTAAGCAAATTATGAACTGAATGTTTTTCAATAAAGCTAGAAATGATCTGAAATAAAATAGTTTGTCTTGGGGAAATTAAATTATTTTACACATTTGTAGATACGGTTGAGTTCTATTTTGCGTTCTACGGCATCCTTGTTTGTATGAACTTATGCTAAATCACACTAACACAGTTCCCTTTTTTAATAAAGACGGAAAAAACAACTTTTTTTTTCTATTTTTTATCATTTTTTAAGCTGAAGGATTCAAATTGTGCAAAAATGTCCATACATATAAGTATTTTTGATAGCAGTATTCCAACCGTAGTGACACTTCGTTAATTAGACAACGTAAACATCTGACGTATGTGCGAAGACATTTTTACTAGATACATTTAGTAAGTCATAATTCATTGTTCTTAATTTATTCAAATTGAGCATACACGCACAAATACACATAGTTATATGTATCACAAAATATTTTGGCAAAAGAAGTCCAATGCTGTACTTTTTTTTTCTTAAAAGTAGTATTCCAATGTATGTAATCAAATAATTAAAAAATGCAATCAAAGAATTCTTAAATTCAGAAATATAGATCAAAACATTTTCCTTTTTTTTCATTGGAAAAACATTTCTGATAATTAGAAAGGGTGTCCCTCTAGTCTCGTCTACATGAAATTTTCTTCCCCGGTTTTTATTTTAAATCTTATCTTTTGATATATGTAAGTGGGGAGGAAATTTTTAATATCATTGAAACTGGGGGTAAACCTCTAAAATAGGTTATGTTCTTGAAATGTGTCCACAGCAAAGCTCAACATTTAGTTTTTAAATATGGGAAAACACCAAAATAGTTAGCAAAATGTATAACATTGTGTTAAAAACACTTTAGATTAACAAATAACAATAACGCACTTTACAGTTACATTATTTTTTAAGCTTCAGGAAATCTGTAAGCTTCCATAAAATAAATAAATTAAATATATATATAGGAATTACCACATTAAAAAAAAATCCGATTTAAACTTTTAAGTTCGATGTTAATTTGACCGATTTGCAGTAGATTAAACAAAATTATAAACTTTAACTCTAAAAGTGAAAATGAATCAATAAAATCAGTTTACCTGTATCAAGTATCTTTTCATCTATACCTCCGATTTTCAAAAATTGCAATCTCAATTCTGAACAGACGTATGCCAATACCTCATGGAGGAACACAAAACTTAAGAAAGTCACTAACTGCCGCAATTTCACCGAAGGGGAAAAAGGCCTAGCCTTTGGGCACATGGCGAACACGAAACACTTTATATATTTTTTCTTTCAAACAGGACGCCATATTTAAATGCAAAGTTAATTGACACTTCGCTAACAAGTCGAGAAGCGCTGAGGATAACAATGTTATTTTCGTCTGTGAACGGACAGCACAGCGCTTAAATTATTGGGAATGATAGAAAGGCTGCGTTCGGAAATAATCCACCGGTTACACCGCGTGGTTAGTCCGGTGTGGTTATGACGTATTTGGAATTTCTCTAGGAAGCTTGGTAGAACAACTGTGTTTCCGAACGCTCGTGGTTATACCACGGAAGTTCTTAATTCAGCAGCAAATGACGTTCCAATCAAAGTAGAACTTTCGTGATGGGAAACCCACGTGCGTTTCGATCAAAATATGAAACACGACCGGATTGGCCAACACAGACTTTGTGACGCTTGTGATCTCTCTAACCGCGTCCAGACAGCGGTGCGACAGGTTGCTACCAATTTGAACGCCAGAAAGCGACTGCAGCGTTTCCGAACGCGGCTAAGTGACGTCACCGGTTCCACCGCTGGTGTTTCCGAACGCTTGCGGTGGCACCGAGGCAATTGATCCTTGTTTCCGAATGCACCCTAAAAGAATGTTATAAAAAATTATTATAATAAAATTATATAAGTTCATTTTAAACAAGTTCTGTTAGAAAATATGCCCTCCGTTTTGCTTCCTACGAAAACCTGATGTGTATGAATAAAGTACACTGGCATGAGCAGACTTGTGCGCGTGTGTCACTGCGAAGTAGCGTTTGACTGAGGTATTGCTTTGTGCTGTTGTAAGATTTTTTTAAATACAATTATATAAAAAATGATGGTATGTGAAAGGAAGAGTTCTACTAATTCACATTTTTCCAGAAACTGGGCACGAACTAAGCGGAAACAGTTCAGAAGATTGGTACGGCTATTGGTGACGATTTGCTAGCACTTTTTTGTGCTTGATTCATACTTATTTTGACGATAAACAAGACTCCTGCGGTTCAACAATCCCCCTTTCTATTTTGATGTGACCTCCCACGACTTCTTGATGTTACCCAAATTCAAGAAGAAACTAAATCGAGCAAAACTTAGGGGAAAAGAGGATATTATGGTTGCAATGACAGTCCAGCAAAATTGCATTCCAAAACAGGTCTTCTCGGAATGCTTTCAAGAATTGCAGAGCCGTTGAAAGTAAGGTGTGGTACCTCAAGAGTGTGAAATTTTGAGAATGTAAGGTTTCAACGTTCTATATCAATTTTCTTCCTTCGATTAAATGTCGGATACTTTTCTACCACACCTGGTAAGTAAATAAATACAAAAGAGATTGTTTGTGACAAATTAAATTTTTAGCGTCTAAAATTTGGAGCAAGGTTTAAAAACAAACATTTTTTTTTGTGCGCATTATGCTACCTGTGTGCGACACAGCGCGTGACAAATGCATGTAGTGTTTTCGGTGCCTGAATTTTTTATATACTAAGTCTACTAATTCGATTTTCATCTCTAACATGTTGCATTTGGTTTTGTCGCAATGCAGAGGTCTAAGTTTCGCGACGTGTAATATCTTGACGGGCAGTTTTAGTTTTGTAAGAAAGATTAGACTGACGTCGTTTCCGAACTCGAGTCATCATGACTTATACGGGCCATTTATATAGCTGTAGTTGACTTAAGTTCGCGCATGTTTGCTAAAGGTCAAGCATATGTAGCTTTTAGCCACGTTAGGTCCCTAGAGAGGCTAATAACCAGTAGTTTGTACCACCCCAAGTAATTTATTAATTCTCACAATATAAACTCTCTCAATAAAATGACAAGATTGCGAAATTCACCGTTTTTTTTCATAACTAAGTCTATGAAAATTAACTAAAAGGTGTTAAATAAAGCATAATTATTTTAAAAAAAGGAAACAGCCCGACTGCGTTAAAAAAAAAAAATTAAAAAAAAAAAGAAATTAAGACAGGTAGTTTAGAATGTTACTAAGTACTACTGAATAACTTTAACATTGAAACCGTTTTATAATCGATACACACATAAGACAAATCATACATTCAAAAGCAGAATAGAAGGATCAACAGCCGGGGCCTTTTTGACCAGTCAAGAAACCCCATAAAATTTGAATGGGCCCCGACTGATGATCTTTTTATTCTGAAATCATCAGAAATATATGATGTTCGCAGTAATAAATATGCACGCAAACACATATTCTACTAAATGATTCATATTGTGAACAAATTGTAGTATCGAAAACTTGTACACAACTTTCAGCAGATCAAATGAATAATACAAACAAATTTTAAATGAATTAAGTGGTACATGCATGAAAATTTTTTTAATTAGATATATTTTAAAGGATTATGCTTCTTGTAAAAACCAGACCTAGGTGTGTAAAGTCAAAGTGATAAGTAAAATGTAAACGTACTGTAAAATATTTGTCGGTAGAAAATACTTGCTTTACAGAGCTATGCTAATAATTTTATAAGTTTTTTTACGTTATTGTTCCATTCTTTTCGCCCGCAACCAGAACTTCAGTAGCATCATATTAGCACTATTTACTTTGATTTAAAAAAGTTTGCAGTCACAAAGTTTTCAGTCGTATTACAAATTCTTATACGCATATTCAAATATTACGCAACTTTTGTCATGTTTGACTTAATTGCTTAGTGAAAAACCATTTGAGTAAACTTCTCATGATATTGACGAAAACCTTGTAAGAATTGAACATGCGTGTAAGAAATGAACCCGCAGCAAGAAATGAATAGCGGTAAAATTTATGTTACGGTTGAAGAATCTTTGTGAAATAAACGCTTTATTACTGCTGAGAAGACACAGGAAATAATTGAATATTTGTGAACAACTTGGGGTGCGCTGCTTCACTTTTCCAACTGTACCGTAATTTGGTGTGAAGTCCGACTTCCACAGTACAAACCTGCCATAAAGACCCGTTTACAGGGTAGGCAACTAACTATTCACAGCATAACAACACATTCACACAAAGAAAGAACAAGGACAGGAGAGGGAAAGTACATTCATGCCCGAGCCGGAATTCAAACCCGCATCCTTCCCATCGCAGTACTCTGACCACTAAGCAGGGCAGCGGCATTTGTCATATATCTTCACTAAGTACTTTAAACGTATTTTTAGTCTGTAAATTGTTTAATATTATCTCATGTTTTTCAAAAAACACCGGAAACTATTTTGCCTCAGCACTCAAATGCCATTGCCTTTTAATGTTGAATTTATTTCGCTACATACTTACAGACATTGACTAGCTATCAGCAAGAAGTTAAGCATAAAATGTGACCTTGGTTTTCGGCCGGATGATATGCAAGCACCCAAACATTTCAAAATTCTCTAACATAAACAATGTTTATCATAATTAACATATTTATGAACAAACATATGACGTGTATTTCCGTCGAGTCAGGAAGTATCTGAAAAAGAAAATTCAATTTTAATAAATTACAAAGCATTTAATCCCAGTGTTTACAAGCGCTATTAAGTAAAATATTTTCAGAAGAACATATTTTGGCAGCTGACTCACAGTTTTAGCATCTATGAGCTGTGATAGGCTGATTTATAATGAACACTAACACTTTAATCCCTTTAAAACTTGACGAGACTAAACTTCAATCAGTTATTTCGTTATAAAAATTATTCATTTGAAATTTGTTAGGAAGATTGCCATTCTCCAGAATATAAACAGCTCTTGGCAAACTTTTTCTGGAATGGAATTAGTTTCGGCTATACTTTTTGCCACTTAAGTAATGAAAATTAATGAGATTTTTAAATCTTGTAATAAGTTAAATTTCTTTTTTAAGCTAAACTGTTCTGCGTAGTTTGAAGTGCACCGACATTTTGTGGTGATAATAAACACATTCTCTTTTTCTATGTTCATAATCATTAATAATAGCTGTTATGATCAAGATCCAGTGACTTTATTTTTTCACCCAAAATTCAAAATGTTAGCTTCTTTTTTTAAGGAGTGATTCTTACAGTTTGGCTGATCAATAGTCAGCAATATTTCACACTTGAAACTCCGTCTGACCTCAAAAATATGAATTTAAAAAGTGAAACTAGACTGTACAGTAGTTTTTTATGCAACTGCGAGTTGAAAGGAAGAAAAATGTTCTACGTTTATACAGTCGAACTCGCTTATAACGAGGCCCAGTTTTAACACTAACCCGGATTTAGCGAGGAAATTAGAGAGATTTGGATAGTACAATGTTAAGTCTGTGGAGCATAACTCACTTTTAAAAGCAAACCTGCTTAAAACGAGCAATATTTTTGTGATCCACAAAATTTCTATTGATTGACTTTCAGCTCAGATATCCTTTTTCAGAAAAATTACTTTGATAATCTGAAAAAAATCAAAGTCCTAAATCCAGAGAAAAAAATGGCGACTTTCCTTATTTTAATTTGTGGACTAGAGAAGCGTTTAAAAATTAAATATTTGTTTATGACAATATGTTATAACTTCTGAGGTATGCTTCGGAGGACATTGTAAATCAAATTCAAGCAAATACAGATGAAAAAAATTTAAAAAAAAAGACGACAGATGTGAAGAATTTGAAGCTGAGCCATTTTTAACATAGTCAATGGCTTTGTGCTGAAAAACGTTAAACTTTTTTTCGAAGTCAGAGGTGCAAATGTTGATTTTTTTCGGGTGCACAAGAAGATACATTCAGACAATACGGCAGTTCAAAGCGTGTATGAACTTTTGTGAGTTTTTTATGAACCGTTTTTACGAGCACTCGGTTATGACGAGCAAAAATCGCCGTCTGTGAGAACTAATGTCATATACCCTACCCTTGGCGACTTTTTCCGATTGGCGCCAAGAAAGCGTCGCCAAAAAAACGATGTATGACGACATGTGTCATACATCGTTTTTAGTGATGCTTTTTTAGCACGAACAGGAAAAATTCATATAAAAAAAACACGATCAAAGCACTTCAGAAGATAATATATGTAAAAACAACATTTATTGTCTTCACAGAACCACAGAAAAAGCACAGCTCACCAAAGAAGTATGTACCAATAGAAATAAAAGCTATTTTCCAACATGCATTTCGTCGAACAGAAACAATTCTCATACTCTACTAAAAAAGAGCAAAGCGATTCAATATGCGATGTTTAAAGCAGAAAACATCCCCAAAATATAACTATTTCAGCCAAAAAAAAAACCGCTTAGTTATTCAAATTTTGTTGTATGAAAAGTAAAAATGACTCGACAGAACATCTCAAACATAAACAATGCAAAAATACCAAACATTAATTTGCTATCCAAAAATGCTTTCAAAATACCTACTAAAAATATCTACTATATTTTACATAAAATAACGCCTTTATATTTTTATAAAATCGTTGAGTCAACTTATTTTCAGAAATTCAGTACCTAAAGGAGGCACGTTTACAGAATATGCTTGAATAGTTCTTGGCTTCGATAAGAATTAACTTTTAGAATAAAATAACTGTACTTTTTTTGTTAAATAAATTTACTCGCAGTAAATATAAAGTTAAAAACTACAAGAAACCCTCAAGATTTTGTAAAAACATAAAGAATTTCGGAAGTGAGAGTTTTTTTTTTTTTAAGTTCTAAAATAAAAACTTAGGTTTTTGTTGTATAAATCCTCACACTTAGTCTAAAACACAACATATGAAACAATACGCCTTACCGAGACACACCCCAAGTTGGGTTTTACTCTTAATTAACGGTCAAGTTTAAAGAAACTGGCATTTTCTAATATTTATTCATCAAAACACAACTACTGAATCTAATCCAACACAAAATAAGCTTTCCTATAAGGTATATTGCACGAAAAAACAAAAATCTATCCAACGTGAACAGCTAAAAAGTAAACAAGTTTGAACAGATCTAAGGTTGCCTTCGGGTTGCCAAACCCAGGTTAGTTTAGCCAAGGATACCATGCTTAAAAAGTTATCGCCTCATTGGCGAGAAAAATATTTCAATTTTGTGTAAAAAATCGGATGTCGCCAAATGGGGGGGGGGGGATCTGTACCCTTCTATGCCCCCTCCCATATTTTTTGGTATAAGGTGCAATGTTTACACTTTTGTGAGGTTAACGAATAAGCAATGAAATGAGCACTGAAATAGGATCATAATGTAAAAAGAAAAAAAGTCTATTACGTAAAGATAGATGTTATTCGATTTATTAAACAATAAAGAGAACTACCCTTCATATTTATAGTGTTCAATTTTTTTAGAACAAGCAAGCTGTTCGAACTTTGTGCTTAAGCTGCGAAAAATACAGTTGAGTTTGGGATCCTTATTATGAATAGAAAATCAATATTTTGAGCAGATACAGTTCAAATTCACTGGTATTTATTTTTAAGCTCCAGTGCTTTCATAAAGTCATAAATTCGCTGCACGATTTGTCACTTTAATGATGTATTTTACCATCACAATAACAGAGTTCACACACACACAAAAAAAGATAATATTCCTTTTATCTAAAGGAAGAAAATTAATCTTTGTTTCAAAATCTCTGCTGAGCTTGTACATTATTATTTATTTTTAAAAAAAAAGTGTAGCCAGTTTTTACGGGGAGTGTAGCTAGGAAGACCAGTTATAGACAGCTGTATACTTCTCGGTATATCTCTTGTTCTATTCGGTTTTCTACCTAATTCCAATTGCTTTTTATAAGGTTTACGTGAGTTGTTTGTGTAATCTTTTGCTTGTGTATTATTTTTTCTTTATCTTGCAAGAAAGTATACTTATATTGTAAATATGGCTGTACGTGTATACATATTGCTCACCAGCAACAATAGTAGCATGGCATATCTCAAAATTTTTAAGAAAGTAAAAGTTCATACTTTAAAACCTTCTTTCAGTTTTAAAGCTCCAACAAAGGAAGTTTTCATAAATGATGCGGTGATGACTTCTAAACGATATATAAATAGTGGCACAACATTAAAAATTTTTGATTTGTAATTTTTTTTTCTAATTTTAACTATACAGAATGAAACTGCTCATAACAACAAGGGAATAAATTTATCACCCTTATTTTTTTTCACTAAATGTAGTATTACGTCAATTAAAAGTATATCAAAATAAAACCTTGGTTTTCTTCGATGTTTTTTTTTCTCGCAGGTCTACCAATATGTTCGCCACTGAGCAATACAGGGTGTAACACTACAGCGTTTACAGACTTTCAGGGCAGATAGAGTACATACACCTAGACGATGGGAAATCACCTAGCAATACATGGTCGGAAACGCTTTCCTGACGCGATAATGCGAAAAAGTATTATCGCGGACAGGACACAAATAAGAGGAAAAGACTTGTTTATTATTTCTAATGCACCAAAAATGCTGGTAAGCTTTTGTGTGGTGTACACGATAAATGTCGTTACGTAAGCAAAAGCGTCGAATGACGATAAATGCGCACACGCGATTTTTGTTGCCGCACTCGTTATTACGTTCGATCTTCAATGCGCCGGAGATGTGAAACATCGCGACCCGGGGTCGTAATTTCGAACACCTACTTTGATGATGATCGTTAGCTCCATCATGCTCTTGTTTCTAAGGTTTTTGCTGTAGTAAGGATAATAATCATGTTTTCTTCTCTTGTTCGTGTCTTGTCTTTTTGGTGATTTGTGTCGTCACTACCGTGCCAGGAAAGCGTTTCTGACCATGCATTGCTATGTGCTTTCCCATCACCTAGGTGTATTCTATCTGCCCTGAAAGTCTGTAAACGCTGTACTGTTACACCCTGTATACTATCAGCAGGCTATTACCACGGCTCACATTGGGGCGAAAACGCCAAAAAGATGTTTTTAAACCTCTCTAGCTTGTTTATTTAGACAGTCATCTTATTATGGAGTTGCTTCGATTTGTTTGGGCTTTGGGTCCAAAGTTCACAGGTTTACGCAGCTAATGCCTCTTCGCGGTCTTTCTACAGACCGTTTATGAGTAATTAATATCAATTTCTAACATGACAGAAAAGAACATTTTTTGTAGAGTGTTTTGAAAAAAATAACTTTGCATTCCCAAGTTTTCGGATCTGATCAAAACCGGTTTTCGGTTTGAGAATTTGATTACTCATTCTTTTCGTTGTATTACTATCGTTGGAAACGAGAGAACTTAAATACACCCGCCTTTAATAAGAAAAAAAATATAGGCTGCTTAAAAGCAATTTTTGTAAATTTCCGCACTCATAGTTCTTCGACTTTCTAAAAACGCTCCCTTCAGCTTTGTAGTGAACGAAGGACTCTAAAATTCCAGTTCTGATTGCCTAAGAGTAAGGCCTGTGCAAATTTATTAATCCTCAATTGGTTTAATATAGGACAAAAAAAAAACATTTTTAAGCGCTTTTTGGCGTTTTCGCCCCACTGTGCGGCTGTCCATCCACCCCAAAGGCGATTGAGCACCTCCTCAAATGTTAGGGATAACCAACCAAGAGCCCGCCCCCAAATGAGATTAAAAGCAATGTCAAATTACCCCCCCCCCCCCCCCAAAAAAAAAATCGATTGCACAAAATGCACCATCCACCCCACTGGTGGGAAAACTCATTATTATCCCTAAATATGAATTGCCAAATAGTTTATGTTGTAACATAAAAACAAATTTACTATACAAGTTCGCGATAGGTGAAGTATTATTTTCTATTCTTTAATAGCAACTTGAAAGTTTTAATGGCCAATAAATCATGTAGTGTGGCGTGTTTACTGTTAACTATATTTTAAGCATGGAACTAATATTCAAGCAGGACATCCAGGAAATAACTTTTAAAACTAAATCTTAGTATAAATATATATTAGTTTCTTATATAAATCTTATTTATGAATTATAATAGAACGTATTTGTATTGTTTTATTACATAACAACATATCATATTATAAGAATGAAGCATGCTGAAGAAAAACTTTCAGTCACATTATTTCCAAGAACTATACACATTAGGGAGCTAAGATCAATAGAATATATGACTTGACTGGGATAAAAAGCTTCATTTCGCTGATCCTCTAAATCTAGAAGAAACATAATTTTTTCTCCCTTACTTATCTTTCTATTATAGTGTCAGATATAACGTGTGACTTACAGGCTAATGGAGAAACTGAGAAGTATTCTAAGAGACGTTCGTCTGGTCTTTCTTTATGCGAAAGGAATAATTTAGTGCAACATACAGGTGTGTGTGTATATATACATCTATACCATGGCTCCACTTTATCCATGTTTTTATTTAAACGAGTATCATGTAGCTCTTCATTTTATTACCGTCAATACAGAAACATAGTTCTGTAGTACCAAAAGGAATCGGTTCTTAAATTTAGACGGTTTTGGTTTGTACATTTAAAAATATACGTCATTTAGTAGACGTTAAAGTAATTAATTTGATGACCACATCAGATATTTTTATTCTTGAGTTCGTTGCTCATTACCTTTGATAAACATTGAAGTACCCTCTACTAGAATTTTCTTTAAAATAAATCTGTCATTTACTTTTTCCTCGAAGTTAAAGCTCTGTTTTGCTGTCAAAAAAAGGACAGAGTTTTGGATATCGACTCAACATGTTAAAAGAAAGAAAAAAAAACAATTTTACAATTTCAAACATAGATAGGCTAGTTTTTCCTGGCTTTAGTTTAAATTTTAAACGAATGACAATCGATAAAAAAAGCCAGTTTTGTTTGTTTCTCGCCATAAGAATGTGACATATTGGGGTTGTTTTTTGAGAAGCATGGCATTCATAGTAAAATGAAACGGACAAAAATTCCGTGATGCGTCAAAATAACTTGGATTACCTATCAAGCTTTTGAAATTTGCGTGCCAGGCAGCTGAATGACATTCTGACATATTTCATTACTACATACAAAGAAATAATGTGCCAAGAAAACAGATGTAATTTTTATTTCCTGGTAAAGTTTTCAGTTTTGCAAGTCATAGCTACTTTTCTGGGCGTTCTCATTTGTAATAACAATGCAAAAATCACACGCATAAAGAACAAAATATTCTGGGATAAAAAAAAGTCACGCAGTAGAAATCAAAACACCTTCTTATAACCCCCACTCCCCTGCAACATGCAAGTGTTTTATTAGCACTTTATAACTTTTTTACTTCCTTTTGCAAAAAATGAAGTATTGTATTCGCGAAAAAAATTTAACTCCAAAATCGACCTTAATTTCCATTTTACTCACCCCCGAATGAATGTTGAGCTTTTTTATCGACTCGACCACACGTGGATAAGTGCTTAAGAACGTATAGTTACGCGAAATATCCATTTTGACGATTCCCGAGTTAATAATAACGAGTTTTCTCGTGACGTCTGTATGTACGTATGTGCGGATATGCGTATCTGCGTATGTATGTCACATAACTCAAGAACGGTATGTCCTAGAAAGTTGCAATTTTTGTACGTAGACTCCTAGTGGGGTTTAGTTGTGCACCTCCTCTTTTCGCTGCATTCGGGTGTTTCTAAAGGGGTCTTTTGCTCCTTTTTGGGGGGAAATCATTGTTAATTTTGACGTAAACGCAAGTGGTGTTATAATTTGGCGGACATTTGGCGATATATCACCACATTTTTGTCGCCAAGTTTTGTCACCAACTTGGCAACACATTTGGCGTGTTTTATTTATTTATTTATTTATTTTTATCTGGTTTCAATTTGAATACTGTTGGTGATATTTAGAGAGTGAACTATTGAATCACATTAAAAATGCTAATAATGGGGAAATGGTATTAAATTGGAGAAAATGAAGTCATGTGATGCACACATCATCTCGTTTCAAACATTGTTGGGCTATATCATATTTTGCATAGTTTCTAAAAAACTTTGAAAAATATGGATTTTGGTACATATTAAAATTAAGTAATACGTGTAACTATCAACTCTCTACTGCCTTTATTGAGTCTGGGGATTTATCAATTGTCATTCTAATGTTTCCTGTAGGCGTGTTATTCCTTGTTCTCGAGTGTGACTTGAGTGGTGCATATGCTGCTTCATATTTACGTAGTTGGTACTGACATAGGTTACTATTTCACTCACAAAGTTTCCAAACTGTTTTGAAAATTTAAAAGATTTTAAAAGCAACAATCCATTGTACTTTTGTGTTAAACTCACATGTTATTTACTCTCCTTCCTTATAATATATAAATATATATATATATATTTTTCAAATAAACGGAGAATCTCAATTACAATTTAGGTAGTGACAAGCAAGGAATGTAAGTAGAAAAATTAAAAATTTCGAATTAACCAACAGAAATGCTAGTTGTACCTCTCCTCTGCAATTGAGCAAGAGCTAATAGTACTAGCAGCTCTGGTAGGTACTGTTATACAGCAGGATGTAGAAAAAAAATTTCAATGAAAATATACCTAGGACCTTATCATTAAACGCGCGTTACTACTTGAAAATTCCCACTTACATTCCTTTGCTTCTCACTGCCCCAAATGATGTGATTAAAATAAGACTGGCATCAGTCATCCTAACACAATTTCAATGAAGTGAAGGATTTGTAAAATTAATCCCCATCAGTATCGATAAGTTGGCAACTAGTACCTAGTGGGCAATATGTTTTGGTGTTTTTTTGTGCAAATTTTGCACCTTATATTGAAAATAAACAACAATTAAAATCCACGATTAACTGAATTTCTAAAATAAACTACTTATGCTGCTTTCATTCTCATTCAATTGCAATCATCTTTAATGAAAACTATAATCATTAAATTTTCTGTTTATCTACTGCAAGTTAAGTTCAATCTCACAAAAATAAAAGAAATCACGTGCGACGATACTGAATTTCGTTTGTCATTTTTAAAAATGGTCAACTACTAATCATGCATTTATATTGATTCTTTATAAATTTGTAAATAATAAAGAATCAATATTAATTAAGTAGTATATGATTGATTTTTTTTGACCTCTTAAAAAAAACGCTCTAATCACATAAAAGGTACAATTACAAAATGAGATGAAAAGGAAATAATTATATGCAACATGGCAGACATTCAACAGTTGAAATATTCATTCAACCTATAAAAAAAAAATTATAAAAAAAAAAAACCGATGTGATGTGTGCATCACATGACTTCTTTTACCCCAATTTAATGATAATAGGAGGCAGCCTTGGAGTAAGAAAGGAAACACTAAACATTTTCACCCCTAGTTTCTTGCAAACCGAAGCAAAAAACAACATTTTACGCAAATTTATTTCCCCATTATTGGTTATTTTAATGTGATTCGCTGGTTAAATCTTTAAATATCACGATCCAGTGTTTGGAATACGTTTTAAATTTGAAATAAACAATAATTGTTTTTTTTTCTTTTATCGGTTGGTCATTTTTGAGGTGCTGTAACCCTTTAAAGTTTAGATTTCTGTCCATGTAAAAAAAGGAAAATACAGTGAAATTCCGTTACAACGAACTTAAAGAGATCGCAAACTTCGTTGTAGCGGCAATTTCGTTGCACGAAATTCAAGTAATATAACAGCAATTAAATTGGGGCTGAATATGTATTTCGTTGAAGCGGATATTTCGTTGTATTGGTATTCGTTGCAGCGGGATTTCACTGTATTTCGGCTAAATTTATAAATTCACTTAAGGGTAAACAATTGATTCTTGATCACAAATGACTGAATGGGAACTCAAAAAATATGTATAATTCTACAGCAAAATCCCGATAGTACGAAATTCAAGTGATTAAGTTTTGTTTGAAGTACGAACTTCATCGCAACAACATTAAATTTCGTTTGAAGTTAAGAACTTCATCGCAATGAAATTAAGGCATTGCATTAGAAATTCAATCGGGACTGAAAATTAATTTCTTTTGTTTTATTGGTATTCCTCGTTACAGTATTTCACTGTACAGTTGATATGGTTAAAAAAATGACATTATTTAAAGTCTTGACATTATTTGTACCATTTTCGAAACAATGATGTATTGATGGCCCATTCTAAGGCTCCATGCTCATGCTCCTGAATAAATCAATCTTGTACGATTATTTGTTGAGAGATACGTGGCAATTGTTTTTGTTGTGCTGTAGTTACATATTTTAAGTGCATACTTTTTCTGATTACTTTGCTTGTAGATTAAGTTATATATATATATATATATATATATATATATATATATATATATATATATATATATATATATATATATATATATAAAAGGCACTAACCATTTTTTAAGCTAAACTTTATGATGAAGTAAAATTAGTAAACAACTTCCGTTGGCTCTTGAAAAACTACTTCTATCTATATTAGACTTACACTTATTTCAAATTAAAATATCTGAAAATTGTATTAATTTATTAAGTAGTAATTTTATTGCCCTTACATGTTTTCTTTTTTTTTCTTTGCTGTGTAATATATAGTTACACAATGAAAGTACAAGAAAAGGGCAGACAATTCTCTCGTGTATAAACATAAAAACTTCCAATCGTTTGAATAAACCTAAATAAACTTGCTATTACACGCAAAAGTGCAATTTAATCTTTGTGCTACTTTGGCACGACTTTTTTTTAATGTACTTTCAGTGTTGTTGCTGCAATAGTTTCTAATACCGAAAAAGTCCACAGAAATGGGGAACTGCTGAACAACTTTCAAAAACCTCACTGATTCACAAATTAAGTATCATTTCTAAACAACCGAGTTCAAATTCAGATATCTTGTTGGTCACAGTATAGTTGTAATATTTTATTAAATTTCAACTATTTCAGATATTTTCCCAAAAAAATATAACAGAAAAAATGAGGCCTCCATTCCATATATTTCCCTTAAAAGCTTAATTTATTACGGGCACTTTTTAAAATTATGCACTAAATTGCTTAAAAATTAATTCTGTGCAAAGTAGGGTGGAGTGTCTTTCAAAACATTTTTCCCGTTAATCAGAACTTCAATTCCTATATAAAATGTGCAATCCGAATAAAATTAATTTTTTATTAAATCACTGACGTAATATCAGACGTAAATATTTTTTTTGTGTCTGACACAAAGATTTAAAAAATTTGATACTTCTTTCTAATCCCAGAATTTGTCTAATTAAAAAAAAAAAGCGAGATGGGGGACTACAGCAATCGTTTTTCTTCACAATGTAGCTATTTAAATGACTTTATTAATATTCATGCTTACGTAGAAGCATTTCCTCTTAAATGTTAAACTGGAATTTTTTTAATAACAATTCATCCAATTTGTTGCTAAACATTTTTCTAGAAATACGGAACTTAAAAGAACCCGCAACATAGCCAAAGACAGCCGAAAATTGAAATCAGTTTTGAAAAATATTTTTGGAAGGAACCTCATCCCTACTCTCCGTTTACGTTACCAAAACTTAAATCAAAATAATAGCTTAAGTCATTTTTGAAAATTTGTCGGGGGGGGGGAGGCATATGATACTTCCACCCTCTTCTTCCTCCTAAAAGCAACTAAATGTTGACTAAAGTTACGTTTTTAAGACTGGTGCTTAAAATTTTCCGTGAAAATCTTCTTATATCACATCTCCGTGTTTCTTCTGACAGCATAGACAGTCAAAATCTGGATTATCGTGAACTATGAATCCGTATATTACCACACAGAAACCCAAGAGTGCAAACCTTGAACCGGTCATTTTGACGGCAAAAAGTGCTTTTTAGAGGTAGAATATTTTGATGAAAAGATATTCACGTTGGCTATGACTAATTTTACCTGGTTTAGACCTACATAGAGGTGGTTATCATAGATGTAAGTCACTGGAACTTGGCATTCAAGTTAGTGAATAAAGAAAAAAGGACTTTTCGATAAGAAGACTTAAGCTTAAAATAATATTATCAGGTGAAAATGAAGAAAACACACTAACCAATTATGTTATAGAGTACTCAGCAGTAGCAAGAAAGTGTCTTCTATTAAATGCAGCTGTTTGTTGATGAGAATTACAATAAGGAAAATAAGGAAGTGCCACTTGTCTGTAAAAAGTCTGAACTATTATCTTCCTATCTTCCTATTGTTTTTTCGGTTTTTATTTGGTTACATAAACCCTTTGCCAAGTTTTCAAGGACATATGTTCATTAGTATGAACTATGTGTATCTCTAATCAGGGTATCCTTAGTTATAACCACACGGTTCAAAGTGCGCACACTTAATTCTGCTTCAACACACTCAGCCACTATTAACACATGGTACATGTAGTTCAGTTTGATACATTTACTACCCAAAAATAGTATACAGGGTGTTCCGTTTTAACCTGCAAGACCTTTATTTTCGTAACCGTTAGTCCAAGATGTATACTTCCAACTGCAAAAATGTTCAAAACCAGATGCAGAGTTAATATATTGAAAGTTTTCAGCAAAAATAAAAGTGAGTCAAAAAATACAAAAAATTTTTTTTATACGCGCCCTAGGTCATTAATTAATATTTGAGAAATAATCTGCATTGAAAACTATTCCTGGCACAAAAAACTTGATACTTCTGCGACCGAAACTCAAGGAGATATTCCAGTTTAAGGTTTCAAGGGACCATGCAAAAGATGAGATTGGAACTTATCGCCTTTACAGAGGAATGACAAGTTGTCGATGTAAAAAGTATTCATACTTTTCATTGCTATTCAAAAATAAATGCAAATGTTATTCCGTGATCAAACATACACTACAAAGCCTCGAACAATTTGAAAAACCACACTCTATGCACACATATAATTTTAAACACTTGTTGACCTTTATATTTTCCCCTAAAAGATGTTTTTGACGGCGAGTGAAAAGTGGTGTAAGTCATAAAACACAGCGTTTCATATCTCGGTGAATATTGGCCGTACTAATTTCAATTTTTTGTCTTGGAATTATTTTTCAATGGAGATTATTTCCCTAAATATAAGTTAGGGGACCTCGGGCCCAAATAAAAAGTTAAATTTTGCATTTTTTGACTTATTTTTATTTTTACTTCAAACTTACAACATCTTACCTCTGTATCTTATTTTGAACATTTTTACAATTTGAAGTGTACACCTAGGGCTAACGGTTGCGAAAATAATGCTCTTGCAGGTTAAAACGGAATACCCTATATACACCTAATTGCATGGGAAAAAAAAACAATATGTTACGTAAAAACGTTACCAAATTATTATCAGCACGACCAAAGGAAGACATTGGACATAGAGAAAAAGTGTTCCATCAAGTTTCTACCCCATACCAAAGGCTAAAGCATTTCTCTTTCTGGTTCTACGTGACATCTTGAATTAGAATATCCTTTGAGACGTTCGGTTAAATTGAACTTTCCTCCTTCGACCCCAGTGACTAAGGATCCAATCGATGAAATGCTGTCAAGGCAATTGGTCACGGCAATCGGAGCAAGGATTCAACGGACTGTTATCCGACAGTAATCTTTCCCGGAGGATCATAGTGTAGTGTGGCAGCGACGACACTTCCCAGGATTCCCTATTCCACTCTCGTACTAAAGTAATAAACCGTTACGGACAAGGATAATCTAACTTTTATGGAAGGAACATTTACGGCTTGTCCCTAAAAGTTGAATCTAATCACATTGATGCGCGAAAAATCATTAACTCCTTTAATGTTTTCTTTAATGAAAATTCATGAAAAGCGGCAGCTGGAATACGAAAGTTTGTTTCATAATTTTACCGAAGTAATGAAATAAAATTATCAAACTAATGGTTAAAACAATTAAGTTGCGATTTCTACGCAAAATCCGAAAAATATTTTTTACGAAGAAAAAATTTTGGTTTAAGTACTTATTTTCCTTTATGTTCTAAAAATACATTTCAGACACTAATACGATGACCTTACATTTATTAAATAAACAAATCGAAATAATTTCACTTTGAACTATTTTTGACTTTCCAAAATTCGCTTAATCTGCAAAGTGAGGTACGAAATATAGTATGGTTACGATTGTTCGGTATTTGATGGTTCGAGGTTTTCCTAAATTCAGAACAGTGAAAAAATAAGTTTACCTTTCAAGTAATTATCAGGACATACACAGCATGTCTAATAATGACCATGACGTAATATTGCTGCACACAGTTAATTAATATTATAATTTACATGTTGACATTGATGACAATGCATAAGTAAATGTGATGTAGTTAGATTTAAAAAAATAGCTCTTTTACTTTCCCATCCATGAAATTAATTTTGGTAGTTCTACTCTGAGTTTCAAGTACGCCTGGTAACGCCCTTCTCGAATTATCTGTAATGTTCAAGTGCGACAAATACCCCGAAGGACAAAAGAGGCCAGGTGATATTTCAAACTGTAAAACTTATTCTTGGATAGAAAATTTCAGTAGCGATTTTCAATAAAATGCTGCTCATATAGTAATCTGAAAGTGTACCTTCAGCACAATATAGTGTTTTTTTTAAATATAATTTAATGTTTTTAACGAAAACTGAGTTTATAATTTGAATTACTGAATTTGCTACACTTGAACGTTTTATTATTACTATTAATATCATTTTCATTCCATATTCAGCTTTATATATTTTTTCGGTCAGAAAAATTATTTATATATTTATTGCTTCAGGATGTTTTATTATTATGATTAAAATACTGTAGCAAAATATTTTCAAGGGGGAGCGGGAGACATTTTGAAAAAAAAAAAACAGTTTAGAGTTTAGAAATTTTTGTACCTTGTTCACTATTATTAAATTCGCAAAATCATAGCATAAATATTAAAAGAAAATTTCATTTGAATTTCATTTCTTTTTCAATTAGGTTATTTTAAATCGCTAAAATTAAAAATATGTTTGGTTAATTTTTATTTTATTTCAAAAAATATGTACTAATATCTTATATTTAGTTTTTTATTGGGCGATTTCAAAAATATCAATTCAATAAAAAAACAGAAAATATTCGAAGAAACATTTCGAAAAATCCGAAGATAGTTTAAAATATATATATATATATATATATATATATATATATATATATATATATATATATATATATATATATATATAATTTCACTACTTTATCTTCATCAGTACTCGACTTATAAGAGTTTGAATGCAAAAAATCGGGAAAAATTGCATCATGGAGAAAAACGCGTTTCAAGTTTTAACGCTAAATATAATAATAGGTAAAAATGCATGCAACAAAAACAATTGTATCTTTCGTTCTAACTAAGAAATAAATAGGATTCAAGCATCCTTTTAAGCAGAAAAAAATGCAAAAAATTTTTAAATAATAAAAAAAAGTACAAAATTTGACGATTTTTGTGTTCTGGACCCTTAAAGAGTTTTTTATTTATATGCATAGGAGTACTACTACCATATTACTGCTACTCGGGAAACTGATGGCATTAAACGTTGTTCCAAATGTACTTTACCTTTCGTTTCTTTGCTGTATTTTTCTTAACACTTTCTTATTCAAAAATTCAATTTGTTTTTTTGGAAATAAATATTAGACCAAAGATATTTAATGGTTTTTCACTTTGAAGTGGTATCATTTTGCGTACAAATCACAATTATTTATAATTAATTACATATTACTATTTCTTAATAATTTGCTGTTGCGAAAAGTTGTTTAAGAAGCTTGTAGATGGAAGAAAAGTGGATTAGTTTCTTTTTTTTTTTTAACTTACACAGAAGCGTTTGTTTTTACGTTTTGGTTTCATTGATGGACTTGATCAAGATCGAGTAATTGAAATTTTTTACACATGCTGACACAGTTTTTTTTTTCTTTTGTATCAGCCAAAATTAAGAATATCTACCTCACACATTAGTTTTAAAAATACATTTTTAGAACAAATGAATAGTGGGTAAGTATTTAAAAGCTCTTATAAAACTAAATCTCTTTTAAGTATCTCACATCTTCAAAACAAAAGCTTAAAATTTAATGCTACATAACACTCCATTAAAATTGAAAATATTTGCAGCAACACTTTTTATCACATTGGATTTTGTTAGTACTGTGTAACTCCATCAACCCCTCAACGTTTCTATGAAACGATTCACATTTAAGATAATAATAATGATGTTACCCATATTTGTCTGAATTATTTTGCAACTTTTTTAATTAAAAACTCAATAAAAATCATTATTGCAAATTAGACTGTTAATAAATATTTCAAATTTCATTGAAAATTAAAGACTAAGATTTGCAGACTAAATTTGCTTCGACATTATTTTAACCAACTTTATATATGGCTAAGTAAATTTTATAATCTTTATGATATTTTCTAAGATAAGACGATGTCAAAACAGTTATCGTTTCCTGCAGTATCCAAGATATTCAGAAAATCTGAGAACAGAAGGCAGAGAATTGGACAGACCCTTGGGGACTTCCCGAGAAGCGAACGGGCAACTGGTGTTATCAATTATTAATTCCTTGGAATAATATTGTGCTAGCACACTGAGTAGCCCAGTTGCAATGCTATCTTGCTGAGATAACTATTATTGATGAGTTTCCCAAGAAATGTTTATCTTAGTAAAACCCGCATCAGTATATAATGTCGTGAAATATATCTGTAAAAGAAGAAATACGACACCTTTTATTTTCCTTCAACATAAGATTAACCAAAATATAATGTCTACATTTGGGTCTTAAAAAGTTATAAGAATACCTTTTCTAAAATATAAAACTTTACTTGCTTTATAAGTATATTTTTTACTGTTTAACAATTTTGATAAGCCTAATTCACTACATTTAGTTTTCAAGTATATATTTTAAGTTTATAAATTATAGTTTTATAAAGAAAATTATGCTGTGTACTTTTGCAGCCGGAACGTACATTCTTGCAGGCTAGATTTACAGCAGTCCTTGCATGTACAAAGCTACTGTACTGGGATCTGCATTATATATTAAAAACCTAGGAATCTAAGGGATTTACTCCAACCCCACCCCTAAACCTTCCTTCAACGTAAGACAACCCAAAATATAATATCTACATTTGGGCCTTAAAAAGTTTTAAGAATACTTCTTTCTAAAAAACAAAACCTTTACTTGCTCTTAGATGTGGTGGAAAAAAAACGTTTTTTTTTCCGGGTTTATTTTTGGAAAACATGGAAAAATAGAATTTTTATGAATAAAAAAAGGTTTCTCTTAAAAGCTCTGTTTTTCTTCGGACATATAAAGGGTTAAGGGGGTCCGGGACACAAAAATCCTCAAATTTTGCAATTTTTTTTTTTAATTTGAAAAATTGCTCCGTTTTCTTCTGCTTAAGAGGACGTTTGAATCTTGTTTCTACCTTAAATAGAACGAAAGTTATAGTTGTTTTTGTTGCATGCATCTAACGAATGTGTACATAACTTTAAAACTTTAAACGCGTTTTTCTCCATGATGCAATTTTTCCCGATTTCTTGCATTCAAACTCTTATAAGTCAGGAACCGATAGAGATAAAGTAATGAAACTTGGAGAATATCTTTTTCAAGCAATTTACTTTAATTTTTATTCGGCGAATTTGAAAAAAACGTTTACTGCAAAAATTATGATTTTTTTAAAAAAAAGTATCTTCGAATTTTTCGAAAATTTTCTTCAAATATTTTTTATTTTTTATTGAATCAATATTTTTAAAATCGCCGAATAAAAATTAAAGCTTAGATATTTGTGCATACTTTTTTGAAAAAAAATTGAAAATTGACCAAAAATATTTTGAGTTATAGCAATTTAAAGCAACCCCATTTTTTTGAAAAAAACTAATTAAATTTAAATAAAAAAAATTTTTTTTTTCATATTTATGTTATGATTTTGCTTATTAAATAAATGATGAATCAGTTCAAAAAATTTCAAAACTCTAAAGTACATAATAAAAAAAATTTCAAAATGTGTCCTGGACCCCCTTAAGCATTTAAAAATATGCAATGAACACATCTTCTTTTTCTGCTTGATGAAAATACACATAAGAGTAAGCTTAATTGAAAAAAAAAAAACAACAACTTTTTGTTTAAAGGATGTAAGGACCCTTAACCTTCAAAATTTTCGACTTTCTGGAAACAATATATGTTATGAATAATTTAATTTCGAACAATTTGATACCTTATTTATTACCATAGGTAAAAAAACTATTTTTAAGTTATCGTAAAAATGCGTAAACTTTCCCTATACAGATTTATGTTTACAGCATCTGTTTAGCCTCTTTTTTTCTCAGGTGCCGGTTTCTCGTTTTGTGTGCGTGATATCTCAGAAAGTTTTTTATGTATTTCTGCAAAACTTTCCATGCATGTTTGTCCGATTCATTTTTATGATCTGAACCTAAATTTGAACTAAAAAAAAAGTTAATATTTAAAACAAAAATATTTTCACCCAAAATTTTGGAAACATTTTGAGATTAACTTATAAAATTTCAAAAAAATAAATAAATAATGTAAAAATAAATAAATTTAGGTTCAGATTATAAAAATAAACCAGACAAACATGCATTAAAAGTTTTACGGATATATGTTAGAAACTTTCTGAGATATCACGCACGCAAAACAAGAAACCGGAGAAAACGCAACATGAGAAAAAAGAAGCTTAAACATCTGCTGTTAACATAAATCTCTATGGGGAAAGTTTAAGCATTTTTTTGATAACTTGAAACGTTTTTTGCGTATCTTAATAAATAAGATATCAAATTGTTCAGAATTAAACTATGCATAACATATATTTTTTCCAGAAAATCAAAAATTTTGAAGGTTAAGGGTCTTTAGACCCCTTAATAATTGAGTTTCTTGGTCACACACCAGGAATAAGTCAAATCGTCGTTCAACCAATAATATTGGGTAAGGTGTGTCTGGTCATAAAAATTACATTTTCTATTTTAGATTGCCTTCGACACTTGAAATAATGATAGTAATTATCGACTTCCAAACATGATTGATATTGTTTAAAAGAAAAATAAGAATAATTTTCCTTCCTTGCAATGCAATTTTACTATCTGAAAATGAAAGCTATTGAATTTTGATTTTTTTCAATCCAGTCCAAATCAAAACTAATTTTTATTGTTTGTTTTTTAATATTTCCAACAGAAATCCTAAAGCAAAACTGGGTAATGTTTTTTAAAGCTGAACCAAAACTTAAACTAGAGTTTCAGTTTAGTATACGGCCGTGCTAAGCACAGTAGTACAAGAAGTCATGCCTGAACTTTTGAATGAAATTGAGTTAGTGTAACCAAGTTGTTCTCTGTCTCATATTTCACTTAATAAACAAAATGTTTTAGAGTCATTTGATCAGGAACTATTACAAAAAAAAAAAATAAGAACTGACATCTGAACGAAATGTATGGATGAGCCAAACTTTACAACGCAATGTCTCAGTTTGAGCTCAACTGCAGATTCTACGTTTGTGCTTCGCCCAGCAGCTATAAATTTAGTTCGCTTGTTTGTTTCATGAAGAAGGAAAATAAATACTTCACAAAGGATATTGGTTTCGCTACAGAAAGTTCAATGTGTGGAAGTTCTCTGTGGGGAAGTATCAGTAGCAAGCCAGAACATCCATTTTCCCAAAACTTTCAGGAAATTCAATTGTTAAAAGTCTTGACGGAAAACCTATTGATGAACAAAGTATATCTTATAATCATTCACCAAAACACACGTATTTTGACGTTTCAAGGAACCCCTTTTTAAAAGCAAGCAGAGGAGACTGTTTACATATTTTTGCATTGAAAAAATAAGTTCATTGAAATCTCTAAACACATGTCTGTAATATTTATTGCTTTCTTGCACTTTTAACTTTTTTTTTTTGACAATTTCTTGCTGATGAAGAATTTGCTTGTAGTATCCAACGTGATTTATATTTTTTCATCTTGAATGTATTATGTAAAATTTAATCAAGCAATTATAAATAAAGTTCTTAAAAAAAAAACTTGCATCGCAGCATGATGCATCGCAACATTGCGATGTAAGGTTGGCGATGCATACAGATATAGAAATTCCAACATCGTCCCAGCCATAATATATACTATATAATATAAATATACCCTCACCTCTAACGATTTTCTTAATTAAATGTATTGAGATAATTTTGTACAAAAACATTAATTTTTTGTGCAAAAATATTAAATGTTTTTTTAGCTATAAAAATTATATTATCATACCACAATTGCATTATTAAAGTTAGACAATATTTTAACATACAAGGAACGAGTGAGGGAGAAGGAAATTGCAACAGAATTTATTATGAGAAATTTCTAATTTTTACACTTTTTGCTGAAAATTTTAATCAAAACTTCCTGGAAAGTAGAAAAAAATTTAATTTTTTTGGACCAGAAATAATCCTTTTCGGAAATTTTTTTCCCCGAAGTTTTTAGGTTTTTTCCCGATTGTTTTATTGTTTTCATCTCTACTTGCTCTATAAGCATATTTTTTACTCTTTAACAATAATGATAAGCCTAACTCACTACACGCAAAGCTACAGTAATAGGATCAGCATTATATGTTGAAACCAAGGAATCTATGGGATTTACTCCAACTCCACCCCCCTAACTGCGCGTCACAGCTGCTCTATATTTAATAATTTGCATATAATAATGGAATAAAGTTGCGACCAAACTAACCTGGCAGCATTGTAATGGCTACGCAGATCCTAATCACTGTACTTCGAAGCTGCCAGGTTAGGTTTGCCCCAACCATACTACCTCAATTTGGTCTTACATATGGTACAAAATTATGCCAAAACGTTATGCATAAATCTTAATATTTGGATTTGGAAAAGGTAAAATATTAATTTAAAGCAGCAGAAAAAAAAGAAGAGGAAAATATATTACATGCTACAGAACAGCGACAGAATGTATTATTTTTGACTGTTACAAAATCGACAAACATTGCGTGTCAATTCAAGGCAAGACTATCATTACTACATAAAATACAATTAAACAGCTAGAATACAATCAATATATGATTTGTTTTCAATTTTAAAAAGTTAATTTTAGTTTTAATGTTTTCTTTAGATTTTAGTTTTATTGTTTCATCCTTATATATTATTTCTGTAGCCTGTTTTTGATTTCTACGCCAGATTTTCCTCAATTCTTGATCGATTTCTTTGATTTACACCTTATTTTAAAGCTTATCGTGCTGGCTACTGACGAAAAAAAGACCCACAGAATAAAAATTGTTTTTTCAGCCAAAAAACCTGTTTTAAAGAACCAAATGAGGTTTTCGGTTAAATTTATAACTTTAACTTGCACCGTAACCAGCAGAGCTGAATAGCTTGATCGGCAGAGCGTTCGACTGGTAACCAGGAGAATGCGTGTTCGGGCCCATGTCCGGATAGTCTGCATCAAAAAAATTAGAGAAATATCACGCATTACATGGACATCTAATAACAAACATGAGGGAATTGATGAGATGGAAACGGTCCTTGCTGTTATGGAAATTTGACGCAACATGGAGCTCAATTGATTCTTAATTGTAAGGCTTTTTTTTTTTTTTTTTTTTTTGAAGTTTTGCCTCCGGTAAGGAAATTAAAGCATAATGTAAGTGAAAATATAATGAACAGGTTTAAGATTTCAGACTACAATATAATTATTTTTTGTTCAGAAAAAAATAATAAATCGTATATTGAAATATATATTCTTCTAATGAGTTTTTGACTCTTTGTACAAATAAACAAATTACTACCTCAATTTGAAGGGTAAAATATAAATTTTTTCTTCTTTTTGCAAAAAAACAAATAGCTTATCACATTTTTACTACATGCGAAACGCTACGCCTAAAAAAGAGCATAGTTCAATTTATTTTGTATTTTAACCGTGCTGTTAAATGATGAACACGTGCTGCCATCTAAGTCATAACGGTTCAAGCAACCTGCTGTAACAAATTGTAAAAAATTTCAATATTATTCCCCTCTCATTTTAAAACTAATCAGGCTGGCTAATGATGAAAAATAGACTTACGGTCGAAAAATCAAGTTTTCGGAAACTCCCCTTGCTGTTTCAAAACCTTGATGCAGCCTGTAGTTCTTACGCATTTTTTTAAGCAAAGTTCTAATACAGTTTTCCAATTTTTTATGTCGCTTTCGGCAAAAAAAAAAGCATGTGTGTGTGTGTGTTCATATTTTAATAAAGCTTAAAAGCACTGGACTTAGTTGTTCGGTTAAATTGATAAGTTTTTTTTCGGTAGAGCGTTCGACTATAAACTATCTGAACTTCGGGCAAGCTTGGACTGTCCGACATAATATCAAATTTACATTAGTATTACGCATTACATGTACTCATAACATACACACGTAATGAAATAAATGCAGTGGGAATGCTACTTGGTGTTTCGACTCCTTTATGCAGGCTACAGTTACCATTCAGATAAGTTTACTGTTAATCGCAGGGTGTTCTTCCTCTTTTTTAAAGCTTTGACTCTGTCCAGACCACTAAGCATAATGTAAGCATAAAAAAAGTATTAGATTTACCTCAAGGGAATCCTTTTTGTGGAGAAAAACATTTTCATTGTATGCTGAAATGTAGACTTTTCTAATAGTAGTGTTCGACCTTTTGTACAAATGAAAAAATACTACGCCAAATTGAAACTACGAGTTTCACCCATTAAACCTTTAACTTTTTATTCGCTCGAATACGATATAAAACATTAAAATAATTATCAACTTCATTAGTAAGAAGTCATTTTCTACTCCTCTGCTTTCTGCTGAAAAAAAAAAGAAAAAACATTTTGTCTACGTTCGAAAAATTACATTTAAAAAACGGACTCAGTTCAATTGGTTTTGGTTTTGAATTTTAAGTACTCGATTAAAATAGAAACATGTGTGGTCATTTAATCCGTAACGGTTAGAGCAACCTTCTATGTGAAATAGTTTAATATTCAAAGATAAAAACACTTATTTTCAATCTAATTTATTACTTCTCTAGAATGTTTAATTCAATCGCTACGTGAGATCTTCGTCATTCTTTAATGAAATTCCATGCTTTACGAATAATTTTAAATCGTATCATGCTGGTTAATGACAAAACATAGAAGCATGATCTTATTATCATTATTTTTTTTTGGCAAAATGCTTTTTTGCTGTTTTTTACTACGCATTTCTTCAATGAATAGCTTTCGAAACGGAAGGCGCAATTGCTAGGTTTGTTGGGGTGTCGGGCTGTTAATCAAAATGGCGCCAATTCGAATCCGTGCCAATTAATATCTCTTTAATGTTTCTTTTTTTCCCGTCAGATGCTCACATGGGCAGGACTGTATTTGCCACAACCAGTTTTTTCACATGCACAATTATTGCTTTTTCACGATTCACTACTCAGCCACACTTTTAATGATATTTATGTTTTTATTGAAAATACGTACAACCAAAAGGTGAGCGATGATCAAAACGTTGTATTTAACGAGGTTTTGTTACTGATGTCTTTAAATTACATGCCTTCTCTTCTGCGCTTACTTTTCTTCGGTTCTTCTTCATAATGTTCTTCCTTTGAGATTTTTAAAGAGCGAAATGCCTTATGAAACGATTCGAAGCACAGTGCGGAGTCCCGCACGGGTCGACTAGTTTGAAATTTAAAAGGAAAAAAAAAGATTAATGTTATACCAATGTTGACAAAAATTCATATAATTCATCTTCAATTCAATTTGGTTAGTTGCATTCATTCGTCAGAATAATGCAACAGACTCCACAAGATAAAATTATACTTTTCTGCACATGCTTACTAATTTAAGTTCCTTTTCTATTTTTATTGCATGTTTCAGATTTAAAGAAAAGTTTTTATTTCCATGCATTACCTTTAAAGTGGTAGGAAAATGCAACTAAAATCTAAAAAGTTAAAGTATTAAATTAAACTAAAAAAAAAAAAATTGCAAACACCCTAGAGATTGCTTATCTGTTTAAAAAATCCCATCTGCGACTTCAAAGAAACCGACAACTTCTAATGCGTTTCGTTAAAATTACTTTCGAACTTTTATTTTTAACATTCATCCCCAAAGCCAACAGAAAGTTTATAAATGTAAATGCAATCAATAACTTTCTCACGGCTGCGTACATTATTTTTTACGATTTATTGAGCAACTGTTTATCTGATTGTTTCTTTATTTCTTTATTTTTGTTTAATCAAAACTGAAGGATTTGGCGAGGTTAAACGTGTTGAAAATATCGAAATGTTTCGAGAGTCGCACGCAAATGTGGAATTTTTGGTTTAAATAGTTCATAACTCGAATGCATAATAGTGTAAACAAAATTAATGATTGAGTAAAAATGCAACTGAGTGTGAGCAAATACTTCATTCTAATTTTCCGTGTTTTTAGAGTCGAAACATTTGGGGTGTTTGGTTAAGTAAAGAAAAAAAGCGTGCCGCTATTTTTCGATCGAAAAAATAATCATTGTAAGAAAACCTTATCTGAGCATTTGTTTGTCCCATTTAGATAACTTTTTCTGAAAGTACAAAATAAATCTTAATGAATAATAAAAAAATATTACCAATACAAAAATGCGTTGAAAGTAATAGTAAGCTTCTAATATTTTTGATGAACGAAAAAAATAATCGTTGTAAAAAAACCTTATTTGAGCATTTGGTGGTCCCTTTCGGGTAACTTTTTCCGAAAGTACAATATGAGGCTCAATGAATAGTAAAAATATTACCTAAACAAAAAAACGTTGAAAATAAAAACTTTAAAATTTTTGATTTTCATGAATGAAAGAGGAATATTGATATGGGATAAAAAGGCATCTGTCTAATTGTCTTTTCCTCTTTAATACTTTTGAGGGAATAGTCTGCCCACAACGTATTTTGTTGGACACATTTTACGAGAGATTAATGTAGACTGGTGTAAGAAATTAAGAGAATTTTCAGATTTGGTCAATTACTTCCAGAGCTACAGGACCGATTTCAATGAAATTTGGTATGTACATGCATTAAAGCAATACAAACCAAATAGCCATCTAAAATTTAAAATACACACTCATGGTCATAAAAAACGCTCTTTATAGTCAGATGGTATAAAACAGCGGTTGGAAAATTGAACAAAAAAATGGGTTAGTAGGGGATATGATCCCCTGTAACAGACATATCGGCCTCACAGTGTGACTCCTTATTTGAAATGAAGTAGTTTGTGGGATCCTGAGGCATTTTTTTCCACTCGTTCAACAACGCTATACTCAGGCTGTAGAGGGTATCCGGAGGGGTATTGCGAGTTGCTATTGCGCTCCCGAGAGCGTCCCAGACATGCTCTATAAGATTGGAGTCTAGAGATCTGCTTGGCCAATCTATCCTGTGAATATCCTCCCGTTCAGGAAATTCATCGACCAGAAGAACTCTATGTGGTCTTGTGTAAACATACATTAAAATTAACTCAGAGCTGACAGCGCCGCTCAAGAGCTGAGCGTAGGGCTCCAAGACACATCCTCATACCTCACAACTGTAACAGAGCCTCTCTCAAAGACATGGAGAGGCGTACAGCCATTCAACATGATGCCTACCCAGACCGTCAAACCTCCTCCTCCAAAGTGGTTGATTTCGCGGTTAGTGGAATGCAGGTAGTGGCTCCCGGTTCAGCTTAACCGGCTATTATTGTCCTACGTTCATTGGATAGAAGCAGGAACCCACTACCTACCCCTTAAAATACGCGAAATCGACCATTATGACGGTGGTGGGTCGACGGTCTGAACAGGCATCGTGTTGGGTGGCCGCACACCCCTCCATGTCTTTGAAAGAGGCTCTTTGACAGTTGCGAGAAATAGAGATGTAGTCTTGAAGCCCAATGCTCACCTTTTGAGAGGTACTGCTAGTCCTGGGTTAATTTTGATGGATGTTAACGCAAGGCCACATAGAGATCTTCTGGTCGACGAATTTCTGGAAGGGGAGGATGTTCACTGGAGGGTTTACCCAAGCAGATCTCTAGACTCCAATCCTATAGAGCATGTCTGGGACGCTCTCGGGAGAACAATAGCAACTCGCATCACCTCTCCGGGGACCATCCATATTCCGAGAACAACGTTGTTGAACGAGTTTAAACAATTGCCCCAGGATCCCATAAACTACTTCATTTCAAGTATGGAGTCACACTGCAAGATCTATAGGTATGTTAGAGGGGTCCATACCCCCATTAACCAATTTTGTTGTTCAACTTTGCAACCGCTGTTTCTTACCATCTGATTCTAACGAATGTTATTTATGACCATGCGTGTGTATTTTAAATCTTGAACATTTATTTGCTTTGCAATGTTTCAATGTATGTACATACAAAATTTCATTAAAATCGGCCCAGTAGTTCTGGAGAGAATTGACCATATCTGAAAATTTTCTTAATTTCTTACACCAGTGTACATACCCATAAAAAATGTGTATTATTAAAGCAGATTTTCATTTAATTCTGAATTTCCCTAAATTCTTATTGCTCGACTCTCAAACGTAGTATGAATTTTGAAGTAAGAACACTTTTCCGCAGATGTACATTATGGTTATAATGTACTTCATGAATAAACAGATGGGCATTATTAAGGAATCTTCTAAGCACGACATTATACGGAACATATGGGGAAAATATCAGCGAACAAGTGGATTGCTTAGGTGTTTATTTTTGCGCAGTAATTGACGTTAAATCACGAATGAAAAATATTGCAATGTGTTCTGAATGAACTCTTGGATATTAAACTGATTAAAACGACCCGTTTACGAAGGAAGTACAATGGATTGTGTTCAAGCCGGGCACACAATAAAATTCACTTACATCACAACCAACAATTGACTACTATCACCTTTGCAATTCCTGCCTTGTACCAGTTAAAAGTGAGTCGAATATTCAATTCTTTGTTTGATTGGGTTAAAATCACCTGCAAATGAGCCTGATGTGTTTTGAAAAATATTAATGGACAACTCTCTGCTGTTCAAAAACAATCCAAAAATGTTGACACCGGTTGAGTTGAGAAACTAGAATCAACAGTATTAGTATTTCTTTGCGGGAGTGGGGGGGGGGGACTCATTTTTTTCGAAAAGATTCGACAAAACAAGAATATTCAACCTTTTTTAAAATTTTTTTAAAATGAAAATTTTGCTTCAAATTTTAAATATAGTTTAAAAAAAAAGAAAAAATTTAAAAACTAATGGTGCATGATTTCTTTTTATTATTAAAGTTTCTGCTCCAAAATACGATAAAAACAGATATATTGGGCATCAGTTTTACAATTTATCAAATGGAACGCGCTCTTTCTAACTCTATTTTTATGTGCAAAAAATGTATTTTCTTATCTCAACCGTCTTTGTGATGATATAAAATAATATTCCAATTAAAAGAAATCCGTTAAAAAGCAAAATTCGAAGTGAAAAAAAAGCGCAAACTGCAAGATGAAAATAATTGATGAAAAGAAGACTTACCATTTTTTTCCCTTCAAAATGAGTAATTCGAATGGTGCATTTGCATACCCATATGTGTTTTCACTTAGCTATTTGTCCCCTTTAAAAAACCCGAATATTCGGAGAAAGAACTGAGGTTCTCTTTTAACGATCCTCGGGGGAGTTGCCCCATGTGCAACTAATTAGAAAAAAGTTCTTTTTCTTTCTTTTTTCATACTTGTTTGTTTATTTCGTCTTTTAGATTACTCTGCTAGTCTTTTCTTCTCCATTATTTCACCGTCTTCTTAAATCAAGATTGCTTTTTCTTCTTTAACTTCATGTTCTTTGATGTTTTCCTTGTAAAGCATATGAAAGACAAATATATTATCAAATGTAATAAGTGTGTGCATAGAATTTCGTTACATTTGAACATCTGCATAATTTGAATATAGAAAAAATGCAATCATAAGAGTTAACAAATTTAATAGATAACTTAAAATATTCTTCCGCAGTTCAAATACTACATTAAAATGCAAACGCATTTATTACTTAGGAAAAACTTAGTCAATAGTATTTCTGAATCATCTATGGGTTGCCCCTAGTTTTTAACAAATATACATTATTATATTACCTGCTTGTATGTAACAATTTGAAGGTGAAGAACTAACATAATTTATTTTTAACTATACTTGCGTAATTGCAACATAATCCAAAAAATCGGATTCTATCAAAGAAAAAAACTGAGAGAAATAAAGAATAAATTGTTAATACCTCGAATTAAGGATACTGATTCAAATAAAAATAAAAGGAGTAGAAAAAACACTGAAGGTAGAGCAGAAACAAGTGAAACTACATTCAAAGTTGTATTAAGGGGGTCCGGGACACAATAATCGTAAAAAATTGCATTTTTTTTTATAATTTCAAAACTTTTACATTTTTTTCTAATTAAAAGGAAGTTTGAATCTTGTTACTATGGTGCTTTGTAAAGTTCAAAATAACTTTAATTTTTTAATATAATAAATAGTAATTAAAAAAAACATTGCAATTCATCTGTTATATGTAACACATAACTACGCCACAGTTGAAGGACCGATATTTTTTGCTGCCAGTTAGCAACTTTTAGGTTATTCTTCAATGAAATCAGAAAATCATCCGTGAGTCAAAGAAGAAAAAAAGATGACTTCATTGATTTCTATAACTTTTATGCAAATATTTACATAAAAACAACAAATATATTAAATAAAGTCAAAAAAAAAAAAAAAAAAGAAACCGGCATTTACATTTTTATTTAGTCAAAAGACAACCAAGAGTTTCTTTATCACCTTCCACAATATTGAATACAATGAAACTGGATGCAGTGAACCAAAGGTTATCAGTTAAATTAAGTTTAGGAGAGCTAATGAGAGCTCAGGAGAGCTAACGTTAAAGACGTATTTTAATAATTGAGAACTCAGCTGGGCCTTCAAATTTTATCTGTAATGCTAGCTGCGTCGCCCGGCATTGCACGGTCCACCACGAAAATAAAAGTTATGTTAAGTGACACGAGTTCAACACACAGGATTCAACCAAAAAAAAAAAAAAACAATGAAATTTTGCGGCAGATTGCGGAAAATCCCCAAAAAAGTAAGGATTTTAAATCCCCTGATTACAGGAAATGCCTCAAAACAAAAAAACAAAAAAAAAAAGAATTTTACCTGTTTATATTCGAGAAAAAAATGGCATCAGATCTTTCATCTCAATGATTTTCTTCACTCTCCATACATTTTAATAAAAGCATTGTTGCGGAAAGTTGAGATGAAGCACTGAATACTAATTTGAATGGAGAAAAGCCTTCGCAAAATAGGGGTTTTATGTCGAAATCTAAGTGTCATAATTAATAGTTTTTAGTTGATATCCCCCCTAATTATTATCGGAGGATTATGTTAAATAGCCAAACATGAAGACGGGAAGATTACGAATCCATCGATACCTGGTTCGATAGTCAGTTCACTGTCGTTCGGGAGAAGAAGCTTGGACATACATAGATACATAGGTACATATGCTGAGTTTTTAATTATATAAGATGCTCTTTTTTTTTTGGCATATCCAGGATTTTTCTATTTTAGAGTTCAGCTTTAATTTTCCCCTTTATATACGATATTACTTATGTGGAGGAGACTGCTTTTTCGAGTACCCGCACAGATGAACGCACAACCGATTCTTACAACCGATAAAATTCATCATTATAATCATTCATATTATTATTTAGTGGTTTTTATTCATAAGTCATGAAAGAATCAACTTCTAAAGCTTTGGCCCGAAAATTACGGATGCAGTGAATTTTCTCAGCATACAAAATACTTCCTAATATAGTTATGGTTTTATTACGGAAGTGTATATTTTTATTATAAGTTATAGTAGAAAAAACAAAGCTAAATAATAATAATGATAAAAAACCAATGATAAAATTCGGCTATGACAGTAAAATGTGTCTTACGATTCTTATAAAATGTTTCATATACTGCGTGAACGTTGTGTTCATTGTTACCGTTTTTAATAAAGAAGAGATATTAGGGCACAAAAAATATACGTGGGTTTAGCTAGTATTTTAAATAAACTATGAAAAAATAATGATAAGTGTTTGCGTAAACAAAATAAATGTATGCCATTAAAGTTCAAAAATTTTAATCTGCTTCATGGGGCATTGGTGAAAATAAAGAAGTGAATGTATTTTGTGCCCAATCATTTTGTGTTTACATTTTACCATATTTGCATCGTTGCACAAATATGAATAATAAACATGATATAAAAATTAAACATAAAATGAGTAGGCGAATATAAAAGAAAATAATGGAATAACAATGTAATAAAAATAAAAAAAAATACCAGAAGAATTATTTTCTTTGAATGATGTCAGTTTCAATTTCTGAATGTTAAATTCAACTTGCTTTGGAGAATGGTATTGAAAAATGCTAAATAACAAAAAAAAAAAAAAAAAAAGAGCAATCATGTGAAAATAGCATTTACAATAGAGAGATAAAATGAAATTTCCTTATCAATGTAAAAGTCAAAACATATATAGGAAATTTAACGCCTGTCTATGTCTATTAATTACACATGCTCACGGACTTAATCAAAACGTCATAATCTAGAACATTAAACGGAATAATAGAAACACATCCGCAACAAATTAAGAAAAGTTTAAACCGTTAATAAAAATTGTAAATTTTGTGTCAGGCTATGTGTTTATGTAAAATATATTTTTAAATATTTAACGCCTGACTGTGTCTATAAAATACACAGGCTCACGGATCTAATAAAAACGTTATAACCTATGTGGGAAATTAAACGGAATTACAGAAACATGCCCGCAACAAGTTTTTAAAAAAAGTTTAAAACGTAAAAAAACAAACAAAACGTCAAATTTTATCTGTGGAAAAAAATTGCACTTGGTGTGAGTCATAGATAAATGTTAAATTTTACATTAAAATATTAGCCCTATACATTGAACCAGAATCTTGTAAAAACGTGGCCCAAACTTGTTTAAAATTTAACTATGGTCAATTTTAGCAATAACCTGTTTGTTTTTACTTTAATTTACTAACACTTTATTTTACTTTCTAGTATTTTTCAAGCATGTTGCTTTAATAACATAAAGCAAACAAGTGATCGAAACTCGCAGAAATTTGAACGGTACACATAACAACTCCCGTCGGAACATCCTAACACACAAAAAAAAAACTTGCCCTTTCGTCTTTAAACTTAAAAAAGTCTTTTTTCATATTCATGATTAAAAGGTGTTCAACTTATGCCTTTTTATTATTATTTACTTTCAAACGTTTCTTTTGCAATTACAACTAATATAATTGAGCCAAATAAGATCATCCTGTGGTTCATGGTGTCACATTTCATTTTTGTTTTCAATTGTTTCCTTCGTACATGGATAAACCAACTGCTAAAAAAATATTAAAAAAAAAAAAAGAAATTAAGTTTCAATTATGGTTGTCAGCATTTTTAAGCAAAGAAAGTCGTTTTGGTCTCATATGGAGCATGGTCCCTAACAAGGACAACCCTGGGCAAGAAGAGAAAAAATAGTTAATAAGTTCTATATAACCAAAAATAATTGAAAAATTCTTTAGTTTCAATATAAACAAATATCAATCAACATTTGATAAACCCAAAAGGAATATCAACTATTTTATTTTTACTTCCACGAAAATGAGAAAGATTAATCGTCACATTCGGGGCACTGATTAATCGTTATTTTCAAATTTTTGGTTACTCATGCGCACAGTTTATGCGAATATGTGTAGCATATGCTGCACAGCAGGATAAAATCCTACACCCGCTACTTCACTGTTCTGGCACCACAGTGTTAAAAATGCTAACCATGGACGTTTTATTACGTTTTAGTCTACTTTTCTAGTTTATCAAATCACAGGAAAATATGACAACACAACGACATTTTTATTTTTTTAATTCGGCAACTAGATAAAGTAGGCTTTTAGAAGAGTTAACAGTTTCTTTTTATATGATAGTAAGCTACTGTGAACCATTAAGAAGCATATCTTACTGCAAAATACAATCAGAAAGTTTCGAAAACACTATTGTGTCATCCACATATGCTATACTGATGCCTTGTGATATAATTGCTTGTTGATGAGGTTTTCTCATCAGTTAGAATTTTGGATGACGATAAAATCATGATATAGGAAATTTTTGCTACTCTACATAAAAAAATGGTGCTGGCCTCATTTGTCCCCCAAGCATTTTTTTACCCGACCTGTGCTTTACAAAATAACAGCATGTGTCCTTCACTCAAAACCGTTTATCCTTTTACTGTCAACTTTTTAGGAAGAACACGTATTTTGCTCAAACGCTCGTTTTGGAACTTATGCATTTTTTTCTTTTTTGGAAAAAAAAAGAAGTAAATTATTAATTTCCGTGTTGGGAGACAATTTCAAACTTGTTCAAAAGGTGGCAACGCAAAAAAGACGAAGACTCACGGGTGTTTTAATGTCAAAACACTTCTCTTCCATGTCAAATACTTAAGAGTATTGAACTTTTTAATTTAGGAAAAATATTTCTGAAAGGTCATAACACTTGCGCTTATGAATTCAAAAGAAAAAAAAAACATGTGCATGTGACTTTTAAATTACACAAATTCTCCTTTAATTTGACATTTATTTCAATCTCACTATAATGACGCCCTTTAATAAGATCTGCATTTTTCTGATTTGGTATATTTTGACAGATTACTATTTCATTTCATATTTAAAAATGCTGCTAAAAATACATTGAAATCCAAAAAACCTGAAGCCTAGAGAAACGTCTTCAAAAAACAGAGGAAGAAAGACAAATGAGCCTGGAAAAAAATAAGCTAACTTCCTTTTTGAGGAAGAATAGTTCCATGTATTTCTTTCTAAAATGAAACATAACGTTTCATTGAAAATAACAAAAAGTTGGGTGCATGCCAATGTCATAAATTGTTTCTTTTTTTTCTTAATTCCATTTATCAGCTGAAACTTACGGAAGCTCACTAAGAAAGGGAGATGCATCCAAAAAAAGAGATGAGAAACAACACAGCAAGAAGATGATTATATCTGAAGAAGACCTGTTTGAAAAATGGTTAAATTTCATTGAGAATTTCTTTAAAGCGTATTGATTTATCGAAACAGAAAGAGCATGTGTTTTTCTGTTTTTTTTTTCTTTTTCATTAAATCTCGCATGTAAAAAGATCTTTAATTTAAAATCAAGTTTAACTTAGGAAAAAGGCAGTGTGTTTTTTACAAACTTTTTTCCTAAGATTTCGAGTGATACTTTCTTTGACAAGCTCTTTTTCGCAAGAACTTTGTCAAATACGTAAAAAGTACTTCATAAGTACTAAAAAAACCTAGAATAGCCTTAGAAATAAAAAAAAGGCTTAGCATAGACTAAACTGTATCACATTTAGATCAAAATACTTCTTCAAAAGCTTTAAATTTAACTTTTAAATGGAGAGAACGTGCATAAACTTTAGAAGTAGCTTCGATACTCTGACACGAGTATTTTTTTAACTTCCGAAATGCATTTTATAAAGTTACTGATTTAGCGTTTTCAATATAAAACGTTTACTAAATATATGCTAACTGGAAATGGGAAGTAAAAAGATTAGTCAAGGGTTTCAATAGGTGGGGGGGGGGGGAGGGAGGTAGGGTAATAACACCAGTAACAGACATGCTTAAGACATCGCTCTCAGGTTTTCTAGGACTTAATTTTCTGAGCCTTTAAATGTATTTAGACATTTAAAACTTTTTCTTTCATGCAACGGCATCTCATTTAACGTTTGGCTGCTTCTGGATCCTCTGAATGATTTCATTCTATTTTTATTTGCTCCATTTCGAAAAAAGGTCCGACCCCCAGTAACAGACACCGACAATTCTGATGATACCCATTGACAGAGAAGATGAGGAAAATATGAGCAGTGTACAGAATTCCCCTTTCATTTCAAAATGTGCAAAAGTTCCTAATTTTTAGAACTAAATCCTAATTAAATTAAAATTTCAGTGCTGGCCAAATTATTAGACTAAAGAATTTTTTTTTTGTTTTTGTACACTATTTGTTCTAAAATAGTATTTATTTTACTGTTAAAGTACAGTACATACTGTACACTGATTATTACGTTATTTTATTCAATTTCATGTTTGCAGGTGGCAGCACTGTCTGCTTTGTTTATGTTCTTTGTTTATCTTGCTACCAAGAACATAACCTCAATCAGCTTAAACAGTTCACTAGTTTTTTTATTAGTGTGTTCTGTTATATTTAAAGTTAGTTTTAGGTAATTAGTGAGAATGTATAATGGTGAGTATAAAGAATTGTTTACCTCCTTTTTTAAAAAGTTAAGAAATGGTGTAAACCTTGTGAAAAGTACGTCAAAAAGACTTAAAATGCTTATCAAGAAAAAGAGAATGCACACTAAATATTAGATAATTATTTCACTATTCGTTAATGTGTCTATAGTTATGTAATCAATAAAGAATTTGCTTTTAAAACAGTCTTAGTCTATTAATTTGGCCAGCACTATAACATGAAACGCAAGATGACCACGTGGTGGATGTTCATAACCTTCCAACACTGCCTTGTAAATAGCAATTGGCTCATACAATTCACTCTGATAACACTAAATGGTTTCATCGTATTCATGGGTCGTAGCAAACATCAGTTTTACCAGGAATTTAAATCGTATTTCACTCCTGGATTTCATCAATAGCATCAGGATGAGTGTGATAATTTGCATTGTTTTATTTCTTTGGGGATACGTATATTAAATATAGCACCCGAATAACGTCTTAACTACCTAAATTACATAATAAGAAAATAGTAAACTCAAATAGAGTTCGTAAAATATATTATTTAATTAAAAAACGAAAGAAATAATAAAGATGATCAAGCTTTATCTATTCAATCATTACATGCGAAATACTTCGTCCTAAATTTCTGCCTTTTACTAATATTTAACAGGTGATTTTTTTGGAAAGGGGAAACGGGGGGGGGGGGGGGCATAAATTAATCTACTAGAATAAATTGAAAGCTACGGTTGCAGAAAAAATTCTGTGACTTGTTTTCAAATATTATAGGATTACGGTCTTGCTTGAATTCAATAGATATGCTATATCAAATTTAAACTCAGTTGTATTTTATTCAGTTTACCTGAAGAACAGTAAATTATTAATAAACTTAATATTTAACTGATATCTGCCTTATAAGTGAAGATTAAAATATTTTATGAAGGAAATATGTTAAGTTTAACGTATGACCACTTTACTCCATCTTACTTAAGTTGTTCTAAAATATTTTATAAAATGAATGCAACTTTGTTGTTCATGCAGACGTGTTCTAGAGACATCTGGGAAGCTGCCTGCACAACCAATCTGCTAAAAATTTTAATAAACAGTATTTTACAAAGAAGTTCAAGAAGTGTTTAGATGTTAATATGTCTCATGTGCACACATGAAATTTTTTTTTCACGAAATAAAATACTGCCAGTTTCAAAATTTTCAATTCAGAACATAATTTCTAATTGTTAAGATCTAAAGACAAAGCATTACCATCATTTTTTCATTTATTTTGAATATATAGCTCTTTATTTGATCTATGACAACTATGCTCCACCAGACCCTAACATTAACTCAATAGAGTGATTTTTCTAATTTTATAAATTATTCTAAAACGGTTCTCGAACTATATTTTTTTTTGTGAAATTGTTCCACATTTTCCCATTTTTGTAAACAGTTGTTTATTTTAATTATTTTTTTCTGATTTGACGGTTGTTATATTTGCTCTCAGTCATTTTTATTAATTTTTAAAAATTTTTATGTTAAAGTATGTACCTCAATTTAAAATTTGAAGAATGGTTCTAAATATGCAGTTATTTATTTTACATACTCTTTATTAAAGAAAGTCTGATCGCACACTGAAATGCATAAAGAAACATGAAATTTTCTGGAATTTTTCATTTTTTTATTAATTGAAATAGTAACAGGAAACATCAGTTAAGAAACAAAAGATAACTTGTTTATGTTTGAAAAAAGCAGTTCAGTTTATCTACGTATAGTTTCAATCATTTTTATGGCAGAGGGTTGAAAATAATAATGGAATGAAATAAAATACACTAATTCGCGTAAAATGGCAAAAAATTTCATCGAAAATTTCGCAGTTTCAGTGATATCTGACCCAATCTTACTTTCAGAAACTGATTCACAACGGGCACCTTTTTGCGTCAAAATCAAAGCCTTTGATTTCAAAAAATCTTTTGTATCGTTACTTATTGGAAAAAACATTTGATATGTTACGTAATATTATCTGTCAAGTATCATATTGCACATAAATTTAGTCAAAACAATTGCATGGTTAGTTACAATTCTGCCGTCTTTCAAATAAATCTTGCTTTGCTTTAAACTAAGGTGGATTTTTTATTTAAAAAAATGCTTAGATAACTTTGACTCGAACCGCAAAAAGGGAATGCAATTGTGAAACTTGTTTATTTTTCTGTTAAATTTTAGTACTTTCTTAACCGAAAAATCATGTATATATATATATATATATATATATATATATATATAGACTAACATTTACTACGAGTTTCTATGTCTCTAAAAATATCGCAATATATTAATTTTGTTTTTAGTAATAGCCATGTTTCTTTACCCGCCAACAACCCCCTCCTCAAAACCGGGAAACCAAGAAAAATCTCAAAAATCCTAAACTGGATTTTTTTATTTGAGGGGGGGGGGAGGGCATATAGTATAAACTGAAATATATATGCGTTGAATATTAATATATACTTTTATATAAATAAGCGCATCAGTTTCGAAAATTTGTCTTTTAACATTTCTACTACTTATGTCGTTATATCGTCTCTAATATTTCCGTTGAACAAAGGCAAAAAGTCGAAAAATTCATCAAACAACAAAATAATGTTTCAATTTTTATAAATTATTTCATTTTCCAAAATAATAACGTATTTGAAATTTTTAACAAGTGATTTAACATAGCACACGGATTATTATACATTATATATTTAGTATAAATTTTTTTTTACATGAATGTTGAATGAACGAGTATGAGGCGGAATTGAGACACCGAACATGACGAACGGGGTTGGCTAGTGAAGTTTGCAGAAGGAACTACCCCCTAGTACAATTATAAACTTTGTTTTTATATTTTTATGCAGATCTGCTCTTTCGATTTTCCACTAGAAAAAACAAAGTACGAGAAATATTTTATTGATGAAAAGCAATTTTTTTCATTTCACTTAATGATCGATATTTCTTTTTTTACAGTTATAATTTCAAAAGTTTTACGTAGAGATTCACTTAAATCCCAATACAATACACGGTTAGTGTATTTTTAACAGACAAATGTTTGTTTCAAAGCCTGAAAAGTACGCTTACTTACATCATCTAAATTTTTGGTATTGCAATCAATTCCATTTAGTGTATCTGTTACCGTTAAAGTATGAAATCCGTTATTTTATAGAATACCTAGTTATTTCATGGAATAACTGATCGTGTCCCTTTAAGTGTAAAACTCTCTTGTATTTCATGGTTTAACTAGTTATTTCATAGAATAACGATCTGCAGTCCGTTAAAAAGTAAAATAATCTATATCATATATCTTGCACGACAAATACATTTACCTTCCACCCCTGTGTTGTCCCCAAATAGTTCCTGTAAAACCCAGTATGTCAACAAAAAATATTTTTGTTTTAGAAATAACGTTCTTTGTAATTTCAAGTGTCATTTTAGTAATCCTTGCTGTAACAAATGATTTTATGGTACGTTTCCATAAATACCATTTATACGCTGCATAAATTAAATAAATTGCTTCTTTTTCATTTTAATTGTCTATCATTAGTTTATTTATAGAATACCTATACATAGTTATTTCATAGAATAACTAGTTGAAGTGTCAAACTGATAACATATTACACACTTTAACGGACACTATCAGTTATTTCATGGAATAACTAGGTATTCTATAAAATAACTGCAGTATATACTTTAACACGGTAACATATATATTAATGCACTTAACGTAAACTTAAAAAAAAGAGTAACCAGCAAATAAGCATGAATTCATCCATTTGATTTTTCAGTGTATTGAAGAATTCAACAAACTAGAAAACTTAAAAAAGAAGAAAAAAAAAAAAACTTGAAGGATTTGAAAAAGTCCTTAATTCTGAAAAGAACTCCACATTTCAAATGCAAATGAAGGCTTTGTTCCTTTTCTATTTGAATTGAGGTTTTTTTGAAATGAAATAGTACACGTTCCCATTGTATTTCGTTTTGTATGGTGCATAAAAGTCAGCCCGCTTTCAAATTCGTAAAATAAGAATCGTCAAAGAAGTCACTTCAAAACACAGTAGCTTGCAATTTCAGCTGTTTCAAAGCTTGTCACGTAAAAAGGCAACAAGAGAAGAATCATCGAAAAATTGCTAGAAAAGCGAAATCAGACTCAATCACATTCTTTTGGAGAAATTCAATTGCAAATTGCAGCTTGAATGAGAAAACTGGAAATTTTGTGTTACGTTGCTTTTTGTTTTGCTTTTTTTCCTCATTATAGTAGTTATTTTCTTTTCCGCCTTTTATACGAAAAACCGAAGTTTATGTATCATATTGTTTAAAACATAGTGTTAATTGTTTGATGCAAATAAGTACTTTTCCAAAAATTTCCTTTGGAGAAATTCAATTGCAAATTGCTTCTTGAATAAGAAAACTGAAAATGTTGTGTTACGTTGCTTCTTGTTTCGCTTTTTTTTTTTTTCTCATTATTGCAGTCATTTTCTTTTTCACCTTTTACATGAAAAACCGAAATTTATATATCATATTGCTTAAAGCATTGTGCTTATTGTTTGATGCAACTAAGTACTTTTCCCTACATTTTTTTTAGCAGAAATTCAAATGCATATTGCATCTTGAACGAGAAAACGGGAAATTTTGTATTTAGTTGTTTTTTTTTCCAGTTACAGCAATTATTTTCAGTTTGTTCTTATGCACGAAGAACGAAATGTATGTATCATAATATATAAATTAGTTTTGATTATGTGATGAAATAAAGTACTTTCTCCGAAATTTCCTATAGAAAAATTTACTAGCAAATCCCAGTTTAAATAAGAAAATAGGAAATTTCGCGTTAGTTTATTTTTCTTTTCCTACAGTAAAAGGCTCCTTTAACCAAAAATTTTATTTGTTGTTGTTGTCTTCATAAAAAAAGAAATTTGAATGCGTTTTCTTTTATAGAAAAAATAACTTGTCTCAAAATGTCCTTTAGAGAAATTTCATTGCAAGTTTCAAATTGAACGAGTAAACCGAAAATTTTGCCTCACGTAGCTTTTTTGTTTTGCCATTCTAGTAATTTGGTTCCCTTTTTAGGCTTTTAAAATGAAACACCCAGTTATATATTGTATCGTATGAAGTATAATTTTAACAGAGGGCTAAGTTAGAGCCCTTGCCTAAAAGTTCCTTTGGAGAAAGTCAATTACAAATTATTACAAATTGTACCTTGAATGAGAAAAAACGTTACATTTTGTGTTAAGCTGTTGTTTTTTCTCATTATAATATTTTTCCCCTTTTTCTTGTTTTATATGAAGAATAGAAATGTACGCACTATTTTGAACAAGTTTAGTTTTTCGAACAAGAACAGTTTTAATTGTCTGCTACACTAAAATACTTGCCCCAAATAAAATAATAAAAATTCGGCGTTACTTTTATATTGTCTTTCTATTTTATTATAAAAGTACATTTTCGTCTGTTTTGCTTTTTTTATAGAAAAAAATAGAAATGTACACAATGTACTGCATAAAACATAGTTTTATTTCTAAAATGCACAACAGCCTAACTCCGAAAAATTTCTTTAGTGAACTTTATTTACAATTTGCATCTTGAATAAGAAATCTAAATTTTTGTGTAACGTGTAACGTTTTTTGTTTCTTTTTTTTTTTTCATCATTGTTTTTATATTTTTTTCATCTTTTTTTTTAAAATTAAATATAGAAAACAGGAATATTCATACTGGGGTGCTTACTTTATCTTCAAAAAATACACGGCAGTTAAAAAAGAAACCTAATGCCTAATTTTTGTTTTACTTATTTCTTCCATTATCTACTACTAGTCATTAGTTATTTAATACTGTAATGATAAAAGTATTTTGTCGTTACTTTAAAATTATTTGTTTTTTTTTTTTTTTTTTTTTACTTTTCATATAGTTAACGTCACATTCTAAGCGCCATTTCAATTAATAGAACATGTTCCTGCCGGTAAAGGTTCGCACAGAAGTTCGCTTATAAAAAAACTTTTGAAAATTTTTTTTTCATTCATTGTTTACTGCTATAATGTTTTTCTTCGTGTAGGCTTCCATTTTATGCATAAAATTAAATTTCCCAGATTTGAGACACAAAATGTTGAATTTCAATTTTTTCTGAAAATGTTTTATTCGCTAAATAATTTCAGGTGTCAGTAGGACAGAAACTGTTTTCTTAACTGAAAAAACTGTACATTAGAGAGTGGGGTTGTTTCCTTCACTCAAAAGTACTACTTATAGTCGCTGAAATTTATTGAAAACAATAATAAAAAAAAAATTAAAATTTAAAAAAACATGGACCAAGAAAATATTTTTATTTTTCAAACAAGACGTGGGCTTTATGACGTCGCAATTGATGCATGGCGCATCTTTCTATCACGTTTCCACGTTATGATAATCAAGCAGCGAATTTAATATTGCACTCTATGCTTGTTATCCACCATATTGTTTGCAGTACCCGTGAGTAAAGATACGAATTAAATATTTTGCTCTGTGAATGGCAACAGTGAATGGCATTTCATCATTTGTGATGTCATCGGCAGAAGCGTAAACAATGAAATCGCACCGGTTAAAAGTAATTTTTTTATGAATATTAAACTTAAATAAATTATTTAAAAAATGGTCAGATCCTATGTTTTTAAGCATGCTCTTTTAGATCCCATTGCGGCACTAAGCTTTGGCTATCTACCAATTCGTAGCCAAGTGACAGCTGTGTAATGTACAAGCAGCTGCAGTCGTTAGATTATGTAAAAGGGCCTTACTAAGCTAATAAAACCCTTTAAACATTTTAAGATAGAAAACATGATTTATCAAACCATTCAATTGCAGTTCAATTACTGGCAGCATGTCATCTGTTTAATGCCCTAATGATATCGGAACATTTGGATGTCCTTAACGTCTCTCTTCCTTTGGTGAGGTCATTAAAATAGAGTATTTCGTGCTAAAGTTAAATGAGCTGTCGACTCAGTATATACAAAGTATATTCCCATTATATATCCTTATTTTAAGTGTTAAATTGTCGAGGCAGTATTTCATCAAGTTTGTATAAGTATACCTTTCTCACGAATAGAATCTTCACACACCTAATCTTCAGAGTATTTGCTTAAATTACATATGAGGTAATGATAAGCAAAGGGATGTAAGTGGACATTTTCAAGTTTTGAGTAAAACGCGTTTAAAGATACGATCCTAGGTAGGCTTTCATTGATTTTTTTTTAATCATCCTGCATAACAAAACTTGCCAGGCCTACTAGTACTATCTCTTGCCCCAAGACAGAGGAGAGGTTCACCTACCATTTGCACTCGTTTTCTCCAAATTTTGAATTTTGCCACTTACATCTCTTTGCTTCTCACTGCCTCATATGCATATTTTGAGTGTTAAATTTTCCCAGACTTTAAATCTTTTTTTTTTTTTAATTTATACACCTTATTGATATGCCTTGAGTGATGTCAGTATTAGTTCTTGTCAATGTCCGGTGGAAATTCTAAATTAAAATTAAAACCTAATTTGTTTGTTTAAATATTTGCACATCATACGGATTTCCTAATACATTATTTCATATCAATATTAAATGAATTTGCCAGAGCCTGAATTGATGCGAGAAATAATACTATTTAAGTGATTTTCTTTAATAAAAAACTCAATTCCTATTCACCACACCTTTCCAGACTGTTTCTTTGAATTTTATTTTATGGTTTAGAGTTTTTGTCGTAAAAAAGGCACACTCTTGAATTCATATCGATCTTAACAGCAAAGCTAATTGGTTTACCAAGTTTTTTTTTTTTTAATACTCATATACTTGAAGGAAATATTGGCGAACTTTAGTGCACCAGCTATTATTTTAGTGTAACAGCAATTGGCCCATTAACGGAAGATCTCTTTTTTTCTCGCACGTGACACCTCCTAAAAGTCATTAAAAATAATACTTTAAAACATTAAATTTCTGCTTTACAAATTACAAACTTATGTGTGATATCTTAAGTTAAAAATTTTGTCATTACCCTTTAAAACACCCGTCACCTGTGGGACAAGCGGTTGACTTTTTCGTAGAATGACCCAATTGGATTTCACATGTACGCCAAAAAAACATTAATAAGTGAGCTGATGTGTGCATCACATGACTTCCTTTTACTCCAATTTAATGGCATTTCCTAATTATTGGCAATTTTAATGTGATTCAATAGTTTACTCTCTATATATTACCAATAGTGGCCGAATTGAGACCAAATTTAACAACAAAAAAAGGTCGCCAAGTTGGTGACGAAACTTGACGACCAAAAGACTGGCGATATATCGGCAGTTGTCCGCCAAATTATAACATCACTTGAGTTCACATTGAAATTAACAATGATTTCCCCCCAAAAAGGAGCAAAAGATCCCTTTCTAAACACTCTAATGCAACCAAAAGGGAAGGTGCACAATTAGACCCTTCTAGGAGTCTACGTACCAAATTTCAACTTTCTAGGACATACCGTTCTTGAGTTCTGCGACATACATCAGCACATACGCACATACGGACGTCACGAGAAAACTCGTTGTAATTAGCTCGGGAATCGTCAAAATGAATATTTCGCGTGTCTATACGTTCTTAGGCACACATCCACGTGTGGTCGAGCCGAAAAAAAAAAAAAAAAAACTCAACATTCATTCGGGGCTGAGCAAAATGGAAATTAAGTTCGACTTGTGGGTGAAAATTTTTTCGCAAATGCAATACTTCCTTTTTTTGTAAAAGGAAGTAAAAATCATAAATCTCTAAACCGGGGTTTTAATAAAAATATTTGCCAAAATATTAGCATAGATTCATTTTTTAAATTAATTGCATTATATCATTTTATGTGCAGATATTACTTCAACAAACTTTTTAATATTTCCTCTCGTTTAATTTCAAGATCGTGTATGGATTTATAAATTCAGATCCGCACAAAAATACCCAAAACAGGGCTCATTCTTTGAGGGCTGAAAAATTCTCAGGAGTAAAATATTGGATTCCCAGAAAAGACATTGTATGCATAACGGAAAATAGTCTGACATCTTTCTATCTCTATTCTTGTCATAAAATATTTTTTTCAAGAGCACCATTCGAAAATTCAAAAGGAAAATACATTATAAAAATCCCCTAAATCTTTGGATCTTCGCCAATATCAGAAAGTGGCTTTTTCATTCTTCGATTCAACGTTGCAGTGCCACTTTTCCTTTACTTGAATGAAGAAAGAAGATCCAAAGAAAATTATGTAAAAATTTTGAAATCAATAATAAGAAAGAAAGACGTTATATTTCAAAAAAAAAAAAAAAAAATCCAAATTTCATTATCATGCGCTCATATGGATTCGACTCTGAAAAGGGAATTTCTTTCTTTCTTTCTTTTTTTTTTTAATTTTTTTTTCAAACGGAATATGTATAGAACATTGAAAAGCGAAACATGTTTTTTTATTTATTTTTATCTCTGCACAAATGTTTTCAGCATGTTTTCGACCATATGTTTTCGACCGGAGATAAGAACACTAATATTGGTCTAATGTTAGTGCTTAAAATGTAAATTCGAAATCAACTTCTATTTACCCTTGAATATAAAATGAAAATATCAACGGAAAACTAAAAACCCTCGATATGTAAGTAAAAATTACTCTAATGAATTTGAGTGCGTTCTAATTAAGTATTAGTTTACTGCTTGCTCTGAAAGAGAAAGACAGAATATCTCACAATGAAATTGGCGAAATCTTGACACAAATTTGCTGCATGTTTTAAACTCTTTGTAAGTTTCACTATTATAATAATACTTTTGCAACTATAGAAGGTAAAACGTTGTTCCAATTTTCAGGCATTTATTTCCAAAAAATAAACTAACAGATGATGTAAAAAGCTAAAACAACCGCAGTTTACATATTTTCAGGTAAATAAATTGTTTTACAAATAAAGTAATTGTATTCGTATAAATGATTTTTAAATAAATTGGCATTTGGTACACATGCTAGTTTTATCTAAAATTTATGTTTCAAACTATTCATGTATTATTACTTGTTAAAATAGATGTATTATAAATAGATAAACTCTTTAAGCAATCTTTTTTTTCTTGTAAGATGATTTGTTATTTTGGATATGATAAATTGAGATGTAATATTTAACATCACAGTTTTAAATTGCAATAAGCAACTTCTCTTCGGGATTTTCTAGTTTTGATTGGAAATGATAAATAGCAGATTAGAAGCAAATGGCTGTAAAAATTCACACAAAGTTTTATTACTTAATTGTTTTTTATATACCTTTAAATTACCCCATTTGGAGTATGCTGTGCAGTTTTGGTCGCCTTATCTGAGGAAAGATATTTCAGCATTGGAAATGGTTCAAAGAAGGGTAACTAGCCGAGTAAGGGGATTTTCAAATTTAGATTATAATACCCGACTTAATAGGCTTAATATGTATAGTCTGGAGCAAAGGAGAAGCAAAGGAGACATGATTCAGTTGTTTAAATTTATCAAAATGAATGATGTTAATGGATTAAATTTTCGCACTGAAAGCACGACGAGGGGTCATTGTTATAAGCTATTCAAATCTTAGGCTAACCTGGAATTAAGAAAAAACTACTTCTTTAGTAGGGTTGTGGGCACTTGGAACAACTTACCGGAAGATGTGGTAATGAACAAGGGGGTGGATAGCTTAAAGAGGGCCATTGATCTTCATTGGGGACTAATTAATTGACTAGGACCAGCCTAGAGCTGGGCCAAGAGCCTGTTGCTGGTCGTCACATTTGTATTTGTGTTTGTATTTGTATTTGTATATTCGGGGGAAATTTCAAGGGCAGTAAAATATACGTAAAATCAATTTTTAAAATAATATAAACGCAAGAAAACGCAAAAGAATTTCATCGTGGTATTTTTTTTTTAATGAGAACACAAAAGATAGCAGCAATGTTTTAAGTTGATTCCTTTAGATATAAGCATTAATTTTAAAATGTTAATTTAATTGTCCACAAAAAAAAAGGAAAAAGAAAAAGAGTCCTTGTTGGCTATTGTAATTCTGATTATTTGAATGTTTTTGATTCAGATATTAATTTAAATATTATTGTCAGATTGTAGCTACATTTAGATGAAAATAAGATTTTCTAAAGGTAATACTTTTAACGAAACAAGGGATAGGATACGTTATCCTGAAAGTCTAAAAATAAACCACAATCTCGGTAAAATGCTGTACCTTTATTTTCAACAATGTGTTATCGGGATAGAATGTATTAAACTATCACACATAATTTTTTTATGAATTATTTACATATTATGCATATAAATAAGCTAATTACTACAAAAGCATTTTTTCCTCCAAAGAGCTATTGAAAAATTCTTGCTCTGAGATGTATTGATAATAGTTTTTTTTAGTACAATTTTTTTTTTTTAATTATCTTCATTAGTAAACAAAATATGTCGTTTCAGGAAAAATTCATAACAGATGATGATATTCTAAGGAACATTATTTTGCATTTCCTTTTCCTTTTTGCTCTTTTTAACTAAGGAAAATAAGTTTTAAGTTATATTTTATTATTTTTTTGCCATGTTTAATATCTTAGATGAGCCCTTTTCTCACAGAATATATTTTCATTAGATTTTTTTTTTAATCAGACGTTAATTAAAAACAAAGACATTTTCTGTTAAAAATTCTCAGGAGAGCTATTCCATGTTCAACTAATTAGAACAAAAGCTCTTTTTCTAACGTTTTTCCATTTGCTCTTTTATTCCACGTTTTATGTTACTTTGACGTTTCTTTTATCTCCTTCTCTGTCCCTTTTTTTGTTACAGTCTTTACTACATTTTCTTCCGTTTTCCCCCTTTTATCTTTACCGTAGAATATTTTCTGCTATTCTTCTAAGATGTTAGAAGTATACTCTTTTATCCTCTGCAGGAGCAACAGAATATTCTGCATTCGAAATAAAAAATATGCTAATCAATAATAAATCAGTCTATTATTTTTGGATTAGTGCCATGAAATACTTGTGTTTTTATACTGTAGAGAAGAAAAAAGCATGAAAGAACGCTTAATGCATCTGAAAAATATAGCTAAAAACAAAAAATTAAAAATAAACAAAAATAAATAAAATAAATAAATAAAAATCGAAACATTAGAAATTGGAAAGTAGGGTATCGAAATGAAGATGTCTGTGTGTCTGTCCCCTCCCCCCTAATAACTTTTGAGTGAGTATTCCGATTCGAACCAACTTTTTTTTTTTCAGAAGATCTCGGCAAGGACACCGCATTTACTTATTTCACTTTTTGACATTTTCTCGTTCAATTTGGAACAGTTCAAAGAAAAAAAAAAAAAAAAACGTAACATTGAGCTTACAGGGAAATTCAAGGCAAAACTTAAAGGCGAATTTGTTTCAAACAAACTTTGTTCGACAATGCTTTTGATGAAGAACATGTATAGACATTTATTTCTGATTTGAACAATATTTCGTTCAATTTTCATTAGTTCAAATCCCTTAACATTAGAACCTACGGGGAAACTAAAAGACAATATAGATCCCGAACTTTAAGGCGGATTTGGTTCGAAACAAAGTTTGTTAGAAATAGCTCTTGATGACTAACTCCCGACTCTGACTAGAATTTTTAGGCCGTCGAGTCCAACTCCGGCTCCTGCATCCGAAAATTAATCTGACTCCGAAACTCCGATTCTGAATCTGGCTCCGCAGCTTTGGAAAAAAATAGACACGGAGGGAAAATCACTGACTCCGATTATTGCACTCTTAAATTCCTCGACTCCGACTCTTTCCAAAATAAGTCCAACTCCAATTCCACAAAAATTGGAAGAATTGCAGATTTTGAGAGAAAATGACGGAATCTGACTCCGAGTCCTTGAATTAAAAACCATCGAATCCAGATTCTTACTTCTTAACCCCAAAATGAGACTGACTTGGACTCCGCCGCCATGGTCTTTAATATGAAATAATAAGTGTTGTTACGATATGTTTTTACTTTCAGCCTGAAGTTTTCATACATGTGTTCAGTTTTTGGCGGAGAAATTCGAAGTCCTTTATGTTTTAACGTAAAGATAAGAGCAGACTTTTAAGTTGCCATTTTATTGTTGTTTGTTTATTTTTGCAAGTACATTTGTTCTTTTTTATTTTTTTATTTTTTTTTTTTTTTTTGGCAGCAGGGAAAATGTTTATATTAAAATATTTTTTGGGAAGTAGGTTCCATATCGATTTTCCAATTGCGTAGAGGGGTAACTAAAGCAGATGCTGTTGTTAACTTTCCTTTCTCGCCAGTAGAAGTCTTACACTACTGACTGGTATTTACAGATTCGACATGATACGAAGTATATACGTTACAACGAAATATATTCTTACAAATTGAAAAACACATTTCATTAAATAAAAAAAAACGTACATACACTTGATATAAACTTAAGATAAACGATTTAATTGTAACTTAAAAATAAAAGAAAACTGCATATTTTTACCCAAACTATAAATAAATACCATGTATGTACTTATATAAACTTAATGTAAATGAATAAAATATTATTTTAAAATAAAATTAAAATGTTATTTTTTTAATACAAAATACTAATGATTGCCATGAATATACATATCTAGTTTGTTGGCTATAAATCGGCAGTGTAAACACCGCCAGTCCGGAGGATATAATGTTACATACACACCCACACACACAGAGATAAGATTAATAATATAGGATCATATCCTCTACCCAATCATATGGTGTTTAAATAAAGATAACGCGACGAAGTGTTTTGAAGCCAATCGTGGCATTTTCGGACAACAATCTCAATATCGTTTTTTTCTAGGAACATAAAAATACCAGAAAAAATGACGGTACAAAGTGACATTTCTCTTTTTGTGAGTTTGTGAATCACATAAATAATACTTTCTAGAACAATTAACAATTTTTTTAATACTTTTAAACCTTTGGAGAATAGTCTTCCAAAGTGGTCCAAGTATGTAAATCAAACTTAAAATGTAGAATCAAGTTATCAGTAAATTATCTTCGTTTCTAGAAATATAATTCAATGTTCTATTGATAGAAAATACATTTTACCATAAAACATACAAGGCGAAAATTGCAATCAGAATATTATCAATATTCCTTTGCCATGATTTAACTTGAACTGGAAATTAAAAAAAGAAAGTGTTGGCAAAGCACATATTTTTTTAGACAAACAATGTAATACAGTAGAGCACCGAAGCATATTATACATTTGTCTCGTGAATTTTTAAGAACATTTAAGAAATATTTGACAAATTTATACTGGAAATTTCAACAAAAGCAGTTTTTTTCTAAATATGCAATGAAGTACTTCGTTAATCACCGGAAATTTTCTGTAAGTGAAATTAGCTGGCTTTTTACAGAAGGATTACAGAAGGAAGTATTTATTTAAACTTGGAAATAAAGCAACTAATTTTGCGAATTGATTCATCAGATTTTCTTTTCAAAAAACATTAAATACAAAGAAGTACTCTTACTCACTTCTGTAAATAGTACCTGTTCAATTCAGTTTAAAGCGATCTAATTAGTTGAGAAATTTTTCTCCTTTTTTCGTAACTTTTTCTTAAATTAATCTAACTTTCTTTCTTTCTTTACAGTACATTAGCTAGTTCTTTCATTATTAGCTTGATTTGTTTTCTTTTTTTTTTCCACTTAAATGGCAAATTTCTCTTTCTTCTACGGAGAGTTATTCAATTCGTCTAACCTTTTTTACGCTAAAATTATTTTTCTAATCCATTGCAAGCGCTAAAGCTAAGTTAAAGACTTTAAAATGTTATTAACTCTGTAATATATTCTTAATGATGCACTGAAAGTCACATAAAATCCATTACTTTATGTTAAAATAAACTGTGAAAAAATATAAAGTAGTAAGCGGATTTGTAAGGTCAAAACAAGATTTTAATATATATATATATATATATATATATATATATATATATATATATATATACACAGCCTGATATGTTTTAACATGCAAGACCTTTTTCTAATCAGATGCAGAGTAAAGATTTTGAATGTTTAAACTAAAAATAAGAATAAGTCAAAAAATACAAAATTTTTCTTTTTATACGGGCTCCAGATCCCCTAACTTACATTTAGGGAAATAATCTCCATTGACAAATAATTCTATCACAAAAATTTGAAATAAGTACGACCAATATTCACAGAGATATGAAACGCAGCGTTTTGTGACCCAATTTTCATTTGTCGTCAATAACACATCTTGGAAGAAAATATAGCGGTGTTTAAAATTATATGTGTGCGTAAAGTGTGATTTTTCAAATTGTTCGAGGTTTTGTAGTGTTTTTGCGTATCACGGCATAACATTTGTATTTATTTTTGAATAGCATTGAAAAATAAAAATACCTTGTTTTCCTTACCTTGACGACCTGTCATTCTTCTAAAAGGGCGATAAGTTCCAATCTGTCTTCTGTACGGTCCTTTAAAACTTTGAACTGGAATATTTCCTTGAGTTTTAGTCGCACAAATATCAAGTTTTTTGTGTCAGTAATAGTTTTTAATGGAGATTATTTCTCTAAATATTAATTAGGGGACCTGAATTCCGTATATAAAGTTTAATTTTGTATTTTTGGGCTCATTTTTATTTTTGCTTTATACTTTCAATATTTAAGCTCTGCATCTGATTTTGAACATTTTTGCAACTGGAAGTATACACCTAGGACTAACAGATGCAAAAATAAAGGTCTTGCAGGTTAAAACGTGTCACCCTGTATTGGGGAGAGTGGGGCGAGTGGACACATTTTTCTTCTTTTATATTTTGACCTAATGAGGATGCATAAAATCAGGTATACAATTTCATCATGCTCCCATTTTTGAGTCCTTTTCAAATTTAATGTGTGCATATTTTTATATGAAATGTGCACACCAAGTCTTGCTCTCCATCTATTCTTGTTTTGCAACTAGTTACTCTGTCTGGGTTAGAGTCAAGTTCAAGTACATATAAAGCTTCAACCTATCTTCAGACTCAGATTCAATTTTGAAACACTTCCTGGGAATTACTTTTCTTTTATTTTCATTCAACGCATTTGTTTTAGTTACTACCAAGTGATACATCCTTTTCGTTTCCATTTCTCACTTTCTTCGCTAATTTTTCTGCGGGGTCTTTCGCCAATAGTTTTTTAACTGGCGTGTTTGAGAGAAGATCAGACATCAAAAGTTTCGTTTATTTCCATTCTTCAATGGTTTATTCATGTATCAGACACTTCAAGAAGATGCATGTTTTGCACAGCCGTTTCATATGCAAGTAGTTGCATATTTTCTGGAGTTAGAAATAATTTAAAAGAAACATATTATGTATTCTTCGGAAAGTTTTGGGTTACCTGAAAACTCTGTATAGACTTAACACAACCCATTGTGACAATTTGGGATACTTAGTAATTGGAAATACGCTGTGAATGAAGCATAACATAAAAGTACCGTTTGGTTGGTATAGTGATGTGAATCAATATTAGCGGTAACCATGTTTTGTACACGATATCACCACATAACGTAACTCCAGCTGTAGGTGCTATGTGTAGCTTGATCGAATGAGTTTAATAATCGAATTACTGGTGCTTTGCAGTAACTGCTACGATATGAAGTATGACATCGCAGAAGAATACTATGCTTCAATGCTGGACTACATCACTTCGTATATTTTCACTAGATGTGACTCAGCAAGAAACTTAAAAATCCATGAAGTTTTAAATTTTTTCAGTAATAAATGATCATTTTCCTTTCATTTTGTAACCACTTTCTTATATCATTGTTGCTCTATCGCATTAAAAATTTCGTTTTCTTCTCACAATTTTGAGAAGCAAGTTCTTGATGAGCTCATTTTTTTTTGTCATAAATTGTATAAAGATATAATAACTATGATCCTAAATATACACGTACAAAGTGTACTCAAAAACGTAAATAAACTTTTGCAACTTTTTGTACGCACAACCAAGTAGACAAATAGGAGTACAGCAGCCATCTTGTATTTCCATTCAACTACAAAAATCCTGTACATAAATGAGTTTTAAGGGAAGTATGCAACGAATGTGTGTTGCCCATAACGATTGGGACTGCTGTATCAGAATGAATTGTACCAGATGTAGTTGCACTTCCTGAAGAAGACTGTTAATCTTCCATGTTTTAAAACGCACGAAACATTGAAGAAGAATGAAGACATTACCAACAAGAAAGACACAAAAGGATGCTACTGCAACTGTAGCGATTCTTGGACAGCAAGCTAAAATTCCTGTACCCATTGTAAAAGCTCACATTATATTCAAATTTATGCACGTTATTCTCTACAAACGTTTCAACCAAACAATGAATGTATTCATACTAAATTTATCGAACACTTAAACTTTAAATTCAAACAAATACCCACGTCAGATTAAGAATGGGGAAATTCATCATTGTGTCTTGCTCTAAAGCAAATTTGAATTCACAATAATCTGATTTCGAACTTGCAACAACGTGTTTCGTTAGATGTACCTGCAAAGTCACGCACGAATTTGAATAATTACAGGAGCTCTAATCAACCAAAAAGAGACTCTTTATTACGCAGGAAATCTCATTTTATTTGGAAAGCGATTTTAATTAGAAAACGCAAGATTTTGTCATTTGAGGTTTAGTTTGTTAAATCGGCTTACAGCTGAAGTATCCTTACATGAAAGGGTGCGTAATTTGAAGATATTTCACTATTCTTACGCAAAGTGCTTTAAATCCTGAAAATCAAGGTTTTCTACTCGAGTTAAGACACTTTTAGGGGAAGATGAAGCAGGCAGATTAAACGGGAAGAACATCCGAATTTTAAATTTAAGGAACGTTGCCCTTAGTTGAAACATTTGACAGTTATTTTCACCAAATTCAGTATATTTAAAGTGAAGAATGCGTATTTTTTTTCGTTCTTAATTATTTTGCATTAAATAAAAATTACAATTGTTGTGATCAGGAAAATGTTTTCGGCATTTAAATGCGAACCAATAAATGTATTAGTGATTAATTAAATACATGTGATTTTTTGGCGTCCCCCCTCCCAGTTTTTGCGACACGAAATTCCCCTCCTCCACCGTCTTTTTTAGTTTCAATCATGTCTTTTAATATTAAAGGTGGGAGGAAAATTGATGTGTCGGCGAAACTTCATTAAGCAAAGTTTCCCCTAGTTGAAATTTCTTATGGTTATGTTCACGAAATTAAGTAACTGACGTAATTTTTTAATGCGATTTTTTTTTATCTTGATTATTTTACATTAAATAGAAATTACAATTGTTGTGATCAGGAAAATTTTATCGGTGTTTAAATGCGACTCAACAAAGGTCTCTCTGATTCAATAAACAAATGTGAATTTTTGTTGTGTCTCCCAGTTTCGCCGACACGGAAATGCCCTCCACCCGTATTTCAGTTTCAATCATGCCATTTGATATATTTAAGGTGGGAGGAAATTTGATGTGTCGGCGACTCTGGGGATGAACTTTTTTCCTGTGATTTTATTTTCGTTATAATTATTAATGCGGAGAAGAAAAGAAGTGAAATAGTGTTTCCTACTCATCATCTATTTCTGTGTCTTTCTGTAGAATTGCTTCAATCACGCATTAAAGATAAAAACTGGTTTTAAATAAAAAATATATATATATAATAAATTCCAGATATACATTTATAAACGAAAATAAAACATCCGACTTTGGTTTCAAACGAGTCAATATTGCATTGAGTAATATTTCTTTCTTATGTTTAAATAATTACCATTTTAAGCCTGTTTTCTCGACAAATTGAAGTAATGACGAATAAAGAAGAAAGTTTAAAGTATCTTAAAATATCTTCCAATAAACAAAACTAATTTACGTAATCAGAAAGCAAAATAGTTACAACGAACTTCAAATTATGTTCGTTGTAACGGGAATTTTGTTATATTTGAATACTAGCAATTTATTAAAGACTAAAAGTTACGTGGGTGACTTTTTGACACCATTGCGTTGCAAATTACAATAAAAATCAATATGATATTCAAAAAATATTTCTTGGCAGTTTCTTCCGGACTAACAGAAAATATGTATGAAGATTTAGGTGGCAGTTTTATTTTTCTAGGACAATTTAATTTTTTTAATAAAATTTTAAATGCAGCGTTACGTGTGTGACTCAGAAAATCTGAAAATTAGCTATACTTCATACTATTTTGTAATCTCTTGTGAAGTTTTAAAAGGTAAATGAACAGTATTTTTTGTGCATGTGTCTAAGTAAGTATTCCACAAATATTTTTTTTCTAAAGCAAGTACAATAGCAACAAAAATCATTTTATAAGCGTTACGTGCTTGACCCCGTGCAGCAATTGAAGGGAGTTTCCTGATAAAAATCCACAGTTTAACTCGGATCTTTGCCAAAGTGCGCACTGAGATTCTTTGGTCTTCAAGAACTCACATGGAAAAATTTTCCCCCTGGGCTTTGACCCCCTCCCCCCAAGGGGGTTTTCAATATTCAAGTTCAGTTTACATCCGATCTTCGCCGCATTTGGGACAGGTCCATCCTTTAATGCTCAAGAATTCACATAGGGGTACTTTCACCACTCTGTGTGGGGGGGGGGGGTCAACCCACCTTATTGTGCTTTTCCAGAAAATCCGTAAAACGGGATAGTGAGGCAAACAAACAATGATAACATTTTTTTAATTGAGAAAACAAAGCCAAAGAAGTCTCAAGTTAAATTTTGAATCATAAAATTGCTCTTACCTACACATTGACGGGAAACCTAATGCTATTTTTTCTTTTATTTAAGCCTGATTGTTGAAAATGCGCCACTTGAAGCAACTATTATTTTCAAGTTAGACCGTGCAACGCAGCTAGTAAATATTTAAATTAAAAGGATAATTTGCGAAAAGAAAGAATAAAGATGAAATTAATTTTTATTTGAATACGAATAAAATAGTAAATGTCAAGCTTATAAACTATCACGATCTTCTAACTTATACTTAAGTGGTTTAAAAGATTTTAATGTTTTAAATTGTCTGTATAATTAATTTTTCTTAAGCGTTACGTGTGTGACATTTTTCAAAATTTCCCAAGTCGATTTCTGTTTAACTTTTTAAACCCATTTTTTTCTGATGATTTTTTTTTTTATTTTTTTACCATACTATTAATGTTTTTAAATATACGTTTAGTGCCTTTAGTCGCAGCATTAATATCTGCATTTCATCAATACATACAAAAGTTTTATACACTATTTCTATAAGTAATTTATTTTTGAAACTTTTGCTGAAATTTCTAACTTCAGAATTTCTTGGTTTCTTACAGTTATAAAATTTTTCGACCACATTAAACTAAATCTGAGTAATATTCCTATTGCTGTTCTGAATATCTGCTTTAAGAATCATACTGCGTCAATTTCTGTGATTAGGATATGTCTGTTCTTAAGCTTCAAAGACTAAATGCCATTCGTAATTGGAAAGGGAGAATTTTAATGTAACCGGCATTTTGTTGGAAAGGAGGAATATGGCAATTATTCAGTTTGATTAAAGGGAAAGCCCCATCTCTCAGGATTATGCAAGATAAAATTTTGTTCACGAACTTCGTCTTCGATTTATGAAATCACTCTGCTTTAAAGACATCAGAACTCATGATTTAGGAGAAAACGACTGAGGTAGATTGCTTTCATCTTCCAGAGTCTGGTATACGCTTTGGGATTCAATCTCATCAGGGATTAGTTTCTTTGCTCGTAGATTTAACCAAAAGCAAGCAGAGCTACTTTTTAAAAAATATCACAAATAGTTTTTACACTTCTTGAAGCATTTTTAATCACCTAAAGTACTGACTTATTATACTTAAAAGAAACGATTTTTCCAACTTGTTTTTTCAGTATGTTTATTCTAAAACTTTGTGGACGCCAAAACGTAGCTGTGAGATTTATTAATAATGAAAAATCAATCTCAAAACCACTGATAAACTCCTTAAAGTATTCACGTGTACCTTAAGTGACCTACAGTTTCGCAATCTCTCCATTCCAGAAAGGTTGAATTTACTAATTTTTGTAGCTTAATTTTTTTTGTGAGATAATTAACTTTAAAAAAGTTATCATATTTCTTGAGAACCTTGAACTAATCAAACTTTGGGATATTCTTAAGTTTAATAACTTGAGTGTTTTTTCAATGAAAGAAAATGTATATTTACTCATTTTCAAATTATATGCGCTAAACTTCATTTACGCTCGCTATAAAACACTTCAAGTTAAACCTTAAGTACATTTGTGATTAAGTTAGGTTCTTAAATGTATTTATGATTTAAAGTAAGATGTCTCGAGATTTGGATGATTATAAGTTTTTCTTAGAAGTCTAAAGAAAAGCTTATGTTGTTAGTGTAAATAACAGTATAATTTTTTGCTTTGGATTTTTTTTAAGTGACCTATTTTAATTTTACATTCAGAGAAAAGAAGAACCTCAGTACCTTTAAAACTCTGTGTGTCAAAGAGTGCAACAAAGTTTTTTTTAATTTTATTTTATAAATAAATCTACATTAAAGACAATTTCAGAACAAAATCCATGTGCTTTTTTTTTTTAAACTGTGAAGTATAAATTGCAACCAAAATTTTATTAGTATCATTAAAAATATACGTTTTCATCATTAGTCTCTTTTTATAAAATATTTCGTTCATACATTTCGAGGAACATAAACATAAAATATCTTTGCATTTTGTACATCAGCATGTTTAAAAAAGTATATAGTTCTTAAAGCAATATTACTGGTCTTTTACGATTTTCTGCAAAATTAAAACTGGAATACAATTTTAATTTTGTCGAATATAGGTCAAGATATTTCTTTAGTGCAAAATGTCGCATTTTCCAACGGTGTCAAAAAGAAAACTCTTGGAGAATTCCTTTACTTTTTATTGATAGATTTAATGATGTAAGTGGTGCCTAAATTTCAGCTAAGCCTAAAAACGTTCGAGCTAAAAACGCAAATTACTCCCGTCGTAATCAAGTTAGAGCATTGAAACAAATTGCTTAAAACGCGGAAGATTCTACCCTTTTCAACGATATATAATATTAATTAGTGCAAGAAATTTTTCACTCCTTAATAGCCAATAATAGGCAATTTACGTGAAATTCGGGCCTAGATTGGAATTTAAAAAAAAAAGCTATTTATCGGATTTTTTTCGAATTACTGCCTATCTCACTCAGTAAGAAGTCACCTTTCATACAGTGAAAGAATTTTTCAAATAGTTGCAATGGTTCCAGAGATTACCTCGAACATACAAACACACAAAAATTCGTCCTCTCTCTGTATAATATTAGTATAGATTTCGTTCATACATTTCGAGGGATATAAACATAAAATATCTTTGCATTTCGGATATCAGCGTGTTTAAAAGAGTGTACAGTTCCTAAAGCAATATTTTTTGTCTTTTATGATTTTCTGCAAGTTAAAAAGCTTTGAATCAAATAAATCACATGTACTACTTTTCCGAGACTGAAAGTGCAACAGTTTTCATATTACACGTTTACGTACTGAATAACTAAGCACACATTCAATAAAGACTTGGAAATTGATTCAAAGTTTCTTTTTTCTGCAAAATGCTATTTACCGAGTAAAAACCATGAAGAATTGCAGCTGATTAGACTTTCGAGCAAATATAATGCCCTTGTTAAGCCACCTATTGATTTATTTACTCAAGTGCACCAAAGAGAGATAATGAATGGTCATGGACTAATCAAGCAGAACTGTCATTTGATTAAAACCGGAATGCAATTTTAATTAGTTAACATTCTCTGCCTTCCTGATTCCTGTTCGAATTTCGAATGCACAATCAACTTCGCCCTTAAACCCATTAGGGTATTGGAAATAGGAACACGAATGCATTCCGTCTTGTGGAAACAAGGAGTGAATATGTGCCAGAATTAGAATTCTAAGTAATTCTTCTAATCCAATTCATTATAAAAATATGTAGGAGGGTATTTTATCAATAAAATGTTTTAACTATTACAATTTGCATTTTCGTTAACTTTAACACATGAAGTATATGTTAAGCATTGATTAATGTATAATTTGCCATATATTAAAACTATTAAACACGGTTGTACCTATATTAGAAGTAAAATGCGAAAAAAAATCGAATATTTTTTATGCAAACAACCAGAAGTTTTCCCAAATTTAAAACACAAACAACATTTTGCATTATTTATGTGTTTACGTTGCATAGAAGAAAATTTATTGATGAAAGATAATTTCGTAATTACTTACTTTCTTTTAAACTATATGAGAGACTAAAAACATAGTTTAACAACCGTTTGGCTAGAATCTAAGCTTCAAAAATGGCCCAATGAACATATGAATTTATTTTAGCTTAATCTTGCTTATTGAAAGATCTGGGAGTCTATAATGTATAATGTTATATAAGGTTTCCAGTTAAGAAAATAATCAAAAAATGAAAAAAATATCAACGATTTAAAACAGTAATTTTTATTCTGATTTGGTTTGCATTCCGTAAAAGTAAGATTTTTTATTCGTTGAATTATACTAGTGGGTACACCATTCAAAAATGGTACAAATCATGCTAAACACTTTTGAACCATTCAGCAAAAGTACCATTTTGGCTCACCCATTACGGTTTATATACGAGGGCAATTCGGAAAGTAACCGCCGTTTGGGTGTGGCGCTGGAAGTACGATTCGGAGCGCCCTCAATGGAATGCACGAGCAATCTGTGATTCGGTAAACTTCCAGTGGGAGGGTAAGAATGTTGTAGGACCAAGCGTTTGCTAGTTATAGCGTGACAAAATGAGTGCCGCCATAGATAGTCCCGCGAAATGTGAGGTGCGAGGAGTGATAAGATTTCTTTTGGCCAAAATAAAAAAAAAATGTCAGCAGCGGATATCCATCGTGAATTGTGTTCCGTATACGGCCCAAACATTATGAGTGAATGTGTAGTGCGTCCTTGGATGCGCTTTTTCAAGGACGGAAGAACGAATCACACAACGCATCCATGACGAATCACGGAGTGGAAGGTCGTCTGTAGCCCAGACTTGTCTCCTTCTGATTACCATCTGCTCACTGCAATGAAGAAGTGGCTTGGGGGACAGCATTTTGCTGACGACGAGGAACTTAAAAGCGCAGTGACACATTGGCTTAAATCGCAGGCAGCCGCTTTTTATACAGATGGAATTGATCAATTGGTAAAACGGTACGACAAGTGCCTAAATAATGGCGGCGACTATGGGTTGAAAAATAGAGGAGAGTTGTACCTTTGATAATTAAATGTTTTTCCTCTGTGCTGGTTTGTCTTATTTACAGCGATTTGGAGGTTACTTTCCGAATTGCCTTCGTATTTCATCAAAGAAATAATAATGTAAGAATGTAATAGACAAACCTTTTCGCTTAAAGACTTACTCGTACATTTGTGAGCTCTTAAGCAACAATCTTTTGTTGTGATCACACTTTTCAATCATTATTTTTGATAAAATGATGAGCTTTACGTCATAACCAAGATTTTTATAACCGAGTTAACTCCAAGCCATTAACTTTGGCACTTACTCCAACTTTGCTGTTAGGTGCTTCCTTTGTTTTTGAATAAAATTCATCAATATGAAGTAGTTTCATTTTTTTTATAAATTTATATCACTTTTCATTCCAACTGCAGCTTTCACGTAAATCCTTTTTGAAGCAGTTAAATCCTAATCAAAATACGGTTCACACAAAATAAAAAACACAAATTAAAGTTTTGTGTTTTTTTTTTTCGGCATGAACTTTGATTTGAAAGAAATGATTAAAAATATATCATTTATATTTCTTGCTAATATTCATTTATGTAATTCTAAATTACGTAGCATCATATTTTTTGAATTTTAACTGTTGATTTTCGTCTTGACTATCTAAATTTTGAAGCTGTTAAAATTTTCAGTACGGAAAAATGTTTCACAACTTTGAAGTTTACCACATGTCTGACAGTTAATTTATTCTCAACATTACCATTAGACATTCTTATCAAAAACATGTCTAAAAAGAGTAAGATATTTATTGCACTTTTGTTGCGAAAAATGCAAAAATAGAATGAACGAGAAAGAAAGCAAGAATTATCGAAGCAAAAGTGAGAAAAAGTAAAAGAAAGAGTGACAGATGACTTTCAGAAACTCTCTTCTTATTTTGAATAAAGAAGAAAATATCCATCAAGCTGTCAATATGGATTTTATCAAAAACCCACCGCTCCATGAATGTATCATATTCTTTACTTTTGGAAACGTAGAAACTAACTGTAAGAAAAGACAAAATAGTATTATCCCCCCTTTCCTATTTCAGAGGCACGCTAATGTTTTCTTTTGGTTCTTAATATAATTTGAATAGAAGGCATAACTTTGTCAAAACTGTCGTATTTTCATTCTGATGATTGTTTGTCTTTCTGTTTTTATTTTGGAAGGCTTTCTTTGTTACAGCATCTGAGGTAGGATGGGATTCTTTCAACCTATTTTATAAAAGATTGTTCCATAACAACGATTGAAGAATTTTTCCTTCAACATTAAATGCAATTCAGGAAAATAATAGGGTTCTTCACTTCAGTCAAATATACTACTTTTAGTTACAAAAATTGATAGAATAAGCAAAACAAATAACATGGAGCTAGAAAAACTTTCATTTTCCCAACGCTCAATTTTTACTTAGTTTTTTAAAATGTCTGATTTTGAAAATAAGGCGTGGTCTTTATGACGTCACAAATGATGTACTACTACTAACTATGATTTAATTGTAAACTTTAAAAAAAACTCTAATTTCCGAGGTCATATTAAGATAAGTTTAACAGGTCAGAGCAGAAACAAAATTTAAAACCATTTGAGCTTTTTCATGAGAACATGAGAAAAACCATGACATGAGAGAAAGTATAAATTCAGAACTAGAAAAATTTGCTGATTGAAAAGACAGAGTAAAAAAAGGAAAACTGAAAATTATTTTAAAAGCCTTTCTTATGTACTGAAATGAATTACAAGTATTTCATCTTTAATGAAATAGAAACTGAAATCAGAACAAAATTTTACATCATTGAGCTTTCTCTCATTGTCGGTTAACAATGAAATCGTAAACAATTGCGTTAATAAACACTTAGAACTGTATTTAGAGTCCTCTAGAAAAGATTATAACACGTAATCGATGTACCTTCAAAGTTCCTACCCCTATCGAACGCCAAAAAAAATCGTTGTTTAGGTTAGCATTAACGTTTAAATCAGTATTTTTTCACTACTAAAATTGAGAAAAACGCTGCTTTTTGGGTTTTTTAATTAACATCTTTTGTAATGAAAGTCATATAAAGATGTAATCTACGCTGCCAGGTTAGGCTTAGTCCAATTATAAGCATAGCTACTGAAAAATCGCTATTGTGCTTTCGGCACAAACTACAAGGAAAAAAAGTAAAAAAAAAATAAAAAACAGGTTTCAAGAACTGGAAAACAATGTTCTGTGTGATCAGAGTGAAGTATAAAAAATCGAAGACAAAGGAAAATGCGAAAGTATCGCAGAATGATCACTGAACCAAAAGGTGGCCTTTAAGACAAGCAGAGTGCACAAATAAAGAATAAAAAAATACATTTATGTGTTTCACACAATCATCATCTTTATTTCTACAAATATAACATTTGTCGCAAAACAAGATTATAATTTTAAAAACCTCAAAAGAGGGTTTCAGAAAATAGCAAATGAATATAGACTAATTTTATAAGATTATCAAAATGATAAAATGCATCTTTTGTTTGACAAATACTTTAAAATGAAATCCTGTGGGACAAGTGTCTTCTCCGTGATACAAGTAATTGCAATCAAAGGCAAACCCTGAGTGAGCCACTATTTAATCACGTTTCCTTTAGATAATGCATATGTCTGCTTGAGAATTACTCACGAGGATTTTATCCAATTTCCATGTGACAAATCCAATATCGAGGTGTGCCAAATGATGACAAGAATTATAGGTTGAAACCTGCTTGGTGGCTGAATGCAATGTTTAATGAAGAATTGGATCTATGCCGCTCATTTATTTTGTTTGAATATATAATTACGATAAATGCATCGCATGACTTGCATTGATTTCAAAATGAGAAATTTCATGCTTTGAATTAAATGTTTCCAATTTGACTTATTAGTTTCAAGCAAAGATACGCAGTAGGTATTCATCTTTTGATGCTTAATTTCGTAACGTAGAATATATTCCAAATATTTTCACGTCAGCGTAATGGTTAGCATTCGAATAATATTTGTGGTAAAAAACAATTTTGTTTGCAAACTGTTTTCGTGAAATGAAAATTTTGTGTTGTCAATTGAAGATTTCGCTCCATACAGCCCATCCGAATCCCTTCCTTGTCACCAGTCTTAATTTAATGGAGTTTATTAAAATTGATTAGATTTATTAAAAGAAAATAATTATACGTTTACAGATGAAAATACTTAGATACAAGGACTATCCCAAATGTGAGATCCTATTCACCATAACTGTTTGAATTTCATGCGGACATTAAAACACGCATCGGCGCTGACTCCCGGTATGCTTTGCGGGTCAAACACTACTACTAGGATAATCAATTAAACAATGTTTTGAATCACAAAAATTGCAAATTGCTGCAGACACGTGTTTCGGTGTTAGAAGGAATACCTTTTTCAATTCAAAGAAGTGTGAGCTTCTATAGGAAAAGGCATCCGAGAAAAGTTCGAGAGTTCGCTTTTCTCGGAAGGCTTTTCATCCAGAAGCCCACACTTCTTTGCATTGAAAAAGGTGTTCATTGTAACACTGGAACACGTGTCAGCAGTGAGCAGCAATTTTTGTGCTTCAAAATGTTGGTTAATTGATTATTTCGATTTTCAGCGCAAAAGTATTTATTGGTTAACTACTATTAGGGCTGTTAACCGTTGCTGTGTGCTGTTTACGAAATCGATTCAATGAGGTCGTTTCCGAAATTTTAAAATTATGTTTATCTGAAAGAGCATGCTTGAAAGCAAAGGATTTGACCATTTTTTAAATAATTTGACAAAGTTTACAATTAAAAAAAAAAAAGTTATATCGGTGCACAAACTCAATTTCATTTCTTCCGCTTCTGGGCATGACATCATAAATGATGAACTGTTGTTGCTATTAGAGCAGTGCGCAGTATTTAAGCCACTTCATTACTCATATGTAGAGGCAACAATATGGTTGATAGCAAGCGTAGAGCGCAATATTTACTTTGCTCATTATCACAACCTGGAAATGCGCTAGACAGCAAACGTAAGCAATTATCGCGCCAGTGGAATGCGCCAAAGTACATCTTTTGTTACGTCATAAAGATCACACTTTCTCTGAAAAAATCGGACATTTGAAAAAAATAATTTACAAAAAATTGTTGGGAAAATAAAAGTATTTTCTGGGTCCATGTTTTTTTTTTTTTAATTCTATCAACTTTGGTGATTAAAAATAGTACTTTTGACTGAAGGAAACAACCCCATTGATCATCCTGCCGATTGTGATTCGGTTTTTGTCAGCAAGAAACGTTTCAGCGACAGAAATTCAACCTTTTGACGTATGGAGTGTTTGTTTCATGACATTGCCAGATCCTATACTGAGAAAGAAATTCGAGCTCTGATCAAGTATTTTGAATAAGAATAGATGGGCAACACACCGAACAGTCCGGACTTGCTGCCGATTGATTTCCACTCGTTCCGCTACCTAAGCGAGTTTCTTGGCTGCAAGCGGTTTTCCACAGATGATGGAACGAAAGAAGCTGTTAAAGACTGGTTATTCTCAATGGCGGCCGATTTCTATGGTTTAAGCATTCAAAAGCACGCTGAATAATGTGATAAATGCTTAAATAAGTATGAAAATTATGTAGAAGAATGAATAAATTTGTTAACAATGTAAATATAAAACAATTATTTTGAAAAAAATGGTTGATGTTTCTTAAAATCAAAACTCACCTTACTTTTGAAATAACCCTCGTATATCAGTCAAATGTGAAATTTTTGCTGAAGTTAATGTAGAGGTACTCAACACCACACTTGACTTTATCATTTTTGGTCTTTTAATGATATCCAAAGCAACATTTTTTGAATTCCAAAAATGATTTCTTTATGAGGTCTGCATGGCATATACACGCTCATTAGCTTTTAGTTTGTTGAGCACTGTCGCTAGCAGTCTGCGGTTTCAGAGGATAAGGGCTCTGGTTCGCTTTATGGTTCCAGTAAAATTATCTACAACAACATATTGTACCTTACGTCCTTCAAACAGTCACATTTAGTGTCTTGTGTTCGTTGAAATACATTTTTTTTTCCGAAACATGCTATGAGCTGCTAAAATTTAAGAACGTATTTAGATCGAACAATGACAAATATAATTTTGTTGTATTTTCAACAACACATTTTACGCAAAATTTTAGTAGGAATGAATTACTCTAAGGATATTTTAAAATAAACTGACAGACATTCACCGAAACTCAGAAAATACCCAGATAGGGTACATACAAGAGAACAAGACGCGAACACAGTTTAACAGATAACCAAACAGACGATTTATTCCCGTCAATTTAGCCTTCCAAAATCAGTCTTTTAATGCTTATGGAACATTTATGGATATTTTTATGTGCAGTTTCTCAATGTTGCACATAACGTATTTTGAAAAGTAACGCCACGTTTTTATTTTGCATAATTATGAGGGTTTTTTTTTTTTTTTTTTTTGTTATACAACTATAACTCTTATTTTATGCAGTAATGCAATCGATTTTCTAACTTTTTTTACTAAACGTTTTTACTTCCAATTTTAATTGTTGATAATAATGATCAAGTGCTAAGATAAAGTCCATTATGTCTGCTGTAAATTAACAATGATGTACAATTTGTACTAGCAATACAAGTTCACATTACATTACTTCAAACAAAAGCAATATCCAATGCAGAGTTTCAATGAATGACTAAAATACATTCTCACTCACTTCCGCTCAAACAAATCCGTATCCCTAACTCTCTGAATACTATCCAACTTGTCTTTAGAGAAACATGTTGCGAGAATTATTTGATAAATACTTATGCTCCAACAACAACCATAATAATATCCAAGGACTTACTGGTAAACCAAGTTATCAAACTCCAGTGAAAATCGGCTGGTAGGAGAATCCGTATGTCCAAAATAACAGTAATTACAAGTGAACATGGATTTCTATGGCGTTGCAGCTAAAAGCATTCTACAGTTTATCTGTCAGTTCCCTACATATATCGTCCTGAGCTTTATCGGATTACCTAGTGACAAATCCACCGACAAGGTAAATCTAAATAAGGACCGGGATTATACTCTAAGTATACTGACGCTTCGATTTAAGATAATGGTTGGATGTAACAGTGGATTTTTATCACATTCTTCTGTTTCTCTTTTTGTTAGTCTGCTTTTGATTTGAGTGGAAAAAAAGAAATAGTTCGGATTTAACAATGATTTTTATCATGTAAAAGCTTCTTTCTTGTCTTAACACTTTGACTTATTCTTACAAGTTGTAAGTTGCCAAGAAAAAAATGATAATTTTTGGATATTTGTATTTTGCTACCGGATATCAGATGGAAGTACTACGTTGTTTAACTCGAATAAATCATATGCTTAAGAACATAGTTAAAGTATTGCTAGATAGTTGGTGCTGCACGCGGAAAATATGTTGCAATTTCACGTTACGAAATACTAGTTTGTTGAATGAAAAATGATTTAGGAGAGACTTTGTTAATATTTAATTCATTTTTTTCCTTTTTTTCATTTATCAAAAGATTAAGTATTCATTTTAATAAATTTCAAGTTCATTACAATCGTATTTTTTAGAGTTAATATGTAACTTATTTATAAGTTATTTGTTAATAGATATGAAGTGAAATTTGCTAAACTTTTTATATAAAGACTATTCATTGTGATAATGCAGAAAAAAGGAGGTTAACCGAGAGAAGATTTATTTTATCAAAATTGACGCACATTATACTTTAGATCCACAAATTTCGGTACAATAGAAATCTTGACAGATAAATATTTAACATTAAGCTAGCAATTAAAAAACTACGAAATAAATAATTCCTTTTTTGCATAATTGTTATTTTTTATAATTTTAAACGGAATTATTGAAATACGGATTTATCCAGTACTTATGCTTCAATTTGTTGTGATAGGAGTTACTCATTTTATCAGCATGATTTTCTATCAATATATTAGAATAAATGATGATACATAAGTGGTCTATATGATATGTATGCTTTACACGATGAACATTTTAAGGTACACATGTGGTATAATTTCAGCGTTGATTTAGTTGCAAAGCAGTTGGCAAGGAAAGAAAAACTGTAAAAAATAACTAAAGTAACAGTATTTTTTTCGTAAATAATGCTCGTGTAAAGTTTTAGGAAGATAACTTTACAATATTCCAATTGCATATAATTAATTAGTGTGATTTACTTGACTGATAGAAATCAATAAAGTTTCAAACTTCGAAATTCTATATTTGAAGCTCAAAATTATACTGCTTTTAAAAACTATTTTTATGCATTTGTTCCTCTCTTCCTCCAAAAAAATGTAGAAGGATGGTGTTAATGTGTAACAGAAAAAGAAAAAGTACTTCAAAAAGTTCACTGACAACTTTTAGAAATTTTATCAATTTCAGTGAATTTCTGACTTTTTTATTTCCACAAAAATAAACATGTGATGTCACATTTCAAAAGCTTCCGAAATATGAATGTTTAATGCGTCATAAACTCAAATGACAAGCAAAAATGTTATTAGAGATATGATAAGAAAAAAAAAGGAAACTTAAAATTTGGACACATTTAGATTATATTTTGTCTTGCCATACTCCTAACAACTAAACATTTTGGAATATATTTTAAACTACTCATTTTAAATATTAAAAACAAATAATTTCAATTGGTTCATTTTTTATTAAAGCAGAAAAAGATTTTAACGTAATATTATTAAGACCATGTGTTTGTTTGGGGTTAAGTTTTACAACTTTCTTTGAATCGCAGCGATTGTTTAACTTTGGATGTGAAACATACATTAAAATACTCTTTTTATGGAATTAGAGACTAAAAGCGTCCATTAAAATCTCATATTACGAGGGTTATTTTTTTTTTAAGCTCCGTTTGGCTGTATATACAAAAAAGATTTTACTATCAAAAGTAAGGTACAATGCATATTATTTCTCCACATAATCACCTTGACGATTTAGGCATTTGTTGTACCTGTGCTCAAGCTTTTCTATACCCTCCTCTAGAACGTTGCCGCCAATGATTGAAATAGATTTTTGACGGTATTTTTTACACCCAGCGAGCACACATTTTTCTGTAACGCAACAGTTCTATAGCTATAGAATGTAGGGACGATCTTGAAACTTCTGGAAATTGCATCGATAATTCACTTATCGTGAATCTTCTATTTTCCTTAACCGCTTTGTCGACTCGTTGAACTAGGTCGTCTGTAGCCACAGACTTGCATCCCAGACCCCCTTCATCATGCACATTAGTTCTGCCCTCTTTAAATTTTCGGCTCCACTTACGAACAACACCAGCACTCATTAAGTTATCTCCATATATACACGACTTATTCTTTGATGAATTTCCGCTGCCTTGTTACCCTCTGCTTGCAAGAAACGAATAACACTTCTCAATTCACATTTGACGAGAGACTCGATATGAGACTACCATGTTTTCGTGTCAGGAAATGGCAGATTGGACTCGACAGTAACTGAGTGTTTGGACAAGGGTATGTGCAGTATCCTAGTACGCAAACCAGCCACCTGCAGCCCAGCTGGCTTTCCTACTGTGAAAACGGAGCTTGAAAAAAAAAAAAACAACCTACGTATTTAAAGCAAAATTATTGTTTAATGTTTGAATTTGGGTGTACAGGATTTAAACTGTATGAAATAGAAGATAGGTTCGGTAAAAAACTTACACCTGGCAAACATTAAAAATGATCAACTAGAAAAAACATATTGAACACAGACTTGAATACAGTATTTGTTACATTAAAGAAAAAAAAAAGTTTTTCGCTGACGTCATAAGAATATTTCTACAACAAATTTTCAGGTAGAACTGAAAGTGCAAAGTACATAAATTTAATTCAGCTTTTGGTTTATCTTGTTCCTGTTGACTGGTTTTTACGTTTCATCTATTTTTCTGTTCTTTTTATACAAAATATAACTAATTAGATACAAATTTTGAATTTTGACAGTCGGTTATCTTCACCAATGTAAAAGATCGTGAACTTTTGAAACCTCTAAAGAAGTCATTGCACAACTGCAAAATTTTGATAGAAATGAAAAAAATGGAAAAGGTGATCCACTTCCGGTGAGATGCACTTCAAATCTAGTATCTTCTAATCATTTTTTATTCAATGTCAAATATTTCTATCAAATAAATAAATTAATGAGTTTTAACGCATTCATTCATTTCATCGCGTATAGTCTATGAGAGAATAAATAACAGTTTCTTTCTCAAATGATCTACTTCTCCTTTGTTCATTTATTTCATTTTATTACATTTCATTTTTTTCTTTCTTTTCAGCCTTGATAATATAAATACTTACGAAAAGTAACAGCCCGCTTTATTTAAGTACGCAATATTCGCATACGCTATGGTCTATATACGCAGAAAATACTCAATTTTAAAGTTTATATCAATTTTAAAGTTTTAATTGAAAACCCTAAGAAAGCCATAACATTCTTCAACATTTTCTCTGTATGCTTTGCTGATATCAACTATACTCTGTCGAAAACTAAAAATGCGCACAGTTGATATCACTTTCTGTAGTAACCTTTGTCTCAAAAAATACATGTTTTATGATAATATCTTTCTCCATGATGATTGACAGTTTGAAATGATTAGTTGATGAGACGCTGACAAAAGCAACTAATTTTTGCATGATGGGAAATTGTTGAATTTTTCTTTTACAAATATTTTCCAAGAAGTGAAGAAGGATTGTGAGATATATTTAGCATGTTTGCATCGAATGCTCCAAGAAGAAATTCATTTTGGGGTACGCTGTCATTTTGAACAACTTAAGAAACTTGTTTTCTAATATCCAGTCCTAAAGACCATTGCATAGAACTTATTGTGGAAAATAAATACATTCGAAACGTTATATGGTAAAAAACAATTGTATTATTATACAAAATTCATTACACACTACGAAAACAAGTACATACAGCCCACAATGCAAATTGGAGTTATCTAATTCAATATTTAAATTTAAATGTGCAGTTGCACAAGTTAATGGAAACTTAGACAAAATTGATATAGGTCCGTCACCTTTCCGATGTAAAACATAACTATTTCTGCTGCCTAAAACGCTTTCATTATTTAATCTTTTAATACAAAATTAATTTTACAGCTACAAGCTATTTTTTTACTGAAAATCTGTTGCACTAGATTAATAAACTGCCTACATTGTTTTACATGCATGCAAGGTTTGCATAAAATAATACACCGGTTTTAATAATTCATATTTCTTAAACACTTACACTTTGTTAATTTTCTGCTATAAATAATATAAAAATAAAGATAAACATTCAATTTTTTTGAACTTACGTGATTACATAAACGTGTACGTTCCGCAGCACTGGATTGGCCGCGCAGGTGATGATGATTTACCCTTTATGCATTGGCTGCCAGCCAGAACTCTAGAGCTAACTCCATGTCATTTTTAAAGTGGTTTCATCAAAGACTATTTATACATCACCATTGCTTACAACATTGCAAGAACTGAAAGATCGCATATGCGTAGCATTACGAAAAAATTGACAGTGAAATATTCCAAAATGTGTAGAACGAAGCAGAACACAGGTTAGATGTGCATCGCGTTACGAAAGGCTTACTCACACATCGAATATTTGTGAATGAGAAGAAACTTGGAATGTTTATCTTTATTTTTATGTATCATTTATTGTGTAAAGTGTAATAATTTATGAAATAAAAATATTTAAAATCGGGATATTGTTTGATGCTAACCCTGTATTTTTTATACCTTTCAGGTTTTCGGATGACGATGTTGTCATCTGGCATCGAACTACCGGCTTTACGGTCATGCTTCTATTGCCGGCTTACGTTCGAATGAATCTTGCATCTTTGGCAGCAGCCATCATGACGGCAGCCACATGCATCGTTTGCAGCCATGGCCAACAACACTACGACTGCCCCCTACCCCAGCACGTCAGCCCCTGTAGTTGTGTTGAACGTTCTCACGGACTTGATGTCACGTGCGCAGACATCAGCTCAATTCAGCTCCGTGAAGTCTTGGATGTCGTTGGACTGACGAGGCAGACACTTTGGTTCATGAGGATTACTCGAGCTGAGCTTTTTATGTTCCCGAAAAACCTTCTAGATGGATTAGACATCCGAAACTTGATCATTGTACAGTCCAACATTTCTGCTTTGGAACAGAACGTCTTCACCGGTGATGCGTCAAAAATAGAATCTCTAGACCTCGCCATGAATTGTCTGGACCGTGTTCCAACGAGGGCACTTTCCACCCTGAAATCACTTGCCGCTCTCAGTTTGGACAACAATTTAATCGAGACTTTAGAAGCCCACGCATTCAGTAAACTTGAATCCTTGCTGTGGCTGTCTTTGTATGGAAACAAAATCAGGCTAATAGACAGTCGTGCTTTTCTGGGGACTGAAGCTAGTTTGACACGACTCAATCTGGGCGGCAACCGCTTGGGCCAAGTGCCTCGTTACGCATTGCAGAGACTGAACTGTTTACAAGGAATGAGACTGCATGAAAACAACATATCCGAAATTTTGGTCGAAAATCTTCCAGTTTCCTTGTGCGACCTTGATTTATCGGGAAATGACATAGTGGAATTAGAACCTGAGTCTTTTGTTACTTTGAAACATTTATCTGCTCTCGATCTAGAGGACAACAGAATACGGAGCATTCATCCGGATGCATTTCATGGTGTTCATGGTGAGTACAAAATTTTATGTTTTAATTCACAAGGGGTCTAAGGACCTTTAAACTTCAAAATTTTCAATTTTCTGGAAAAAATATATGTTATGCACAGTTTAATTCTGAACAATTTGATACCTTATTTATTACTATACGCCAAAAACTTTTCGAGTTATTGTAAAAATGCCTAAACTTTCCCCATAGAGATTTATGTTAACAGTAGCTGTTTAAGCCTCTTTTTCTCAGGTGCCGGTTTCTTCGGTTTTCTCGTTTTGCGCGCATGATATCTCAGAAAGTTTCTTATATATATCTGTAAAACTTTTAATGTATGTTTATCTAGTTTATATTTATAACCTGAACCTCAATTTATTAATATTTTTAAAATTATTTATTTATTTTTTTTAATTTGGTAAGTTAATATCGAAAATTTCCAAAATTTTGGGTAAAAAAATATTAATTTTTAAATATTAACTTTAACTTTTTAGTTGAAATTTAGGTTCAGATCGTTAAGATGTATCAGACAAACATGCAAAATAAAGTAATTGATAGTCTCAGTTTATATATATCTCCATTAATTCATTAAAACATTACACTACAAATATCTACTTTAAAATAATTAGCAGAACTGACATATGCCTGAAACACCACACGTTCATTTTTTCCTTTTAAAACTTCAAAACAAATAAACTTTCCACCAACTCTGTGCAAAATTTTACTCTCTGAAAGCACAAATGCATGTACTGGAAAGCCACACCTTTATCCGTAGTTTTCCATTCGTCATTTCTCAAGCGAAAAACTGGACAAAATGTTCAATATCTTCAGGACAAGATAAAAAATTAAAAACAATTGACTGCCTACATTTTTATATCAATCTTCATTACTTCATAGAAAATGCACTAGAAATGTTAACTACAAAAATTATTAACAAAATGACACATTCGTTAAAAACCAAACACGGTCATTGTTACCCATTCAAAGTACAAAACAGATGGACTACCCACCAACCCTGTGCAAAATTTTAGCTGCCGAAAGCACAAATGCGTGCACCCATAAGCCACACCTTCATCCATAATTGTTTTATTAGCCATTCCTCAAGTGGAATAATTGGGCAAAATGTTCAATGTATTCAGGACAAGATAAAACAAAAACAAAAATGACAGCCCACGTTTTTATATCAATCTTCATTACTTCATAAAAAAATGCACTACTAATGTCCTCTTCAAAAATTATTAACAAAATAACACATGCCTTAAAGACCAAACACGTTCATTTTTTTCACTTTAAACAACAAAACAACTCCCCACCAATCCAGAGCAAAATTTAACCTGCGGAAAGCACAACTGCGTGTACCCAAAAGCCACACCTTCATCCGTAATTTTCCCATTAGCCATTTCCCAAGCGGAATGTTCTGACAACAATTGAGAGAGATTTTCATAATCACGTAACTTCCTCTCCATTCAACTTCTACGTGAGCTATTCAGAAGAGTTTATGAGGGCTTTTCAAAAATTCACGCTCTTTCCGAACACAAATGCAGAAACCGTAGGATTTTGCTCGCTCCGGAAAGAGTTGCTTTGTTGAAAAATTTGCATTTCGTGGATTTACTAAAGTGTTTGAAGATTCCGCACTCAAGTAGTGATACTATTTTCTTTTCCGTGCTTGTTTCGCATACAGAAATACGTTTTCTCTTTGAAATGTCGTAGATATTTTCAACTCATATCAAGATAAACATTTAGTTTTTTGAAATGATTTTTGACCAACGTTTTAAATACTTTTGTTGGGGCTCAATTTTTTAGTAGTTTTAAATGTTTACCTTTCAAACTTTTCTTTTAATAAAAATAACATTTTTGTTACATATTTACAGTACGACTTTAAGTTTTAAAATTTAGTTTAAAACTCGCTTTTAGCATTTCTAACGCTTATATTTTAAAAATTATAAGACTCTAAACCATTTAAAGAATATAATAAAACTTGGTTCATGTATAAAAAATAGGAAAGGCATTGTCATGTAGGTCATACAACTCTTTAACAAGCAGTAACACAAAATAATGAAATTGAGGGAACACTAACCCCGATGTATCATAATTACGAACAGTGGTGTGCAACCTTCGTTACCCGCGGACAGCAGTTCTTTAAAAGATTAATCTAGCAGGCCGGAACAAATGGAATAGAAATATACTGATTTTTTTTTTTTTTTTTTTGAACGGAAAATCAAGGAAAATGAAAAAATAAAACTACTTGTATTTCTTCAATTGCATCCATACCTGAGCCGGAATTTAAACCAAGACCCCCCCCCCCCCTTCCACAGTCAGACTTCTCTGACCACTAGACAAGGCGGCGAGCAGGAAAATTGGTTCATCCATTTTTGAATTACGATGTTAAAGACGGACATGTAGCCACGCACTTACACAGATACGCACTTAAACAAATAAGCCTATGTTTGGTTGAGAGGGAGAAATTAAAGCTAAAAGGTACATAAGAGTATTTAAGTTGTCTATAGGGCTAGGGTTCGACAAAGTCTGGACACGAAGTCAACCAGGTGACTGAAAGAAGTACATCTGCGACTAGTTTTTCTTTTAGTTTCAGAATCCATGTTACACTGAAATTTCTGATATGCACTAAGAAATAACTTTTCTGGTGCCTAGTTTTTTTGCCTTGCTCCTAAAATTTTAGCTTTTTGACAGAATCTGCCTGTAACTATTACTGAATTACAGCACTCATTGCAATTCAACCAATTAACGACTGACAAGGTTTCTAGTTTTCTAAATAATAAGCTGTATAATAATGAAAATAAATAAAACGTTGTTTCTTAAAGTAGTATTTAGAATGAAGGAAATATATCTTTATCACGTTATGCAACACTAATTCCTTTGTTGTTCTTAAAACCGTAGTAACAACGAATATTCTTTTCATAATTTAATAAAAACATGCTTCAAAATATAGCAAACTTTTAAGACTCTAATAAATATCTAAATAGAGAAAATGTAGCTTAGAAAGAAATTTTTGACCTTAAGGGGAAAAAAGTATTTTATGTATAGTGCAATAAGGTGTAACTTGGCTTCTGGTTTAACTTACGTTTCTAACTAAATTTAATATAAAAAAAGTTTTAAAAGTATCGTTTTCATGCGAAAAGGTGAAATTCCTACGAAAATGATATTTTTTTGCCATTTTACGATAATATGAGAAGCAAAACTCAATTTCAGCCTTTCTTTTAAACTCCAAAATGTTCTTGGAAATGGAAAACATTTTTTTTACGAATATAAAGTTCATAGGACAGGTTTTCAAACCTTTACAGGTTCATTTTATGCTTCATCTAACGTCATATTATTTGCTGATTGAAAACATTTTTTTCTTAATTCAGGCGAATAAAAAATATGTTTCCCTTAAAATTCTTTGTCTTTGAAAAACGGAAATTAGCTACAATAGAAAAATATATACAACATTTGATTTCATTTATTAATTTTGATAATCGTCTGAAACAGTTTAAACCATTTTTTAACGTTCTTTGGCTGCAACTGAAATTTTTCTAGGGGAACATAGTGAGCATATATATGAAAGGAAAATTAATTGTTTTGTTTAAAATACTATGGTTTTTTAGTACACAAGAAATTTTTCTATAAAGTAACGAGCCTACTTTCGTGTGTATACCATCTTTTTTTTCTAGTATCAGCTAAATCTTTACCTGAATTGGCTTATGATGAAACATAATTTAAAAGCATTTTTTCCAGAATAAGAATGATTTTATGAAATTAACTATGTATCTTTTGCTTTAAAAATAACTATAGTTTTTTAAAAATAATATGAAAATTATTCTTTTGATCTTTTAAAAATTAAATTTGTTATGTGTTACAGTCACACATAAAAAAGTACTATTCCTTTTTTGAATAATATTTACACTAGAGAAATATGGAAAGTTATAATGTTTCTATAATAAGATACTTAATGTAATTACATAATTACAAAGGTTTTAAGGGGACGTCTCAATATTACAATGAGCAACAACTTCAAAAGTATGAATGGAACCTCTCCCATTTTCATTAGTTTTGTAATCAGCATTATCATTTTAATTTATATACAACATTTTGTTAAATTCAATCCTTTCGCTGCTTCACAATTAAATTGAGGAATAAGAACAAAAAAAAAATCTATACATATAATAAAATAAGATGTTTGTGTGTGTGTGTGTGTGTTTGTGGCGCGCATCCCAGGAAAACGGTAAGGCCTAGAAAGATGAAATTTGGTATACAGGTGCAGTTTTTGCTGAAAAAGTGCACCTCGGGCTTCGATTTTTGATATTTTTATTAGAAAAAAAGTTATTTAATGTTTTATGCGTTTTTTTTGCAGTTTTTAGTACTTTTTACCTCACAGACCCCGAACCAATCGCACCACACAAATATTTTTTGTACTATAATGTAGGAAATTTAGTTTTAAATATGTTGATTGAAAAAATTTTGAAGATAGAGCAATTTTTGTATTTTTTATTGATTTTTGAAAAAACCTTTATTTTACATTTTTTTCTGGGTTTAGTTTTTTTCGAAACCCATCCTGTGACAAGTATTGAACCCTCAATTTTAAAATTTTAGTTGGTTATAGTAAAAACATTCCGCCCTCTTCAGAAGAAAAAAGTTTTGAAAAATACGCAATAGTTTTTTTTTACAATTTTTTTAATGGCAGAACAACGCGCGCTGTTCGCTTGCCGGCTGAGTTCCAAGTTTGCCTCATCACGTGATCCAACTGAAATCGTTTGCCTTCTCTTCACCTTTCTTTTTTTTTTGCAAGCGCTACTTTTTGAACACTACGGGGAACAAAGAGCTTTTATTTTTGAGGGCTATTTTGATTAAATAAATAAAGTCCGCGATTTTTTGCATGATCTTCGTTTCTGTTACGAATTGGCGGTTAGGTTAGGTAGATACAGAGATAGATAGAGGTTGAGTGGACAAAAAATGTTTTTGTTTTCGAATTAATACTTATATAAATAAAAAAAGATTGTACTGTCAGGAGGTAGATATGCGCAGATCGTATAGATTGATAGATAGACAAATATAGAGTTCGATATAGCAGATGGACAGCAAGAAAGAGGCATGTCCGTCATTTAAGGAATTTCAACGGGGTGTCAGTGCCCCCCTCCCCACACACACCATGACTTTGAAAAAACAATGCTTTCACATAAAAGTGGAAGTGCTTTTTGTTATTTTTCGACAAAATTTGCATGAAGAGTACGTCGTACCCCCTCCTTTAAAAATACGACGGAACTGGAGATAGATCTAGAAAATATTTTATTCAAACCACTAATGATATACATAGATATAGATTGATTGATACCGCCACGAAATTTGTTTAAGCAGTCGCCGAAGGCGGCAATATTGGTGTAAAAAGGTGAATGATAATATTGAGAAAAAAGAGAAAAACATTGATTAATACCGTCGCTAAATTGTCTAAGCAGCCGCCGAAGGCGGCAACTCTGGCGCAAAAAAGCGAATGGCGTAAAAAGGCGGACCAGCTGGTCGCCGCAGGCGGCTAGTAATAAATAAAATTAAAAAAAAAAGGAAAAGGATAAATAAACCTATCGCCCTGTTTAAGCCATCTCTTGAACTCTTACATGCAATGCTGAAATAACCCACTGTATGGTAGATAACTAATTTTAATGCAAATAGGGAGGGGGAATAAAATTTAATATGTCTTTTGCGACTGCAAAAAAATAATTTGGGTATTTTACGCAGTATGTTTAAAGATTTGAATTAACAACATTTCAAAACTATATCATATTTTAATTTTTAAAAAAAATCTAGAAGGGGTGTTCTAAGGATATCCGAATTTTGGTTAAAATTATTCGGTAGCATTTAGGAATCTGCAAACTGAAACAATAGAATTTCATTTCCATCTATAGAAAGAAGACTTTTTCAAAGACAATGTCATTACTTATATTGTCGGGCAACGACCCTAAATATCTATATCCGTGTCTGTCTCCATAAAAACGCACATACTCTGCATCAAAGTTTCAACTCCAATCTTGAAAGAAGACGAAAATAGGAACATTATTTTCACCAATACTGAAACTTCCTGCTCTACGTACAGTACCCTAAAAGTAGCAAAGCGCTAAGATCACTTAGTTTACAGCTCACCTTAAACGAATATGTCAAATACAACTAAAAAAAAACAAATTTCAACATACCAAAAGAGCATATTTTACTACTTTAAATAAAGTTTTCAAATCTCATATACAGGGCTCCCAAACAGAAACGCAGTGAACTAGAGTCATAAACGCTCACAAATATATAGTGTTTTTGACTGCAACCAAAAACATATCGCCTGTGGCGACACCTTGTGTTAGGTTAGAAACTTAGCGGGAAGAAATCAGGCATGTGGACGAAATAGTACTACTTTTAAACTATACATGCAATTCAAAAGCCAAGTAACGTATCGTATTTCAATATTATATAAAACTAGCAGAGACTGCACGGCGATGCCCGAGCTAAGAAGTTAAAAGAAGTCCGTTGATCAAAAAGAGAGAGAAAAAAAAATCCACGTCCCCCCCCCGGCCCTCCTCTGATGTGAAATGTTCATTTTTCTTCAACTCTAATTCGCACACACCTGTTCAAAAGACATATTAAAGTCTCTTTGGAAATTAAAACTAATCGCCAAAACACATAAAAATATCACAGTAGCTTTAAAACTCAAAATACTACTTCAATTACATAGTTCATCGCTTAACGCGCAAAGCAACCACGGTATCGGAACCCCCTAAAAAAAAAAAAAAAAAACTCAGCTCTCTGCTAGTCTTAAATCAGATGAATTTAGGGCAGCTATCTTTGTTTCTTTTTTTTAAAAAGTTTATTTATGGCAAATAACCTTCTCCGTAGGATCCCTGAATTGTTTATCTAATTAATTAAAGTTAACGTATCATAGCCAGTACCTTCAGTTATTTCCTTTCTATATAAATTTAAAAAGGAAAAACAGAAGATTTTGAATGTGATTCTAATGTGTGAATGGTAAAATTCTCCCCTGAAAGAAGCATTTTACGTGTGATGGCAGTCCTTTTATTGTGTTCGTTAATATGTTTTGTTCTAAGGTCGGAATGCAATAAAATTTGGTACTGTGTCTGCTTTTTGCAGTGAGCATTCATTTGTGGAGAGAAAAATAGGGGTTCTAATGCGGAAATTCAATTTGTGTTCAATTAATTTCGTATATGGTTTTTACTAAAACATCATTCACGCAGTTTTAAAGAAGAGGTCAATGTCGATTGGCACTGTTATTTTTTTTTCTAATACATACACGAGCCGAAAGATTAGGAGTGTTACATTTTTTTCCCCTTCGACGACAACCAAAAATTTGCTGCGTTTTGTATCCTTAAAATAGATAAAATAATTTTATAAGTTTGCATGCATCTTCTTTACTAATAATAAAGCTGAAAGTATGTCGGTCGGGATGTCTGGATGTCTGAAGGATGTCTGGATCTCTGTGAAGCGCATAGCGCCTAGACCGTTTGGCCAACTTTCATGAAATTCGACACAAAGTTAGTTTGTAGCTTGGAGTGTGCACCTCGAAGCGATTTTTCGAAAATTCGATTTTGTTTTTTTTTATATTCCAATTTTAAGGGCATTTTCCCGAGCAAAATTATCATAAGATGGACGAGTAAATTACCAAGTTATCATAACGTGGAACCGTAACATGTGAGCCAATTAGCGAGAAATTCACCATACATTATTTGTGAATGTACAGGCGAGCAAAAAAACCTTTTAATTTTCTACTACGGGCAAAGTCGTGTGGGTACCGCTAGTTTAAAAATAAAAGCTAATTTTATAAAATAAAACTGTACTAATAAAGAAAAGTTGAATTTTGTATACATTTACTTGCCAACTAATTGGAGTGAAAGGTTTCTTCATTTGCGAGCCTTACTGTAGCTCCTTTTGTTTTCCGAAAATGTGTTTTAATGTATACTGACCATTTTTAGATTTACCCTAAGGTAAATAACGAAAGTTTCTGCTAAATAACAATACATGTATTAACTATGTGCAGATTGAAGCTTCCATTTTCGCTTCAATGGTTACAACAATTGTACGATACTATATATAAATTCGAATTTCGAATCCAAATAAATACCGTTGAGATAAAATAGGCTTTTTTTCTTTTTTTTTATACACAATACTTAATTCAATTAATATAAATAACATTCAAATCAAAACAAATAAGATTCATGATGTAAAAAATCCATTGCCTATTCAACTCTAAGGGGGGAAAATCATACAGCATATTACGCAACTAAAATCGTAAGCGGCATTTCAATAATTCCTATTATAGTACTGAAGGAAGCTTTAAAAATAGAAGAAACACAAAAAGGGAGTGTCCAACTGAAGAAGTTCAAAGGGATTTCTTCTTTTTGTTTCTACGCCATCCGCATTTTTTCCTCCTCTAGCGCTTGCTGCCAGCTTTTCTCTTTATTTCAAAGGGTAAAAAAATGTAGGTTTGTTTTTAAGTTTAATTCATTTCTATTCTGTGTTTTTTTTTTCTTAAGGCTGCGAAAGTATCCTGGGGCAGGGCTGGGAACGTTATCTTTTCTTTTCCTAAAACAAAAAAGAATAAAAAATGAAGGAATCAACAAAATATTTTTCACGTTTTGTTTTTGTTAAATTTTTTGGTCCTGGGAAAAACTTTAATATGTTTGTTGATTTTTCTTCAAATACGTTGGTAAATTTTTATTTCGCTTTAAAAATATCGCATAATGAAAGATCCAGTGTTTAATCAAATCTGCATTTCAAACCGCTCAAACGTTTTTCTCCATCCCCTACTTTCCGAAGTTTTGATGTTTAAAGAAATCATCTGTCATTTAAGCTTCAAGAATGAGAAAGAAGCTTTCATTCTTTTTTTACGCGGATAAAAATATTCAATTCCAACAATGTTATTTATTTTTCTAAATTCCTTAGTAAATGCCTTAGTAGTTATAGTCCTGGCCCCACAATGTAGTCCCGTAAAAATTTTTAGGTCCAGAGATTTTCTCTTTAGAATCTTGATCTGTAGGTGTTCTAATGTGAGAATATCTTGGGTAGACATGTTGAATCCTGCGCGAAATAATTTTACAGGCCATCAAAGATAGCGGCCATTTTGGTTCACTTGCTCATTACGTTTTTCGCAACGGGCGTACCAACAAATTAATTTTAGTTTTGAACTGCAGTTTTTGGAGTTAAGGAAGTCAATTAATGTATTAATTATGTCATAAAAGCCGCTCTAGCTGTTTCCACAATTTTACGTGGAGATATCTCCGACATTTGTTGTTGAATATTCTGGTTACTAAAAAGGGTACAAAAATTAATAAATAATTTAAAATGCTCATTTTAAACTCCTGTTTATCACATACATGTTTCTTCAACAACACAATAAACGAAAAATACAAGATTAGTTACTTTTAAAAAAGGTTACGATCTGTTTTTGCATTGCATGTTATTGCACTACGACGGACGTCTGTATCATTTGATGCCGCAGCCACTCTTTTTGAGCAATTTTTATCAGCCCAGTCTATGTGTGGAAAAATTCGTAGATCTGCATCTTCTCTTGAGTTATTCTAATTAAGCTCTTCAATGATGTGTCGCAAATCTCCTATGAAAAGTATTGCAGATTGCTTCTTCATTAACTGTTAAACCACTAGCAATAGCTGAAAACGTAGCATTTTTGGACATTTCTTCTATTTCCTTGCGTGCTAGTTACTGTAAAATTTCATTATTTGATACTGAAGACCAGAATTTTTCTACCTGCATCGGTACTAGTGTTTTTCTGTCAATTACAGCAATGTTTGTTCTGCCCTTAGTTGATTCGCTTCTCATCTTTTCGGATTATTTCACAACATGCTGCAAATAACTATCGAACACAGGATGAAGTTCATGAAAAGAACATACAGGAATGAATCCATGCAGAACATTGCTGATAACTTTGCCAAAAATTTTCTTTATTTAGCGGACTTGTGGCATGAAATATATAACGAAGGCAGTTTTTATTGGGGATACTTTGCTAAATAAAAAATGTTCTGGGAACGGATATTTCTGCAATCTAGCTTGGTAGGTGAACCACCACCACCAGGGGCGTGCACAGGGGAGGGGGGGGGGAGAAGAGAAAACTGTTGGCCCGGGCCTGAGCCTGAAGGGGGCCTATTATTTTTAAAAATAGGGATGAAATATGTGCTTAAACAATATGGAAGGGCTGCCGAAACATTTGTGGGCATTTGTGAAGGGCCCCAAATTTTCTGTGCACGCCCCTGACCATCACATAATGTGTTCGTTGGAAACAAGTCATGAGCTAAAATATTTTTAATGCATTCTCCCCTTTCTTTCGCTATTTCCATGTCTCTGTACCCTTGTTAAGGTTGATTCTTTCCCATTAGCTTAGAAGTGATATTTTATGAAGAACTGTGTGCCTCAAAGCATGGTAGGTTGACTTTGGAAAGTAAATCAGACAATTTTTTAAACAAAATGTATCCAGTCTGAACTGGCGGTACGGTTCTGATCAATGATTCATGATATTCATGATACTGAGAAGGCGAATCCTGACACTACCATTCACAAGTTGTTTAGTGAGAAAGTTGTAAAGTTGCTCTGTTTCAGAAATATCATAGGGATTTACATGTTGATAGATAAAATCAACAAGTCTTTTGACATTTTCATCAAAATACTGGCTACGATTGCCTATAAAAATAAGAATGCGGGACACTCTCACAGTGATCCATTAAATGAGAACTAGTAAGACCACGAAACACATTGCATATCATTAAAATTTCATAATACTCTAAATGCCACTCCGGCAACTTTTTCTCGTCTGCCCTGCAATTTCTCCGGCACTTTTCTGTGACCGTTGAATCGTTTGTTCCAATTTCATCTCTGGCTTCACAGCATTGAATTTTAACAACAAATTTACCTTGAATGAATTTTTCTTACAGGTAGGGACACTCATTTTCTAGCGCCCTTATCCTCTCTACGTACCATGTTTCATATAGTAAATAAATGATGCAATCAAATACACGAAAGACTGGAAACAGTAATTCAACAGTTTGAACGTATGATTTGTAATTTTCTTCGCGATCAGCAATAATCAAGTGTTTTACAAGTGATACCAGTGAACGAAACACTTCCCAACCCTTGCGCAGTTCTGATTTGTCACTACATCCTTTAACAAAAACTCAATCTCTGTTTTCAAGCTTTCAATATTTGTGCGTAGCGATTGAATCATTATTTGACTTTTTTCCTCATCTTTTGAGCCAAGAGCATCCTGAACAGTCTTTACTCGCTTAGCAGAACTTCTCTTGTAGTCTAAAATCAACATCTTATAATGATTTTCTCAAGATTCTCAATGATTTTCTGCAGTCTTCACAGCTTCTTGTGAGCTAAAAGCAGCAGCAAGTACTTTTGGAGATAAATGACTAAAAAAAAACCAACAAAAGTGCATTCTTCCTTTAGGAAGCACAGAAAAGAATCCTTTCATTATACGTTGTTACGAGAAATAGTTTTGTTTCATTAATAAAAACCAATGCATTTTCATCTACATTGAGCATTGAGCATCAACTCTTTTATTTCTGAAAGAATAAATCCATGCCCAGCATTTAATAGAGTTTTTAATATTTCATTTGCCTTTTTAAATAGTTCAAATTTTGAGGATAGATGTTGCGCAGACTGTGTATTGGTTTCTCACTCATACTTTCGAATATAAGAACTTATACAGCTTGGATTTGCATATGAATTCGCAGCAGAAACATTCATATCGCTGTTAAGATCTGCTACTCTGTCAAAAACTTCGTCTTCATTTGGACCTCCTTCAGCACTTTCTGATTTTTCTACAACATTGTTTTCACTTTCAAAATAACTTGTCTGTGCATTTTTTTCTACCATTTTTTTTAGCGTTTTTCCTCTTGTGTATTTCTTATAGTACTAGTTTGCTGCAATGACACACTATATTTTCTTGCCGCGTTTTCCAATATTGCGTCTTTGCGTATTTCAGCAGCTTCCCGAACTTGTTTTTGTCGAAGAACATAATTTTTCTCTTGATTCCTTTTTGCAAACTACATATTAGTTTGTTAAAACTGTCTTCAAGATGTCTTCAATTGCCTACCAAAACTTTCTGAACTCGGTTTAGAAATATCAGCCATTGCTAAAATGGTTATTGTCACAGAAAAACATGAAACAAAAAGTTTTTGGAACTGTGGAATATTTTTACTCGAAAACAATTACTTTGATAGCAGACGATAAATAACCTTGAACAGCGTGGAGCGACAGGGGGGGGGGAATCCCTATAGCTACTGGTTTTAACATGAATGCAAATTTTAATACAGTAGCTTATGCATATGAAAGGGCTGTTTTGATCAAAAAATCTCCTTCATAATGTATTTTTGATCAAAAAATCCCCTTCGTAAGGTATTTTTGATCAAAAAATCTCCTTCAGAAGGTGTTTTCAATCAAAGAATCCCCTTCAGAAGGTATTTTTGATCGAAAAAACCCATTCAGAAGGTATTTTTGATCGAAAAAACCCCTACAGAAGATATTGCTGGCTGCACTGGTGACCTTGAAAAATATTGATTTACACAAAAGGTTTTACACTTTGAAATCGTTTGGTTTCATTAAGAGTTATTAATTTTTGTACACTTTTAAGTAACTAGAATGTTAAACAAAAAACGTCAGAGATACCTCACGTAAAAATTGTAGAAAAAGTCAGAGCGGTTTTTATGACATAACTATTACATTAATTGACTTTCTAAGGCCCAAAAATTTCAGTTCAAAACTAAAAATAAAATTTATAGGTACGCACGTTGCGAAAAACCTAATGAGCAAGTGAACCAAAATGGCCGCTATCTTTGATGGCCTGTAAAATTATTTCGCGCAGGATTCAACATGTCTACCCAAGATATTCTCACATTAGAACACCTACAGATCAAGATTCTAAAGAGAAATTCTCTGGACCTAAAAATTTTTACGGGCATACATTGTGGGGCCTGGAATATTATAAAAATTATGCACTAATATTGATATTTCAAATATATTACTGAATATTCTAGCTTTAAACAATTATGCAGTTTATTAATTTTAAATTTGTTGGTCCGCGCGAAATTAAGATTAAGAAAATTTTCCTACATCTGTAAAGGAATAAAACGGAGGAACATTTAAAATGTTTATTTAAGGCATGAATTAACTAATTAAAACAACAAAATCTCAAATTAAATGACGGCAATTTTTATTTTGATAAAAGTCGTCTTCAGCAACTTACTAATCTTGTATTTAGCGTATTCCAACGAAAATAACACATGAGGTTATTAGCTAAACTTAAATCTATCTAACTTACTATCTTATCTAACTTACTACTATATAACTAACTAGATGCTGACTGCTAATCTACAAGGATTTTGATTGAAATTTTACAGTTCATTATTACCAATCAAATTTAAAGAAGCACAGGTAAATTCAATAAAATAAAGAAAAGTTTTCTATAATAGGGAAACGTGCAATTATCCACTTTTTCCATCTTCGACAAATATTCTAGGACATTTTTTTCCCTGTATATCCAAATAAATATTTTTTAATATTTCATAATGACTGGATTTATATTTCTTACAGTAAAAAATAACTGTTAACCTGTCCCTTTAACATTACTTCATCTTTTTTCTTTTCTCTTTTTTTTTTTGCAAAATTTCAAATAAACACATTTTTGATTTTTTTTATAACAAAAAAGTAAACAAATTATTTTCAAATAAAAAAAGAACAAAAACAGAGGAACTAAAAAGTAAAAAAATAATTGGTCATACTTACTTATGATTTCCTACCCAAACGTATAAATCAAATTCATTTTAAATTTCCAGTACAAAAAGCAACTAAACTAAACGCCCAATAATAAAATAAACATTGATTTCAATTACTATACGATGAATTATTTTAAAACCTAACTAATTATATACAATCTGCTTATTTTTAATAACTTTTAAAGTCGGGGGCCTCTTATAAACTACTACCTAACGTAACTGAGTAGGTTCAGTTTTAATACTAATTTCGCGTTTAGTTAAATTAATGTTAACTTAGGACTCGGTCGGTTCTCAGTTACGTTAGGTTGTACTTTATTGGAAGTCCCGACTTCAAAAGATTCTTAAAAACTAAACGATCGTACATAGTTTGGTATTAAAATAATTCATCATATAGTAATTTAAATCAGTGTTTATTTTATGATTGGGTGTTTAGTATAGTTGATTTTTGTACTGGAATTGTAAAATCAATTTGATTTATAGGTCTGGGCAGAAAATCTTATGTAAGTACGACCATTTTTTTTAAAAAACTTTTTAGTTAATCTTTGTTTCTTGAAGTCGGTTCTTTTTATTTAAAATTACTTTTTTTTTTTGCTTTTTGTGGTGTAAATATAAAATAAGTACGTAGGGTGGAGTATTTGGCACACTCCTTACGTACATCTCGAATGAGAAATCGTCGAGCACAGGAGTCTGAAAACAGCTGAGATGAGCAAAATATTGAAAGAAATAAAGCACAGTGTCTCAGAGACTTCCGAAGACTGAAGAAAGACTTGTTCAAACGCGCAATTATTTACAAAGAAAATTGTCTTCATCATCAGTTCGACGTTATCAAATTATGCTATCCGAAAAATATTCACGAGTCACTAAAAGAAAAAAAAAAAAAAACAGAAATCGCATTGTCCATAGAACTTAAAGAGTTTCCTAGATTTTTCCAGGATCCCATCTTTAGATTCTGACCTGATGACCATTGGATCACCTGTAAAGTATACCTATTCAAACAAGAAAACAAAAGAATTTTCCTAATTGTTCTCTGCGTGTTTGAGTTATCGGGGGACATACATAAAAAATTCCGACAAATTGGGAACGTCTTTTTTGAAGTCCGTTAAAAAAAGAAAAACTTGTATAGCGTATAAAATTTCATACGATTGGCACTAAAAAATAACCCTTGTCCCTCCTCAGGAGATTTTCCAGAAGAGATTTTGCAGGGAGTCTCTCTCCAGGAGGCTTATTACAAATAGTCCTAATAGAAACTGAATGCATACCCTCTAACACAAAAATAAACTAGAAAAAAAGTTCATATCGCTTTTACAAAGCGTGGAAACATGCTAAAAAAATATGCTAAATAAAGATAAATGTATCATCCTGCAAAGACTTTTAATAAAACAATGCAGGCATGCTTAATGTTCAGAAACATGACGTCAAACAAACATATATTTTCTAAATTTAAAATCGGTATTTTTTTCGCCTTCCGTTTTCTCCTATAGAGGATGCTTGATGACGCACAGAGGGCCTTATTCCTGGATTTGAAGATTTGAAGTAACAAGACACCACACAAGAGTTCTATCTCATTTGTTTCGATCATCGTCTCGGGTTTCCAATGTTGTTCTGCCCTCAATATTTTTGAATATTTTCACGTTGCAGTAGGCAAACTAGGTTCGCAAAACTTTTCTTTCCATTTCCTCAAACATTTATCCCAACGACAATAAGAATTGTAAACACAGGAAAAAATGCCCCGTTGAATATATATATATATATATATATATATATATATATATATATATATATATATATATATATATATATATATATATATATATATATATATATATATATATATATATATATATATATATATATATATATATATTTGTGTATTTTTTATTTTTATATTTACCTATCAAATAATTTATCTATTTATCTATCCGTCCATCAGTCCATCAATTCACTTATTTACTCATTCATTCATTCATTCATATTATTTTATTTTATTTTATTAATTTTATTAATTTCAATTATTTTATTTATTTATTTATTTATAATTCTTATTTTACCTTACACATAATTTTGTTTAAATTATGAACGATACGCTAATATACCACTACGACTAGCACACAGGTAAATGAAATAAAAAGTGGTACCCTCTTTTCAGTTCACAGCTTTTAGTGCTTTATATTTCAAAATTTAACTATTTTAAACAGCAGGTTTAAAATAAAACTAAATTCAGCTGTTTAATTTATGAACTAGTTCATTTATATAAAGAAGGAACAAAAAAACTCTTTGTAATTTATGATTATTTTTAATGCCTTGAAAGTGAGCAAAGTGAGTCACTTGATATTTTATTCTTATTATTGAAAAATTGGAAGAAATGAAAACTTGTTTTTAACTTCCACCACATACATTTTACACCAGTACACATGCATGCATTTTATATCTGTGTGTGTACATTTTTCATAATATAACTGGAATTATTATTTTTCCATTGAAAAAAGAATGGTACATAACTTTTCATTTCTTCTGTGTGTTGTTCTTCTTTTTTAAAAGTTAAAAGAATTTTTTTGAAAAAACATTTCGATATTTTTTCAAATTTAAAGTTCGAAGTTCGATTTCCTTCCTCACAACCCAACTGAATTTCAATAGATACTATTGATTATTACAAGCATAATAATGATAAAACAACTCGTTAGATTTCTGTGCTTACTATCGATGAAATATGAACTGTCAATACAAGCCAGAAGAAATTTTTCAGTTGCAATTCAAGCAAGCATTTATTTGATGAAATACGAACTCTAACTTCGCATAAGAGTCGATTTTTCTTTTCCAAATATTTTCTACTAAATCACAAAAGAATATTATTGAAACGGCTTTAAAGAAATATTGAATTTCAATAAATTTTGCCAGGTCTGATATCCGGGCTGAATTACTCAGTAAATCGAAAAGTGAAAACTTTTTTTGTTGTTAACTTCTTTTTTCCGAATATGCAATTTGACTAAAGGCTGCAGTAAACCTTGCAGCATAATTAGCAAAACGTACTTTTTTTTCTGTGTGTCTAATACAATGCGATCATTCAGGTAAATACAAGAATTTTAAATGTTGCGTAGCTTTAACCTTCGTGCTTTTTCTGATACTTCAGGAAGAATTATACCACATTTTCTTTAAGGGTAACTGAAATCTGTATGTCGCCGTTGAAAGCAAAAGGAAATTATTTTATTTTTGACCTTTTTGGCATATATTCTACTACTAGCGAAAATACCCGGCGTTGCCTGGGTCAGTAATAATTGTGAGAAACAATTGCTACATTCATTCGTTTTCTGTTTTAATTGAAAGAACTCAAAACACACTGCTTTGACAAGATTCCAAATAGAGCTTCTTCCTTACCCATAAAAGTAAAATAGCACTAATATTAAGAACAAAATAGCACTCATTAAGAACGAAAGCACGACATTTAAACAACCAAAAAATTAAGGAATTTCGAAAATATGCAATTAAACTTCAGTTGTTAAAAAAGATTTTCAGTTAATTATACATTTTTCTTTTTTTTTTTTTTTGAACATAGTCCTTAACCTTATATAATCTTCTTTATATGAAGGCTTGCCAGAGGTCCTGGCTTTCAGATAAAGTCCTAATGTCCCAGCCGGTTTACTACACGTGTCCGTTAAATATAAATTTGATTACAGATGACCAAAAAATCAGAAAACAAATAACTGTTTAGAATTATTTAAGAAAATGATCCTTCACATTCCTTCACTTTGACATTTCTGTACCTCAGAGCCAGACTAAGTCCAAAAATTGCGATTTTCTGTTTATTACTCCACTGTATGTAGAATCCAAGTTTACATCGAGCCAAGCAAATGTAATTAAAGAAAGAAAAAAAAACCTCTGAAATTATTTACCAAGGTTTAAAAGACCCCGCGTTCTGCGCCAGACAAATGTTTTCCCTACCTCCTGTAAAGTAGCGGTTATGTGACATGCGTTAGTCCGGCTCTGAGGTACCAATTTGTAACATTGACTTGCAAAACTAAAATTGGATTAACTTGTGAATATTTTTACAGCAAGATTAAAAAAAGAAAAAGATTTTCTTAAAATGTCCTCATTCAAAGTGTTTCTTCTTACTAAAGTAACTTAAAACTATTAAGGTTAAAAAAATAAAAGTGTTTAAATGTACCTGTTTGCGTCATGTTTTATTTATTAACCCTGGTTTCGGCTCATAATTAGTAATTATTTATTCACAGCAATGAGAATGAACTACCCTCCAATACTCTTTAAAAACCACACAGGGGTTGTACCCTTTTGAATACTCGCTACGGGGGGGGGGGGAGGGGGAGGCGGTATTATGGTGTCATGGTTGAACATTTCAGAAATCTGGCAAGCCTATCAATATGGATATCGAAGAACAGACGGTATTAAAAAATGTAACCGCCCGTAATCTCCATATACTTGCTTTAGTTATTTTGGGAAATTTCAATTATTGTGTATTCTTGGTGCGATTTTAAATGTTGCCAAATTTAATTATCGATAATAGTTTTGGGATACCTTGGATAAAATACTCTCTCTGCTTCGTAGAACAATCTGTTAAAAGTTTTCATCAAATAGATATTTTCGCCAAACACTGAGATACTTTTGGTGATCATAAAATGATACTAAACATTTTCATCCGAAATGTTTTTAAAGGAAGTGTTAAAAATTGGCGATTGTTTGAAACTGTGCAAAAAGACAAGCTAATGAAAAATTTTGTGCTATTTATGGATTTGCGTCGTTTTAATTGGTGGATTATTTTGCATTTCAACAAAAGTTTTAAAGTTTCTTATAACGGCGATATTTTGGATACATGGTGAAAACCGAGAAACGGTATAACGGAATTTTTACGACGGTTCAAAAAATTGCCAAATGCCTCAGATATTGAAATATTTCCGCAAAGAAATTTGGCGGGATACCTGCAGGTTGATTAGAAAATGAGTAAGAGTCCAATCAGCGCAAATAAAATATAATAATAATAATAATAAAACATTAATAACATTAAAATTCCGTTAAAATGGAAAATAATCAGCCATCCATAGTTGACGAGAGCCTTCGAACATGGAACTAAAAATCTTCTAACACATTTTCTATTCTACTTAGAAATTTCAAACAGATGCCATCTTCAGCAGAAAAAAAAAAGAGCTTTCCATGGACATAATGTCAATATGTGCAAGTATTTTTATACCCCCATATTAGAGAATTTGCAGGGAAATTGCCCCTGATGGGGGGATGGTTGCCCCCATAACGGGACTAAAACACGAGTGACGGGTATGACGGGTGAAAATTGCTCCTACATTTGAGCGAAGCAATTCCCTGTTTGATGACAGTTTGATAGTTGAAATTTTAACCCCAACTCCAGTGGATTAACCCTAGTTGTTGACCACTTTTTCGTTTCTCCATTCCCCTGAAATGACGCAGTCTTACCAGCAAAACAGTTAAGTTACCGGATCCAGTTCAGCCATGTCCTAATAGAGCGTTTCCCTGCATGTTAAACATTTCCAAAACATTATCAAATTATCATGCCGTGGCGCGAGTTTCATTGTTGAGGACGTCAGGAGCGTTACTCTATAATTGATTATTATAGAGGATATGAAACTGTATTTGACGATAATCACTTAAGTTTTTATGACACGATTTCTAAAAATCGCTATATATACGGGTGTTTCAAAAAGAATGACCCGATTTGAGATGCCTATATATTATAAAAACTATTGAAAATAGACACTTTAGATTAATTTTATATTACATGGATAATAGTTTTTTTACATACAAAATTAAAGGTGCTCTCTATGTCGACCTTTGGACGCACGGCATATGTCTACATGATAGTCAAATTCGTACCAAATTTTTTGCAAGCATGTCTGCATCGACTGCTTACACAAACAAACCGTGTCTTTGAACTGTTTAGACCATTTTCTAAGGGTCTTCGGGCAGGAGGTTTTACGCCAGGGTTTTCTTGACAAAAACCACGTTGAACAGTTGTTACGGATTCGCAATTCGCGAAGCGTAAAACACAATTCGATTTTTGTCGTGAAGTCGTCATTTTCACAAACACTGTAATGGCATACGGAGAAAGAGAGTTAGTGCTACTTGTCAGAAACTCCATACAACTCGAGATTATCCCCATTCTAACGATACTTTAGTTTAATGAAACATTAAAATCTGAATGGTTATGATTTTTTTGAAATCGGGTCACTCTTTTTGAAGCACCCTGTACTACCTATTGTTTCTGAAAATAAATTTAAAAATTGTATTAGTTTGAAGATTAATATTTTTTTATTAAAGCATATTGTTATTTTATATTTTAACATACTGGTATGGAATGGACAAACAACCACAGAAGCGAATTTATTTTGTTCGTAAAACGTTATTTTTTTTTCTGAATGAAAGTTTATGTTGTCGATTAAAATGGGACTGTGAGACTATACTTTTCGTGATGTTTTATTTATACTTCTTTATTCTAGTACGAGAAAAGAGCTGTCTGCTTTATGTTTCTTTTCAACGAAAACTTTGTTCTCGGAAGAAACAAATGAAAATTTTTATTTTTTTCCCTTGAACTAGGAAAAGAAAAAAGTCCTGAAAATCTGACTTTTCTTTCTAGTATCAAGTGCAGCTGACAACATGGGCGAATGTTATTAAATTTCGAACATATTGCCATCGTTTACGAATAGATTTGGAGCTGTCTTTTCTTTTTTTAAAATCATTCCAATAGACATAACAGAAAGAGGTTAAATAAAAAGTAAAAACCTGCTAGAGTCACAGATTTGGAATGGAAGGAAAAATCGAAACAAGTCAGATTTTTATTAAATTTCTCTTTGTTCTTATACACGTAAAAGAAATTGAAGTTTGGTGATTTTTAGTTAGGAGAAAATTTACAGCTTTAATTTTAATTAAATTGAAGCTTTCCGTACATAACTTTGTTGAAGCACACGAAGGATTACCATTTTTAGAAAAAAGGGGGTCGTGCGTGGTCAGAATTGTGCAATTCCATTTTACGAAAATTTTAATAAATTCAAATTAAATGAAAAAAATATTTCAAATACAGTTCAATTATGCGTAACTTGGTTAAGCGCCATGAAATAAAATTGATTTGAAACATTAATAATAACTTGTATTGGGAGACTACTTCAATGCAATACTCGTATTGATAACAATGGTACATTCAGATAGTATTTCAGATCCATTCACGTAAATATATTTGAGAAATCTTTCTGTTATTCATTGAGAAACCCATTATATTATATTAATAGCAAAATATAATTTATTGATAAATACAATTTACCATAGAGTGAAGAGTTTTCTAATCAGTGTTGTCAGGATTCTCGAGTCTGATTTCGCAAAAGCCTCAAGAAGCAATAATTTTCATTTAAAATTTTCAGTTAACCTAAAAAATGGCTTTTAATTTTATTAAAACTTCTCTTTTCTGTTTGAAATGCATATCTAAGATAAAAATTAAAGATTATAATAGGTGTAATAAATATTTTTGAAAGTTTTAAGAATTGTTGACTCATAGTTTTCTTTTTCGATGAAAAATCTGTAGCACAAGGAATTTCCTTTTATTTCTCGTTAGAAAAAACAGATAAAATAAATTAAAACTTGTGAATGCAAATAAAACAAATCATCACAAGAATCATTATTTCAGAGTAAGAAATTGAGCAGCGAAGTCAAAGTCGGACTAATTTTGAAGAAAAGGAATTGGAGTCGGAGTCAAGAGTCGAAAGCTCTTATATACCAAGAGTCGTAGTCTGTCGTTTTCGCTCCGAGTCGACATTTCTGCCATGGCAGTGGAATCAGAGTCAGAGTCGTTAAGTTGGAGTCGTATTGATTTTGGGGTACATGAGTCTAAGCAAGAGCAGAAATCCCTAAAATTCCCTGGAGTTGGAGTGGGATGCGGGAGTTGGTCATATTCTGTCCGACTTCGTCACTCTGGCGAAAGCACTTGCGCTTTAAATTCATTTCATTTTGATTCAATCATGTTCACCTCTGATTTGCGTCAATGTAAAATCTACGATGTATGGTATTTCAATTTTTACTTAGATTTTTTTCCCTGTTTCTTGAAATCAAAAATTAAGAATATAATCAGAATCTATACAATTTTTGTCCCTGGTTCTGGAATGAAAAGATTTGAAAATACCCCACAGACATAACGTTTCACCTTTTTGGATCGTTTATAAATACCCTTAAAATGCTAAAATAAAAAAAGCAAAGAAAAAAAAAGAAAAGAAAACAAAATAAATTTATACATGATCTTGATCAAGAGCTTTTCCCAACAAACTTTGCTTGAAGCAAATATCTTCAAGTTCTAAATTTATATTTGCCTTAAATTTTACCGTAGGTGCTGCTGTTAAGTATCTTGGCATTCCAAAAAAAAACTCAAATCATAAAGTAATAAATGAAAATAAGGTGTTGTAGTCAAGATTGTTCGAGCAAAAAAAGTTTATTAGAATTGAACTACATCGTACGATCTAAAAGTAATGAACCTTACGTTATACTAACGCATGCACACCCTGCAGCTCGCTCTGCTTGACAACGACGGTGGTGTGGGTAAATAGCACAACGCAGGTCAGTTGCCTCCCAGCTTTCGAAGCAGTATCGTCAGATTTAACAGTAACCCTATACGGTGGTGCGTGACACGGCGATACTGATAGTTCGTCAGAACAACGCAATTATATCAAATTTTTCTTTTGGTTTCCTTCCCAAACGTTCAGAATGCTTCAACAGGCGTTTAGGACTGATTGTCTGTCCCATTCGTGAGTAGAAAAGTAACACGATTCCTTTCGTGAGACCAGGAAATGGTGACTGACGAACCCCAGTCTGGACGGTGGACCTCGGTCCATACTGACGTGAATGTGCAATGAGTGTGAATTTTTGAACACGAACTGGTGTTTGAGTCCCTACTAAGAACAAACGTCCTGGACTTATCGGAGTCAACGGTGCAACGCATTGTAACGGAGAAGTTGCTCATGCGGAAAGTCTGCGCAAAACTTGTGCCGAGAGTTCTGACTGAAGATGGTTCAATTCAACGCTCCCATTGTGCCCTAGCCTTCCTAAAGTCTGGGTTTGTGACCTCCTGACTTTTTCTTCTTACCACTTTTAATAGCAGCGTGGAAAAGGAAACGTTTCGATTTCATTGAGGACATTCAAGTACTCGATAAGGTAGCCCTTGCAGATATCCCGGAACAGGACTTCAGGTATGCCTTTGAGTCATGGAAAAGCCGCATACAGGAGTACATTGTTGCAGGAGGTGCATATTTTCCAAAATATTAGTCACTGGAACCGATCAGCTCAATAGATATGTCTTTTTAAGCGAAGGCTCATTACTTTTGAATAGCAACGTGTATTCATTAAAAGGTTATTAGGTGGGGACAGACAGGCCTACAAACTGTAAGATACATATTTCCTCATCTTAAAACTGTATGTTCTAATGTTTAAATTTTTAATATTAATTTATTTTATGTATTTATGAGTTTTTGTTTTTTTATTTTAGCGATACTTTTTGGACGCATTAGTATTTTTTTCATGCTCTTTTTTATCTCTTTATTTGACTTTCACGGACAAGTATGGTGAAAATGATATGATGTATGTACTTCGCCAAATAACTTTATCGATTAAACTTTTGCCAAAAGATAAACACTATGAAGCAATAAGACGATGTAATAAAAATGATGCTAAGGTACGCAACAAATGTAGAAGGATTTTTTCTGAATACTTGGTTCAGATATATATAGATTTATTACAAAAAAGAAAAAAAACTGCCATAAGTGTTTTTTGATACTGCTACGAAAAGCAGAGAAAGTATATTATCTTTTCTTTTGTGTATAAATACCGTAAACCAAGAACGTAACGTCAAGGAAAAAACATTTTTAAAAAATCAGAACAATATATTGTATAGCATGTGACATGATAAAAATAAGAAAAAAATGAAATTCATCAAAAATTCAGAGTTTATTAAATTTCATACTCGCTGTGTCATAAAACTGGATTTCGATGGTTTTGCTAACGTTTACGAAACACAATTTTCAGAGTTTTCATTAGATTTACTTCAATTTTCTCAGCATGGTAAAAATATCTTGCGATGGCTTCAGGCCAAAAAATATTAAATTCATGAGTAGAAGATGGATTTAGCCATTGCATTGTATTTAAAGCATTTTCTTCTGCAAACTTGGACAAACTATTTGTTTCTGTAGAATGCCACAATTTTTGAACTAAATATAAAGTTCAAGATGTCTAATTTATTTGTATAAAATCTAATAGGAATAAATCAAATCACACCATTATCGAATGAAGTGTATCAGATATAGTGAAAAATATAAATTAGTGAAAGTGCTGCACAATAGTACGTTTACCTTTTTTACTGCTTAAAATTGCTTTCAGAATAGCTTCCCTCATTAAAATTAAAAAAAAAAAAAGAAACTTTTTTTGATTTCTGCAATCGTTATACATACGTTTCTGTGAAACACCAAACTTTGGTGTAAATGCTGACATTAGCCGATAAATATCAACATTCACTTATACCAAATACATCAGCTTCCGCAAACATTTCGAAATATGAGCATTGTTACAAAATTTCCGTAAGCATTTTTCATTCAATGTAATATACACATAGAAAAACAACTTTATTTATGGAAATCGTAAAGAAAAGTGCTAAAATGTTCTGTTATATAGGTTACTAAATTTACTTTAACTACCAGTTTGTTGCCATTCACAGCTTCAATGAAATGACATCTGCCTCCAGATCGGTTATTGTCTTTTCCGGACTGATGAATTCATAGCAAGGAAAAAAGGCCTTACTCTCCGGTTGTCTGCAAATTGCATGTAGTTCTGCCTTAGCCGTAGCTAAGGGTTACTACTTAGTTGCATGAACAAACCGCATAGTGCAACTGACTACATGCAAGATACCGAAAGCCCAGTTACCCAATCCAGATACTGCAGTGTCCACCTTGTTATAAACTCATCAGTTTGGAACAGTGAGTAACCAAAATGGAGGCAGATGTCTTCTCATTGAAGCTGAGAGCGCAAAAAAAAAACCGGTAGATAAAGCATATTTAGTTCACCAGCGAGATTCCGCAACCATAATGCAGTTCAACTCGTAAATTTAATGCAAAGTTTGGGTATTAAGCTAGTAATCTTCGGATTAAACCGGAGTAGCATTTTAAAATTTACCTATTTCTCACTACCACTCTACATTATAATTACTAAGAAACGAGTAAAATACGAATTTTTACTGAGTTTTTTTAGTGCAATATGAATTGTTCATTTTAAGTTTAGTCCTTGTATGAAATGCCGAGACAGTATGGATTGAAAACTTTTCCAGTGACATATAAAGGATAGGATAGGGTGGTAACATAACAGAGGGAGAAACTTATGAGATGAAGTCAACACACAACCATTCTATAAAAAGAAAAATACACCTGAAAATCTAGAATACTGTCAACAAAAAATGATGGTAACACACACGGGAAAAAAGAAAATATGAGCAGAAAGATTTTTCTTTTTTCTTTCTTTTTTAAAACAAATGTTGAAAAAAAAAACCAAAAAAAAAAAAAAAAAAGACAAAAACTAAGATATAGTATAACATCTAAAGGAAATATATATCTTTTCATAGACGAATAGTTTTCTTTGACAGAGGCTTTGAATTTTTCAATACTACTCTGAACACTCATGCCGATTTCAATGTTTTTGCTTTAAATACATCAAAATCGCATAGTTTTCATGGTGTTCATTTTTTTGTTTCGAAAAATTAATTAGAACCTACTTCGATCTTTTTTTGTTAAATAGATTAGTTCTAATTTTGAATCCATTTTTCAAGCCATTGTTTTGTACATCAACTACATTGCGAAAAAATAAAAAGAGGGGGGAAAATAGAAACTATCAGAAATTTTTAGATTTTTTTTCGAAGTCGAACTTTAACCTTTGCATCAGTGTAAAGTCGTTAATAAAAAAACAAAATTACATGTGATGTGAAAAAAAAACTGTATTTTAGCGTATGTTTTAAAACGTATAGAAAAAATCCAGCGACACGGGGAAAAAGAAAAAAATATATTACAATTTATATGGATTCTGAAATTTTGAATTCAAATTATGTTTTTCGCAATCACGAGCTGCCACAGGACCATACTCATTGGAGTTACTGTTTCTAGAAACGGTTCGTGTCTCCCCAAGCCTTCTCCTTCTCCTGGGCAGTTACATGTGTATAGTTGTGTGTGTGCGTACACTTGTGTGTATGCATGTAGGCGCGCGTGTGTGAGCGTGCGCGAGTGTAGGACATGGACGCCACAGCACAGAAGAAGCGGATTTCGGGGGACAGTGCTGCAGAAGCCCTTAGTCCAAACTGTAAAAGGAACCGGACCTCAAAGACGCTAAAGTGAGAACAATAAGCAATCGTGATTGCTCAAAAAAAAAAACAGTTGTCCGCAGTAAAGCAATGAGAACATTATTCGAACGAGTCAAGTAAAAACTATATAAAGAGAAAAAATAAAGCTACAGTAAATCCAATTGACAACAATGTATATAAATAAAACAGAGTATATATAAATTTATGTGTGTGTAATACGTGTGCTCCTTATACAAATCCGCAGTTTGCGTCGGATCTCGACCAAATTTGGCAAGGAGGTACTAGGCCACCTGAGAAGGAACGTAGGGGGAGGGGGTTAAAAGTCAAAAAAAGAACCGAACTATTCGAAGTTTAATTTTAGGGTCCGAAAATGGCATTAAATGGCTCTTTTTTACCCGAAATAATTTTCTGATTTTCTAGCTTCATGTTCCATTTGAATGCCCACGAAAAGTAACGCTTAAGTTGTTTTACTTCTTTTGAATTAAAAAAATCAAAACAAATTCTTTAAAATCACCGGGGAAAACATTAAAAGCATTTTTTAAGCCTGATGGAACACCAATATCAAATCGAAAAATTTTCGTTTACGTAATCTCATTTTAAAACCATTCAGATGGGTTGCCTCTTTTTTTTTCCTCGACTGCGACAAAATACAATTTTGTTTTTGTTTTGAGGTAAAATTTTAACCTTTTGATTATAATTTGGTATTTTTTTTTTCTTTTGTACTGCCAGCAAAAGATAATCAAGGATTTCAGTTGTATTTATGGAGGATTGCGTTTAATTTCTTCGGAAATTTTAGGTTTGCCGTTTTCTTTCATTAAGAATAATTATTTTGACGGAAATTTTACAGTATTTTTTTTCTCTCAATTTAAGCCTGATTTTTGAACACGCGTGACCTGACATAACTTTCAGGGTACACCTTGCAAAGCCGGGCGACGCAGCTAGTAGCATTATAAAAAACACAACATATGCAAAGCACTTCAGACACGTGTTTAGTTGATTAATAACTTTTTTTTTTAAATTCAAAAATAGAGCTTGCGTCGGATGTGTTTTCATAAAAAAATTCATTCTTCATCCTATTTAAACGTTATTTCTACCACATTTCCTGCAAAAAGGTTGTTTTTCTTTTTCATTTCTTATCTTATTGTTATTTTTTCCGCGAGGGTTTTTAAGCACGAACAAATGCTCCTAAATACTTGCCATGTTTTTGTGAAGTTTAATAATGTTGAATGACTGTCATTTTCCTTGAAACAAACTTTAAATCAACATTCTTTTTGCTAAATTTTAAATCTCCTAGTTTCAGACTTACTTATAAATTTCCTTTTATTATTATTTTTTTCTTTAGAACTTACCTTTTTATTTCTTGCTGTGTATTTTGCTCATTTTGCTGCCTTTAGCTGGCTCTGAATAAACAAATTCGGCATAGCTTATTCGTTACTCGGCAATACAGTAGCTTAAATGCTGGAAATGAAATTGTTGTGACGGTCACATTGTATGACTATAAAGTCATTAACAGGTGACAGCAGCTTACAATTGCCAGTTTGCGGTACCAGCACAAAGGGACTTTAACGTCTTAATAAGTTATAAATTAGTAACTCCTTATATACACAAAGTAAACATTTGCAAATTGATTGTTGGTTAACGTCACAAGATTCACATGAAAGATGTCACAAATGTGTCATGTGTGACCGCTGTAATACGGCGCTATTCTGTCACTCAATGAAAATATGAACGCGTTTCGACTGTCGCAAAGTGTGACTGTAAAGTAATTAACAGGTTGCAACAGCTTACAAATGCCAATTTGCGGTACCAGCACAAAGGGACATTAACTTCTTAATAAGCTATAAATTAGTAACTCCTTATATCCACAAAGTAAACAGTTGCAAATTGATTGTTAGTTAACATCAGAAGAAATTCACACGAAAGATATCACAAATGTGTCATAGTGTGACTCTTGTAATGCAGCGCTATTCTGTCACTCAATGAAAGCATGAACGCTTTTCGACTGTCACAAAGTGAGACTGTAAAGTCATTAACAGGTCGCAACAGCTTACAAATGCCAGTTTGCGGTACCAGCACAAAGAGACATTAACGTCTTAATAAATTATAAATTAGTATCTCCTTATATTCACAAAGTAAACACTTGCAAATTAATTGCTGGTTAACATCACAAGAAATTGACATGAAAGATGTCACAAATGTGTCATATTGTGGCTCTTGTAATGCGTCACAACTCAGTCACTTTCAGAAAAACGTAACTTTCATAGTAACGAACACAGAACGTCATTAACAGGTTGCAGCTGCTTACGAATGCCAGCTTGCACTAACTTTACAAAAGGAATTTAACTCCTTATTGCCACAATGTAAACACTTTCAAAGTAGTTGTTGCAGTGACGTCCCAGGAAAGTCACATGAATGATGCCAAAAATGTGGCACGGTGTGACTCTTATACTCTGTTATTATTGTTACTTTGCGCCTGTTATCATTGTAACTTACAGTGACGTAGCTGACCATGAAATTTTGTGCTAACAACTTATGGCACAAAACTGGTGATTGATCAAATTATCAGGGATACATTTCTTGCAAATAATATTTATCTACAATCTGACCCCTGATTAGATGGAAAGGCAAACATCCGGTTTAGAGGCAAAAATGGACTGATCTATTAGTTTTCAGGGAGGTCAGCTTTTGAAGATGCACGTTAGCCTTTAAATTATGCAGAGTCATAATTCAACTGAGCGGAACACGCAGATCAAATTTTTACTTTTCCCCTCTCATTGACATACACTAGTCTTAACTGGACGTTAGCCAATTCCATCTAATCCTTGGGTAGACTATATACTCCCCCCCTCCCTTTTTTTGAGCTATTAGCATACCATACTCTAAATTTCAATCATAAAGTTCATTTCGGGTAAAGGTCCTCAAATACGTTCTTTTTCTATTCAAATTGCTATAAAACCTGACCCACTTAACATTTAACATTGAAACAAATGTACATTTTCATCATTTTTAAGCTTTTCAATCAACAATTTCGAGAAGTTCTTCTAATTTAGCTTAAGCGAATCATATTACAAAGAGCGCCCCACATAATCTACATTGAACTAATTATACGAAGAAGAGAGTGATGACTTAAACATGATCTAGTTTTCATTTTTGAATAATTATATTTGAGCTTTATAAAAAGTAAGTTTTCAATTAAAACTTAATTTTTACTCAACAAATAATAGCTAATAATTTTCATAACGAAGTTTTAAACTTAAGCTAAAAATGAATTGCACCCTAAAATATTTTACTCTTAATGAAGCATTTAAGTACTTGAAGTTATCTTGAACGTTTTAAACAAGTTTAATTTTGCACAAAGCAAAGCTTAAATTTTTCCCAATTAAATATTTCTAAAAAAAGTTCTTAATTTTCCAAAGTAATTCATTAAGTATTTTTAACGTTCTGAAAGTTTCACAAGAAATTCACTTCTTGCGGATACTTATAAAAGAAACTAATTGGAAATTTTAAACTAGTTCAAGTAACAAGGTTTTTAAAATTGTTTCAACAGATTGTTTAAACATTTATTCAAATTTCTAAAGCTTTGTATATGGGAATGTAATTTGTTTTAAACGGAAATCATTATTAAGTACAGAAAAAGGGATGATACATCGCTCAATTCAATCAAATTAAATCATTCTATTATCACAAAAAAAACAATACAATATTTTGAAATCTATGTTGATATTTCAAACTGAAAAAAAAAAAAAATATATATATATATATATATATATATATATATATATATATATATATATATATATATATATATATATATATATATATATATATATATATATATATATAAATTGTATTATAACAGGATATATCAGGACTTATTCGAAATATTTGTTTTACGTGATCTTAACTGTGTTGATTTATCAGATACAGGTTAAAGTATTTCAAATTACAACTTAATATTTAACGTATTGAACAATTTTTGAGGTTGTGAGAATTCATTTTCGAATAATAAAAAATGGTTGACCCAAATGTAAGTGTACATTGTTTCTCTTATAGAATTAAAAACTGAGCGTATGTACCTATTTATCTATGTATCTATGTTTGAGAATTTTTAGGTATGTATTTTTTTCAATTTCATTTTCAAAAAAGGAAGTTCCCACGCCCCACTCTGTATTAGAAACATGTGTGAAATATATAAGAAAAAAAAAGTTTATGAAACTATGTATTTTAAACATAGCGCAATGCATAAGAGGAAACATTGAAGATGTGAAAAACATTGCTCCAGTAGTTCTAAAATAGGAGACTGAAAAAAAAAAGAACTAAAGACTCTTGATATAGGATCAAGGAAAGTAAAAACAAAAAAGAACTTTGCTCCTTCTACATTTAGCTGTTCACCCCCCCCCAAATAGGCCCATCAGTACGTGCTTCTAAAACTAACCTTACTGATTGAGATTAATGTTTGAAATAGCTTAATGTACGTTCCAAGGAAAAGGGAAGAATAGGAATAAATTCAAGGCTACAGAACGAAAACACTATTAAACTGAAATTAAATAAAATAGACCGAAGGACATAATAAAAGTAGTTCAAAGAAAATCCTATAAGTGTGATAAAAGTTAGAGATTGGGCATGTACCTTGTTTGGAAAAACTCAGCAATTCGATACATAATCATTAAAACATGTAATTAAAATGCACGTATATAATAAAAAATAAATAAAATATGCAACCGGGAAAATTACTTTTTATGTACCCTTTTTCTGTAAAATGTAGTTTAAACGCATTGAAAAACAAGATTCATGCAATTTTAAAACATGTTATGTATACAATATTTATTGAATGAAGATGTATATGAAGCCTTTGTCGGTTATACTGAGTGTAAATCTGAAAACTTTGAAAAAAAAAAAGATTTTTTTTCTTAAGTTATTTATAAGAAGCTTACCATTAATTATTATTTTTATGCAAACGATAGAAGAATGTAGTTAATAGTGTGGATCGTTAAAAATGAGAACTTTGAATCTACATTTAAATCTACATAAACCATATAATATGCCTTCTATATATAAATTGTGTAATAGAGCACTGCATGTTTGGACAAGTACACAAGTAAAAACAGTAGCGGTAAAAAGTAAAAAGATTTCTGTAGTACACTCATTGCGGGTAACACGGAATAATGCATGAAATCATTAGAAATATATTTTGCTCATCCAAAAAGCATCCTTTTGTTTGTCAATGAAACATTTCAGAATGATAGGATTTCATTCTTAAATATGAAATTCAAGAACCAAAGAAGTAAACACAAGTTTCTGAGGTAATTTAGGATGTAGGTGAGTTTGGCGTTTACATTAGTCACTTTCTCAATATTAATTTAAGAGAATATTTAAGGAAAATTTAATTATTCTAATTAGACACAAATATAGCGTCTTGACATTGTTATTTAGTATTCGCATGTGAGCACTAAATTGGATAAGTCATTGTTTGTTTGATTTATTTTTTTATCTGATACTATCTGTACCCGACACGCGTTGCTACGCCAACAAAAAAATACATCATTATACTGATTTTCATGACAATCGGTTAAACGGGGAAGAAGTTGCTACTCTGCAGTGGCACCTGGTGGCGAGTGGCTTCAATGAGCATATTATGCACCTTCTCCGTGGAAAAATACATATATATAGCAATTTTCATAATAATCGGTCCAGGTATCAAGTGAAGCCGTGACAATACTCAAATTTTGTACTCACGCAGTTTGCAAGATCAGTCAATTGCTAAAAATATCAAATAGAAAAAGTTTTAACTCCCCCCGTTGCATGAAAATCCATAAAACAATAAATAAAGAATTTATTTGTTCAAACTCAAGAAAAATGATAACAGCTAACTTCTTATCAATGAGATCTTTCACGCGAATTAATTTCTGCAGCCGATAATTTTATTCGTATTTATCCAATGGATTGTGACTTAAATTGGAATAAAAAAGGAACTATCAATCGGATTTTTTTCGAACTGGTCTATAAACATTCTCAGTACCAAAAATAACAAACGGTGAAAGTTTCAGCCAAATCTGCCGGGTAGTTTTTGAGTTCATGGATGACATACAGACAAACATTCATTTTTATATATATAGATAACCAAAAGATCCCCTTGAAGTTCCTCTACGTTAGAAATACCGCACTAAGTGTGTATACGTGATAAAAATTTCACTGGATGGAAAAAACGAAGCATATCATTTAGGGTTGGTTGGGTAAGTGGGACCCCTTTAGAGAATAGTTCGTTTTTAATACCTTATACAAAAGTTTTGAAACAAATAGAAACTTATTGTCTTATTTTATCTTGGACATCATTAATAAACAAAAGTTCATAATTATTTTCTAAAATAATGTTTTAACTATTCTTAATGATTATATTTTGTAAAAAATCGGATTGGTGTTATACTTACCCCACAGCGAGGGGTAAGTGGAACACCCTCCTTTCATTTAAATTTAGATGAAACATACCTAAAAAACGGGTTAGAGGGCCTTACATGATAAAGTATTTTAATGTTTAGTGTGATTTATGTTTTTGTAAATGCGTCCATTTGTGAGATATGTATTGTCTGTTAATCTGTATCACAGAAAATTTCAAAATTAAGATCAATTTTGGTGAATTAGCCAAAACTATAAGTTGAAAAAGCGATTGGAAACGTTAAATGAGATTGCTTCTATATAAAGTTGGCTAAGGGAGAATCATTATTACTTCATCCTTAGTAATTACTCCAACACCATCTGCACCATGCCAAGAAAAGGAGTTACTATTTCTATTCGTTCTTGCAAATTCAACAGTATTTTTTAGTTTGTACTATCAACTTCCAACATCAGACCTACTTCATGGTTTACTTTGATGTAAGTTTAAGAAATGCATAATCACCAGCTTTAACAGTTTTTGTAGTTGAACTATTAATTCCTACTAGGAATCATCATAGTTGTCTTATATTTCACTAATACATATATTTAGTCACAGTTGCTTTTGATTTTAAAATCCCCATTATTACAGGGGGATCTACGTACCAAATAGTTACGGGACCCATTTACCCATTATAGCAAAAATTTACGGGATGAGTGGGACCTCACTTAAACAATTATTAATCTAATTTCATACAAAAATTTTGTTGCTGTATAACTTCATAAAAAATAATTATTATAAAAATGAATGAAAACTTATTTAGAAAAAAAAACACTTCTTTGGAAAATTATGCTTGAAGTCGCAAAAAAAATTTTTTTTTTTCAGAATTTCTTTTCGATTAAGTGCTATGAAAAAAAAAATCCACGATGTCCAAATATGTGCATAACCAATCACTGTGATGAAATTTAACATCATCAGTGCAAAAAATTTTGAAAACTTGATCCATATTTTAGTTTTAGAGGGGTGACCCACTTACCTCAACCAATCCTATATGAAAACAACAGAACAACACTTTAAAAACAATTCAGAAACGTTCCTGGAAAATAATGGACAGCTACTGTGCCCAATTTCTGCCACTCCCATATCTTGCAAAAAACAGGAACGTTTTCCGCTAAAAGTCAGTACCCTTCCTGAAATTATCCTTGAACGTTTCTAAATAATACAGAAATCTAAACGATTAAAAGTCATTCAGGTTTCTTTAACCTTGAGAGAAAACGAAATAAGGTTTTAAGTAATCGCTTGGCCTTTCCTAATTTATTAAAAAAGTCACTACAGCCTAATTGCAACCAAGGCCACAACTAAAACAGAACTACAAGCAAGTACCAAGCACTTCACTTTCCTTAAACTCTTGCAATGCTGTGCAATCCGGAGACTAGTTTACTCTCATTGGGGCCTTCGTAAATCTGTACGGGTCGTAAGCAAGTTGAAGCAGATGCGCTAAATAAACGAGCTTAGGTAATTTTTAAATTTGAAGCCAACAATATTTTTCACAACAACGAGAGAAATCTGTATTTGTGCAGTTTGTAGTAATTTAATAACCGTTTTGACAAATATACATAATTTTCTCAGGAAGTTGGTGAAAACATGTGAAATCCCGAAACGTTCTATGGAATTAATCAGGGATGTTTCGGAATTCTTTTTTACATTGAATTAGTAAGGTCGAACTTCTCTAGAAGTTAGAAAAAATATGAGTTTTTGAAAGTGCCTAAATTTTATTGGCGTTGTTGGGATATTGTTGTTTTATACATACAACTGAAATGCTCTTTTTTTTCAGTAATCATATACTTTGGGCATCTCAGTTCGCTAATGGATCGTTAATAAGTAATTTCAATACAATTTTATCCCAAGATTTGTTTTTCACTTACCTAACTTTCCTCTGTATTATCAACTACTTCATTAACTACCGCTGAAACATAATTGCAACATGCGCTATCCATACTGTTTTTTGACTTGTGCTATATCATCCTTCTTATTATTGCAGAAAATATAACAACATGGGTGCCTACGAGGAGGTGGGTCATGGAGCAGACCGTATCTCAGATATTAAGTCTCATTAAGGGAAGGATTTGTTCCCGGAGAGTTTTCCGTAATATTTGTTTGAGAGCGTCATTGTTCTTAAGCAGGGCTCGACTAACTTGACGCCCAAGCTATTCCTTTAAGTAAATGCAAAATTATATTTAACTTTTCCGCAATGTCGGTCACTTTTCCACAGTTTCGGTAACTTTTCCGCAGTGTCGGTTACTTTTCTGCAGTGTCGTTTATTTCTCTGCAGTGTCGTTTGCTTTTCTGCAGTGTCGTTTACTTTTCTGCAGTGTCGTTTACTTTTCCACAGTGTCGGTTACTTTTCCACAGTGTCGCAGTGTTCTTTCGTGGCCGTTGTACATAGCACTGCGAAGCCCTGGTCCGTCACATTGTTTGCTTGTGCTTAGGCTTACAACTGTATTTTTACATTCATTTTTAGACATTAATATTTTTATATATAAATTAAATATTGAAGAGGATATTGCCCCCCCCCCCCCGACACATATTAAAAAATGCTCATTTACCTAACAATTCTTTTTTTAGAGTATTCTTACTTCATTCGTCAGTATATAAAAGAAAAATATATTGCACAAAATTAGTTACTATCCTTAATTTTGCTTGAAATTCTAATGAAATTCAAGAGATAAAGCTCTCTTACTCATACAGAACTATTCAAATGAGATAAATACCAATAAAGTATCTGTGAAGAAGTTTTTTTTATTATTAATAAATCATTGACTTTCTCTTATTTTCTGAAAAATACACGATTGTTAAATGTTATGCGTAGGTTTTTCAAAAATTTGTTGCTCTTTAGGAAGATGAGGAATGTGTGCGGTAATTGGGGCCTGCTCCTAAAGGAAGTACCCCCTCCCCCGATGAAAAACAAAATAAAAATTCGTTAAAATATATTTATAAAAGTATTTTAAACCTTAATCCTAAATTTCCTCGTTATTATTTCTATAACGAAATATTTTTCAATCACCTAAAACGAGTACGTCAACCAACCCTAATATCCGAAATTTATTTCATGCCACCTGGAAAATTCGCCATAAATCATACACGAGCAATTTATTTCGATCTAAGTTTGTATGATTAATTGTCGTGATTGGAAAGTGCATAGCTACGTGACAAGGTGAAGCGATTGGTAGCGGATATTAACTTCAATTACTATTCCTTTCGTACCTAAGGCAAAAATATTCGATATAACTCTTTTGGTTGTCAGCGAGGAACATGTCTCGAATTCCTGACTGACATTTTTATATTTAGTGTTAGGTTGATTTTATAAAAAAGGCAGTATTTTTCTGACAGTTCTTGGTGTGTTCAAGATATATTTCTTTAATTAATTAGTGTGATGTTGAAATGTGTCTTGATTACTCTTAGCTTGTGAATGAAGAAAACTGTTTAGTTACAATCAAAATTAATCAGGTCTACATGGATTTGTTTCTGCCATTGATTCTAAGGGATTAATTTAAATATATGATTGAGGATTTGTATTTTTTCAAAAAGGTTTTTTTTCCTTGAGGAATTAGTTTTCTTTTTTTTTTCATTTATTTTATACCAAGCATGTTTTTAATGATCACATGTATTTTTTTTAACTTTTACAGATTTTTTTAAACAACGACTTAATACAGCAATTATTGTCTAAATACAATACTTGAACGTGTGTTTGGGACACAAAAAACCTTTTCTAAATGTAAAAGAGTTAAAATTGTCTGATTCTAGGCAATAGTCACAACCTAAGACTGAACTAAAATTGTAAAATCTGAAAAGCCAGGAAAGTCCTTATGTGTAAACAAGCTATTTCTGGTTTTAATGGAAAATTTTGTGTATCATGGTTTATGAAAAACTCTTTTTCTAAAAGATATAGACGCAGTAATATTTCTTAATTCACCCAGGAGACCTGGAATCCAAGATTTGCCGAAATTTGGTCATTGTGAATTAAACATGTTGACAAAGCAATATAGTAGGGGAAGCTGCTGTACCCACGGACAAAATTTACTTTTCAATTTTTGTTGGTCTCCGGGAATGGATAATCGATCGGAAAAATTTTCTGGCAGAATTTACAGCTTATCATCTAATTGGGCAATTTTTGTCAGGTGAAAATCTCAATGCTTTCAATCTCGAAAAAATTTCGTAAAAACCATATTTTTTGTCCGTGGGTACAACAACATGTTCACCCCCACGGACAGATGCCTTTGTTCCCATGGACATTGTTAAGGTTCACTTCATTAATTTATAGTGGACTGTATTTTTTAAAAGGTAAATTGAAAAACGTAGGTAGAACACTTTTATTATGTAACTAAACATAATGTGTAAACAAATCTTGGTGCACCTGAGTCTTCAGGCAACGACTGCCGAAGCACAATGTGCGAGCCTTTTAACAACTGTGATGGTGCCACATGCGCATTATTTCTAGAGTTGAGATGTAACAGACATATTAAAAAATAATATATAACTAGGTCTGAGAAACTATATTATACTCAATACATTTTCGTAAGTCATTTTATATTGAAATACTTCAAACACCCATTGAAAATAACATTAAATAAAATGTCAAACGAAAATTAAACTTTGAAAATCAATCGAAGTTTTTTCCCTTTTTTTAATTTGCCTTAATCACTAACATCAGTGAACTCTTTAAAAAAGTTGTTAGTCTTAAGAGAGTTAATAATGTTATGAATAATTAATATGTTTTTAAACAAAAAAAAAAATAACTAGATTCATGATAGTATGGCTCTCTATGTACCTACATAATAACTTCAATTTATATACAAATTGAAATCTTTAACCAAAATTAACCCATCACAAAAAACTCAGTTTAGATTAAATCAACAAAAATCTAGAGAAGTCGACTTCAAATGAAAATAGTTGGGATTGACGGTCTGAAGATCCGAGAACAGGTGGGGGTTACTTCAACACTATATCTTCTAGCTCTATTTCAAATTCATCATCATTGTTGAAAGTAAAATTCGGACTTTGATGACAAGGCACCATTTTGAGGCACTTCTCATTGTAAGAAGACTAAAGTATGACCCAAGGAGACTAAAAATTGCTGTCTGTGGGTACACATGGTTGTGCGTCCTTGGGTATAAAGTTATGCCGAAACAAAACCTTCAAAATATAGGGAATCATGATACCTACAACAAAAATGAGTAATACAATACACGACGGAAAAAAAAAGATATTGCTGATGTTATTTTTTACTTAGATCCTACTAAAACCGAAAAAAATATGATAGAATCTTAAATGTTGGTTTGATGGGGTTGAAACTTTCTGGGGTATTGGAGAGGGCTGTGACACACACGTTGAACCCAAATTAGGATCCCTCTCGACGATACCCGGAATTTCCCGACCAGCATCCGTAGGTACAACCGTCAGTGGGTACAGCAGCTTCTCACGCATATAATGATATGATACTAGTCTGTAGCAACAGACATATTCTGTTGCCGTCGCAGTCACAGTGAAAGTAACCTTAATATGTCATTTTTTGCAACTGATAGAATCCAGCATTCAAGTTTAAGGACACATCCTCATATATATAATTGCCAATGATCGCGTTACGCTCCTGACGTCATTTGATAATATGTTTTAGTAATGTTTAACATGCTTGGAAATGCTTCTGTGACAAGGCTGAACTCGATCCGGTAACTTAACTATTCTACTGGTAAGATTGGGTGTCATTTAAGGGGAATGAAGCAACGAAAAAATAGTTGACAATGAACGCTGTCTAATGGAGTTTAGGTCTAATCGACTGGAATAAGAGTTAAAATTTCAACTATCAAAGTGTTACCAAACACGCAATTGCTTCGTTCAAAGTTAGAAGCAATATCACCTGTCATATCTTTACGGGTGATTTTCTAGTACGTTTAATAAGTCCTGGATGTGGGGTTACATGTTTGACTGCAAGCAGTTAGTTTTCCTATCACTGTTCTAAAAACGTCTCCAGTAAATAACTTCGCTTCGAATTAGGGCTCATTTCGACAGAAGAACTCATCGCTCTCATTCGTTCTTTCTGTCATTCGTCTTTCTGTTCGTCACTTTCAGTCAATCTCAGTACGAAGATTTCTTCCAACATTGCCGAATACTGTGGTCGCTGCAGACGCGGAAGCCAAGAGGCAATTATAGATTGGGTATTAGGTTTTATAGACAGGGAGTACTTCAATTTAAAGAAACGACTAGGGGCTAGACCCAGATCTTTTATTTTGGTCCACATTTTACACTCATTCTCGTTAATTCCTATTCGTGTGTTCATATGGCATTAATGAGTCCCTACGGAATAAAAGATATAACCGCCCTTGTGCTTAGTTTGCAGAAATGCCCAATTAAGAGTACCTGGGCTACCCATATTCTGATTATGTTTATTTTTTTCTTTTTTCACCGCGAAGTATTGTTCACTGTTTTAAAGGTTGACCACGGATAGATGGCGGATGACCTTGAAGCAAAACATCATTTGTATCATTCGTAATAGGTAGAATCTGCCAAAAAGTACCGAATAGTAAGAGGTACGGTCTCGCTAATCATATCTATTCCAGAATAATACCAAAAAAGCTGTTACAAATGATACTAATTATGATTTTGCTTTAAGGTCATTCACCTTCTTTTCGTGGTCAAGCTATACTAACTAACCACGGCAGTGCAATGTTATGTATCTACAACATTTCAGCAATTGACAACAGATAAAAATTATTTATTTGAAAAATTATTGTAAAAATATTGTTAAATTTCTTTTGAATTTTATTCACAAATCTATCCCGTAGTGCGTCGTTCTTCATGGGTTAGAGCAGGAATATAAACCTAAAACAACCTAAATTCCTCTTTTGGTGAGACAACAAAAAAGCATGGTGAATTTAAAACTGCGACTTATCTCAAACCTTAAAACGTTCCCTTTTATTTAGCGTAAAAATAAGTGATGTGGCTATCTTCAAACAGATTTTGATAAATGTTATTATAGAATGACTTTCTTAATGTAAACAGACGAAATATAGCTCACGGTTTTTCATTTTAAGACTAAAAAAAGGGAATAAACATATTTAAAATGTCTTAAGATAAAATAACAATTGCAAGTTCAAGCTTAATTTTGATTAATAGAAAACAAGAAATACAATTTAAGCGGAGATTGCAACATTTTCCCATCAGTTGTCTCAAATTTAAAGTAAAGTAAGGTTTTATTTACTCTTAATTTTTTTGGAAGCAACAAATAGCACGATGTATCCGAATGAGCAACATAATTGGGTGCGATATAAAGAGGAGTTATTGTATATATTCCTGAAAAAGAACATTTAGATATTATAAAAAAGTTTCTCCCCGACAATAAGAGAGCTTCATATTAAAATAATTAGCTGCAAGACGTAAAATAAAGAAGCAAGAAAAAAAAAAAAAAGCTACCGTTCATTTTTTTCTAAAATATATTCTTGAGAAAATAATAAAACTGAAAAAATATGAAGTATTATTTTAAGCTACGAAAAAAACGAGAACATTTTCTGAATAAATTTAGATGATAGAAAAATAGTATATATGAGTATTATCATCTTTTTGTATTTAGAAGGGGGGGGGGTCATTTTTCTTCTGGCAAAACGTCCTTTCCCCCCTTACATTTGCGAAAAATCATACGAAAATATTTTAAAAGAGAAGTTTCTATCATTAAAAATAGTTGACAGACGCAAATACAATTGTATTAGTTAAAGTATTTTTTCACCTTAAATTTTATTCATGAGTTATGTGGCATGCACTATGTTTTTTGTTTCAAAAATAAAGAACAGATGCATTGCAATATTAAAAAGTAAGAACTTCTACACACAAAAAGACAACGTTTCTTGCTTTAAACGGCAAGAAATGGAATTGATAACATAATAAGAAATAAAAATTGTTGCCTTTTGTACGGGATTTTTTTTAAGCATTAATGTTTTTTAAGCACAAATTTTCAAATGGTCGCGTACAGTTAATAAATCTATTAAATTTTCAGTGCTTGTACAAAAAAAAAAACTAAATGTCTTCTTCACCAACAGCTTTTAATCTAGGGGTTTTCAATCCTAGAGAAAGGAGGGGGTAGAATAATTTCAAGGAGGGCAAAAATTTGCTTTATTTTGTAACGGTATGTCTATATTTTCGCATTATCATTCCATCCCTTGAGGTTTTTAGTGTTTTTCATCTACGTATCTCCGTGAATTTTCTGCATCAGCATTCATAAAAGAGCAAAATATCTGAGAAGGCATTGATGGTGTCATTTATGATAGTTGTAACCTAATATAGAACGACCTGGTGTGTGCATCACATGATTTCCTTTTACACCAATTTAATGTTATTTTCCCATTATTGGAAAATTTAATGTGATTCAATAGTTAACTCTCTAAATATCACCAACAGTGGCCAATTTGAAATCAGATAAGAAAAAAAAAAAAAAAAATCGCCATTTTGGCGATTTAAAAAAAATCGTCAAAACTTGGCGACAAAACTTGGCGACCAAAAGACTGTCGATATATTGCCACGTGTCCGCCAAATTATAACATGACTTAAGTTTGCATCAGAATTAACAATGATTTCCCCCAAAAAAGTGTGAAACATCCCCTTTGAAACATCCGAATGCAACCAAAAAGGGAGGTGAACAACTAGATAACACTAGGAATGTACGTACCAAATTTCAACTTTCTAGGACATACCGTTCCTAAGTTATGCGACATACATACGCACATACACACATACATACGTACATACGGACGTCACGAGAAAAGTCGTTGTATTTAACTCGGGGAATGTCAAAATGGATATTTCGGGTGTCTATACGTTCTTAGGCACTTATCCGCGTGTGATTGTAAAAAAAAAAAAAAAAAAAAAAAAAAAAACTTATCAATCATTAGTTCGGGGGTGAGCAACGTGGAAATTAAGGCCACATTTTGAGTGAAATTTTTTCGCGAATACAATGTTTCCTTTTTTTGTAAAAGGAAGTAACAAAAGAGTGACAGCCCCGCCATTTATGTTATGAGGGTAACTGGTGTTGCATGCCATTCTTACCTGTATCTTATATTATCTGAAGTTAAATTGCACATAGTTCTTTGATTTCATATGTTCTCATAATTAAGTGATGTGTGGTAACAAATTTTATTTACAGACTTATCATATTCTTATATAACAACTATCTTTAGCCATTCAAATCAGTTCCAGTTTTAAATCCCGTTTTCCCGGCTTTACTACCGCATATGAGAGATGGGGCGTGGCCTCATATCAGAAAACAAAGGAGGGCTGAGACTCAGAGGTTCAAAGTCCCTGTTGTAGACCATGTCATATTTCCAACACATTTATTTTTGGCTAAAATATGCGCAAAGAGGGCTAAGTTGTTTAAAATTGTAAGCTTTTTTTATGCACAAAAGGTATACTAATGCAGTCAACACGGTCAGCTTCTTTTCAACGGTGGAAACAAAGAAATTATCTTGATATTGCGCTTTTATATATGAAGCAGTGAGAAGCAAAGGATGTAAGTGGACATTTTCAAATTTTGAGTAAAACGCGTTTAAAGATAACTTTCTAGGTAGGCTTTCATTGATTTTTTTCTAAATCATCCTGTGCGGTTGGACCAACCAGGGTTAATGTATGTCTTTGTTCAATACAGAGGAGAAGTTCACCTACCATTTGTACTGTTTATCTCGAAAGTTTTAATTTTCCCACTTACACTCCTTGCTTCTCAATGCATAATATATATTTCTTATGCTGTTAATACCTACTCTTGGAATATTTCGATATTCTGGTACTTGTGCACGTCTTAATAATAACTAATGAGATTTTCTGTTGTTTTGAATTACTTATATGTTGCTAAATCTATGTAGGTCTCAATTCAAGCGTTGAAAGTGAACATTAAAATGTCCTAAAAAAATTAAAAAAAAAACGAAAGTAGATTTTTCAAGTCACACTCCCTCCTATATTTTTGTTTTTAGGTCAAAACAATTGTAAAAACAGTTTCATTTAATTTGAACAACGGAAATCCGTGCCGGCTTTCGCATGAAAGTGTGAACCAGCACTGTGTACTAGGCCGAATAAAAAAAAAATGTTTTGTAAGTTCAAAATTAAATGTGAATAAAAATTTGCCCCTATAGCTCTACATGTACCACAAAAATATTTTGAACACATGAAAATCGGTCTAGTACACAATGCTGGTTTACACTTTCAGGCGCAAATGGGCACGAGTTGCCGTTGCTCAAATTAAATGAAACTATTTTTACAATTGTTTTGACTAAAAACAAAAAATATAAGATGGTGTGTGACTTGAAAAATCGAATTTCGTGGAGTCCCCATGTTCAAGTATATGCACTCCTTCGTTTTGAATTTCATAACCATGGAAAACTCTCGTAATATTCACCAGTGTTATATTGTCGTATATTTTCAAGAAAAAACAAACGAAAAAGTATATTTGAAGTAAATTTTGAAACACTTTAGATTAAAAAGCAACTACATCTGATTATATACAAATGCCACAGACGTCACCACCCGACGACGTAATAAGAATCAATGTCTACAAAGTTGAAGATAAATTAAACAAGTGCTTGAATGACGTCTAATGATAAAATGACTTCAATATTGGATGAAAATTTCTCGATCACTAAAAGAAGAAAAACGAAGTGAAGACATTTTTTCTCTCGGACATATATTTGCTCATAAAAAAAACCCGAAGAACCTTTTCAATTACGTTTAGCAACGTTAATTGAGTTCTGAGACACCACGTTAAACTGTATTGGGTCCGCCGCCACATAAAAACTTGCAATAACTGCAATTACATTGACACATATTTCACTTTTTTAATTAAGTATAGGCTGCAAAAGAAAGGAAAGATTCACTGCGAGTTTTATAAAACGAGAAATTCGGGCAATCAAGGATGAAAGCATACTGGGAATAGAAAAATTCTCAGGACTTCAAACAAGACTGGTTCTTTTCCGTTCATTACATGTCTGTTTAATTGCTAGAACATGACACGCATTGCTCTTCTTAAGATTTAATTAGGCTATTTTTAATTAAGCGCTGTTTTTTCTAGTTTCCACGTATTTTTTACCCACGTTCTTTATTAAGCTTGGGTCGCATTCCTTCTTCAGTTGTAGTAAAAATTCAACGTGAAAAGAGGAATAGAATACAACATAAAACGTAGTTTGGTTTACAAATGTATTTAATTAGGAAGAAATTAGCTGAAAATACACTAGACTTTTTTTTTCGGTTGATAAAAGTAAAATTGTTTTCGAGAACTTACTAGGAGAAACATTGTACATATACGATATGTTTTTTGGTGCTAAAGAAACGTAATAAGCAGAACATTTAAATGTATTTTATTTCCTAAAGGTGCTTCATCCGACAATAATTAACTTTATATATTATACATAAAGCAAAAACTGTTTTTATAAGCATTTTAATTTCTTTTTTTGTTGGAATTTAAAAGTTCTCGTAATTACGCATTTGGTGGGTGCAAAGGATTTCGAGGCTCCATGCCATTCAAATGAATTTATGTTTGTCTGTTCACTTAGCATCACTCTTCTGAGCTCTTCTGATAAGATTAGTCGGAGTGAAAACATGCCTAAAAGTAGTAACTTTTGTAAATAATTTAACATTTTGATAAGACCGAACCTAAATGAGCATTTCAAAATTTTGAATTCAGAATGTGTATCTACGGTATGAAGTCAGAAAACAATTGACATTTCTCAATTTGTTTTGAAAGATGTCACCTCAGGGCCCAAGGTCCAGCACGACCACCAGTTTCAGAATAAGTAGCTTAATGCATTCGTTAGGACAGTTCACTTTTTCACCTCCCAACCTTTTTATAGTGCTTTGTATATGAAACGTTAAAAAGAAACATACGAACCAGGCTTGGAGTCGATTACGGTAGAATCTAATCGATTACGATTACGATTACAGGCTTGACAAATGCGACATACGATACGGCTCGTTTATGATCCTCATTTGACAACTGTCAGCAGTGCCTAAAGATCCTCATTTTTACGCTTCTATTGAAGTTTTTTCTTCTCCTCTCCGGATTCCATCTCCTTTATACCATAGTAGAATCTCAGCTAACAAGTTTTCACTTGCAGCAAGTCAGGCATACACGACTACAAAGAGAAATTACGATTATTGAAATTAAGATTACAGTTACGATTATGCAAGAAACAGTTGATTAAAATTACGACTACAAGATTATGAATGTCTCATTGCCAGATTATGATTATGAATACGATTACACAAAAATGTAATCGATTACGCAGATTACGATTACTCCAAGCCTGATACGAACTTTAGAATATTGCAACTTGCACAAAAAATTAAATACTGCATATCGTCACCTCAGAGCAAAAGTAAGATATCTTAGTATTATTTCTGGAATTAAATATCTGACTGTTGATCTGGCGCGACGATATGTGTGCGATATACAACGCTAACAACATAATAATAAAACAACTCCAATAAGCATTGACCGATCCTTTGAGCAACCCCTACATTAGCACAACTTTGTACCGAGTAGAAAAGCAAACGTGTTATTAAAACTTCAGTCACAAACATAAGTTTATACAAAACAATAGTATAATGCTAAAAAAGTCAATATTTATCGCAAATATATTTTTCAAAATAAGCCTGGGTAAATGTGCCCTGAGTGTTATTTCCTTCTTTTGTGTTGTAAATCTTTCCTGTGTGTGTCACTTTGAATGCAATACTTTATGTATGCAAAGCTGCTTATCTTTTGTATAAATGAATAAATAAAAAAAAAACAAAAAAAAAAAAAAAAACTCGAGGTTATAAAAAATGAAACACGTGTACATTGAAACATATTATTTCCTTTAATTATAATTATTTCTCCTCAAAAATGAAATCAATGCAAGTATTTGCAAACAAATAGGTAACTTCTTTGGGTTCTGCAGATTCATATTTTACAGTTTAGCACCGTCATTTTGGGATAAAAAATTAAATAATTCTACTTTTCGGCGTTAGTCTACCTTAGTAAAACTGGTAACTTTTGATTCATTTTTCTTACTTAATATGTTAACTTACGATATGACACATTATGCATTTTTGGGAATATCAAAAATGAAAAATAATGAAGTTTCATGATACATTCATAACAATACTAATAAATTAAACAGTTCTACTTTTTGAGAGTTGTTTACCTGAGGAGCACTGACCACTTTTGTCTCATTTGCATTAATTGCTATGCTAATCTACGTCATGACTCGTTATATATTTTTGAGAAAATTAATCATGAAGATGAATGACATTTCATGATAAATTTAATTCAATGATTTCAAATAATTTCAAATAATAATGATGATAAAGTGTTTGAAGAGAAATGTCAACAATTTCAAATTTTTAATATTCTCCACCAGCTATGTACAAACAAATAAGTTTCCTCCGTTTGTAGAATTGTGAACTGACATTTCATTAAGCGAAAAAGAGTTTATAAACTGGAAGCTACTTGCAATTCTCTCGTTTATCGTTTGATTGATACGAATTGCGGTGATAAGTTTTTCAATAGACACTTGTGAACATGACTCGCGTTGTTAACTGCAGTTTTACGTTGTCTTTTCTCCCAAATCATCACGTCGCCTGATTAAATTACCCGTAACGAAGCGAAAACATTTTTTACACGGGTAAAACAAACTATGTCCTTAACAGCAGCCTTTTGCCTGGACTAGAATAATAATCATCTATTTAAAAGGGTTTCTTTCTTTCACACTCCAATATCAACATGAAGCTAATTCTGACTATTGAGAAAAACGTGTAATAACTACTGTTATTTTTATCAACTTCTATTGAAAAATAAATCTGATTTGGCCACAATAGGACTTTCAAGTATGCCTATCAAAAAACCAATGTTTTCAAATAAAATGAAAAAAAAATAGTAATAATAATAAAATAAGCATGCGAACTTATGAACAGTGTCTAACAAATCCCATGAACCTAAACAACATAACCTAACGGCTGTCTTTTTCAGAACGAGGGAAAGTCCCTCCTCCCATGAATATCATTGATACTCCAACGAACTATCGCTGTCTTTTGTCTTAAAAATTCCAAGTACTGATATTGTGCAAGTATTTATATTGATAACTACTAAATAAGGATTTTTTAACTTTCAGCATTATTCTATTTTTTTCTGAATAATAAAATATCAATGTCCGACGTATGTGTAAATTGATACAAAAACAAAAGTAGTTAAGTAAAGAGCTTGAAAATTTAACGCTAACGTTAAAAATTTAGTAAATTGATTGTAATTTAAGTTCAGAAAATTGCCGATTTTCAGTGAAGTAGAATGTTATCTAAATATGTAAAGTTGTAGTTTCAATAACCTTTTAAAGAATTATAAACTGAACAAGAAAAAAAATTTCTTTTAAGTTAAATATTCCTTTAAAAAATGAAGTTTAAGAAATAATGTTTTTTTTTTAAATAAATGAATGTAAGGTCTTATTTTTCTGCATTGGGTTTTAATCTGATTTTAGCTGAGATGTTTTACGAAGTAAAGAGGATTTTAATTTTACCTCCGATTTAGAAGTATTACTTTTTTAAACCTTAAAAAAACTTAAGCCCTTACACATAATGACTGTGGTAGTTATAGATAATTGCACTATCACGTTTGAAGAAATTGGATGTGTTTTTTGGCATATAAGATCAAAAACCGAAACAGAAAAAAAAAAAATAAAACGTGCAAAAAGAACAAAACTACAAGTGTCCTACATATCAATTTCGCAGAGTAATCAGTAAAACGATTAGAACAGTTATACTTCTTGATTTTCATTAACTAATGCAAAAAAAAAACCATTATATCCGATACTTTAAACTTAATTTTGAATAATCTATATCGCTCTCTTGCATTGAAATTTGAGAAAAAGGGTTAGCTCAGGAACGAAATTGAATTGCACCATTAAGGTTTGGGGCAATGATAAGTAATATTTTCGAAATAGCATGTGATCAACAAAATCACTTCAACTACCACAAATACTAATAATATAATAATAATAATAATAACAGCAAAAATAATGGTGATAATGATGATAGTAATAACAATAATTATAAGAATAATAATAATATTAATAGTTAAACATATAAAAGAAGGATAGAAAAAAGTCACTGACAACGCAAAACATACAAAAAAAAAAAAAAAGCCGTGCGATTTTTAGAATATAAACCCAATCAACGTCGAAACAAATTTTAATAAACATTTTCAAATACTTTTTTCTTTAGGAGAAAATAAACTTGTTTATGAAACAAAATGTAAGGATTAAAAGTAAAGCAAGTCCATTAATAATACACCACGAGCGAGACCTCTAACTTTCAAAAAGTGAACTTCCATTTTGTTAAAAAAATTAATTTTGTAAAGCGATCTAGAATATGTTTATACTGTACCTTGGCATACTTTTATCTGTACCTTGGCATTTCCACGGGTAGCTGACTGACATTTTTTTAAGCAAATAAATAAGTATTTTGTAATATTAAACACAAAATATACATTAAAAAAAATCTTTCGCCGTAGAAAATTGTATTTTTTAAGCATAATGGCATAATTAAATTCTCAAAATACATTTTGGGCGATTAAAAAAATCATAGTAACTGACTGACGTATTTGTTTTTAAAATGTCAGTCAGGGGGGGGTTACCATGTTTTTTATAAATATTTAAAAATCATCCAAATGTACTTCGGAAACTTAATTATACCATTAAATTCAGGTTAAAAAATACAATATTAAAGGGAAAAAGATGTTTTGCATTACATATATTTTGCATTGAATTTTACAATAAGTATTGTTTTGCACAAAAAATGTCAGTCAGTTACCCGTGGAATTACTCATATAAAGTTATTATAAATATCGATTATTAGGGAGACATCATCAAAAAGTAAAAATCCCCCGTTGTCGCTTTTAACGTGCAAAACTTTGAACTAAACGTTCTAACTTTGAAAAGTTGCTAAGGAACATTTCAAGCACTTGCTAAAGTTTTGAAACATACATTTTTACTTTTAAACTTCAACCAATTAAAGTTCAAATAATTTTCCACTAAGTTGTTTGAGACGGAAGTTTCAATTCGTTAAAGATCAAAGATAAGAATTAAAAGAAGCGTTTTAACTGGCTATGTAAACAAATAAGGGTAAACTAAAAACGACTTGCATTCCTCTAAATCAAGGCAGCAGAGTGAAATATTTACAACAAAAAATGTATCGTACGATGAGAAAAGAGAAGGTTTACGCAGAGTGTTATGATTTCCCTTTCCCCCCTCTCCCTAGAAGATTTTTGGTTTCGTTTCTGGTTTGTTGGTGCGTTTGTAAAAGAAACTGCTCTAATGCAGTAAAAACACAAGTCCAACCAGTGGGAAAAAGAAAATTATTTTGCCGTTTTCACTTTGAAATTGTACAGTAGAAGATTACTACTGCTCAATTAAAAAGAATTTTTTTTTGCTTATTTTTGAGAAAAAATACAAACTGTACATTTACTAAGGGGAAGAGTATTAACTTTCTACTTGGACTGCCAAACAATGTATTTGTTTTTTTTTTTTTTTTTAATTTATTATTATTATTTTTTGATTTGCGGTAGATATGCCATTTCAGCATTTTTTGTGCATTTTCAATGTCACAAAACTGAGTGTTTGTCAAAGGGACAGCTAGTATCTAGGTCATTAGGGACCCTAATACAGACTTCCGATAAACGACTTATCCCCCGAGACATCTTGTGACCCATTACCTCCACTTACACAATTTAGACACAATGGTGATAAGGACGGAAATTTTCTCCTGCCTTCTATACCCGTAGTGAACATATTAACAATAGGTCACAGGATTTTCAAGTCCAAAATTTAACAAGCTCCTCCAGCGTTGCATACGCCGGATCTGCAGGATCTCGGACATCGATCCTGTGATACTCCAATCATAAATTAGAAGACCAATAGGGAAGCATCACTACGATTCCCCGGATCCCATCTTAGTTATCATGATTAGAATGAGAGCAGCATAAGTCATTCTAATATAGTTTCAAGTAATTGAAGGTTTTTAAAAACATGTACAAAAAAAGAAATCAAAATCAGGGCTACAAAAAATTACTTTTATTAGGAGACTTTGTGTCATAGGGACATTTTTATCTTTATTATGCACCAACTTTTATGAATAGCTGCTTGTATATTTTTAAATATCAATTTTATGATTTACACTATCGCCATTCTATACTTACGACGGGTTTACTTAAAGAAAAGCAAATACATGCAATTAGTGTTATGAGTGAGTGAAAAGAAGGAAGAAAATTCTATCTGCTGGTTCACTCAGCAACAAAGAAACTGACTTGCTCCATCGGTATTCAGTTTAGCTTAGGGGTAAACTTGTCTGTGGTCCTAGTGGACAAGTACGTATATATATTTTTTTTCTCTGGAGTATTTTTTGTGGGAACGCCATAATTTCTTTTACACGTTATGAATCTTCATAAATAATGTATCATGTTGATAATGTCTGCTTCCGCTTTTAGTGAAAAATAAATAAATCCAGTCGAATCTCCATAATTTGAAGCTTCATGACTCGAATATTCCTTTATCATGAAGTTTTCATTGGAGTTCAAGCACTTGGCTGTGAAAACTTTCTAAAATTAAAAACATATTTTATCTGGTCAGTTTGGAATTTCGAGTTATCGATAATTGACTGAAATATACAGTTTGACATAGCATTAGGCCTTTAACTGAGAGTTTCAAAGTTCAAATCACTGTTCAGACGATCTACCTCTGTATCTCTATTAATTCGTGAGTTATTGAGTTCGTAAGATTCTAACTAACAAACATGTTAATTTTTATACCTGGTTCTTTTACAGCAAGGCTAAAAATCTCGAGAGCGGCATTGGTCGGCTAGAATATTTTAGTATTTTTGGAACATTGATGCACGTTTGAGAGGAACTAAAGAGAAACTTCATTCTATGCTAAAGTAGTAACGCTTTTTACCTATGCCATTATCATTCTCAAGTCCAGTTGTTGCAATGAAGTATTTAAAAAAACGGTTAAATTTAGGATGAGCTTTATGACCAAAATAAATATTTTAAAAACATTTTTTATCTGTACATACTTTATCAGCATGATTTTTATGTAAAACTTCATCATTTTTTCTTTCAGATTCCCTGGAATGGCTTAAATTAGGCGGAAACCAGCTAACTTCTATACCCCATTCTGCGTTCCAAAATTTTTCTCGCTTAAGGCAGCTAGATCTTCGTTGTAACTTAGTCACAAAAGTCTCGCTGAGGTCTTTTGAAGCTTACGGAAAGAGTCTGAAGTTCATATTTTTGCAAAAGAATAGGCAAGTTTCATTTTTGCATATTTTATTAGACATACTAAAACTTATTATTCTTCACCATGGTGGCTTTCTTTTTTTATTCCTATTTTACTTGTTACAAAAACAAAATATGGTGAATTTCATTTGAGGAGCACGTTACTAAACAAATTTAACAATGAAAAATAAACTAATAGGTAGCACTCATAAAAACATAGTTATGGACACTTTTTTTTTCGTCATACCTTACTTGCCTCGTTCCACGTTATCAATATATAGTCTGAAAAGTCTGCAGAAATTTTAAGAAAAGTTGTTATTTTTTATGACTTGGGCGAGAAATTGAAAGTATCACTCGGTTTCACATTTGCATCTGCAAAGCGTGTGAAAATTGTCGTTAATTTCTTACAGAAACCCGCTAAATTTAGTGATTTTTCTTAAAACATGGGCAGAGAGCTAAAGAGCTTTAATTTCGGTAATGGAGAAACAAGGAAAAATGATTTATGTGTCCAAAAACACGTTTGACTGCGACTAATTTAGATTTTTTTAAACATTACTGCTCTATCGTATGGTTTCCTGATGAAGTGTTCAGTGCTTTACAATGCACAAGTAACATAGTGCAACCAGCAATTAGTTGAATAATTTGACATAACACTAGAATTTATTAACAACTATAGCAAAGTAATCATTCTTTTAGGTATCCCTAAGTTCTATGAAGACCACAAGTAGTTCAATTTTCATTAATATCTGACTTTAAAAAGTATGTGTGTGTGTGTCTCAGATAACCTTCTAATATTTTCAATTCTTTGAATCGTCAAAAACAATGCTATACAAAATGATTATGTGTTTTTTAGGTGTAAAAATTTTTAAAAAGTCAAAGGTATTTTTTAAACAGTGAAGAAAATTTTCACTTTTTTATGTAAATTATGTTCTCGTATTTTATTTCATTATTTTTACCTTAGTTTTTGACTTGCAAGTTAACTTATTAAATGAAATAATATTTCTTTGTTTTGCTATTTGTTTTCCTTGAACTGAATTTGATGAAAAACCAATATTCATTTATAGGTCTGAGAGGATGACTTACGCAGTCGTATGAGAAAGATATTACTGCGGTTAAATTTATTTTTTGTTTAAAATAATAGAATTTGTTTATGAACTAATATGTTCTATAGACACTCAGAGATTTCGTAAAAACGTCAACTTTGCTCAATACGAAACCTTTTCCGTTTCATTGCTTACTATGGTGCGATATATTGAGAATACTTACGTGACGTATGAGGGTAGAAGAAAGATAATGATTGAATTGCATTGGAGTAAGCACATGGGAAGTCGTTATTTTTCCTGTTGGGAGTGGGATGGGGGGGGGGGAGTTAAAAGGAAAACTAACGGATTGACAATAGTTGTAAACCACTCCGCTATTTATTGCTATTTTGGATCTAACACAAGAAGACGAATCCATCGTCAGTTTGGCAGTTCTGGCGTTGATTAGCACCATTTATTTAGAGTTCAGATTCGTCGCCAACTTGGAGAAGTATCACCATGAGAAAAAACGAACTTGGCGATAAGTTTCCAAGTGGTTACAAATTAAAGATGTTTCCTCAGTTTGAACGAAAATTAAAAGCCGGTGACCAGGATAGCTAACGCGCTATTTAATCATTTTATCACGAAAAAATACATATACATCATGCTATTAGTAATGTAAAAACACTCTTATTTTGATGCATTGTTAAAATTAACGTTATGGTTAATATGTAATCGTTAACGATTTTTTTTCCTTTGTTTTGGCTAAGTTGTTAATGTTCAAGTTTTAAACCTCTTTTTTCGATTTTAGCATTCAGACGATAGAAGATGGTGCTCTAGATGTATTGGAATCAGCACAGTGGTTATATCTTCATTCAAATCAGCTGACGGAATTAAAATATGACACATTCAAATCTGTGATTGACAATTTGCATGTACTGGATCTTCATGGTAGGCATTTTGTTCAGATAACAATAGCAACTGTAATCGATTTTTCTATTTTGCTCTTACGAAACTAATGAAAACTAACTAAATCTAAAATATGCGGTTATTTATTTATTTATTTATTTTTTCACCAAAATGTTCCTTTTAAATTCAAGCTGTATGTCAGGTTGTGCGATATGACTAGAAGTATATAAAATGAGCAGATATTTAGTTTTCAATAGGTACGCTTCTATTAACTTACTTATCTAAATAAGAATTATTTCTAAATATTTACTCTTGAAAGTCATTTGGGCTCTTGCTTAATTGATAAAAAATATAAGTTCGTACTTACTGTGTACCACTATGGCAGTGGAAATTTCTTCCTGATCCTTCAGTAGGAAATTATGACAATTTGTTCCTACTAAGTCAAACTACTTCGCTAAGGGGCTTTGGATAAAATAAACTGAATTTCACTGTTTCAACTTTAGATCAATCTGCTATTTTGGATTTATTGAAACATAAAATTTTGTTCATTGAGCTCTAAACTACTCTCTGAGAGTAACTGGGATTTAAAAAGGAAATAAAAACAACTAACTTTTTCATTCTTCCTTTTTTTGGAAGGGTAAATTTTAATGTAGGTTACTTTTGTTTCTATTTTATATAATTTCAAGGCATACTTTGAATTTATGAATTTTTTTTTCTTCTTTGAACGATTTTTAGGGTACATAACATGTATTCAAAGAGTCGAATGCAACCTTCGAGACACATATTAAGTATTGTTCATGACAATTTCTCCTTCCGAAAATAGGAAGAATAAAAAACTTCGTAGTTTCCACCAGAGCACAGTGTTTATGGGGAGATGAAAAAACATGTATTGCCCATCAAAAATAAGTTAACTGGTTAAATGCATAGAAAAATATTTTCGGTAATTTTCCACATAACATGTAAAACTAGGTAAAATCAGTAACTTCGCACTTATGTACCTGCTGGACATATAAAAATGTAAGATCATTTAACTCTAAAAAAGTACCTTTTTTTCTCCTAATTCAATTCAAGCGATGATAGCGCCTACATAACTGTTTGGAAAGACCTTAACTATCAGAATATCTTCTAGACGATGCCTTGTGATGCCTTGTGTTAAGTCACAACAATTTAGTTAAAAAAATTACAAGAAGTGTGGTAATAGGGCTTGATTCCATTTACCTTAACTGACCATAATAATTTATCAGTTATTCCTGAGCAACATGTTTCTTTATAACTTAACCTTGAATAAGGAAGTAATAAATATACTTCCAAGTTCAATAAGTTAGTCTCTAATCTGGTTTAGTGTCTTTATAAACTATTTCACCATTCCTGAATGGATAATACATTTCTACATCAATGAGAAACATAATATATAAAGGTTTAAACACAAGAATAACTCTACTTTATCTGTCTATCTGTCTACAAAATGGGGTAAGGCTTAGAGTTACATGCATTTGTTTTTATGGTCTAACGGACTAAACATCCCCCCCCCCTTGACTAATTTGAATCCGAATGATAATTTTAAAATTTTAATGTAGCGTTAAAAAGTCAAAGAACCTAACCTGGCAGCATTGAGAAGGCTACGCAGATCCTAATCACATCATGACGACGCTGCCAAGTAAAGTTTGCCTCAACTATCGTTTAACAGTTATTCATGCATAACATGTTTCATTATTACTTAATCTTGATTAAAGCAGTGTTAAATAAATTTTCTTTAAGTTAAACTAATGCTAAAAGAGTTAGAGTTTCTAATCTTAAATCTATTATAGACACGTGTAGTGTCTCTAATAAACTATTTCACCATTTCTGAATGGATAATACATTTTTACATCAATGGGAAGCATAATACATTAAGGTTTAAACACAAGAACTCTACTTTCTATCTCTACACAATGGGGTAAGGCTAAAAGTTACGTGCAAATTTTTGTATAGCGTAAAGGACAAATATTTTTTTTTCACAGGTAATGTCCATAGGTTCGTAATGCTTTTTCATAGAGAGCAAAATAAAATTTCTCTAAACTTATTTGCAGTTTTCAACACCATTAAAAAATGTTATCATTTATAATTATAAAGCAATGAAAACGCAACGAAAAATTATCATAAAATTACGCATCGTAATTAATTTACATATAATGTTATCAATAAATAACATACAGTTATCAATTTTGTACTACTATCAACCAATAACAGTAATAAAATAACGCAAAATAGTAACTAAGTTATTCTTTAACTTTATAAATATTTTATTATTTTATGTGTTTTATGATCATTACTGCAGTTGTCAGGTTAAGGGTAGTAACATATTTTTTTTGTCATACATTTTACGTTAGCTTTATTGTACAAGCTTGTTTATTTGATTTCTGCTGAAAAAAAAAGAAAAAAAAAAGTCTAATTCCAAAATGTCTCTATTGTTTGAATGAAATCCAAAACGTGTTTCTTCTACTATCTCAGAAACTCATTTCTACTAATATTGCCGTTTACCTGCCCACCGCAGGTCGAAATCAATATTAGTTTCAGCTATAATGATAAAAATATAATTTTTAATAAATTAGACGATAAAATGACCAAAGGATATGTTTTCTGATTCCTGTCTCTATCTAAAAAAATATTTTGTTTTTGCAGATAATCCGTTTGCTTGTGAGTGTGACACATTGTGGTTCCGAGACTGGTTAGTAAGTAAAGGACAAAACGTGGTAAATCTTCCAAAAGAGACAAAATGTGCTGCTCCTAAACAGCATGCGCAGAAGCCCATCGTCAAACTGGCCAACAGCAGTTTTGCCTGTTCGTGTGCTTTTGGACTAACTAGCGCACCGACCAATACCTTTGGAGTATTTTCTCTGATTTTCCTGTCAATTTTCATGTTTTTTATGTGTAGATAATAAAAAATAATTAAACACACTTTTATAATGATATTTGAATGATATACATTTTTAATGGTGAAGAAATAAGAACTTCAATATCAAAATAAAGGAATACTGGAGAAGTTGAAAAAGTCTTGTACCAATCTTAGCAATTTTCGTTCCCATTGCTGTCAATTATTTTACAAAAACAATGCCACAAAACTACGATAAAAATATTTTAATTTTAATATTCATATGTTTAATATACCTTAAATTACGTTTTTTTAAAAATGTTAACACATATGTATCATTGATCCAAAAGTGAAATGCAACATGTTTCTTTTTTTTTTCTTTTACTATCCGGAAAGGATTTCATTCTGAACTCTTCCGTACGATATTTACTATTGATAATTTAAAGTTATTTTTATTTATTTTTTAATTCGTTTATTGTAATCTCTTGTGTGAAAAAAGTAAGGCATATAATCTGTTGATGCCTTTCAAAAAGAATATAAATAAATAAACTTCGAATTGAAACTAGAAAAGTTTTGAATCTGAAATGAATTTCTACTAAAAACGTTTTAATCTACGATTTTTATTAAACTGTACATATTACAGATCTATGTATTTTATCGCTGCTTGTTTACTTACTGAATTGAAAAAGGAGCCAAAAAAAGGCATTTACGAATTTCTTCAAAACTGTTTTTGATTAATTCTATAGAATTCATGAACATGCTATTATTAATAACTTTAAATATAGCAGAGTAATTAAATGAGCAACTGTACAAGTTGAATCAGATTTTCTAAAACAGAAATTTAAAACGAAATATTTAAATTAAAAAAAAAACGCGACCGGCAGTTTAAGCAGGTTAAATAATCGTAATCAAAAAGTTTTATTTCTCTTTTTCTTTACTATTGAACATCCAAAACTACATAAAAATCAAAAATAAAGTTTTGTACATGATATTTGTTTTTTCAACTGCTTTGAGCTTCAATGCACAATATTTTCTGTGTAGAAGTACTACGTGTATGTTTCGTCTGTCTTTGTTACATGTAACTGTACTAATTTGTAAAATGTGTCTGTCATTTGTACATATCCAATCACGCCAATGAGAAATGTACTAAACATTATGCGTGATACTATCTTCTTTTATATTTTATCACATTTATGTACATATTAATGAATATAAATATATTATATATATACATATAAAATGAACATATCCTTGTTGTACCATTAGCAATAAAATCGTGAACTCACGGAATTGTGTTTTCATAGTTACTATCATTTATTGAAAAGAACAGAATAAACCATTGTGGAAAAGAAGTTTAGAATAGAGGGCAAAATGCAATACGTAGTACGATCCAAAAGTTCGGGGACAAGTTGTAAAAAACCTTATCCTGAATAGTTCACATCACCGAAGCAAGTTCACATCCACCTTTAAAATCCTGACCTTAAGCCACTGCCAACAAGCCTGCTGCTTGCACTTCTGCCAACATTTGTATAACTTTTGGAAACACTCCTGCAAGCCATTTTTCGAATCCTCCTGTAAGGCCTCCTGCAACGCATCTTTGACTTCATCTGACGAAAGAAAGCGAAGTCCCTGCTTTAACTGTTGGGAATAGGTAAAAGTCACACGGGTCTAAGTCCGACGAAACGTGGTGTTATTTGTTTGACATCCAATCGAAGCTTGCATTCTTACGAGCAAACCACACGATCAAGAAAATTCGAAAAAAATCCAAACTGGTAGCATTTGGAAGAGCATCGTAAAATAAGTTTGTGGCACAAAAATTACGTGCCCTCGTGGCCCCATTATCGAAATATGAGGTTTTAAAGTTTGTCGAAATTTTAAGTTAAGTCGCCAAATTTAACGAGTTTCGTTCGGAAATGGAATGTACGGTGCAAATTCAACATCTGCATCTAACAAGACAGCTCATTGCCATTTTTGGTCATTTTTTGGAGAAAGTGCGTGAAAGATTTTTTAAGTAAATTATTTACTCAGGGGTAACTACCGGGGGGGGGGGAGTAGTGGCACAGACTGTTCCATTAAAATTTTTAGGGTGTCATTTTAGGAGTATTCGTTTCTCGTCTGAGGCGGATGGCTTCTGTTTTTGCGAGGCCTTCCAGGAGGGGGGGGGGGTTGCACTATCCCTCTTGGGGGGAATAGGAAACCCTGCTTTACTTGTGTGTGTTAAAGTTAAGAACCACTATCAAACTTATCAAGTGGAAAGTTTCTTCAGAGAAACGACAACTTTAATGCAAGATTACACTTAAGTTTTATCTTATTGGCGATGAAAGCAGGCCCACCACTTAACGGGGTCAGGAGGTGGCAGTTGATCCTCCTGGTACTTAAAGAAAAATTAGTTACATGTATTTGCAAAAGTGTTGTACTATGATAGGGGAGGGGGACACGGGGAAACGCTGCCACTACGATTTTTTTTTAATTGTAAAAACATTGCAATTATTATGAAATTTTATTTAAACCACCTTTTTCTCTCCCTCTTTGCGAGTATCCCCTAAACCCTAAGGTGAGTTTCACCAAACATTTTTTTTCAACTAAAGCAATGTGTATGTTTATCTTGCTTTTCGGTATAATAAACATTTGCCGTGGGAAGGTAAAGCGTAATGTCTGCCAATTTTTTTCTCCCCTGTTTTGTCGCTTCCTGTGGTTAAGCTTTAGGGTACAAGTTTGCCTATTTGGTTTTCGCTGAAAATGAAGCACGAAAAGAACGTTATATTCTATTGTTTCTCTTTATGGAATCCGAAACGCGGTTCTTCAAATATCTCAAAAATTCATTTCTGCTGATACTGCACATTAACTTCTCACGGCAGAATTGACCCTTTCCCCAGTAAAATTTTTAAGAGACTGGTCGAATAAAAGTATATTTTTGTATTTTAGTGAATTTTAAGTAGATTTTACTTTAGTACCTACTTTAAATGCTAATTACAATATTAATGATGAAACATATTTTAAGTAATGTCTTATTATTGCTCTTATAAGTATTAATTATGAGTATTTCTTTTAGTGAAAAACTAATTTGTTTACTTTAGGCAACGTAAATTTAAAAGAACTTCTTATTAAAATATTGTAATTAGCAGATTATTGAAATACAAATAAGAGAAAAAGAAAATAAAAATGAAAGCCTGTCGAAAGGGAAAAAAATATGCTACTGACTCTGACAAATATGATACTAAACAAAAAAATGATTAAAAGGTAGAAAATTGGTTAAATTGTGGCAAGATGAACGATTCATCAATTTAAGTCTTGTACAAATATTGCAGTGGTCGAACTCCTTTGAAAATCAAAATTGCAAAGGTGTTTCAAATGGAGGCGGCCGAGTTTGTAATAACTTAGGCTTAAACCAGGCATATTGTATCATGCACGAGTATTGTGGTACACTATTCTGATAATAAGTGATTGTAGTTTAGTTGAAACAAAACTTGTAAAAATTATTCCAGTATTTTTAAAAATGAATAAATAACAGGCAATATGTTGTGCATTTACGTTAGAGCCACTTTTAGCTGTAATGACAGGTTTTGTACGGATGATAGGGGTTGTTATACCGAACGTCGAATATATTAATAGTTATAAAGAATTAAAATATCTATTTCCATCTATCCAGGATGTACTTTCCGATATTGATAAGTTTGAAATGCATATTACACTTCGAAATTATTGAAAAATTATTTACAACTGACTATCCATTGTTTTTACTAAACACTTTAGGTTTTATTTCCATTTTAATTTAAAAATTATTTTGTTTTCCTTGTAGCGGTCAGACAATAAAAATCCATGTATAGATAATAACTTAAAAAAAACAAAATGATACTATAATCTGTGACCATTTTATTTCAACATCAAAGACTATCCATTTTATTATCTATATTGTGTATGAGCTCAAATTACACTGTTTTGTGTACTTATTTATAGTAATTCATACAGATTATTAAGAAATAAAACATATTTCATTAATAAGAGTTAACACTTAACGCACTTAAAAAAGTAATATTCTGAATGTATTATTATCACGAATGGAATTTTTAAATTTAGGTTTAATTTCGTTGTAAAGTTGTTGTTCCTCTGGATAAAGCTTTCTACTTTCCACTTCATGAGCTTTATAGTGATTCTTTAATTTAACACACACAAAATAAAGGTTTAATGCAGAACATCTTCCACAGGCATTGCAGATGGCCCAAAATGAAAATGAGATGCCTTGCAAGACGCATACGATGAAATAACGCGGTGTTTTAAATTTCTTGCCATGTCTTTAAATTTGCCGAATTTTATTGTGATTTCGACTGATTTTAGGACCTCATGTCTGAAAAACGTTAGGACGAAAGCATACAGTTCATGGGTCAAAAAAAAAATGTCTAAATATGCTCTTTTGAATGCGAGCGTTTTGAACTGTTTTCATGATTACTGAACTCATGTGGTTCCCTGGTTAGTATATAAGTTGCCTTCTTCACCACAATGAAGTTAAAGCTACATCGCAGGAGACTTTAGGAGGTTGAGAAAAATGGCTTTCAGGAGTGCTTTCAAAAGTTATACGAACGTTGGCAAAAGTGCATAGTCACTCAAAGTCAGTTTTAAAAGTGGATGTGCTTCGATGATATGAACAATTCAGCGTAAGTTTTTTTCCAACTCGTCACCTAACTTTTGGATCGTATTACATAGGTCAGATAAAAGAATCAAATATAGGCCCATGGCAATATAGCCTTAACAACTGTTAAAAACTGAGTCAATTTTACCATTTAATTTGTCGATAACGAAACAAAGATTTCTTCAAAGCTACAGAGCGACAGCACATTTGCGTGATTATCGCATCGATTAGTTCTAATGAATTTCTGTTTCCAGAACAAATTATAAATTTGAACTTAACTAATTTTTAGGTTGACTTAATATATGAAAAAAATATATAGATAATTCCGAATCTACTGTAATTTGTTTCAACTTAAATCTTTAACATCCTAAAAACATAATTTTTTCTACTCAAAATACAGGGTGTCCAGCGAAGAACTCCCTGGTTTCAAAATTAAATGTCTCTAAAACAAAAAACTATATTGGAATGAAATAAACGGTATGTTTATTGTAAAACCTATACAAATCATATAAAGGAACTTGGAAATTAGTTTCAAAAAATTGCCAACAGTTGGCGCTGCACGCTGTAGTTGCAATAGAAATATCTGCGAAGAGGTTGGACAATAATTTCTAGCATGTATGTAAGCATATCTGAGAGGCTAAACTACTGCTAAACAACTAACCTCTTCGCTGCATTATTTATGGATACTTTTATTGTAATTACAGCGTGCAGCGCCACCTGTTGGCAATTTTTAAAACTAAATTCCAAGTTCCTGTATATGATTTTTATGGGTTTCACAATAAGCATACCGTTTACTTAATTCCAATATCGTCCTTTATTTTTGAGATATTTAACTTTGAAACCAGGTAGTCTTTTTCTTGACACCCTTTAATAGGATATATTGTGTCACCCTTATAATACCTCTAACAAGCAGCACTAACTTACAAAGTACATTGGTGAATCTTGTTCCAGGGAAACATTTTACTCATATTAAAGAAAGTTTAAATGTTTTAAATAATGACTCTTTCTGATATGGAAAAAATAAGCAGGTCGATATATTGTGATCTAAATACAATATCAATAACATTGATTAATACTGATGTATAATTACATAAACATAACCTTAATTATTTGAAAAATATTTATAGATCAAACAAGATTTTTTAATCAACTTGAAAAATAGTTGGTAAAGTGATTTATTTGGCGTTGCAAAGAAAATATTCTTTCTTGGAATGATGAAGTGGAACTTATTTGCAACCTTCGTGACATCTTCATTTTTATATTAGTTTCTTCTTTTTTGAGGTGCGATTTACGTGACTAACATTTCCTTCCAATTCAGAACAAGCCTCTCCGGTAGTCACGCATGGGCAATCCTTCTTTGTCACGTGATCTTGTTGTTATTTAAAGCTTTGCTTCATCTGGCTCTTGAAGAAGCTAAGTTTTTATTTTATTATTTTTTTATTTGTATCGATATGTTTTATTTTATTTTCATTTTTTGGCATCGGCAAATTCAACACGATTGTTCAACCGTCTATTTCCATTCGTTTTAATTTTAGCAAATGATATTTGTTTTGGGTATTTTGTTTAATACTACATATGCTATGCATTAATTAAAGATTTTAGCGTGAGAATTATAACAGCCTTGCTTCAATACGTACATAAAAAAAAACATTTCTAAAAAATAATTTTTATCAGATAAATACAAAGAAATTTGCAAGCTATATTTATCAAAGGCAGTTTTTTTTTGTGGCATTTGTAAGCAAATTTCATAGAATTCTAAACTTATTTTACTGCACGTATTGGAGCGGGTGGAAATTTATTTACTAATATGTATATAAAAAAAGAGTAAAAAGCAAACATCATGCGTATTTTGTGTTCTTATTTTATAGCAATGCTTTGCAATCTCTGCTTTTTTATTTGTTAATATATTTGTTTAATTTAGCTACATTACGAACATATGTAGATTCAATAGCGTAGTACATGAAATGAAATATTTACTGCCACAATCTACCTTTAATGGTAATAAAATTCATCACCTGATTGTTTTAGGACTTACGTCGATAGGTTCAATACTTCTCGATTGCTAGAAGTTTCCCTTTTCTTTCATGACAAAAATTTTAATTTTCTAAAAAACCTTTAGCTGTATGTATTTTAATAACTTTCTAAAAATGATTTCTCAGAATACAATTTTACAACTGCTTCTAAAAAAATTATTTTTACCTTTTTATATGTATTTCAAAAACAAATTGGATGTGCAACATTCGATTTTTCAGATCTATTCTGCAAAGACAAGTTAGGACTGGGACATTAAAGTGTAAGAGGAAAGATCTAGATTTCGTCCTTCACCCCCCCCCCCATTAAACAATTCAAACGCAGGAACTTGATTAATAATGCAGATAATCCAATGGATTCTTTTAGTTACTTAACTTCATATCTGCCAGTACCTATTTCTGTCCTCAAACGTCTATGATCTGCAGTTGATAAATTTAAGTGTTTGTTACACTTTTGAAAAACGTTTGGACTATATTTCTAGATCATGTACTTATATTAAATATCTCATCCCTCCCCCTAAAAAAACCACACTAACAACTGGAAATGCATTAAAGGTTATACCGTAGTGCATGCAGCAGCAATCAAATAATGATTTATTTATGTAGAGAGAAATATGTACAACTGTAATAGAGAGAGAAAATAAACATTTGCGGTCAGAGCTAGTCTTTAAAAGGGTTAAGGTTAATTAAATTTGAAAAAAAAAGGCATTTAAAAAAATAAAAGTATGATTAAACTCATGTGTTACCTAATTAACTGCTACTTAAATAAAACTTTTAAACCACAAAACATACAGAGAATAAAGTTGTAAAGACATTTGTAAGGTTTTTGTAAAGTTTTATCCAGTTCTCTGATTTATACTGCTGCTGTTCAGTATCGCAACGTAAGAAAATATGTATGTCATGTAGTTTCTTTACTTTGAGTATTTATTACTAAGCTATTCGTTACAGACAATTCGACGGAAGTTTCTTAGTATCTAGAATCGGTTGAATAATCGTGTTCTGCTTAACAATAGGCGCTTTTCGTTTTTAACAAGTGATTTTTTAATTTATTTTTCGCATTTGATTAGCGAAAGGAGTACAGAATACAAAGAAAAGTAAGCATAATAACTAAAATTAAACAACGTCCTCGTACTGCAAAAATATTCTGAATTAACTTTGTGACATAATGACTTATTAAGTTTGTTATTTTTAAACATTTTTTGGGTTTTGGTCTAACTAATAACAAAACTCATTTTATATTTTAAACATGCCCATCAAACCAAATTAAATAGAACTGTCTACAGCTTAAAATGATCAAACTCATCTGTTATTTTCCTTTTTCATTCAAGGTATCAGATACACTTGCATTAGATTCTCAGTCTCAAGCGCATTTTTTCCAACACAACCGAAACAACTTAAAATGTAAACTTGTTTTCTTCAGAAAAAAATAACATTGTTCTCCGCTAACGTAAGTTAAAAAAGAAGAAAAATCAAGTAGCAAGGTCTAAAACCTCTAATTTCAAATCCAAATGAAAACAAATTTAGAGTGTTAAGCCCTTGAAGTAGTTACAAAACTCTACAATGATCTCTTGGGCTGGGACGACACGTTGAAACCGGGTGATTGATACTACGAATGTAGATGGTGTTTCTTTCTGTTAGCTGACAAATGGTTTCATTGAATGCATCTTTTTTCATCCTGTTCCTTTCTTCCATTCCGGGAAACTTCGGAATTGCAGTTCATTCTTAACGACATTTATTTTCCTGTTCTTTTCCCACTTAATCGCATTTATATGCAAGAAACCTCCTTTATGCCACATTGACTTCCCATTATGGGAAACTTAGATAAAAGACGAAACTTAAATTTCACAAGTCATGTGTCATTATAAAGAATCGACATTTTTTCTCCTCAGAATAATTCTCTGACATATAAATTTTTTGCGATATACCAGTTTCTTCGATTTTTTTGGAATTTTTTTAACCGGATGAATTTTTTTTATGCTCAAAAATTATTCAATATATGTTATTAAAACTATAAATTAAAAAGTGAACTATATTTAATTAATTTTTTTTTTCGGGTGGGAGGGGGGATTAGAAAGTCCGTAGATTTCTTTAATGTTATGACATTATTTTCAATGTTATTTGTTTGAATTTTTGCGATTATCGATTCTACATGGAAATTACTTTTTAAGCAATTTTAAGGGGAGTCGGTACCTTTTTTGCGCGGAATGTTAAATTGCTAATTTTAAGTACCTTTTTCTCAGAAGTTTTTATGATAAAAGCACACAATTTTCAGTGTATGCAATAGATATTAAAGAGCCTAATGAAGTAAAAGTTTTAGACAGTTTTGTTTATTTGCTGATTTATTGCACTTTTATTAAAAACCCATTTTAAAATGAAAAAAAAAAGGGACCGTGGTTTTTACCACGAAAACAGCTTTTTAAGAAAACTATTTAACTTAACTTGAAAATTTCACTTTAGTACAGTTATGAACATCTATGTAACATGTGGTACAAATATCATAGCAATATGAAAAGTAGTTTTCTAGAAAAAGGAACATGATTTCAAAAAAAGGACGCTTTGAGAAAATTGCGTTTAAAAGTTAAATTGTACTTACATTAATACATTCCAGCTCCACAAATTCAGTTTTTTTTTCAATTTTTGTAAGCATAACCTTGCTCTCAATTTGAGTGGCTTTGACACAGTTTTCTCCAGGCCCAATGTTTAAATTCTGAAAAGCTTTAAATCTAAGAATGTTACCTTCATTGACGGAACATATGGCATCATATACACAAAATTTTCTTTTCTCGTGCAGATATGTTTTCCTTGATTTTTCTTTATCAGAAAAAGGAACACCTTGAAATGCATCAAATTCATTCACAGTTGCAGAATTTCCCTTAAAATGTATTACTTTACGTTTTTTATCGTTACGTTTCCAATACGTTGCTTTGTAGCATACAAAATACAATTTTAAATACTAGACTCCCTACAAGACTCAATTTTTACAAACTTCGATGTTGAGAAACACAGGAAATCAATCTCGTAAGAGCAAATTAATAGCGGTAAATCAGTCGGAAAAAACGTGTTCGAAATCGGCTAAATGTAAACAATCATTCTAAACATAGTTACAGTTAATGTACAAACTTCGTTTAAGCAGAAATGAAAAAGAAAAGTAAGGCTTTCCTGAAGCAGAGCATGGAAAATCTCATCAAAAAGTGTTTATTTACTTTTTCATCTGTAAAGTAGAGTCAGCTGATCACAAGTCATGTTTTAAATAATTAAATTGAGCAACCTTTAATTTCTTTAAAGACATGAACGGAGTGTCGTTCAGAAGCTATTTGGGTACATAAAAATTATAAAAAAAAAGACTTTTTTTGAGGGTTTTTGGGTACCAACTCCCCATAATCTTCAACGAAACGCAACCACTTGTATAACATTGCACAAAAACACTCCGTTATTTTCGGTTTTTTGGTCACTCCAGTGCACAGTGCGTGCACCTATATGCAGCACAGCATCATATGCTCCACCCAATCCTTAGGTATCTTAATATGGCCACCGGAAGTCTATTAAAGACTACCTTGGCCTTTTTGGGTTTCACTCTACTTTTTTAGGGTTATCAAATCACTAGAAAAAATGGCGGAAAACAGCGACATTTTTCATTTTGAATTCGTCCACTACATGAATTAAGCTTTCAAAATCAATTAAGGATTTTTTTCTATGCTAATAACCTACAGTTAGCGACAAAGAAATAAATTGTTCTGTAAAATAATATCAAGCAATTTGCACAAGACTAATTTCACCTGCTGATATCGAACATTTTGTCGACAATTCTTTCTCATCAGTTAGGCTTTCTGATGACAAAAAAACAGTCTAGAGAATTTTTGCTGTCCTATGTAGGAAAATTAATGTTGCCGTTTTAGGTGTGCATGGCCTTATTTGGCGTTCTCACCGTATAAGTGATGACTGAAAAAAGATGTTTTATTTACTTAGAGTACAAATTCAATTTTATAATGCATTTAAAAAGCTGTAATTTACTGATGAGCGAAACGATTTTACTCTAAGATGATTTTTTTTTCGCTTCACAAAATTGATGTAACTCTTGCAAAGGAAAAATCTTTGAACATTTAGAAAAGCTAAGAACTAACTTTACTGTCCATACAGTCATCCATCAGATGATTTCAGCTATCAAATATTGCAGCACCTTTCTTGTTTCGATTTCTGTGAAAATATAAGCTCTTTGACTGTCGCCGTGTCCATTAATGTCACCATTCAACATTACTAAGCAGGTCATTTATCATTTCTCGAACCAGGTACATATTCTCCCTCTGCGCAGTTCGTAAATGTGAAATTCTATCCCAAATCGTTCTTTCTTAGATGACTGATGCGCCAGACGACTTTCTTTTAACGAATGCGTTCTTACGGAATAAGGATCGCCCTCGAGAAATGTAGTTATCATAATAGCTAATGGAGGCAAATTTCAAAACGTTATTACAAAAAAAAGTCTAGTAAATATGCGCATTTTAAAATTATTGCCTCAGAATATAGCTGGAATAATATAAACACTTTTTTACAGTATTCCCTTGCTGTCGATACTTGCTCGCCATTACATAAATCTATAAAAAAGACGATGAAGGCTAAATTTCCGTTTTACAATATGTGTACGTTACTTCTACATAGTAACTTAACTTATAAAAAATTGTTTCATTTTTACTGAGCAATAATGCATTCATAACTGTCTTCTCTTGATTGGCGTTCAGGACAGTGACGTCCATGTCTCAAGGAATTGCCTTTATTTATGCCCAACCGACTATTCTCAATTATCTTTAAACAAAAACAACATCCAGCGTACAACATCTAGCATTCTACCGCACAACACCTCGCACCCAATCCCTGATATTCATTTGAAGTTTGACGTCTTCAAGTCAAATTATGACTTTTTTTTTGCATTTATCATTGTAATAGGAGCCATTTGTAGGAGATAAAAATCCAACGACTAGGGGTGTTCATATCGCAATTTGTTATTGAGAAAAACGTAATTTGAATTCAAAATGTAAAAACTGAAATTAATACTTTAAGTTGGATGCTTAGGGCTATTTTTTGTGACCTGAATTTTAAAAGCAATTGTGGTTTCTTTAATAAAAGAAAGGTGAACGTGCATTCTATCTACGGTGCTGCAGACGAAAATTCTCTCTGCAGTCCTCAAAACGTTACAGGGAGTACATTGAACATGAAATATTTTCTGATAAAGTGCGTACGAAACCCAAAAATGGTAGAGGGTTTGTGTAAATATTTGTGTGAAACGGATATAGAGACTTGACATTCAGGTGCCAAGAGTCAGTGCTGTTGCTGTTATATTTGAAGCGACTACTCAGTAGGTAAATAATGGGCAGACTTTCTCTTCCCTTTATTGTCAATTGATTTGTATACAGGTTGAGTATTTTTAGGGGTAAGACAGCTTGGGTCCTACCAACACAGGAGAAACTCAAGGATTGGGCTAACGAGGCATGTTGTAACTTAATGTATGGCGATTTCGGAATGCTTAGTGAATCTAGCCGTCAATTTCTAGAGTTCAAGATCGTAAATGACACGAAAAAAGTTAAAAGAAACACTTGAAACTTTCCATTATTTGCAAGTTCCAGAGTTTTGGATTATCTTTTACATTCATTTCGCAATTATGGAAATTATTTATTTAGATGCATTCTATAATTCATTTGATGTCCACTAACTGAAAAACATCTTTCATACCATTCATTATTATCCAGTGTCGTGCAAATAAACGAATATATAAATCAAACAAAAGGTAACACATAAATAATTAACGAACAAATACCTCTGTGCTTGAAAAGTTAATGAATGAATTACCAATGTTTTAAGCACAAATTTGCAAATTACTGCAGGCACGTGTTCCGGTGTTACGAGGAACACCTTTTTTAATGCAAATAAATGTGAGCTTTTGCATGAAAATTTGGCTTTTCCGGAATGACTTATCATCCAAAGCTCACACTTCTTCGCATTGAAAAGCACCGAAACATGTGTCTGGAGTAATTTGAAATCTTTGTGCATCTCAATGTTGGTAACTCATTCATTTAACATAAATACTTTTTTTTAAAAAAAATTCGTTGCATCAACCAATCACGAAATTTGCACATCAGCTCATGGGAGCTCAGTTATACGGTAATTATTTTGTTTGAATTTTTGTGACTCTTTAGGAAACAGTTACGCATAAACAGAAGTTTAGAAGGCTATAAGAATCCAGATCTTCTTGAAGATAATGCAGTCTAAGAATATTGACTGCATTATCTGGAAGAAGGATGCTGATTGTAAAAAGCAGGAAATAGCTAGGTAAAAAACATTAAAATCAATGCGAGTAAGCATTTTTGGCACATAACAGCAATGCTCACTAATATCTTAAGTTGTAACACTCTCTAAAATGGAATGATGAACAAAAATGTATAATGGGGACGGTTCCGAAATTTTCAAAAGCATTTTTTTCTGAAAGAGCATGCTTAAAAACATATGACTTGACCATTTTTAAAATGATTTAACAAGGTTTAATATTTCTTAACAATTTTTTAATCTCTGCGCAGATTCAATTTCATTTATTGCGCTTCTGTACACGACATCACAAATGACGAACTGTCATTCACTGATGAAAATTAACGCATAGTGTAATATTTAATTCGCTTCTTTACTCACATGTACTGGTAACGATATGGTTGATAGCAAGCGTAGATCGCAATATTTAATTCGCATCTCAATTATCATAATCTGGAAACGCAGTAGACAAACAAGGTGAGCATTCAGCGTGCCAAAGTTGATCATTTGCGACATCATAAAGACCACGCCTTGTTTGAAAAATTGGACATTTTAAAAAAAATTAATTAAAAATTAAACGTTTTGAAAAGAAAAGCTTTTACTCGCTCTATGTTTTATTTATTTATTTATTTATTTATTATTATTATTATTATTATTATTATTTTTGCTCATTCTATCAACTTCAGTGACTAAAATGAGTACTTTTAAATGATGGAAACAAACCCCATTATACACATTTTGCAAAACAGAGACACGGATCTACTCTTTACCCAGTTATTTACCTTACGGTCCATAAAGATTAAAATCGACAGGAGAACTTAGTTTAAAACCTTAACTCCGGCTCCGAAGAATTAAGGAAGTAATAAAGACTATTTATGTGTGAAAATCAGTTCTCGAGTATCGAAGAAAAATTGCGTTGACCGAAACAGGAAATCACAAGTGAAATAGTACTTTAGATAAGTGTGCTTAGAAACCAGATAGAAAGTACTCTAACGCAGAGAGATATCTCTAATGAATCAATTAAGATGTATCCTTTGACTTGCTTCGATTGTTTCTCGCTAGAAGGGATTTGTTTTCTGATCGTATCAATAAAGAAAACAAGCATATGCTTCTTGATAGTACTTGATTTTTTAAGAATTTATACAATATGCAGTTTTACGCTCGGTTAGTTCCATGTATAATGATGTTTGTTACCATTTTTAACATAATATGAAATTTAAAAAAAAGAAAAATAAAACGCTGTTATCAAAGCGAAAAAGATAGGTAAAAAATGTGAAGAAGATGTTTCGAAAACGTGTTAGAAAATATGTTGTAAGGACTACGCATTTCCTTAAAGCGACATAACTTGACAAAATAATAAACTTGGCATATAGTGGGAATGAAATATTATTTTTAAATAAAAATTTGCTGTCTTGGAATTTTTAAATTTAAAATTAATTGATTTGTAATCGATGTTATTTTTTTTAATGCATATATGTTTCAACCACTGTTGTTATATAATACCATAATATTCCAACATAAATTATCGTAACAACACATATACAGCCAACACTCGATAACTCGAAGTCGTAAGGCGCCAGATAAAACGTTCGAGTCATTGGTAGTTCGAGTTATGGAAAGTTTTCACAACAGTCTCAAGAGTTAGCGACCCAATGAAAATTTCGAGAGATAATTGGAATATTCAAGTTATAAGCTTCGAGTTATCGACATTCGACTGTATGTGCATTTTTTACTTGAACGAGTTTTTGTAGGCTTAAAAAGTGTTGATTTAATTTGAATTAAAAACATTTTTTTAAAGTTTTAAACAATGATTTAATATAATGTTCAAAGTATTTTTTGCAATGTGATAATTTAAAAAAAAAAAACGTTTTTTTTTTGGTAGAGAGGTTTTTGTAAGAGATGTAATTTTATTCAGTCTTTTAAATTACAGCTAAAACATTCTAATTAGCGAAAGAAATTCGTGAATGCAAAGAAGAGCTGAAAATCAGTAACAAAAAACTAGCTTATAAGCCTACATTTAAGCGGTAGAAACAACTTCACAAAATCAACATTTTTTGTTTAAAATCTGGAATGAAAATCGCAATAAATCCGTTTTTAGAGTTTGAGAAATTATTTTTCATTTGAAAAAACGTTCTTGTATTTTGTGGTGTAACATCGAAGTTTCAAAAATATCGGTGTTAAAAATAAAAATATCGACGATGTCGATACATCGAACAAAAACTTCGACGCTTTAAAAAGTCGATATTTAGAAATATCGAACTTTTCAATGTATTTTGCTGCCTAATTATCTCCAATAACTGAGTTAATGATACAGATAAATTCTTTGCCAGCATTTATGAACTAATAACTAACTAAGATTTTTTAACTTGACCATGAAAAAATTTCGAAATATTACTGATTATTTCCGTGGAACGTATCGGAATCTCACAGGTTTGCTTCTATTTCCCAGTAAAGTCAAGTATCTTTGCAAATGAGAAAACTATTTTTAGCTCCTAGTTTAAAGATTGACTACGAGTGATTATTAAGTGTACCAGCTTTAGCTCAATGATTGCCCGTCCAGCTTGACTAAGCTCCCAATGAGAGTCACTGGATAGCTGCAGCTTAGCAAGGCAAGCACTGCAGGCAAGGGAGAGTGTGACATTGATGTCCATGTTTTCGAAATATTAATGTTATTATCAACAGATAAATGTTTTCATCATTGATGTGTGTGGACTGACTTTTTATGAATTTATTTGTTTATTTATTTTTTTTTCATCTATATTTTTTGTTTCATAATTTTTCGAAGTCAATGTTCTGTATTTGAAGTAAAAAGTCTTAAAAAAATAGTAATAAGCTCGATGTTTCAAAATACCGATGTTTCAAAATATCAATGTTCATCTGTCGATATATCCCTACTGATGCATACAATCAATGTCGCACATTTAGCATTCAATTGTCTAACTCACAGTGGGTTGGCAAAAAACAGAGTTCACATTTCTGCAATATAACTCTAATGCCATCGACAGCTATCAATGGAGAACTGTTTCCATTGTGATGAATGTCCCAATAGCTAATCAAAAATAAAGCTTTCATCATAACTGCAAACATCATTTCACTTTTGTAAGGATATTTTTGGTTTCAGGTATAAAACATCGACAATGAAAAAAAAAAAAAAAACACATCGAACTTAAAACGTTCATGTTAGGAAAAAACATTGACCATAAAACTTCGATGGTGAAAACATCGACATTAACAACAAACGAAACAAAATGTAACAAAGCAAAACATCGATCTTTTGTTTGTTTATTTGAGCAAAACCTTCGACACAACACAACAAACATCGATGCTGTTTACAACAAAACAACTGACAAAAACATCGATATATTGGAAACATCAACAAATATGTCGTTCCACCATCGAGAAGATTGGTTATCTTGTTGCATAAACTGCGATTTAACTGTAAACAAGTTAATATTTAGCATTTAATTGTCAAAAAAAAAAATATTTTTTTATTCTTGATTTTGATTAAATATTATTATTATTATCATCAGCATCAGCATTCTTTTCCATCTGTTTTAAAGTATGTATTTTTTTGAACAATTTGTATATAGTGATTATCAAGTTTTATTCTGATATTAAATGCAATAACATTTTAGTTAATATCATTAAAAAAGCACATGCAAAGTTTTTAAGAGTAATAATATAAAAGCCTGTTATGCTGATGCTGCAAAATCTCTTTATCGAATGTCTGCTTATATTAAGAAATGGAAATTTATAACTAAAAAAAAAAAAACTAAAAGATGTACTCAGCTGCTAGCTTGCGTTGTATTATGAGCTAGTTTTAAAAACCGTCTATGACTAGTTCATTTCTTAAATCAGACGATTTCATCAAAAATGATCGATCTATTTGCATAGAAAATGCTAAAACCAAAAGAATTTTTTAATGCCTCATTAATTTTGAAAAAGATTACAACCGATACATAGTTAAAAATTATAACATACGTAGAACTAATTACCTTTAGTGCCCTTAAGTCATCCATCAAAATACTTCAGCTATCAAATATTGTCGCCCGTAAACTTCCTTTGATTTCTGGAAGACTTTTTAACTTTTCGTCTGTCACCGGGTGCCTTAATGGCAACTTAACAGCACTGAAGGGGTCATTCATCATCCGCAGAATCGGGGACATTTTCGTCACTCTGCATAGCACTTAAAATACGAGATTATATCGAAAATCGTTCCTTAGAATGACTGATGCGTCGGCAGGGCAGCACATAGTAAATGCGCTCCTGCGACAGGAAGAATGCACTTCGAGAGAGCACCTTTTAATATAGCTACCGTGGGAAGAATATTTTTTTTAATGTGTGTTCGAGAAGGCGGGTATTGGCTGCACTGAAAAAGAAAAAAATGAAACAAAATTTCTTTAATCTTGCAGATATTCTAGAAAATAAGGTTTTGTTCTAAAAACAAAAACATTTTTGCTTAAAAACAATAATTTATTTATAGAATATTATTTATTCTTTTCTCTCTTTCCTTTTTTTTAACGTACAAAATTAGTGCAATTTAGTTAATCATGAATATTGCATAGAGATAAGATATGAGTGTCAAAAGAAGACACTTAAGCGTTTAATAAATTTGAGTATTGTGTTTTTAATGTCATTAAATGAAATACAATGTACGTCTAAAATGACTTTGCGATAGAAAATTACACACTGCTAATTTCGCAAATCCTTAATTAATTTCGACCATAAATCAACTTGAAGACCACCGTTGAGTGTCTTACGGAATGTGTCGCAAATGGACGTTGCATTCCGAAACCTAGATGGGCTAGTACTAGATATATCTCCGTAACATTACATGTCATACAAGTACCCTTTTGTAATGACATACCCGATAATTCATCTTCTTGACTCCATAGTTGGTGATCAAAAAGCTCTACAAAACTGAGGTCCTTGTTGAGGTACCGTATGTCCACCGATGAGATGGGAAAGGCTAACATCCGGTTCTCAAATGGGAAGGGACGCATCTATTAATTTTCAGGGATGTCAGCTTTTTCAGATGTGCATTCACCTCTAAATTAAACAGAGTCACATTGAGATGAGCAAAACATGCGCATGAAATTTATTTTTTCGCTCATTCAGATAGACTCGTCCTAACTGGACGCTTGCCAGTCCCATGGCATCTGTAGGCAGACAGTATTAAGGCCATTAAGTCCATTGCGATAAATGTAATGTTACTATTTATATCAAATACGCTTTTTCAAAATATTATGAAAAACATTGCTTTGCTTCTGTATGAGTAGCTGCAGAGAATAGAACATACAGGCATACAGACATAGTAGTTAAGCCAAGACAAATAAAATCGAAAATGGATTTTCCAGACTGTCCTGGACATTAGGGTAAGGGTATTCATGTTTCGTGCCCAAGCGCAATTTCGTCCCTTTAAGATCATCTCGCCTGACACCAGGTGTCGCCACCATGATTTTTTAGCTTCAGTCAATATCGCTGCTTATTTTTAGTAGTTTCATGAGTCTAGACCACTGCTTTATTGTTTGGGAGCACTTTTTCTAAATTTTAGAAACTTGATTTAATGTTCTTTTGCATTTATTAGAATATGTTTATTCAGTTGTATTTGACAAAGTGGTATAGAGTAAGCTTAACACTACATCATTTTAGAGCTTTGCTACGTTTAAGTTCACTTTCCGTAGAGCAGGAAGCAGTCATATTGGCGAACATCATGTTCCCTATCTTTGTCCCGTACCAAGATTGGAGTCAAGACCTTAATGCAAAGCACCCTACGTGCCAAAAACGTTTTTATGAAGACAAACCTGTAGAACTATACAGAGCATTTTTTAAGGAATTTTTACTAGGCGACACAAGTTTATCATAAGAGTTTAAATTATTGAGAAGGTTACAGCATTTTTCAAAACAAATGTATGCATAATCGTCGCCTCAAAATGGTATTTCTGTAAGTACTGTTTGTTCTGTGGCTAATATCGCTGCCTGTACCCTGTACACAGATAACCGTGGAATAGTTATCGGCTATCATCAATGAAAGGGCTAATGAGGTGGGGTGCTAAATCAATTGCTTAATCTGGCACCGAGTGCGTGATGGGCCGGTCCACAAGGGAAGAAAAAGAAGGCTTTCGTCATGTACGAGTCGACAGTTTTTTTTTTTTTTTAAGGCAAGGGTCTTCCTAAGATTTTTACGAAGATTTGAAATCCGTTTACAAAAATGAGTGAGCCAATTTCAGATTTTCCAATGTCGCCCAGTGGTTTGATTTCGCATCTTCTAGGAGACAGATTTTTTCACTAGGCGACATTGGTGTCGCGTAGTCCCAATGTTAAAAAATGCTCTGGAACTATAGGAAAGTTGCCCTCTGGGCACCTCGTGATAAACACAAAATGCACGCGGGACGAAGAACAAATAAAAAATTCTGATGCTTAAAAAATCACTCTTACATTCGTCAGTTTAAGTATTTTGCATAAACTTCACAATTTGTGATTTTTTTATTTATTTATTGTTATTAGGTTTTAACTCATTATTACTTTCTTTTTACAATATGTATTGGAATGGGGACAAAAATAGGACGACAATTTTGAATACAGTTAAAAGTGCATTAAAAAAATAAAGGAGCACAAATTGTGTTTAATGTATTTAAGCGGAAACGCCATGTGTAGGCTTTGTCGCTGGTATTATACATGTTTTTTTTTTAAATTAATTGACCGAAACATATGCTAATCAGAGGTCAGAAAACTTATGAAGGACGAAATGTGGTGTCTTTATCCTATCAAAGTTGCAATATGAAGTGATAGACTTAAGAGCTCTTAGTGTCGACGTATAGTTAGGTCTAGCAAAAATCATTCATAAAATATAGCGTTGCAAAAAGTTTAAACAGCCTTGGGGTTAAGATCATAGAGGTTAGACATGCGCTGATGGTTTTCACTTTGATTGCCGTTTAAATATAGAGACTATTTCAATTATTTTTCCTCTTTACCCCTATCCTGTCGTGTGCAGGTAAAGGGCAGTAACTGCAAATTTCTCTTTTTTTTTTTTTTGCATTTTTGTCATCTGTTGTATGTTAGCTTTACTGTACAAGCTCGCTTATTAGGTTTCCGCTGAAAAAAAGGAGCAAAAAGAACGTTTAATTCCAACATTTCCCTACTGTTGGTATGGAATCCAAGACGCGTTTCTTCAAATATCTCAAAAACTCATTTCTGCAGATACTGCCGTGTATCTGCCCACGGCAGTATATCACTAAATGCTTAATCCTCCTCAACTCACCGTCTTTCGGCCTGCATCGTTCTTTTGACCTGCCTGCTGGGGCCGTGGTAGCCCGATCGGTAGAGTGTCGGATTCGGGGCCGGAGGGTCCTGAGTTCGAATCTCGATGGTCGAAGACCCACCGTCGTCATTAAAGGGGACTGGGCGACGTTAAATATGCTCGTGGTCTCAATGTCCTCCAAGTGAAACGATACCTCTGGAGGTGCTAGCACCAGGTAGCTATTAGCTTCTGGACTAGTTCCAAATTCTCATTAACTGTTCGATCCGGTGATGGTACTGCCATCTATCGGTATATAAAATAATGGAGGCAAGGCACTTTGTATGCAGTCCTCGACATAAATGCAGTTGTAGTCAGTTGTGACTCTGAATAGGAATAGGAATAGGACCTGCCTGCTATCTGTTGTTCATAGAACATGCATTGTCAGTGGTTGGAGAGTGATGAGCTAGGAATGCCGCACGCGAGTGCACATCAGATTCAGTTTGGCTACGTATGAGACGGCATGGGCTGAAAAAAACCAACAGCACATCGAGAAGCTCTTTCATTCAATGCCACGGCTTGTAGCAGCGGTAACTGTCAGACATTAAGGAAACTCTAACATGGTTTATAATAACGGGTACTGATGATAAAAAATAAATTCTTCTAAATATATCACGGTATCTGATGTTATTCCTATGCGTCATTCACAAGATGAGTCCAAAAATAATTCATTAAAGTCAAAAAAAAAAAAAAAAAAAACACTAGAGTTAGAAAAAAAAAAGTCAGTGTATAAAATATATTTTATTTCACTTGATGTGGAAAACGACATGCTAGTTTAACTTTTTATAGAAGAAAGATGAAATTAGATTGCAGTTTTAATTTTACGGATTCTTTATAAATACAAGTCCACAAAATCTCAATAAGTATAAGCATATAGTAAAAATGAAATTTTATGTTTAAGAAAGCAGTATCTAATTATTTAAAAACTACGCTAACCTACAGAAAAGATTTACTCAGTCATTAACTAATTAGTCATTTTTAACCAAAGCTATATTCTCTTAGCACAAAACGATAATCCCTAAATGATTAAAAATTAAAATTCAGTTTTTTAGGAATTAGAATATTGCAATGCTAGTTTTTCTAGACTAAAAGCTTTTTTAGCAGTATTTCACAAAATAAACATGTTGATGTAGTGGAAATAATTAGATACAAGTATTAAGGAAAATAACTCAGGCAGAAGTAATTATCTGCCGTTAGTATTTTCCTTTGCATTCTAATAAGTTACCGACTCATGTAATAAAACTACCATCTACTAAACCGATTCAGGCGAAAATTTAACATTATAGAACATTTTTGTCGGCATTTTTATGTACTTTAAATAATTGGAAAGCAATTTTACAATATTGCAGGGATGAGCAATTCTCTATTTCTTTTGTAATTCGAAAGTTTTTGGAACATAAAATCCTTAAGAGCTCTTTACGGAGCATTCGAGAAATATACACTAATTAGCGTCATTACATACAGAATAACTAAATATTTGTAGCGTAAATTTATTTTTTAAGAATTCTGAAATGTATTCATGAATGATTTGCAACTTGTGTTTGTTTAGCAAAAGAGGTAACAATGGCTCGAAGTGTTTTATACAGAAAAATATTTTTGTCCTCGACATGGAACCAGTTAAACTTCTAAAGTCATTCATATTATTTTCAATGGTTTTTTTTTTTTCAATAAATATTCCTTTACCATCTTTACAGATTTTTTTTTAAAATGTAAGCTGCATGATTAAAGTTTTTATTGAATGTTTAGTAAAACATCGGTATAACGACCCCCTATGAGAACAACATCATATGGTCGTTGTAACGAATTGAAAAAAATATATTTAAAGAATAAGCAAAGCAATGATGCAACAGTACATACCTAGAGAACACTTCAAGTATTTATTTGTCACATTACTGTATTTTTGAAAAAAAAAGTCTTTGATTCATGCCTGTTTCAAGTTCATCTGGGAATTTTTCACTATCACTGATTCCATATCCGATAGATTTTGAAGGAAATCTTCAGAATTAAATTGTCCTTCAAAATATTGACACAAGACATTGATTGCATTGTGAAGGCTTCTTTTTCATTTACTTCTTCAAAGGTTTCGACGATTTCTTCTCCGCAGATTTCTTCATTTCCGAAATCGCAGATTTCTTCATTTCGATAGTACGGGCACTAAAATCGTGCTTATTCAAATTTCAATCAAATCGCTGCACTGTAAATTTTCGTCTACCGCAACATACTCATCAAAAGATAATGGATGATCCGGAAATTTGACACTGAGGAACTGGGTCATTTCAATAGTGTCTGGCGTATCATCTACAAGAGCACCAGGCGATGAGGGTTCCGGCAACGGTCGGAATTCAGCTGACTGATTTCTCAACTCTTTCTGAAATTCTTCTTTCGTCTTAAGGTGGGGGGGGGGGGGGGAAACCCGTTTAGGAGGCAGAAATTTTAGTGTTTTTCGTGATTTTTTCTTAAAGTGATAATTTCTCATGGGAGGGTAAACCGTTTTGTGACATAACGCGCGTAACGGCGCAACTCTCGTCTGGCATTACTTTCGTTCGCGCATACCACAGAAGCGCGCATGGTCGGGGAAATTTTGTTTCTTTATTATTTGGGTCAGCCTTAAGCGTTAAGTGATAGTAGAAAAAGTAATGAAACTAACAGAAGATGGATGATCGTCGCAACATAAAGCAATCTCCTAACAAAAGGTGAGTTTAATAATACAATATAATACCAATTACATTGTAAACAATATATATTCAAAACAGCATTTAATCTTTAATTTTATTTTCAAAACAGAAACATTTTTGCGGTTAGTTATACTAAAAATATCTCGCTTCATTTACGGTTTTGAACTGTGATAAGGTGTACATATTTTAATCGAACTTCATCCCCGCAGACCCCGCAACGCGGGGGTTGGGGACTAACGAGAAAACAAAAAATAATAAATAAACGTTTAATTTGTGTATCACAGAATAAAATCTAAATTGACTTAAACTTTAAAACAATCACTCGTTAAAAAGTTAGTTATTTGGGGGGGGGGGATCCAATAAAGTGTGCGGTTAGGGTCCCAGGTGATTTTTGCAGGAGGGGGGGGGGGCAAATTATAGATCCTAGTCATGTCATAATGATACTCCAATTTTATCGTTTTAGATTTAAGCTTAACCTTGTGGTTTGTTTATGGTGATAACATTTATTTAAAATTAACATTTTAAAACAGTATTACATCTTTAAATTTATTTTCAAAACAAAAACATTTTTGCGATTGGTTATATTTAAAATATCTCTCTTGATTTAGAGTTTTAAACTGTGAAAAGTTGTACATAATTAAAACAAACTACCTTATTACCCCGCATTTGCCAGCGTGCCGCAAAATATGAGGTTCACCAGATTTTCAACAATTCTTTCCCGGTCCTTTCCGGCATGCCGGAAAATACAAGGTTAAAAAATCATATAGCAATTTAATACTATAACAAATATATATTCAACTTTTTTTAAAAAAAATATTATAAGTTCTATACTGGTGTGAGGCGTCAATTTTTTTTTTATTTTTATTCAACGGACTTCCACTAATATTTCAGCTTGGGCATCGCTGTTAATACACTCAAATATTTTTTGAAATTTGTGCTCATTAGATTTTTTATAGCACGCGTGTAAACTCGTGAAAAAGCGCGGTGGAGAAAGTTATTCCTGGATTTTAGGTTGTCATAAAATCAGAACAAAACTTATTCAAAGGGTCGTACTTCGTGATTACAGTGTAAAAATACTTGTTTTTAATGGGTTACAGTTTCAGAACTTAAATATCTATTTTCTAAAAAATATTGTCATCCATAGTGACTATAAAAACCGTTCAAGTGAAAAACGGCTTATTTTCAAAGCGCTGTAGCTAAGTTTGTCACCTTGCATCTTCTTTACGTTAAGACAGTAAAATCCCTTAAATGAGGATACTAACAGGATAATTTTTCTTTGTCCGCAATAGAGGGGTGTCCGTTAGAAGTGGTTTTACTTTATCATTAGAAAGAACATATATTTTTCCTTTCAAAATAAGATTTTTCTTTGATGGTGTTCTTTCGAATAAGGATAGAAAAATGAGTTTGAAATTCTGTCAGTCGTAACGAATTGCCATGTTTAGGTTCAGATTACGGGAAATTTTATCACACTGGAAGCCTGAAATTTTAGGAGCTCAAAGTACTTTTGGTTGTTAATACGTTCTAGTATTTTTATGAATTTGAGTTCATTAACTTTTGTATAGCACGCATGCAAAGACGCAGGAAAAACGCAGTGGAGGGACTTGTTCCTGGATTTTATAATGTCATAAATTCTGAACAAAAATGATTCAAAAGCTCTTATAGTAAAACCAGAAAAGTTGAGCACCCTTGTAATTTGACCACCTGTCTAAGTTGACCGCATTTTCAGGTACGGAATCAGCCCTTATCATATAAATCAACCTCTGTAAGTTGATCACTTGTTAAAGTTGACCATTAAAGTAGTGCACCGTAGGTGGTCAACTTACACAAGTTCACTGTACTTTGTAATTGTATTGTCAATATACATGCTTTTAATGGGTTATAGTAGTTGCAGAGCGTAAATATTGATTTTCTAAAAGATATTGGCATCCAAAGTGACTGTTAAACTCGTTCACATGAAAAATAGCCTACTTTTATTGCGCTGTAACTCAAGTTTGTCCCCTTACATCTTATGTTCGTTGGTACCATTACAAAGAAGATATTTTTTCACAATAATTTAGTGTCCCCTTAATTTTAAAATATTTTAGGGGCCCTCTGCGGCCACACAGTTTGCCATCCCCTTAGCACGGCCCTGGCTGTTTGTATTTTAACACGCAATATTGCATTCTGAAATGTCTTTGCTCAAGCTGCTGATGCCCTTTACTTTGAATCAATACTTATACTTGGCTCTTGAATGTCCAAGTCAGAGTGTTTTCTTTTTTCTCATTCTGAAGAAAGAATTAAAAACAAAGAAAGTTCTCATATTTTCTTTTCTTTAGCTTTCTGCATTCTCAATTAGCACAGAAGTAGACACTTACTGGTCTATTCCCGGTCCGTTGTCATATATTTCGCTCTATCCCACCATCCATTTCATTGATTGCTTATAAATAATAATAAAAAAACGCCTTCAAAAAATACCCAGGAACTAAAAAGCAAAACATAACTGATTACACGTGCATTCTATTTCCTACCCAAACATAGAAATGAAATTTATTTTACAATTCCAGTACAACAATCAACTAAACTAAACGCCGAATTATAAAATAAACACTGATTTAAATTACTATACGATGAATTATTTTAAATACCTAACTAATTATATACGATCTCTCTTAATTTTTAATAACCTTTTGAAGTCGAGGCCTCCTATAAACAACTACCATAACGTAACTGACAACACACCGAATCCTGAATTAAACACTAATTTAACTATACGCGAAACTAGTCTTTAAAACTAAACCTACACAGTTACGTTAATTGTGCCTATTTTATTAGATGAAGCAAACACTAAAATAAATCATTCTTTTTTTTTTTTTTTTTTGTCTCACGGATTGCTAGGATGAGGAAAAGACCGTAACGCGAGCGGTAACGTAATATAAAAAGACGCGACTACACCCGGATTAAGATTTATTCTTTTTATGTGTAATCATCATTTAGTAAAAACCAGAAAAAATGGACTATCAACAAATACAGCAATATTTTTCTGAAAAAAATACATTCATTCACATATTCATTCAGTTTCTAAATGATGCAAAATGTTTGTGTTAAAAATACCATTATCTAGAGAAACTGATTCACAAAGAGTCCTTAAAAACATTTTAACTTGAGTTTGTAAAAACACAGCTGGATTTATTGCTCAAAATGCACTAAATTCATGAATGTATCTGATTTCTATTTTATGACTCTTGAGTTAAACCGAGTCAATATAACAAACCAAATCAATTACACATTTCGTGGTTCATGGAAAAAGGAGAGGTCAGGAAGAAAAATGAATCCGTTTAAGCATCTTTTTATCTCTCCATGAACTAAAGAAGTAATAAAGTAAATATCGGCGAAAGATCGCGTCGTCTCAAACAGCAAATCACATGCGAATTTCCACTTTAGATAAGTGTGTTTAGAAACTGAATCGAAATAACTCGAACGTGGAAAGATCACTAAAAATCGATTAAGGCACATATTTCCTGCTTCTTTTTCTGTTGGAAGGGCTCAATTTTTATGATTGAAAAAGGAGAGAGAGATAAGAAAAATTGAGATAAGAGTCTCAAATTTATGATTATTTGTTTAAGTCAATCATATTTTATTGTCTGTTTAAGTTTTACTGTTGTTTTGTTTGTTTTATGGACGTATGTGGGATTTTTGCTCCTTCCATTTACTGGTTTACTTTATTATATACATTAACCATCTAATATGTACAACTTTTTTGAAAAGATTTTTTTTTTTTGCATTAAGGTTCACTGAACTGTAAGTAAAAAAAAATAATATATTTTGCAATTGCGTGGGCAATTTGAATCTAATGCACATGAATTAAAGATTTATTTTTATTTGAACCACATTATGGTATACTTTATACAGAAAACCTTATGAGATTCTTTATCGAATCGTTAGGGTGATCAGCTATATGAAAGACTTGATCCACTTTAGCTCTAAACTCGTCCAATAGTAAGAGCCCAAAGTGATTTGTCTTAAACGAGACGTTTAGTGCTAAAGTGAGTCAAGTCGCTCATGGACTTGATCCACTTCAGCTCTAAACGACTCATGTGTAAAAAGCATATTCTGGTGAAATTATACAGAAAATAAAAATCTTCGAAATAAGCTGATAAGAAACATTAAATTCATCTTGGAACAAAATGCAATTTGTTTCAACCATGTATAACTTAACACCACTCAAAAAAAGAAAATTCTTATTCCACGAATTTGAAATTGAAACGAGAACGTTCTTGAAAAATAAAAGCTCACATATAGTAATTGCGTCCTAAGAAATTTCATTTGAATAATAATAATTCCATTTATTGTCTTGTTTCGTGCACATATGTAAAATTGTTTTCATTCACGCTCCGCCATGACATTACGTCTAAAAAATCATAAAGTGTTTTTGTGTTTTAATAAGCTTTTTTTTTACACTATTGTATTTGGATTAGGTACTTATATTAGACATAATACACCTAATATTCTTTGTACACGTAAAAAAAGCTGTCTTTTAGTTTTAATCTTCTTAAACATTTTCCACAATACTTATTGCATTCTGTTAAAAGGTGTAATTAGGAGGCAACTGAGTTGAAACGAGTTTTTAAATTACTTTGAAAGAAAAAATGCAATTTTATTCGTTTCCATGCCTGAAAAATGCAACAGGCAATAATGCGAATTAATAACGTTTATAATAGCACTAAATACTTCATTGAAAAATACTAGCAGGTTTAAACAATAAAAACACATTATATTTGGTTTCTCCAAAAGTTTTCTATTATGCTTTTCTTACTAGTATCACTATGACAGTCATTATATTACAGCAAAATGTCATTGTCGTAAAAACTTTCCTAATAATGAAGCTGAAAGTCTGTCTGTGGATACGAACTTAGTGCCTAGATCTTTCGGCTAATTTTCAAGAAAAGCCAAGTTAGTTCTTGTCATAGGAGTGAATACCTCGAAGCGATTTTTCGAAAATCCGATGTTCCTTTTACTTCCTTTTACAAAAAAGGAAGTATTGTATTCGCGAAAAAATTTTCACTCAAAAATCGGCCTTAATTTCCATCTTGCTCACCCCCAAATGAAGGTTGAGTTTTTTTTTTCGACCCGACAACACGTACATATATACCTAAGAACGTATACACTAGGGTGTCCCAAAAAAATGAAAGTATTTTTTTTTAAACGCATACCCTCTTATTTTTTTCCTTTTACATCAAAACCGTTGTAAAAAAAGTTTCATGCAATTTGAAGCACGGTAACCCGTGCCGACTTGCGCCTAAAGGCCTAAACGTGCAAATAGCACGTGTATTCATAAGCAAGCGAACGCTGGCGACGCGATACTTTGCGAAGCTCAAAACAGCTGTAAATAGTACACAGAAAACAAATGAAAACAGAAAAAACATATGTTGGGGAGGGGGGGGGGGGTATCCGTGGCAATTTTCAAACCGTCAAACGTGTCAGTACGAATACATTCCGGTCAGCGAGCGCAATATAGTCGTTCCATAGGGAACGAAACATGGCACTAAAGTTGCGAAGTTCGAAAAAAGAGATATTTTTAATAGGAGTCGTAAAACACCAAATTACAGTTTTGAAACTTCCCTCTAACGGACAAGTTCTGTCTGTTTTGTTTTATAACATTCGAGAAGTAAATTTAACCATCAGTGAAAGTGCAAATCTCGCTATTCCAAAATGCATCACCTTTTGGGAAAAGGCACGCATTTCCACCAAATCGTTGCCAAATTGTGTGAATAACCTTAAAAATCTGTATCAAATTTAGAGAGACTTACAAAAAAATACAAAACAAAAAACTGCAAGAAGTATTCAGGCAGAGCTGTCAAAGAAGAAAACAGGCGCATAAAATACGATTCCGCTTCAACATCCTCGGAATTGTAAGAACCTGTACAAGAAAATTCCTCTTCGAGCTCTAGTAAAAATATTAATTCAGAAGATTTCCCTGAAACATATAAAGCAGTACCTGGAACAAGTTTATCAGAACCTGGAACTAGTATATTAGAACCTGGAACAAGAATTATCAGAACCTGGAACAAGTAAATATGTAATGAGGAACGATTTTGTTACTCCGAAGTCAGTTGATGCATTGGACTGGTGTCAAAGTGTACGAGATTATGTGTTTATTCTTGAAGCTACTATTGACGCACTTGGGTGTAACATTGATGAATTTCCCAAAGGTAAATCTTCAATTCAAAGAATTCGAATCGAAAAGCGGAAGGAGCACGAGGAAAGAATAAAATTGGTTTTCAGTACGAGGTACCACATGTAGTGAATTTACCTTGGGATATGAAAATGTTGCCTGTTTTGAGCGCTCAAAAATCAAATGAATATCGGTTATCTATGGTTATTTCATATGGATGTGACAAACAACTCATTGAGTCTAAACTGGATAATTCTACAAGAAAAGAACAAAAACAGGCTGTTTGAAAGGCAGTTTTATATTGGAATCTTGAAGACAAAGTTCAAAACTCTTTTGTTGTGATACTGCAGCTTCCAAAACAGGTCCTTTCAGTAGTTCTTGCGCTATTCTTGAGCAAATATTTGATAGAGAAATGCTTTCCTTTGCTTGCCGCCATCATATATATGAACTGATCTATCCCACTAAAATACAGTGCTATGGAGGAGCTGCGGAGTTGTTCCGAATTGTACATTAACTTGGAAAATTTATTTGACTTTTACCGTGCTGAACTCGCTAATATTACGGTCAGGGATGGCTATAAAGAGTTGATAGAACTGCCTATCATATTTTTAGGTGGAGATACAGAAAATGAATTTAAAATAAGACCACCGGGAGCCATGCTCCAAGCTCGATGGACGGCTCGAGCGATTTACTCCCGTCAACTATTACTATTTAGTTCACAACTAAAATTAGATACGAAGGAAAATGAAACATTATGTGTCCCTTTTTTGTAGTAACAATATACGTGAAACCATGGCTTCAATGCATTTTGGCACTCAAAGCACCCAACAAAGATATGTGCTTTTTGAAAAAGTGTACGAAAATGTGGACCCAATTATTTCAAAAGCTGCTCTACAAAAATTCATCCAGCTTTTAGAGTATGGTCAATAATATTTCATTCTTTGATGTGATAAAGACTGTCTCAATGTTAAGAGCAGTAAGCGATGCAGCTGAAAAAGAGGTAAAAATGATGCAGGACTTTCATGGTTTGCTTACAGCTGATGAGGAACAAAAACAATGTGTGTTACGTTGCGTTTAAGAGCACCAGAAGCTCTATCCTGACTGCAAAAAGCAAACATTGAAATAAAAATATGTACAGTAATGTTTCTTGTAGTCTAATATTGTTGTAAATATCTGCTTTAAATAAATTGATGTCACGTGTAGTAAAGAATTATACAGTTAGCAGTATTTTAACTGTAGTCGCTGTACAGGATTTCAGGTTCAACTTTGACCTCAAGTCGGCACGGGTTCCCGTTATTTTACTGCAATAAAACTTTTTTCTCATGTTTCTGAGGAGAAAAGGAAAAAATTTGGAGGGTATGCGTATTCGGTTTCACAAATTTTTTTTTCGCCATTATATCTTGGGACACCCTAGTATACACGCCCGAAATATCCATTTTGAAGTTTCTCGAGTTAATTACAATGAGTGTTCTCGTGATGTCTCTATGTACGTATGTATGTGCGTATGTACGTATGTGTGTATGTGTGTATGTATGTCGCATAACTCAAGAACTGTATGTCCGAGAACGTTGAAATTTGGTACGTAGACTCCTAGTGGGATCTAGTTGTGCACCTCTTTTTTTGGTTGCATTCGCGTATTTCTAAAGGGGTCTTTTGCACCTTTTTTGAAGGAATTCATTGTTAATTTCGATGCAAACTCAAGTGGTGTTATAATTTGGCGGACACTTGACGATATATCGCCAGTCCTTCTGTCGCCAAGTTTTGTCGACAACTTGGCGACAGATTTGACGATTTTTTAAAACTTCTTTTTAAAATCTGGTTTTAATGTGGCCATTGTTGGTGATATCTAGAGAGTTAGAGAGAGAATCATATTAAAATTGCAATAATAGGGAAATAACATCAAATTGGTGTAAAAGGAAATCATGTGATGCACACATCAGCTCGTTGTATTCCAGTTTTAAACCAATTTTACCGAGCGAATTACCATATCATGGACGAGTAAACTACCATAACATGGACGAGCAAATTGCCATAACATGTACAATTAAATTACCGAAACAGGGACGAGCAAATTACCATAACATGGACAAGCAAATTTACATATCATGTTGGTGAGAAATATTCAAGTGTGGTCGGGTAGAAAAAAAAACTCAATATTCATTCGGGGGCGAGCAAAATGGAAATTAAGGCCGATTTTTGGGAGAAACTTTTTTTCGCTAACTCAATACTTCCTTTACTTCGTAAAAGGAAGTAAAACCTTTAAAACCACTTATACAACGACACATGGGCACTGAGTAGTGTTGCCAAAATTCGCCTATAAAACTTACAAAAATCTTGTTTATAACCGTTTTCGCATATCTTTAATAAAAATAGTTTTTTTTTACCTCATATAAAATACAAAATACTGATAGAATAGGTTTTTTTTTCTGTAATATCCCTAGTTTCATGGACATGTCCCTTGTATTAAATGAAGATTTAACCTGCAAGAACGTATGTGTAAAAGTTCAAAATATCAGAGAAGAAATAAAGTATAAATGAAGGGCTCTCGGGGCAGAAATGTGACAAGCCACATGGAGTGACTTTGCGATCAAAATTTTTGTCTCTCATAACTAAAATTCAAATAAACATGACAATGGATTATGTCATTTGAAAAAAAAACATATCTGGTTTTAGTATTGCAGAATGTAGAATTTATAATACCTTTGAAAAGTTCTGCAGATATTTTTTATGAGTTGGAAATTAGCATCTTGCTCCGAGTCCTTCAAATGTATGTATGGACATACACAAAAAATGCCAATTATTACTGCAACTTAAATGTTAATACTTGAACAGATATATGTCAAATATTAAACTGATCATCCCATAAAACTATCTAATTACATGAGCTACTACACTTAACAAATGAACCCACTATAACATCATGGAGTGCACCAAAATTACATTTCATTTCGAGTTCTTTAAGTATCGGACCATTTTTGTCAATAATGAGCACTGATCTATAGCTGGAATTACACGCTATTAAATCCCAGCCTTTAGCTGCCCCCCCCCCCCCAGCCTTTAGCTGGCTCTGTTACTAAAGAAAAGAAAAATGCGCCCGTTCCCGTTTGACAGCTAAATTCAGTTCACTTCGTGAACTTAAGAGAGCAATTACAGTGAGGGACTATTTAATCAAAGTATTTTTAGATTCCGTTGAACATTGTGAAAGTAGAGTAAATATCGGCTAAAACTACTTGTAAAAGTATCGAGGAAACAACACGTTAAAGAGTACTTTACTTAAGTGCCGTTGATAAACGTAACGGAGGAGAAGAAATAATGGGAAAAGAAATCACTTCTGGAGCGATTAATGGATACGTTTTCTGCTTTTTTATGACTTCTCAAATAGTTACTTTTACGATTTTTCAACAAGAAGGCTACTCTCTGCTGAATCATTCAGGAACTATGGAATATAAGAAAAAAAAATCTGGAAATAAACGTCCGCTCAAACTTCTGATGAAGACATTTGTAGTTATAGTATAAGTTTAGTTAGAATGGTTTGGTTCGTGTGTTTGTGCTTGATTTGGACTAGTGTAGTTCAAAATAAATGACTTTCGGCCAAAAGGCTCAAAAAATAAGTAGTATAAAAATTTTAAGTTGTATTTTGGTGCACTGTCTATATCCTTTAACCAGTATTTTAGAATTTTAAATTCGAGCTTAATTCAGTTTAGCTTTTTCTCTTCCTTTTGATTGAGAAGAAACTATCTTTCAATTAGCAGCAACGCATTCTCTAAATGTTCTGGTATGTGAACAATCAAGGCAAATAAAAAAAAATATAGAAGAAAATGTCATTAAGCTTCAAACACTTAAGCAATTGACTTTTTTGTCAATACATGTAAATCAATACAAGAACTGAAAGTTAAAACTGTAGTTAAATCTAAACATGTTTATAATGATGATTTGCAATTCCTTCAAGTGTAGGAAATTGTTCGAAACTAAATCATAGCTAGGCTTTGCACATTTGGGTATTCTAGTTATTGAAAAAAATACTGTTAATTGGCCCTTTAGATATTAAAAAAATCTGATAAAAAAAAGTTGATGATTACAATAATAGTTAAAGGTTTATTATAATCATTGCAAAATATAAATATTTTATGCCAACTTATTCTTATAGTTTATAAGTTTAATATGGCGTTATAAACTGAATAAAACCTTATCAAGATTATCCTTGCCAATTTAAATGAGAAAGATGAACTTTTGTTCTCATTATTAGTTTTCTTTCCAAAGAATAATGGTCTAACAAAGGGCATGGGACCTGAGTTTAATCACTCTATATTGCTTTAAAAAATCGCCAAAAGCGGCTAATACATTAAGTAAATTCAGATACACAAAAAAAAAAGCGTTCATGCTGTACGAACTGATATTACTGGTCAACAGGGTTTCTGTTCCTCATTAAGTAAGTGGTTACTTTGATATTTTAGGGGATGCTGAAGAAGAATATAGCAATAAAAAAAATTCCAACTCCCACAAATTTTTGAACAATCCAAAATCTTTAAAATTTCAATTTAATGACATTTTTCCAACACATGTACAATATTTTTTTCATTTACCGTTTTATAAACAATTACAAAGCTTAAAACTAGTATGAAACACAAAAAATATATATTGTTTAAAAAGTTGTAGAAGAATGGGAGAGATTTTTGATGGAAAAAATAATGATACTTGTAAAAAAAAAATTCTTAAATTTCATATTTTATGTATCTTTTAATGCCTTAACTGCAGATGCCTTATTATTGGCACTAACACATACTTAAATAATATATAATATTCTAATAAGATTTCAATATTAATTCCGAGCATATTCAGAGTAAGCCGTCCGTGATATCCCACTTAAATTAAAGAAATATTCTGGTGGAAGCGCTTCCCATGGTCGTCGCTCACAGCTACCATACTTTCAGGATGGAAAATTTCAGTGACATTGAACATACTATTTTTTTGTAATTTTTTAACATATCTTACGTCAATTTTTCATAATTAGTACTTTTATTATTTCCTAAGAACTGTGTCACTACATTTTTAAAAACAATCCATGCTGTTTTTTCCTAAACCACTTAAACTAGCTTCAAAATGATGGTCCTTCATAAGCCTTTCCTCTGTGATTCAAAGAAAATACACTCCTTAATTTTTGCATAAATGAGTAATGAGAAATGTTCCTACAAATATTGAAATCAACACCCTTTTTATCCATTGATTTAGCGAAATTCTTCATTAATCCCAACTTTATGTGTAAAAGTGGAGGAATATTTTTAAAAATCGATTAGAGGAACGTTTTGCATATTTTTTTTTTTTTAACCTGCAATATATTGTTTGCACCCTGACCATTTCTTTTTTGATATAATGCTCATGTATTGCCCTGCTGTTTCATTCACACAAAAAATAGCAATACATTGTATAATCAAGTTGCATACCAATGAAAACGGTAATTACTTTAAAAAAAAATTGCTCATATGCTCCAATTATGATGTGAGTAGTCAACTTTATGAATCAATATGTTCATATTTCGTAGGATTCTTTCAATATGCAAATATAAGCTATGGGAACCAATGGCAGAGCATTTCCACGCGCCGAAAGACAACTTTAACCACCGTGAAAAAGCTCAAACCGAAATGACACAGATCGCCTAGCGCATCTGCGCAAGGTCGCATATATAAAACTTATCAACATTAATTCGGTTTCTGCTCTCTTGCTACATGTTCTATCGCTGTAATGAGTACAAAAAATGCGTCTATGGTTCAAATGTATCTAAAAGAAAAATATAGTAAACTTTTATAACTGCATATATAATCCAAAACTTATAAATGAAATTTCGTAAAATTGGAGGGTGATAGAAAAGTTTTGAAAACATATTCTTTTTCAGCACCTTGAAATCTATTAGAAACACCCAAAGTACATTGAGGAACAGAAAATTCGTAAACATTTGTTTTTCAGTGTAATTTCATCTTCTCCAAATACAATTGAAACAATAATGCTACCGATGTATATGATATAATCATGGAATGATCAAAGAAAAACTATGATTTTTAGCAGCTTGACTGTTTGTTTGGCCCTCTTATATTTTTCAGGCTCATGTTCAAGGCACTTAGCAACTTTTCGTTACGAGTAGGAATAAAGTAACGTACAGTAAGTGGTGAATTCCAGCGGCAACGGAAGGACAGTTTTACAAAAAAAATCGATGCATTTATGTCTGTGGGCACATCGAAATACATAGTTTTTTCAAAAATTAAGGCATAGACTTTTATACACATCATAGTAAGTTGCTAAAAAAGACCAAAGTCGAGGTTTTTTTTTTTTGTGAGAAACTTTTTTAAAAATCAAATTTAAAGAACGGTAACGGAAGGACATTTTGTGACGTGATTTTCACGCTATCATGTTCTCCCCAAAAGTTCAGCTAAACTATAAAAGGCAAAATTCTATAGAAACTAGAGCACACACAGGAGTGTTCAGTCATTACGGTTCCACCTCTAATTTTAAAAAAATAATAATTATTTTAAGCATAATAATTATATATTTGTTAAGGGTAACGGAAGGACAAGAAATCCAAAACAATTAAGCTTGGAAATTTTTAACTTAGAAGCATTTATTTGGCTAATACAGCAGTCTAAAACAATGATATCTAATGCTTGAGCCACCTGTTACAATTCTGAATTCTCCAAGTACTCAATAATTTTATCATAATCCATAGAACATTTATCTTCTTTCTCAGCAAACACGAAGATCATTTCCACATTATTATGCACTTTTAAACAAGTTATTTATATTCCTTCATCTTCTATATGAAGTACATGTCCAACACTGCCCTTGGTTAATTTCCTTCCCTTCCATCCAACTAACAAAACTTGCCCAAACGTTAATGAATCCTTTGGCATACTATTATGATTTAGTGTTTTTGATTCAGCAGAATCTTCATTTTTAACATTATTTATAACTGAGAGTCTGCTGACTTTGAAAAGAAATCTCGTTCGCTTTGTTGAAGTACTTACTATATTCAATATCATAACAAGTTAGAGGATTCAAATAGTGCATATTTTGTGTGTCAGGGTGAGAATGGATCTTCTTGGATCCTTTTTTCTACATCTTTTTGAAAGTTGATCTATGAATTTACTGATCTCTTTGCAATGCGTTTAACTGGTTTAACGGTTAAATCAATGCTCTGAAACAGTTCTTTTCTATGACTTGTGGCAAAAAATCTGAGAACAGTTTTAATATTGTATTGTTCCAATATAAATTTCAAGTTTTTAAGCATATGTTTCTGCTTAAATTGGCTTATCATATCACAAACATGTCCCACCAAAATGATTTTGACATGATTAGGTGTTTTTAAGTGTAGTTTTCATGATTTTCGTCACATATAATAGCAGAAATAAATTCACGAAACATTAAAAAAAAAATAAATAAAAAAAAGTTTAATTTAAATAAAAGTATACATAATTTTTGTTCAAATATTACTTATATATGTTTTAAATGTGACTACTAACTTTAAACAATAGTTTGTTTTGTTCTAGCATTCTAACATTTTACCCTGTATCAGCTTATAGATGAATGTCCTTCCGTTACCGTATTTTTTTGTCCTTCCGTTACCGTATTTTTTTGTCCTTCCGTTACCATTAAAAACCATATAAAGTAAATATCATTCTAAATTATAAGTATGTTTCTTTGACGAAGAGCATAATTCTGCTTTGCATAAAAAACATTAGTTTTTATACCCAATAGGTTCTTGGTGAACTAACTGGGATGTAGTATTTCGGCAACGGAAGGACATCAAATTGTCACCTTAGTAATGGACATATTTCATGGTTGAAAAAAAAAATTTTAAATTACTTACCAAAAAGTTTAACTATACATTCAAAGGATAAAAGTTAAGCTAAATAGTATATGCTGATAACAAGTTTATTGGAATTACAGTGTGTAACAAAAAAGAGATTTTTTGCTCTGTAAAAATATAAAGAGAAAACTTGGTTTTGCCCTTGATTTTCTGAAAGTCACCAAACTATTTGGGAAAAACAGGGTAATATTCAAGAAATTCCTTTATTTCTGAAGAGAATGATGTATGAAAAGTGACAGAATATTAAGTTTTAAAATTCAAGTGTCATGTCGCCTTTTTCCTGGAATTCACCAACTGCAAATTTACATTTTAACTTTCATATAGCATCACTTTTTAAGATAAATATTCAGATCTGTTTTAGAAGAATCAGGTATTTTTCTCCTATATCGCCCAAATAACCCAGGTAAACTAAAGGAAAATTTCCATTTGCATGTGTAAAATAGCAATAATAAGAAGCGTCGTTTGATAGACGTTTGCAATAACTTTATGCAGGATTACTTTAACGGGGACATGTAAAATAAAATAGCTTTATTTTACATATCCTCGTAAAAGTAGTTTCAGTGAACGTTCAAGGAGGAAAAAGCCTTATAAAATCCATTAGAATGTATTTTCTATGAAAACCTTCAACAAAAAAAGTTGAGAAAAAGAGGTGACATAAAACAAACATGATCTTATTTGGTCTTCATCAGGAAAGGGGACATGTTTTTACTTAAAACGATTTATAAAAAATTATAAGCAAATATAAAGAGTGATAAATAAAAAATAGCATTTTTCTTTAAAGTTTAAAAAGTATGCACATTTACCTCAGTTAAAATAACTTATAGAATATGCTCTATTTAATTCAGATCAAAATAATATGTATATTTTTAGCTTTCTCAATATTTTGTGAGAAAAATGTATCTGCTAATCACTGCGTTTAAATGTATTCCTAATTAGTAATTATAATGTTATTAAATATTAGTAGTATTAGTACATTATTATTATTATTATTTGATTTTATTAGTAAGATGTGCTGCAAATATTTTCTTCATATCAAAAATTATTAGCAGTCACACTCATCCCATTAACCGTGCTTACAATTAAAATCGAAAGCAATCTCTTTTTTCCACCTTCATACTGCGAGAAAAAGGTAAGCAAAAAATCAGGAAAATAAATTGAGTTTCCAGCAAACCTATAATTCTAGAATTTTCCTGGAAAAGAAAGACGAGACGAAAAGGATGAGTATTTCTGCTCATTCATCAGAAGAAATTGCTCAACTATGAAGCTCCTGCAAGTGTAGATTATCAATCACGAGACAGAATGTGATGCAGTTTGATTCTTCGAGTTACCTAAAATTCAAAAAACGAAAAGAAATAAAGAGAAAACAAATCTCTTGCGATCTGTCTTTACGATAGGCACCTCTTTAAATGACATTCTAAATAAAATTATTGTTTTTGTAATAAAATAGCGTTACTTCGTAACTAAAAAAATAATAATAAATTGCATTAAAACAATTAATTGTTCTTTCTTTAAAATTTTGAAATACACATATATATGACAGCGTATACACGATATTATTAATATTGAATTTGAAGTATGAAAAACTATTTAACATATCAGCTCTCTGAAAGATTACATGAAGTCCTTAGATTCTGATGATTTTATCCTGCCATTATAAAAAAAATGTAGAATATTAATGTACTGTGGGGGTGCAGTAAACCCGTAGCATCGTCAGCAAAATTAAACTAATCGTTTCTAAAGGTTATCCGTTTACCAAAATTTATTGCTTTCTGATTGTCTGATTTAAGACTTTTTACAAATTTTAAAACACTCAATCATTTACAGGAAAGTTACACAAAAAATTCAGTGTAATCAATTTTTTTACAGCACTGAAGTGCACAATAACCCCAGCAGCATCGTAAAAGAGTTTCTCTGTGTGTGTGTGTGTGTGTTTTTTTTTTTTTTTTTGACCTAGTCAGAGATGTTTTAATGCTGTCAAAAGTTTTTCTTTATCCATTTGACTTAGTTGACAAAAACAATTAAACGAGCATTTTAGAAATACCAATAAGAGATCTATAAAAATAATGACATTGACATTATGACAACTTGACAAATGAAATTAATGACGACATTATAAAACGCAGATAGAAATTTTGAAAAATATAGTAGTTCAAACTCATAGGAAAAGAAAAATAATTCTTAAGAAGGTCTATGGGAAATAAAGGCCTGTTTAATATTGTAGGAAAAAAGTTCAAGACACCGTTTCTTCAAAATGACTGAAATATGGGAACTTGATTAGTATATCCTCACGATCCTTTTCGATGGTATCTTCACTCAGTGATAAACAAGGTTTTGTTTTTCATTTTTCTTCACATATTGAACAACAGGAGTTCGCGCATCGAAATCTGATACTTTTTCCAATATGATATATACACGAACATTTTTAAACAAAGTGAACTAGAAGCATGTAATTTATTCATCTGAGTGTTCTTACTTTTATATGAAATACAGGAATATTGTGAGAGATATGTACTCTGACACATATACCCCACATGAAACTACACAATTTCCCTACGATTGCATTTGTGAAATGTAATCGTATACCTTAAAATCATATAAACCTAGGTAGCAATTTTAACTATTTAATACCTATACTGGTAAATAGCTATACTGTCCTTCAAGTAATTTTGCTACAAAAGTACATCTAAAATTCAAAATTATAGACTAGAATCAAACCAAAAACAATTTACCAATTTCTAAGCACTGTCGAGCACGAACTGAATAAATATAGTAAGGTTATACAAGCTTTTTTTCCAAAACGAAGAGTACTGTTATCTAAAATGCATTATTGGTGCTTAGTGCATGAAAGACAAATATTAGTAGAATAGTTTTTCATAGTATATTTCAGCATTTTTTTTAAATGAGAACATTTTGTTACGTTTAGCTAATTAATGAAAAACATTGTAATTTTATTTAAACTTTCAGTTTAAGCATTATCGTTTAGCTAGGTAATAGCATTAACATGTCACCCAGATATCATTTACTTTTGCATTTGTTTTTAATATATTTTTTCAAACAAGCATATAGTATAGGGGAGGGTGGCCCAAAGCGGGTAGGTTTTCGAAGAACGTTCGAAAATTTTAGTTTTTGAATTTTTATCGCAACAATTTCGGTTTTATTTTCTAGCAGGATTCTTGGCGTTCAAAATAACAATAAGTTCTTTCTGGAACTAAACTAGCCTACTTTCCCGTATAATTCATATCTACTTTCTAGTATCTGATCAATATTCTAAAAAATAGCTGAAATTGGAAATCGTTTCAAACAATTTTTTTAAATATTTTGAACTGATTTCTAGGAACAAAATATGACTCACTCAGGTAAATAATTAGATGCGCAAACAAAATAAATAAATAAACGAACAAATAAAGGAGCAGCACCTATTAAACAAAGCAGCTAATACTTTTTTCCACTTAAAAAAATCTTTAACCGCTTTCAAAAAAGAAAAAAATAATAATTAAAATTAGTAAGCTCATGAAACTAAATACATCATATTTATAAAAAAAAAAAAAAGAAAACATTTGTTTTCCCCTGTTGGAAAAAAAAAGAAAAAATGAGAAAATGTACCTTTCAAAATAAATAAAAACAAAAAAATGTCAACATGAAGAAATAATTTTCATTGTCAAAAAAAAAAAAAAAAGAAGAAGAAGAATCGTCTGCGCATATCTTTATGTAGAAACATAAAGGACTTCGAGCTTATCCGCCGAAAACTGAATACATAAATTAAAACTTAAAAAAAATCATATTAACAATAATCATTTCACAGTTAAAACCATAGCTGCAGAGTCGGAGTCGAAGTCGATCCCATTTTGGGATAAAAAGTCAAATTCAGAAGCCGAAGGTATTTAATTCAAAGACTCAGAGTTGAAATCGGTCATTTCCCTTAGTGTTCGCAACTCTGCCAATGTTTGCGGAGTCGGACTATTTTGGGATAAAGGAGTCTGAGTCGGAGTCGAATATCCAAGAATTGGAGTCATTTTTCCTCCGTGTATAAATTTTTGCCAAAGCTACGAAGTCAGAGTCGAAATCGGGGAGTCGCAATCCGACTAATTTTTGGGCTCAGGAGTCAGAGTCGGGAGTTTGTCGTCAAGAGATATTTCTAACAAAAAATTTTTGAAGTTAATCCGCCTTCAAGTGCGGAATCTAATTGACTTCCAGTTCCTACGTAGGCGCTAATGTTAAGGGAGTTAAACTGTTTAAAATTGAACGGAAAATTGTTCAAATCAAAAAGATATTTTGTATACATGTTTATCAACAAAAGATATTTCCTACAAAGTTTGTTTGAAGCAAATTCGCCTCTAAGTTCGGAATTGCTTTGATTATCCCAGTAGGCGCAAATGTTTAAGTTTTTTTTTTTTTTTTTTTGAACTGTTCAAAATTAAACGAAAAATAGTTCAAATCAAAAAGTGAAACAGAGGAATGAAGTGTCCTCGCCGAGATCTTTTGAACAAAAAAAAAAAAAATGTTCGAATCGGACTACTCACTCGAAATTTATTAGGGGGAGGGACAGATAGACAGACCGCCAGACATTTTCCCCCATCTCAATACCCTACTTTCCAATTTTTAATTTTTCGATATTTATTATTATTATTATTTTTTTTTTTTTTTTGACTTTTTTTTTGTTTTTCGCGATATTTTTAAGATGCATTAAGCCTTTTTTCATGCTTTTCTCCTCTTTCTCTGACTTTTACTGGAAAAGTAGTCTAAAAAGTGCTTTTTGTATTATTTCAAACCGAATATTTACTATCAAACTTGACACACATTTTGAAACACCCACTTTGCCCTACCAGGGCACCCAAACCGGGTACGATTAACTAATTGTGATTTGGTACATTTGACAATCAAATATGAAGTTATAAATGATTAACATAGTTGACTAGCGACCTGCCATTATAAAAAATGTGTGGTAGAATCCATGTTAATTCAACAAGGTCTGTAACATGATGGTCTCGGATTTTTTTGAATTTAACATATGTTAAAATTCACAAAAAACTAAGAAGTTCGTTTTTTTGTTTTTGTTTTGTTTTGCCCAAAAAAATTCCTGGGCCGAGATACAGGCCGCCAAAAACGGCGGTTCTGTCATGATTCCTCACTTGGGTTTGTCACTTTCATTTTTAAAACAAATGAGTATAATATATAATTAAAACCGTACTTATAAAGAAGAGAAAAAACTAAAGACAGTATTTCAGATCAAGTAAAGTTAAGGGTAATGTTTTTACCGCTATTAAACCCCAAGACTATAGAAGACAAGATATGTGTTATAGACATAACTTTTATTTCCTTACAAACAATTTTATCTTTTTAAAATTATGAGAAACATTTTTATCATCATCAGAAAAAAACAGTTTAGATTGATGTAAAAAAACTTAAGAGACGAAAGATAAATCCAGTTCTTAAAAATACCACACAAATTACTGAAACAACTTGTTTAATCATTCATTACTCCAAACTGTGTTCGTTAATTTGTTCAGCGTGTCATTTTTCTCAATGAAAGTTAGTCACGCTGAAAAGAGCTAAGTCTTCCAAGTGTCAGGTTTCATTGCAAGCTTGGGTAATTATGATAGGACTTGCAATTATTATATTTTTCGCAATGAGTAAAATCGAAAGATGCATTTTTTCTACTTAAATACTCTCTTGATTTTTTTTTAAATTTTTACATAAGTTTGCTTTTGTCACGGCGATTAACTTCAATATTATTTTTGAGCTATCCAAGAGTTATGTAGAGAAATTGTAAATTTCTTGAAATTGTCTTCATTATCGTCATGCAACAGACAAATCTTCCGTGAGTGCAATAATGTTATGCCGAAGTTAAAATGCAATTCATAAATTTATATCCGAGAAAATGTCAACGATCATAAATCTTTGAAAATTCAAAACATTCACAAACTCTTCAATGTACGTAATACTATTAAAATTTGGATTTCATTACATTTTGCTCTGAATGAAGCCCAAAATCATGCTTCATTAAAAACAAAATTTTCAATATTTCCAATGTATTCACAATTTTCCAAATTCCTACAGTTGGTATAAAAATGACTTTTCTTTAGCTTCACTAAAACCACTTCACTCAAAGAGGTAAATGTTTGACTTATTAGTGTAGTCAATATTAACCGTTTTACAAATATGCTGTAGCACATATTATATAAATATATTGCTACATAAATATTTAGAATAATGATTATCCAAATGAAGTTTTCTGATAGTTAGAACAAAATCAGCAATGCTCGAAATATGTTCTTTCAAAACTAAACGGGAGTATTTCCTACAAACTTTAATTTTTCGTTAATGCATTATATAGTTCGACCTGTAGTTGTATAGGTCGAAGAAATATTTATCTCAAACGTCTCTATCAGCTTGAAAAACTTCGATAACAAATATGTTTCGTGATTTAACAAAACATTTGGTTTAATGTAAAAAAAAAATTCTAAAATGAATAACATTTTTTGAATGATTGGGTGATTTTCTCCAATAATTTCCAACTTGTAACTCTTAGTTAAAAGTGATAATTTTATGTCTACGTGCATAATTTTCAAAGCTGTTAGCATAGAAATACGGGAGGGAAAAAACTAAAGGAACGAAGTAAAAATGTAACCCTCAATTTTAAATTTGAAAAGGAAAAAAAAAGAAAGAAAAAGAAAAAAATGAATAAACGTAGTAGGAGAAATTTTATACACTGTTTTACAAATTCTCCTAATTTTAAGCAGATTGTAAAAAACATGCGTTTTAAAACCGTTTCGAAAATTACTTTTAACAAAATATGTATAATTTTGATTGTTGTGTAAAATATAAAGCCTCGTTATAGACATTTTTATCAAGAGTAAACTGGCATAAGAACGTACAAATTTCTTGTCCTTGAAAAGTAAAGTAAAAGTTAACAATATTTTTATGCAGTAATCTTCTAATTTGTGCTAAAAAAACGCATTTATATCTTATTTTACTTGTACTGTTATTTAGTTACTGAGAAAAAAAAAAGATTGCGGCTTCACTGAACCAATCAATCAGTTCCTTATTTTTTAGAGAAATCAATTCATTTGATTTTTCACTCATTGATTTAGCATAACTTTTTTTTATCTTTTGATAGATTACAACTCACTAAGAAAATTAGTCCTTTTCTAAAAACTTAGCTCTAAATATAACTCTAAGACAAATTCTATCAAAGAAAAAAATTCCATTTTAAATCCTACTTTTTTTAATGGTCAAAAAATGCTTCAAAAGCAATCAAATTTGCGATCCATAATCACATCGTGTAGCCATTCGGAAGCTTTTATTTTCTCATTTCGTATTTAAAAAATCTGTTATAGTAGCTTGCAAAACTGTCATTGCATTAGGATCAACTTTTAATAAAACATATTGACAAAAATAGTACTATAGTAGGATGGAAAACCCACTGAAGTAAAACCCACTAAAGAAGATGCTCCTACATTGTTTCCTAAATATTGTTTATAGTAATATAAAAACGTTTTTTTTTTACTATTTTTTTTTTTTACAAATCATTGCCTTTTGTTACAGTTGACTTTTTTTTTCGGCTGTTTTTTTTTTTTTTTTACATTTCAATTATTTTCTTAAAATATGGACAACAACTTATTTGCATCTTCTGAAAATTAAATATTTTACTTGTTACATATGCAGGTTCTAGAATAATACAAAAAAAATGATGAATATGAAATAATGTTGTTTCGATTTAGTCATCATTTTCATATGCCAAACAAAGAATTTTGTAGAAAACCAACCGGTTTGTGTATAGGATCTTTACTGGGCTCAAATTTCCTCGTAATGCAAAATGCTATTTTTTTAGGGGAAATAGATCGAATCACAAACATATAAATGGAATTGGTGGTAATAAGTAGTCAAGACCGAAATCGTTTAGGCAAATACTGGTTTGTTTAAGTTTAAATTACTTTTTTTTTTGTCAATCTGACCAACAAATAGATTGATTTTCTGCCATCTAACAGCTACAGGGTTTGTCCCAAAAGGAATAAGCCTAATTTTTTCGCCACGCGAATATACCGCGCACACCTTCGCGGCCGGTTGGAAATGGTGGAAGGGACTCTAAGCTTTCCAGAGATACCTGGTTCAGTCGCTTACGAACTCTTGGAGCGATGGAAGGTAGTTTTTAGTGAACCTCCGCGGAGTGTGTAGGATGGAAAAACTTATGAGCAAAGCTCTGCGATAAAATTTAGCGTCTAACTCCAAATGACGGGGATGAAAACGTTTGATTTGTTCACTCAGACCTTCAAGAATTGTTGTTTATCGTACTAGCAGGTCAAAAAAAAGGTACAAGTACAAGTCGTTCAAGGAAATCCGGGAGGAAGTGGCCGATGAGGCTCCTTCGAGGCGTCCATCATCATCACGAACGGTCGATAATGTCACTCGTGTGCGAGATTTGTTGAACAAAGACTGCCAAATGACTGTTCTTTTGATGTCAGAACAATTAAATTTCTCGAAAACAGATGTTCATCGAATTGTTATGAAAGACTTGGCCATGCGTGACATTTGCGCGAATCTTGTGACAAAAGTCTTGTCCAACCGCCTTCGTTGACAATTCCTATCTGACCCAGACTGGTCTTTTATTGGTGCCACAGGTCCCTTACAACCCTGGTAAACTTCTTCTTGTTCCCAAGGGTGAAAAGGGATCGAAATGAATGCATCTGGAAACCCTGAAAAACATTCATAAGACTACGACGAGTTTTCTGCGCGGAGTTTCACTAAAACCGACCTCCCGTCGATTCGAGAGATCGTAAGCACATAAACCAGTTATCTCTGGAAAGTTTAGAGTCCCCTCCACCATTTCCAACCGGTCGGGAAGGTGTGTGTGGTATATTCGTGTGGCAAAAATATGAGACTTATTACTTTTGGAACAAACCCTGTATATCTTATTTAAAAAATGTTAATTATTTTTTCCTAATTATATCACTTATTTTATTTTATTTACTTATTTATTTATTTCTAAGACCGAAAATAAAGTGTGCCCAAGTGTTATTCTGAGTTATACAGGGTGTTTATAAAATCTTTGAATTTAAAAAAAAAATCATTAAAGACCTGTTTTTTCCCCCCTGATTCTTATCTTTTTTTTTCTTTTTGTGTTTTGTTTTTATAACAACGTTACGAACATCTATGTGTGAGTGTTTGGTCGTTCTGAAAAGATATGGTTCATTTTCGACTTTGTGACGAGCAGAAGCAGATCCAGAATGTATCTTTTTGAGAGCGAAGATTTGGTCATAACATTTCGTATATTGATATAAAAAGTCTTGTTAGGACCGGCAACGTATGCAAAATTTAACGGGGGGGGGGGGATGACTTTCAAAACACCTTTCCTTACATCCCTGAGAGCTTTTTTCTTTCATGGTCCCATTTTAAGTTTACAACGGAAGTGCCCTCTTAATGCCTTTAGGTAGTATCGTACGAATGGAGAACAAACTTGATATGATAAGATGTGAATTTTTTTTTCAAAATGAGTTAAGTATAAATATCACATTTCGTATAATAACACATGTTGTGTTTGTTTGTTTTTTATTATTTTTTAAATCAATGTAAGACCTGAAAAATACTCTATATACTTAATTAAAAATCAAATTCTAGTTCTAAAAACAATACATAAGTCTTGAAGAGCTTTAAAAATATTTATAAGTCAAACGAAATGTATTGCTTGAAATTCAGTCCTTTTCATTTTCCTTTCAAAGATTTTAAATTCCTTAATCTACAATTTTTGCTATGAAATTCCATTTAATCATTACACTTAAGAAAACTTTCCATCACAGCTCATTAGAGGAGAAAATCTCATGTGAATTTCGGTTAAGAGATTTAAGGAATCAAAAATCAAAATTGAAATTGGAAGATAAGTTTCCCAAATAGTTTAAATCGTTTCATAACTAATTTCGGCCTGATTGAAAAGTTCGTTATGTGTGATTAAAGTGTTTCTCCCGTGGGAAATTAAAAATAATGTGCACTTTTCAGAAACGGGATTCTGTACGCGCAGTTTGAATTAAAACAAAATCCTCTGATGATTACATTGAAATTATAATTTTTGTATATCTGCAACTTTGAGCGACTGTATTAATTTGAAAGTAATATTTTACATTAAAAAATATGTGCAAAAGAAAAAAAAGGTTAATGTTAATAATATTTGTGAACATTTTAATTAGTACGATTAATTTTCTATTGGTGCTGCGTAATGACTTCTCGCAATTTGCAGATCTAGTGCCATTGATGGGGGAGGTCCTTTAATTAGTTCTTGTGGCACAACTATAAGCATGGATTGACACTGCCACTTGACAATTTTCACGTCAGTTTTCCAAAACACCTTCGCTCGCATAATGCGGAATTTAGCCGTGAGCTTAACTTAGCGGAGCATATCTTAGTCATATAGACATTCAAAAATTGTTTAATATGCTTCGAGCGGGAAGAAGGATGGTAGCGTTCTGCATCTAACGACTCCTCACACTTGAGCCTGGTTATAACTCGTGACTTAAAGTGGAAGAATCCCATTCGCAGTCACTGTGCCATCGAGTCACTTAGTGTGAGGCATAAAAACTACAATTGACTTGCCAACTTAAAAAAACTATATTTTTTAATATTAATTTTAGGTGACTTTTATTACCCGACTGCGCGTGGGCGACGCAAAGGAGGGTAATGTGTTTATCAGTCTATGTTTGTATGTATGTCTGTTCCTATGTAGCGTTCTACAGGCTAAACGTCTTGGCCAATTTTGGTAATTCTTACGTCAATCGATTTGTCGTAACCTTGGGAGTGTGACTAAACACATGACAGTATTCAAAAGTACCATTTCAAAAACCATTTACCATTTTGTAAATTTGAGATCGGCGCACACTGGGTGTCGCACACTGTGTTTAGGTAGTTTTCACTGTCTGAATTTTTTGTTTACTAAGTCTACTAATTGGGGTCTCAGTGGCCGAGTGCTCTAAGCGATAGCTTCTCGCACTTGAGGTGGTGGATAGATACCCTCGCTCCGAATGTACTTTCCCCTCTTTTTGATGTAAATTCTTTCACGTGTTCTTTACATGTATTCTGTGCTGTAATAAAAAATATGTGATGCGTAATGAAGGCAAGACACTCAGATTGTAGTCCTCGTCAAAATAAACCTGTGCAATAAGCACCAAAATAAAGAAAGTCTACTAATTCGATTTTCATCTCCTAACATTTTGCATTTGTTTTTGCCTTGATTCAAGGGACTGAGTTTAGCGACGTGTTCTTTCTTGACAGGGGCTTTTTTCGTTTTGCGAGAAATATTTGAATGACGGGGCCTCAGTGGCCGAGCGGTCTGTGTGACTGCTTGATATTGACACACTTGTGGCGGTGGGTTCGACTCCCACCCCCACTCCGGTTGTACTTTCCCTTCTTTGTGAAGTATTCTTTCATGTGTTGTTTATATGTGTAATAAAAATATATATCATGCATAAGTGAGGCAATTCACACAGATTGTAGTCCTCATCAAAATATACCTGTGCAATTCAGCACCAAAAGAAATACAAGATTTGATTGACGACGTTTCCGATTTCGTGTCATCATGAGTTATACAGTCTGTTTATATAGCTGTGCTGTGGTTGAATTAAGTTTGCGCATTTCTGTTGAAGGTGAAGCACATGTAGCTTTAAGCCGAGTTAGGTCCGTAGAGGGACTAATTATCAGAAATCTAAAAAACAACCACAAGTTACTTAAAAAACCTCACGATACAAACAAACTCTCTCAGTGAAATGACAAGATTGCGAAATATACCGTCTCACAATCATAATAACTAAGTCAATGAAAATTAACTAAAAAGTTTTTAAAAAAATTACTAATTTAAAACAATAAACCCGACTGCGTAAAAACCAAAAAAACTAAAAAGAAAAATGTATAAGCCCAGTAATTTAGAATGTTATTAAGTACTACTGAAAAACAACACCATTGAAATAGTTTTAAAATCGTACGCAGATAAGACACATCGTATATTCAAAAGCAGAATAGAAGGTTTAACAGCCGGGGCTCATTCCTTTCTGATTCAAGGAATCCCGTAAAATTTGAATGGGCCCCGACTGTTGATCCTTCTATTCTTCTTTTGAATTTATGATTTATCTTATCTGTGTACGGTTTTAAAACTATTTCAACGGTTTAGTTTTTCAGTAGTACTTAATAACATTCTAAATTACTGGGCTTATACATTTTTCTTTTTAGTTTTTTTGGTTTTTACGCAGTCGAGTTTTTTGTTTTTATTTAATATTTTTTTAAAAACAATGTCAGTTTTATCCATTAAATGTGTCCATAAAATTTCTAAGTACATTTCCTTTCCAAAAACCATGTATGCGTATGCGTATGCTAAGTATTGTAAAATAATCAATGAAATACATACTTAAAAATCCGTCTCATATTCCCTGTGAATTCATTCGAACTAAAACTGTTTTTATTCAGTAGACGCTTGCCGATTTTTTCTGGTTCTAAAGGATCCTTAACAAGCCGACAAAGTAGTGTAGTGGTTAGACGCTGGTATCTCACAGTCAAAGTCGCAGGTTCGGTCCTGGCTTTCGTCAGTGGATTTTCAAAATTCAGAAAATCGACAGCGTCCATGTCGTATGATTAGGCGGCATGTAAAAGATCCCTCGAGTACTCATTTGAAGTTGAGTATATCTTCGCAAAGTTAATTTTTTAGCGCTGTTTCGCATCAAATAAAGCCCTAGTGCCTCTATCTAGTGGGGAAACTGAGCGTCGAAATTTTCGTGGCAATGGCATCCCACCGATAGTGGTGCCACGTGAAAGAGTGGTTGCAAGGCAAGGGAATTGCATTAGGTCTGCAAAAGGCCCCATTAGAAAAAAATATCCCTAACAAAGGCCTTTTCCCAAAATTCGTCTTATAGAGCTGTGTGCAAAAACTGGATTTACAGTTAGATTAGCATAGCATACGTAAATCTATCAGTTTAAAATAAAACGTCTAATCAAGCTGATTTTCAAGATATTTTTTTAAACAATATTCGATTTGTATTTACACCACTTTTTAAACGCTTTATGCAAATGATTCATGATGTTTCGGAAAGCATTCAACTTTTTCATTCTGAAAGATGTATAAATTTTCTTCTCTACATTTTCGTTTTCCGGCATCCAAATATTTTATATTCCTTTGAGAATGTCCTCACTCCAGTGTTTAGGAAATCCTCACATTCTGTCTGAAAGCAGCCATGTTAAAATGCTCCATAAATTCAAAACCAATTCCACCTTTCTTCGAAAAAGTAATAAAGAAATTTCATTCTTGTTCCTTGATCGTATTTTCACTGCATTGAATTATGTTGCATTTAACTCTGGAAGAAAATTGTGGAAATATTTTATTTGTATCAATAATTTGGATCTCTGTGTTTTACCTTTAGCTACAGGATAAAAGAAATCTTCAAATTACTTTAAAATAAGCTAATATGAACCATGCTTAATGTATTGTAGTTTTAGTCTTGAACCTTTTTATTAATATTGCTTTATAAACGAAAAATGAAGATATAATTGAAAGTTTTTATACTTTTGCATACTGAAGAAAGTATTGTATTCAGAAAATATATTCACTCAAATATCGGCCTAAATTTCGGTTTTGCTCATCTTCAAATGAATGTTGAGTCATTTTTTCGTCTTTATCGCACGTGCGTGTGTGTCTTAAAATGTATGGGCGCTCGAAATAGCCATTTTGAACGTCCCCGGGTTAATTACCACGAATTTTCTGGTGACTTCCGTACGTGTGTATATGCATATGTCTCTCACAAAACTCAAAAACGGCATACTATAGAAAGTTGATGTTCGGTATGTGGACTCCTTGTGAGATCTAGTAGTGCACCTCTCTTTTTGATTGCATTCGGATGTTCCAATAGGGGTATTTTACACCTTTTTGGGGAAAATCAGTGTCAATTTCAATGCAAGCTCAAATGATGTTATAATTTGGCAAACATTTGGCGATATATCGCCAATCTTTTGGTTGCCAAGTTTTGTCACTATATTATAATTAGAGTTGTCCATTGAATCAAGTTGAAATTGTCAATATTGGGAAACGTAATCTTTGTAAAAAGCCTTTTTGCATTGGTTCGAGAAAAAACTAATATTAAAAAGGATTTTTGAATTTTTAATGTGAGTGACGCGCCCGAATCAGGTAAGTTAAAGGTATTGTTTTTTTTTCTGAAAAAAAAAAAACAACAAAGTAAATTACAGGCATACTTTTGTTTTTCTGGTAAAAAAAAAAAAAAAAAAAAAAAAAAAAAAATCTCTGGTATGAGGTAAAGCCCACCAAAAGATGGCAACCTGGGCACCATTTTCAACATTTGTTTTTTCAATAAAAATTTAAACTGCATTATCTCTAAAACAGTAAACTCGGAAAAATTCGAATCTTTGAATTGGTTATTTTCCCTCAAAGTCCGCTGATATGTCAATGTTTGCGGAGTCAGATTCAGACTTATTTTTGGATAAAGGAGTCGGAGTCGAAGATTTCAAAATTCCAAGAGTGAAAGTCAGTCATTTTCCCTCCGTGTCTATTTTTTTTTTCGAATCTACGGAGTTAAGAGTCTATTCCGAATAATTTCTGGGTACAGGAGGCGGATAAGGAAGACTGCTCAAAAATTCTAGGAGTTGGAGTCAGGAGTTTGCGATCAAGAGCTATGACCAACAAAATTAGTTTGAAGTAAATCCGCTGTTAAGTACGGGATGTATATTGACTTTTAGTTTCTCCGCGCTAGTAAGTGCTAGTGTTAAAGGACTGTTAAACTGTTCAAAATTGAATGGAAAATTGTTCAAATCAAAACGATATTTTCTATACATGTTCTTATTCAAAAGTTTTTTCCTGCAAAGTTTTTTTGAAGCAAATTCAACTAAGAAAGTTGGGGATTTATTTTTGCCTTTAATTTCCTCGTAGGTGCTAGTGTTAGGTTTTTTTTTTTTTTTTTTTTTTTTTGAACTGTTAAAAACTGAACGAAAACTTGTTCAAATCAAAAAAGGAAATATAAGAATGAATTGTACTCGCAAACATCTTTCAAACAAAAACAAATTTTGGTTGAATCGGATTATTCACTCAAAAGTTATTAGAGGGAATAGATAGACAGACCAACCAGACCCCACAACTCAATATCCTGCATTCCAAATTTTAATTTTTCTATGTTTATTTAATTATTTCAATAATTTTTGTCTTTTTCTTTGCGATATTTTTAACAAGCATTAAGTCTTCTTTTATGCTTTTTTCTTCTTTCTCATACTTTAACTGGGAAAATAGGCCAAAAAGGAGCGCTTATTTTGCAGGAATTGTCATTTAGATTATACATTCATGAATGAACTGGTCCGACAGCCCATCGGTCCGCGGGGCCCTCGCTCCTGTGCGCCGCCATTTATTTATTTATTTATATGCGCCCTTGAACCAGTGCACCCCTCCTCCCTTTTTTGTGCCCTCAAACGTGTACTTTTTTTTTGCCATTGATTATGTCCACTTTCATTTTTCCCCCACCTTAGAACGTATGCGCCCCCCCCCACGTGTACCACTTCGTTTTTCCCCTTGCCCTCGAACCTGCGCGCCTTCGTTTTTTCTTTATCTTTTTTCCCCCCGCTCTAGAATTTGTGTGCCCTTTGGAAGCCTAGGTTGACGCCTTCTTGGGGGACCCAGTCTGCCCTTGGTACCATAATTTGATTAATTTGTTCAAAATTTCATCAAATTACATTAACAGTCTACTATTTAATGGAAATAAACAGACCCTCTATCCTGTTAGGGGTCATCCACAAACAATATCACGCTTTAAGGAGAGGAGTTCGTCAGATTGCTGCTCTTTGTGACAAGGCGGAGATAGTGTAACAAACTTGCGACGTCACATATTTTTTTAAAGGATTACTTTTATGAAAAATACCATGATTTGTTTCAAGAGGTATAGTGGGGATAGGACAAAGCAAGCCTCTTTGTGAAAAGGGGGAAGAGGGGTAAAACATGTTTGAAGAAATTCTGACCTCATTTATTTACGACCTCTTATCCTTATTTAAATGCAACGTCGTATCAATTCCATACTCGGGAATTAAAGTTTATCTTTTACAGTTCATGTTAAATAATTCAAAGACATATTTTAACTTAATTTAAATAATCAATGATCCAACGTTTTGAAGCACAAAAATGGCAAATTATTGCAGACACGTGTTTCGGTGTTACAAGAAACACCTTTTTCAATGCAAAGAGTATGAGCTTCTAAAAAATAAAAAAATAAATAAAAAAAAAACAGAATTCGTGAAAAAAGGTAAGAATGTTATTTTCTTTCTCGTATAATATTTTTCAAGTGCAGCTAAGCTGATTAAAGAAGTCCTAAAAAAATATTTGAGTACATTTTAAACCTAACTTACCCTTTAAGTAGCTTCGGGCACAGAGGGAACAAAGTTTTGGACAAGTAAAATGAAATCTTCCGTGACATCATTTAAATTTCGCATCTTTTACTCTATGAAGTGACTTAGGGCCTTAGGGGAAATTCCTTGTAGAATAATAAAATTTAGTACATCTTCTACAGACCCAAATGCAAAATCAGTCAATAAATTTAAAATCTATACTACCCTTGAATTGCGGACGGAAACAAACAAAAATATCTCTGGAAGTTTTGTCTTTTATTTGAGTATCAATTGGGTACTTTATTTTATTGAAATCTTCATAAGATCGTTTCAAGACTTTATTGATTTGTTTACTTAAGGCTAATAGGCACTTATTTATGTTTACATTGCGTATAAGATAGAATCGAAGATAGTTATCGGTGGTTAAGGACTTGTTTTCTGAGCTCTGCGTGGCGGAGTTCAGTTTACTTGTTTAATTGACAATAGCGTTTTTCCTTTCAAACAATCTTTTTAAAGTTTGTAGATTTTTCTCAGATGCGAATATCATGAAGTACAGTGCTGGCCAAATTATTAGACTAAAGAGTTTTTTTTTTTTTTTTGTTTTTTTTTACACTATTTGTACTAAAATACTATTTATTTTACTGTTTAAGTACACTACATACTGTACACTGATTATTACGTTATTTTAGCATAATTTAATGTTTGCAGGTGGTAGCACTGTCTGCTTTGTTTATGTTCTTTGTTTATCTACCTACCAGGAACATAGCCTCAATCAGCTTAAACAGTTCACTAGTTCTTTTTATTAGTGTGTTCTGTTATATTTAAAGTTATTTTTAGGTAATTAGTGAGTATGTGTATGTGAGTATATATAATAGTGAGTATAAACAATTTTTTCCTCCTCTTTTAAAAAAATTAAGAAATGGTGTAAACCCTGTGAAAACTATGCCAAAAAGACTTAAAATGCTCATCAAGAGCAAGGGAATGCATAATAAATATTAGATAATTATTTCACTGTTCGTTAATGTGTCTATAGTTACGTAATTAATAAAGAATTTGCTTTTAAAACAGTCTTAGTCTAATAATTTGGAAAACACTGTATATGCTTAAAATACATGCACTAATATTTCAAGTAATCCTCATGTAATAGATTCATTGGCTACGATTTTTAAGAAAATGATGAATATATGTATATGAGGCAGTGAGAGAAGAAAAGGGATGTAAGTGGACATTTTCAAATTTGGAGTAAAACGCGTTTAAAGATAAGATCCTAGACAGGCTCTCATTGATTTTTGTTTTCTTTATCATGTTTTGCAGCAGCACCTATCAGAGCTGCTAGTATTATCTCTTAACCCCGAGACGAAGGAGAGGTTCCCCTTCTATTTGTACTGGTTATCCCCAAATTTTTAGTTTTTCCTCTTGCATTCCTTTGTTTTTCACTGCATCTCAACACCAAAATCGGTCAATGTCAAAAAAAAAAAAAAGTCACAACTCGAATGACTCACTGACAACTGTGCTAAGACCAAAATGCTACTTTCTTTCGAAATATTGCATTTAAATTTGAGTAATTCACGACCTAATAAATACGTAGCAATTCAAGTAATACTTTAATCTTAGAAGATCGTCGAAATATCTCTCAGGTCCATAATTGAGCCAGAAAAATTAATAACTCTAATTACTTGACTACTTAACATAAAGGAATGAGTTAAAACATCGCCTTAGTGATGTATATTGAATTTTTACAATTGAAAAAGCATGTGCATCGTGAACAAATATTGCTTTGATCACTAAATGCATTTATTTATTTATTTTTATTTATTTTTAATAACATAAACACTTAAAAACACAGGACACGAAAAATCTGAGGAACAAGTTGTAAAACAAAGTAGAAGTTCGATTATTAGAAGTCTTTTACTGGTCATTCCTTAATATTTTTTTGATATATCATTCCAAAAGTTGTCTTTTTTAAACCCCTTTTTCAATATATCTAGACGTCTTAGTTGTAAAAACTATTTTTTTTCCAATAATGGATTTAACATTACCTCTACTTTCAACTAAAATAAAGTTTATACTACTACTTATACTGCATCCAAAAGGCATCTTATTCAGCAATCACATTACTGATCGTTCTCATTTGACTGTTTTGATGTTCTATATGATTTTATTTTCCCCCCGCCTCCCTCTGCAGCACCACCGTCGACCGACCTTTCCAGATGCTGCTGCTCTAGCGAAAACACTTCCATATCCTACACACACACGCATACATACACACACACACACTCATGCCTGCACACAGACACAAGCACACACGCATACATACACACAAGTACACACGCGCACTCTTATCCACACACTCATGTCTGCACACAGACACAAACACACACGCCTACATACACACACAATCGTGATTGCGAAAAACATAATTTGAATTCAAGATGTCAAAATTCAAATTAACTTTTAAGTACTTGCTTTTAAACTCCTTTTAAACCAGACATTAAAGGTTCTAAACATGTTTAGCCTTCTTTTGTTTCACATTGATCAAACAACACTTTATATTGTACATAGAAAGATTAACTTCATAATAAAATTGGATATTTCTAAAACCTCAAAGAAAACGAAATAAAAAAAAAAAGAAAACAATTTATTTTCCGAGTGGTACATAAGTTTAATCAAGTTGTAAAGTGTTGAAAGTTAGTTTCAAAACCGTTCTATTTTATAACTAAGAAAGTAAAATTATCGCAAAAATTATATTACTTTACTAGCAAAGTAGTGTTACTCTTTTATTCTATTATTCAGAGCGTTCCCATGGTTACCGTTAAAAACCTCCTACAACGGCAGCTTTCGAATGCTGGAAGCAGCTTATACATTATTCAGGCGCACATGTGCTTTGATCATAAATTTCCATGAAATCCGACACGACTTACGATCCTCAGATGTAAAATCCTTGAAAAATATCAACCCAATTCAAATTTTGTATGTATTTTTCTATCTGTGCACGGTAAAATCAATCACACATTAAATATCAGTTATCTCAAGAAACTCTTATGCTAGTATAAGAGTTTTAGGCATTATAAACAGTGTACTTAAGAATTTAAAATGCAAGTATTTTCGACAAAAGATAAATTTCAGGAGATGTTGACGTTTTGTATAATATATTAGAGCCTTTGAGCCAAAAGACAATCAAAAAGTTTTATATGGAATCGCATCAAATTTGCATCTTCAACCTAACATTTCTCTGGAACGCTTATTCTTCCTAATAATATTGTCGTCTGTATTTGTAAGCTAGATTATAATTCATGATATGTTGACCATTTTTCTAAAGAGTTCATTGCCCTTTTGACTGTACTTTGGCTATCAACTAATGCAAAAGAAAATAAGCCGAAAACCTATCAAGTTATATGTAAATTTAAATGACGGTAAAATAATTTAACTAAACGAAAAATAAAATGGTTCTAATATGCAAACTTAGATTATTTTATTATATTACTTTACTATGATTACTGTCAGTCAACTAGAAATTATTGAACTTCGGCTCATTAAATCATAAATATAGCTTTCTAAGTTTTACTGATTTCAAATTATTTTTTTTTTTATAAGCTACGACTCATATTTGGTAAAGAAATTATGAAACATATTAATTGCTCACGAGCAAGCATTCATTCTGTTAAGGCTATTAAGCTAATTCATTCAAACGATCCTATCCAATCAAATGCGCTATATATTTTCAATGCAAATTTCAGTATAATGTTTCGTTCGTATGCTTTCAAGTTCTCTGGAATTATTGTGGAAAGCTTTGCATGTTATGAGATAAAAACTAGTGAATGAAATTCGTATTTTGAAAAAAGAAATGCCTACATTTCTTTTGTAAGGCATGCATATATTTGAAAATATAAGTGCTATTTTAATGAAAATTATGTAAAATAAATGTACACAGCAGTTAAAACTATTCGCAACTCCAGAGCTCGAATACGCTACCTTGCGGTGATTTAGAAAACTGCCGAAAAAATTAAAACATTGCGTTCCACGTGTTCATTTTGGACAAAACAAACAGTTTGTTATGTGTATTTTTTTATTTGCGTAAATCATCATTTGGAATCGTCATTCGCAACAGCGTAACATCAAAAATATCTGATATAAACTGTGAGTACACATTTTACTTATCTTGTTCTGAGTGAATTTGAATAAATATCAGTTTTTCAATTCGATGAAAAAAAGCGGACTTAGCAATATTGACTGGACACTAGGGCCATGCTGAAAAATTACTGCTTTTCCTTAACCTAATTCCACATAAATGATTTAAATAACCTTGTTACTATAGCATCCAACTGAAATGGACAGTATTCAAATAAATTTTCTTTAAAATATTTATCGCAGAACAGATTGAAAAATCCAGAAAGAACGTTAAGAATTTGAACAATAAAAAATAAAAGCTTTGAATTTTTATCGCTAAAATATCGCGCCAACTTGACTTTATTGCTCTGCAAAAGCTGCCATTATCGGTAGAAGAGTTTCGCCAAAAATCTGTTTATAGGGTTATGGTTTTAGTATTGTGTGAAAGAATTATGTATCTTGACAAGATTTCGTATATCAGTTAAATCATTTCCATGACGAATGAATTAAATGCATGATGATTTTTTTTGATATCCAATCATATAATCATAAAAGTAAATTATCTAGTGTTCAATGTTACTCTTGACAGTCTGTCACGTATGTGCACTATGTGACAAAAATGTCAACAAATGCCGGAAATGTCACGAAGCTGGACATATTATGTACTAATGTATAAAAAAAACAGTACAAAATGAAAATGCTGTTCGAAGCGAACCAAAAATTTATGAATACCGAATTCAACATCGTGAAAATGGCTGCTTCAGACAACTTAATGTGTGTTCTGCATTAATTTTTTACTTTCGTAATACTTTTTTATTTCTAATCTCTTTCTACGTGGGTCAAAATAACCAAAAGACTCTGAAAAATCTTTTCAAATGAATATAGAACAAAAAATCATACATGCGAGCAAAAATTTCTGCCATTTCCTAAGTTTAGAAGCAATTTATACATTACGGCGTGCGTTTGTTTTAGTTTTCTCATCCGCCATTAGACAGGGACTGCAGCGTCCCCTATAGTTTGTTGGAGTTGCGAATTGCAAATATAATAGCATATTCCAGCTTTTTACGATTCGGTATGATCAGTGGCAGTTTTGCGTTGTCAATTTGTTGTGGTGGCCTTGTTTTCAAGCGATGAAGTATTTTCTTACTTTTTATTTAGGGTGTCCCATTAAATGTGAAATTAAAAAATAAATAAATAAATAAATAAACAAGTACATACAATAAAAATGTATATATTCTTATACATTTACATTCAATAACATCTACAATTTAATAGCGGAAAAAAAAACCTGGCATTTGATCAACTCCTCTGAGGCGACATACATTGACACGCTCGATGAAGTAGGCAATAACCCTTTTACGGAAGTCTCGCCTGACATCACGTCGATAATTCCGTGTATGATTTCCGACTTTAGTTTTGAATGGTGGGTAGTTTATTAGCGTACACTTGAGATTTGACATAACACCAGAAGAAAAAAATTTTAGGGGGTAGGATCGCAGGACCTAACTGGCAACTCCTAGTCATCTCTCTATAAAAATCTCCTCCGTATTTTTTTCTTCCTTTGTGACAATACAGTGCTTGCCAAATTATTAGACTAAAGAGTTTTTTTTTTTTTGTTTTTGTTTTTTGTACACTATTTGTATTCAAATACTATTTATTTTACTGTTAAAGTACAATACATATTCTACGCTGATTGTTACGTCATTTTAGCATAATTTAATGTTTGCAGGTGGCAGCACTGTCTGCTTTGTTTATGTTCTTTGTTTATCTACCTCCCAGGAACATAACCTCAATCAGCTTAAACAGTTCACTAGTTCTTTTTATTAGTGTGTTCTGTTATATTTAAAGTTAGTTTTAAGAAATTAGTGAGTATGTGTATGTGAGTGTATATATAATAGTGAGTATAAACGATTTTTTACCTCCTTTTTTAAAAAGTTAAGAAATGGTGTAAACCTTGTGAAAAGTATGCCAAAAAGACTTAAAATGCTAATCAAGAACAAAGGAATGCATACTAAATATTAGATAATGATTTCACTGTTCGTTAATGTGCCTATAGTTATGTATTCAATAAAGAATTTGCTTTTGAAACAGTCTTACTCTAATAGTTTGGCCAACACTGTATGTCGGGTGTTTTAAACTTCTTAATTGGTTGGTTGGAAACTTCTGGAGTGCTTCGTTTTTTCCGAAAACCGCACCAAGTCGGACCCCATTCTTGAGAATTTGATAATAAGTTTTCACGACCAGAAAGTGCTGTCATTTGTGATTCGCTCCATTTCAACAAATGCAACAGTTAAAAAAAACCACTGTTTAAATAGGAATGTAACAACTGTTATAGTTAAGGCAAAACGAACTTGTTAGCGTCGTATTGCTGCTATTAGGATCTGCGTAGATTCCACGATGCAGTCAGGTTTGGTTTGCCTCAAGTATAGAAATGAAAGCAACATGGCTGCCAACAAAGCATTTAAAAAAATGGGCCAGATGTTAAAAAAAAATGACTACTATACGGTCCACCTTTTATAAACAAAGTTACAGAACGAACGGTCGTTTATTGCTTTGAGAATTTGAAACAGTCTATTACTGAATGTGTGCAGAAGTTTTTGGAGATATAATGTAGAATAAAGGAAAAGTTGCAATAAATTTAAGATTTTTAAAATAAAATACCTTTTTTACTGAAAAATTAATCAAATTAAAATTTTTCGAACTTTCTGAACTGCTGCGATCTTTTAACGCGCAGAAGAATTTAAACATGGTCTTTAATGAGTTTTTAAATTCCCGAAAATCTTTTAAATTCTAAAAAGTTTATTTTTTCCAATATCTCTCCTGAGGTTCCAGTTTGGAAAAAGATGAATCCTCTTTGGTTTGGAGCAGTCGTTTCATAGTTTTTTTCATTACTTGCCTTTATCTGACAAAATTAGCGAATAAACTAACAACTTCGTCGCTCTTTAAATGCGTTTTATTTGCTCCAAACTACGTAGTTTTCCATTTTTCTATTTCGCTTAAATAAATACCCATCTAATCATCTCCATATTGTAGCTATTGGCAATATACACCATATGTTGTCTTTAATTGTTTACTATATGCGGCTAGACTATTCTTATCGTGGCTGTGGCTTAGCCTATAGAAAGGCTGGACTAATAAATAAGATGTTTTCAATTCAATTTAATTTATTTATATCAAAGGATTACTTTTTGCTAAAATTTATTTCCCAAATAAAAAAAAAAGAAAGACATTACAAACAACAGTGTATTTTGCCCTGTCTATTTCAAACTGTCTGATTGAGAAGATGCGAGTAAAGGATATAACAATAGCCTGACTAGCTCCCACCACTCAGAACAGAACAACATTTAGGGTCAGTTTATAACGTGAGATAAAAATTAAAAAAATGACATATAATCATACAATGATCACATTGAAACAACATAAATAATGCAAAAACGTTTGTCCAAATATATAATTCTACACTTTACAAATATGCAAACTTGAAGTTCTTTCATTCGTCTTATAACTTTTCAGCGCTAAAAAGAAATAATAATACGAGAAATAATGAAAACCTGGTATATTGCTAAAACTTTTTTTTTTTTTTTTTTTTTTTGTTACTGATTTTGTTTAAAAAGGTGTTCAAGAAGCGCTTTTAAACTTTTAACCAAAAGGCGCGACCTTGAGGGTCACAGATTTGGACAAAATTCTAGATATGGGTCACTTCCCACTAGATATGCGCCCAGGTAAAACTGTTTGACTGCATACGTCCTATTTTGGCAGTTCCGAGAGTCCTAAGTTGCTAGTTTGGCTCCAGAAATGCAATGACGTTTCCATTGGAATTTCAGACTTCGGCACAGTTTTCGTTTTTCCAACACATTATTAAATGGCATTATTTAACAGCGTTTTTTTTTAAGGTGCCATGCGCAATAAATCATAGCTTTTCCTCTTCTCCTATTTTTGGCTTATCATGGTGGAATATCTTTGAGAGCAGACGATTAATTAAAAACGAAAATAATAAATGAATACCCATTTAATCATCTCAATCTTGTAGCTATTGGCAATATACACTATATGTTGTCTTTAATTGTTTACTATATGCGGCTAGAATATTCTTATCGTGGCTGTGACTTAGCCCATAAAAAAGCTGGACTAATAAATAAGATGTTTTCAATTCAATTTAATTTATTTATATCAAAGGATTACTTCTTTAATTGTCTTTAATTGTTTCTCTTGCAAACGAAAAATATCCTGTTATTATGTTATTTTCGCATTCAAGTTATTGAAACTAAAAGTAGTACTGAGTTTCAATTTGAGAACCACTTACTAAAATTAGTATTCAACCTAGTAAATTTGAAGGTAATTGCTTGCAATTAGCTCAAACTGCAGTACACTAGCAGAAATATAGATAAAAATTGTAATTCTAAAGGAAACTAAAATGTATTTTGGCTCCAATTATCATTTTTAAATCCTTGTTGCAATGAAACTAGGGCCTATGCAGTCAGACCGTTTTACCTGGGTTCATAGCTAATGGAAATTGATCTTTTTTTAGACTTTTGTCCAAATCCGTGACCCTCAAGGTCGAGCTGTTTGGTAGTTAGATTTAATTGAAAGTACGTTTCTTTATTGATCGAAGAAGCGGAAGTAGTAGATACCAATTGCTGATTGCCTTCAATGAACCGTTGTTGCGTTTACTGGTCTAGTGAGCTATTCATGGAAACCATATTGGGGAGAAGGAAGCAATATTTCGTGTTCCAAGGGAAACAGGCGCTCCAAAACTAATTTTACAGTATGAAACTTGAGAGTCGTTAGAAATACGAAGATCTAGTTTCAAAATTTCCTAACGTAACAACTTTGACGACCATCAGATATGATCAGTATTCCAGAGAATAAATTAGTTGTGTTTCATGAAAATTCCGCATTCAACAGTATTTTTTAAAAAATCATGAAGTTTTCCAAAATCATCCCATCCTTTTTTCATTCTCCCCTCCTCTTTTGCATTTCAAATAGAATTTTTCTACTTTTTTTTTTAATCTGACACAATCACTAGGGGATTTTTAGAATAAAATGTGCTAAACATAAAATACCTGTTTTTAAATTAATTTATTAAAACCCTGGTCCAGGAGTAAAAAACGTCGGCTAAAGGACGACGGTAGCCATGGTGCACGTTTGTAGTAGCATATAAGAGATATCCTACAGTTAAAGTACTTTATTACATCTATACATTTATGCAGAAATGCATACTGTTTATAAAGTCTTGCACATATTAAAAAAAAATTTATTTAAATAAAAAAAATAATTATTGAATAAAAATGAAAATCCCGACTGCGTAAAAACCAAAAAATATAAGCTCAGTAGTTTAGAATGATATTAAGTACTACTGAATAACTACACTATTGAAATAGTTTTATAATCGATACACACATAAGACAACTCATAAATTCTAAAGCGGTGGAGAAGGACCAACAGTCGGTACCCATTTCTTTTTGTACAATCAAGGAACCCTGTAAAATTTGAATGGGCCTTGACTGTTGATCCTACTATTCTGCTTTTGAATTTATGATTTATCTTATGTGTGTATCGATTTTATAAAACTATTTCAATGGTGTAGTTATTCAGTAATACTTAACAACATTCTAAACTACAGGACTGATATTTTTTCTTTTTCTTTTCATTTATTTATTTATCTATTTTTTTTTTTTGGTTTTTACGCAGGCGGTATTTTTGTTTTTATTTAAGAATTATTTTTCATTTTGCACTTTTTAGTTAATTTTCATTGACTTAGATATTATGATTATAAGACGTTAAATTTCGCAATCTTGTCATTTTATTGAGAAAGTGTATATCATGAGAAATATTAAGTGACTTGCAGTAGTCTAAACTACTCACTGTTAGTCCTTCTAGGGACCTGACTCGGCTTAAAGCTACATATGTTTGACATTTAGCAAAAATTTGCGAACTTAAGTCAACCACAGCTATAGTGTAGAGCGAGGCTAGTTGAGACATTTTTCGTATTTTAATTTCTTTTAATTCTTTCTCCTAGTCTTTTTAAATCGGCAAAAACATATTAATATTATTTCATGCTTTGCGCACGTAACCAAGCTATTTTTAACTTATAAATATTTCCTCCTTTTTCAAAAATAATTTTTGAAAGATAAACTTTTAAGTGCATCAACCTTCTCCACGTTGGGGCAAGTTGATACCAGTGTATAAAATCTTACATAATGTAATTTAGGCACTATATAAGTGTATTGTATCAAGGATATATAAGTATTTCATTGTTGAAAGATATTTCAAAAGTAAAGAAGAAACACGTTAACTGATAAATGCAAACAAGAGGTTGTAGGCGATGAGAAGTGTGAGGGGGAGAAGACAACATCCCAATGCCTTTTTTTTTTTTGCAGAACTTCAGCACTTAAATACAGATATGGAACTCATGGTTATACAAAACTATGAAGCAGGTTTGGTCTTTTGAAAATTTTACATGATTATGAAAGTGTTTAATAAACTTAAAAAAATATTCACTTGTTTACCAGCCTGTTGAATAGAAGGTGCCAATGCAGCCAGGTGGCCCGTTCATTATAAAATTATTCTTAAAAAACGCTCTCGGAAAGACGAACATCGGAGTCACTGAGTTTCCGAATGCGTTTACACCAAGAACTATTGTGACAGTTTGTTCTCTTTCCGCTTAGGTAACTTTTCTTATTGCACGCACTAATTTTTCGGCTACAATTTTAGTGGATCTCTGAACAGTTTGCACACCGGTCTCATCAGTATTCCAAATATCCTTGCTTTCAAATTTGTATTTATCCAAAACACTTTTTAAGTTATCCAAGAAAAGATTCACATTGGTTGTGTAGAATCTAGTCTCTCGGCCTAGACTAGTTGCTTCGGGTTCTCGGGTTGAAAGTCGAGGATGTCTTTTCTTGAAGAAGGTGAACCAATCCCTTGCTGACGTTTTGTAGTTAATCCATCAACCTGGCACTTTAATAAGGTATCTGTTTGCCATAGCCAGTTCTTACGCAAGGATTTTTATATTTTCTCGAGTTAATCCATAATAAATTTTAGAAGAATGAATTATGTATTACTCAAGTTCAAGTTCTAAGTAATCAGGAAAAAGTTGTCTAATCCTAGCATAACCCAACGCGAGAATTTGTCCATTAAATTCATCTTTTTTCTAATGTGTTTAAAAAGTGTCATTTTATCAATTTTATTGAAAATTGCCGCCATTCTCAAGCGTATTTTTTTCTTTTATATCTTTATATACTTTATCAAATATTTGCGGTGGAGTTTTCAATCGATCTGTCATCCTTTTGTAGTGTCGCACTTTTTCATGTAATAAAAAGTCAAGTGATATAGTTCAATACATTGGAGTCAGTTAATACGTAATATCAATGAGCACCCAACTAAATGTATCGACTTGCCCCCACTGCACTCTTTATGTTTAAATTCACCTAACAACTAAACTAAGAAGGTTGTAACATTTTAAACTATCGATATTACTCACATTTAAGTACACTTTTTACAGGAAATAACGATGAGCTGTCTGGAGCCTATTGTCTTCTTTAAAAATCCACTCAAACACAACTCTCAAGAAATACTTTTGCTTACGAAAATAACTTTTGGTTACAACACTCTGATAAATGGGTCGTTCAATTGCAGACGCCATCAGGCAAAGACTTGAAGTAAACTACAGCTTCTTCTTCCTTCACAGACTCTGGGCATACGCGTTTGGTCACAACGCCATGTGTATCAACTTACCGGCGTATTAACTAGTCTCGCTTTACCCTATAAACAGCCTGTATATATTATGATGACACGAGGTCGGAAACGTCATCAGTCAAATATTTCTCGTAAAACTATAAAAACCCGTCAAGGAAGTACACTTCGCAAAGCTCAGTCTTCTGAACCACAACAAAAACAAATGCAATATGTTAGAGATGAAAATAGAATTAGTAGACTTGGTAAACAAAAAATTCAGGCAGTGAAAATGCTACCTGCATTTGTCAAACACTGTGTCGCACGCAGGTAGCGTGCGACACGATACCGATCTGACAATATGGCGACTGGCTGTTGATATGGTAAATTTTGATATCTGTCATGTGTTTAGTGGCATGTCCAAGGTTAAGACAAATCGATTGACATAAGAATCATCAAAATTGACCATGGCGTTTAGCCTCTCCAACGCCACATAGGAACAAACGTACACATATACATAGACTCATAAACACATTACCCTCCTTTGCGTCGCATAGGCGCAGTCGGGTAAAAAAACTGTTATTTTATGTGATTCTATCTTTTAATTTTGAGCCTTACCCCATAAAATTTTCTTTTCCGTCGGTACAATACTAGGTTAAGTGAGCTAGTTGGCGCTAGTATTAAAAACAAAAATCAGCGTCTATAAAATAAAACAAACTCGTTGCATCCCCGACTTGTGGGGTTTTATCAATGATATAATAGTTGGGATGGAACGTCGGAGATGACCTCTCCCGAAATACTTGGTTTTTTACTTTAAAAAATTGCAAATGTAATGCGTATTGCTTTTTATCCTGCTTCTTTTTCGTGAGTCTTCTCAAACTCAAAATAAGAGTTCCCAAGCCCCAAGGTGAGTTACCTTACACTTTGTTTTAGCACCTACAGCACTGGGTGTAAAAACTTTTGTCTAAACGCTCAACCCAAGAAAATACGTTCTGACTTACCTAGGGCCTTTCGCTAGTGCCTGACAGAAGTTGAAAGCTGTCCAATTCACTAAATCCTCATATATATAATAGCAAATGATCGAGTAACTCTCCTGATGTCATTACCAATGAAACTTGCGCCACGGCATGATAATTTAATAATATGTTTTGGTAATGTTTAGCATGTAGAGAAAGGATTTTTTGTGACAAGGCTGAACTCGATCCGGTACATTAACTGTTTTACTGGTAAGACTGTGCCATTTCAGGGGAATGAAGAGACGAAAAAATAGTTAACAATGAACGCTATCTATTGGAGTTTAGGGTTAGTCCACTGGTCTTAGGGTTAAACTTTCAACTATCAAAATAACACCAAACAGACAATTGCTTCGTTCACATGTAGAAGCAATTTTTCACGCGTCATATCTTGATGGGCAATTTTCTAGTATCAAGCAGTTACGGAAAGTGCACACGTAGCAATGCAGTTTACTATTGCGGAAAAAAATCATTTTGATGTACGGATAAAAAAAAAAAAGAATTATGTTAAATTCGAAGTGTTTTTTTTACTGCACTTTATTTATAGAGTCGGGACTGAATAAGCCCTCTGAAATTTAATCATCAATATCATCAGCATGAAAAAGCATCAAAAATGACGAATGTCAGCACCTCTGAGAAAACGTGCCTAATATCTCTAACTCTTACCATCAGACTCGAATCGATAGCTATTTGTTTCTTTTAATGAACGAGACGTATAAATTCTACTTGTCTAAAATATTTTGATACAGATTTATACTAAGGTCATTGATACAAGCTATCGTTTTACTTCATAAATCTACTTTCGTTTTACGTTCCATTATTCAAAAATAAGGACTCGATGCTGCCGTTAAAATTTCCCCTACACGGCTTAATTTCCATATTGGGAGCGGCTTATACATTATTCAGAGATGCATGTGGCGGGATCGTAAATTTCTATATTCCTTGAGCCTATACATATTTCAGACCTATATTGTAGGATAACACCAGTTCAATTTAAGATCAGAATATTTAGGTTGTGATGTAAACTATTTTGAATTAATGTTTAGACAGTTTTTAAAAAATGTTTCTATTATCTTTATTGATAACTAGTGGTACCGAATGACTTTGCCCGTAATAGAAAAATTAAAGGGTCTTTTGGTTCGCCTGTATATTTCTCGCCAATTGGCTTGTGTCCATGTAACGGTTCCACGTTATGATGATTTCGTAATTTACTCGTCCATCTTATGATAATTTTGTTCTTAAAATTGCAATAGAAAAAGAACCACATCAAATTTTCGAAAAATCGCTTTGAGGTGCACACCCCCATGCTACGAACTAACTTTGTGCCAAATCTCATGAAAATCGGTCGAACGGTCTAGGCGCAATGCGCGTCACAGAGATCCTGACAGACAGAGATCCGGAGAGAGAGAGATCCGGACAGAGATCCTGACAGACTTTCAGCTTTATTATTAGTAAATATATATAAGCGTAGTGTTTAACTAATAGCGTTTAACAAAATTTTGGCTACTACTAGAGTTTTAACTTGTAGATTTTTGTGTTAGTAGCAAAAACGGGCTCTACTACCTTTGTGGGGCATATTTTTTTTATATATCGTCTCCTCAGAGCAACAGTAAGACATCTGTTCCCATGACTAATAATAAGATGTCATTATGTTGCTCTGAGACAACGATATATGCAGGATAAGTCTAAACTGTTGGTGAAATCTTTGAGGGGTGCTAGAGGGGAGGATAAGAATCAAGATTTATATAAGGAAGCGTATGGTCACAAAACATGCTGAAGCTCTACATGCTGGAAACTGATGGATGCAAAACAGTTTTTTTTTTCACAAAGACAAACAACACATTTTAGCTTTAAAAAATGGTTAGATCAGCTTTTAAAAGTTACGTCCTGTAGTAGCTTCATTACACGTGTAGCAAAAGAGCGCAACGAATGAAGAAAATTTGACAAAAGATTCGCTATTGCGACAGTGAGTGCTTTGTCAATTCGACTCCTGTTAATACAGGAGTCGAATACAGCTACAGGCCGCAAATTTCATCATACTGCGCGTCAGCATTTTCTTTGTGACCATATGTTCTTTTCGGTTCTTGCTTCTTATCTGGGCTCTTAATGTCTTCCCCCAAGATGTTATGCATATAAATATTATTCTTAAAAATACATATTTTTGTTAGCAAGTGTCAACGAACTATGATTAACCATTTGTGATAATAACTATCTTGAATTATTTTTGTTACGTTTTAACAAAGTCTTATTTTTCTCAGGGATCGCATACTAACTATAAATATATGCGGTGCATAGACATATTTGGGAAAAATCAGTTCAAGTTCTAATTAAACTTTTACTTGAGCTTTATTGAGGTATGGATGGTTTGACCACACGCAATGAGGTAGATTACAAATAAAATATTTTTTTTTTTTTTTGAGAAATACACACGCAGGAAACTTCTTTATGAACAAACGATAATTGTAACACATATTTTGAAAAAAAAACATGCATTTCTTTGTCTGCTTTTTTGTTTATTTATTTCGAATTTTAGTACGGGAGATGTTTTCTGGAAATATTTAGGAATTACCTGCAATACTTCACTTAAGAACCGAACTCACATCGAAATGCAGAAAAGGCATTAGTTTTCTGGAATAAATAAGCCCATTTTAGTGAAGTTTTAAAGAAAAAGCTTTTTATACAAAATGGGACATTTCCCTTTTTCGCAATTTAGGGGCACGGAAGAAAAGGATCCTTGGAATAGTTTGAACCGAAGAAGATAAGACTCCTTCCTGCAACTGAATTCAAATAAAGGAAATTTTTAGCTGACATATTTTTAGAAAATATATTATGAAAGAATGATGTGATAGGCGAATGCCATTTATGTCTTCATATCTTTCTTGGAAATTATGATAGTTCTACAAGATACCTTTGGTTCTTAAAAGGGAATATTTTTTCTTGCATTGAATGCGTTTGCAAAATTGCTATGAAGATACTAAGAACACGATTTTCTTGCGTTCCCCTTTCTTTCAAATGCTACTTTTAATACATTTTTTAAAAAAGATAAGAAACAATGTTTTATATCATGATGGGTATGTTGCTCAAAAGGTGGAATCGAAAATCTATTTAGTAAAGGTAAAGCAGGGAGACCTTGTACACAGTTCAAATAATTAGTAAAAAGCACTTCCTTATCATTGTGTTTATAAATTATTCATACTTAATTGTATGTAACATCATCTTTTCGTTTTGTATTTACATTGTTATTTTGATGCTGCGCTTAAATATGACTAAAAAGGAGCACACAACGAAAAAGTTGTTTTTTTGTGCAATATGTCCAAAAATTTTGATTCAAGAAAAACTTTATAAACAAAACAAAATATAACGAAGTTACATTCAGATAATTTGTAACACCCCAAACTTAAAATTAGTAACCTTTCCTTTCAATTTTTTCTCTTGTTAACTGACCGAAGTTCTCGTTGTGCACAGTTGCCGTCGGGCCTTCTGTACTGCACCGAGCCAAAACTTTCAACGTCGTAACCTTTTCGGTAATAGTGAAAATTTCAATACTGCCTTTTCAGCAACCTAATTACGAAGGTAATTTATTAGTTGAACTCAAATATCGCTAGAGCTTATAATACTGTTTTGCTATCATATTTAGTTTTTCCAAAAGACGGTTTTCTGTAATATTGATTTGCGCAATTAGGTATATGATTTTGCTTTCTCACGATTCATACCTTCTGCTCTAGCTCTTTAATACCTTGAGCTTAGGTTGCCCTTTACTCAGAAGTCTTCGCATAAATGAGGGGTACCAAACATTTAATTCTATCCAGTGATTATTCAGTAAGTCACCGCCCTATAGCACCCCCCTTAGCTCTGCCGCTAAGGCAGAAATACGTGAAATACACCGCCAGCTTAGTAATTTCCAGCCGAGTACTGCAGTTTCGTGCTTATTAGCACTCATCAGCCCGTCATAGGAAAGTGACTGAGCTGGAGATGGAAAACCTTTTAAGGAAGCCAAGGGTGCCAAACAAACTGGTAGCTAATATGGAATTAGCGCAAACCAGACGAGTGACCGAAACAATGGTTCGGTTCAACTCGAATTTTGAAGGCAAGGCAGGTATATTCAGTAAGTTACCGCCCTATAGCCAGGGCTAAGGCAGAAATACGTGAAATACACCGCCAGCTCAGTCATTTCCAGCCGAGGACTGCAGTTTCGTGCTTATTAGCACTCATCAGCCCGGCATAGGAAAGTGACTGAGCTGGAGATGGAAAACCTCTTAAGGAAGCCAAGAGTGCCAAACAAACTGGTAGCTAATATAGAATTAGCGCAAACCAGACGAGTGACCGAAAACAATGGTTCGGTTCAACTCGAATTTTGAAGGCAAGGCAGGTATATTCAGTAAGTTACCGCCCTATTGCCAGGGCTAAGGCAGAAATACGTGAAATACACCGCCAGCTCAGTCATTTCCAGCCGAGGACTGCAGTTTCGTGCTTATTAGCACTCATCAGCCCGGCATAGGAAAGTGACTGAGCTGGAGATGGAAAACCTCTTAAGGAAGCCAAGAGTGCCAAACAAACTGGTAGCTAATATAGAATTAGCGCAAACCAGACGAGTGACCGAAAACAATGGTTCGGTTCAACTCGAATTTTGAAGGCAAGGCAGGTATATTCAGTAAGTTACCGCCCTATAGCCAGGGCTAAGGCAGAAATACGTGAAATACACCGCCAGCTCAGTCATTTCCAGCCGAGGACTGCAGTTTCGTGCTTATTAGCACTCATCAGCCCAGCATAGGAAAGTGACTGAGCTGGAGATGGAAAACCTCTTAAGGAAGCCAAGAGTGCCAAACAAACTGGTAGCTAATATAGAATTAGTGCAAACCAGACGAGTGACCGAAACAGGCCACTCGTGATGATTGATGGGCTGATGAGTGCTAATAAGCACGAAACTGCAGTCCTCGGCTGTAAATGACTGAGCTGGCGGTGTATTTCACGTATCCAGTGATTGTATTTTCTACATAACGTTTCAGTAAAATTTTCCACCAGTATTCTTATATCACTTTACTTTGTTGAAATTCCAGCTTACTGAAAAATATAATTATTAGGTGGCAGCTCATTCAAGGCTTCATTGAAGGACTGATAGTTTTTTTTTTTTTTTTTGAGCAATCACGATTGCTTATTGTTCTCACTTGACCGTCCTTGACGTTGTGGTTCCCTTTTCAGCTTGGATCAAGGGCCTCTGCAGCACCACCGCCCACCGGCGCGGCTCCTCTGGTCCTGAGCACTGTCCTCCAGAATCCACTTCTGCTGGACGGTGGCGTTCATGTCCTACACACGCATGCTCATACACATTCACACTCACACATGCGCGGGCCTTTACACACATACACACACACCTACCTACCTGCACACACGTAGCCTACACACACACACACTCAACTTTACACAAATAACCAACCAGGAGGAGAGATATGCTTGAGGGGGGGGACGTTTCTAGAAACAATAACTCAAATGAGTAGGGTCTTGTCGCAACTCGTGATTGCGAAAAATATAATTTGAATTCAAAGTTTCAGAATTAAAATTAGTGTTGATTGAGGATAGTGGGGTACCACAGGTCTTTTTTTTTTTTTTTTGAGCAACCATGAATTATCGTTTTCACTTGATCGTTGAATGACGTCCGCGTCCTTTAAGGGAACTAGATTAAATGGATATCCCCTCTTCTTCGTCATATAGCTGTTAATCCAGTTTCAATGGTTTTCACCACTTTCCAGGAACTATCTTTAACAAATTAATATATAAGGTGTGTAAGATGTACTACGGACTTATACTAGAATAAGTTTTGATCTTAAGATGCCAAAATTTTATTACATAACTGGGGAAAAATGAATATTATTGAAATAATTCAGTTGAAGCCTAATTTCTTGATTTCTTAAATTTTAAGCACTATAAAAATGCTGAAATAAAATATATTCTTTTGTTTTAACACAGTATCAAAACCGGCATTAATATGACTGTTGTTGAAATTAACTCGCGATTTCTTTGTAACGGGCGTTTTATTTTATTTTCTTGTGATAGTATTATAATCTTAAATAAATAGTACATGAGTAAGCCAAAAATGTGAAATTTAGAAGAAATTTTACTACCGAAATTTATTTAACGCATTTCCTCGCATCAGTGTGCCCCACCTTTCCCATTACTTTTTCAAAATGTGCCATAATATTGGATGTACCAAATGAAAAACAAATTTTACATATACAGTGAAACCTGCGTATAATGATACTGTCTATAACAATAAACCTGTCTATAACAATATTTTCTATGTTCCCAGAAAAATGTCAGCATGAATAATCAAACTGTCTATAACTTTAACCTGTCTATAACAATATTTTTTAGGTCCCAACAGTGTCGTTGTAGACAGGTTTTACTGCATATGCATTTTGTTTTTCAATTTCATTCTTTACAATATAAATATTCATTTTGTGACTCTAACAATTGCTGACAAATATTTACCTTTAAATGTTGCTTTGGATGGCTTTTAATGAATTTATTTTTGAAATTAACCTGCTGAATTTGCATTAAACACTGAAACAAAAATATATTTAACTCAACAAAAAAATATTTGCAGCTAATTAACTTGGACAAATTAAGAACAATCGTTTTAAAACCCTAAAGAGAAACAAATGCATTTTTGTATAAAATGTAATTGCACGAAGAACATTTTATCCTGTTTTTTAGGTTTTTGTATAAATTAATCCAATCTGTATCGCTTTACTTTGATTTTTACGAGAATTCCCCAAACAACATTAGAATTTAAAATTAACTTTGACATTAAATTTGTTTTAAGGTAATTTTCTCATATGAAGAACCTATTCTTAGAACAAAATCAACATTGTAACTGTGTGCTAAAATATTTTGCAAAATAATTTCCAAGGTTTTATGCGGATTTTATTTCATTTATTTTTGAAATTCTCGGGAAGAATTTCCTTAATTAAGTCAAGTTGATATTTCTAAAGCAAGACAATTGGACATAATACATTTTATTCGCTTAAAACTATTTTAGATCTCACATTTATTTTATAACTTGAGGTAACCGTTTGGGCGCGTATATTTTGTAGTTGGTCTTGCATCTGTTTTCGCCATTACTTTGCGTTTGGGTTAAAACGTGGTGACTATTTGACGATAGCTTGTTATCTATCTTCTTCATTGTCGGCAATAGAGACTTTTAGGGTTCGAGGGTAGCCCCCCCCCCCAAAAAAATGAAATAACTTAAATACTTTATTTATTATTTTTTAATTGATCTCTCTTTTGCAGTTTTTATACATATAGTTAAATAAAAAGAACAAAAACACACACGGCATATTTTGCATTAAAGCATTTTGTTTATTGAAGAAGTAATACTGGAGTCAGAGGCCTATTGTGGCAAAATACATTTAACTCACTGGTTTTGAATTCAAGGGAAGGTACTGTCGCGATTCGTCCACTTATTCTTCTTTGATGAAATCAAAAATTAACATTTTTTAAAAAATGTGTAGGCGCACCTAAAAGAATCATTTTAATCCAGGAACCTATTTGCGACGTAATAGATTCCTTTTTCAGGTTATAAAACATGCAAAATAAGAGAAATCATATGGTAGTTTCTTTAAAAAACTATGATTATTAATGGAAACGACATGTAATATCAATATGTCACCCCAACTGAATCATATCTTTAAAAACAAATCAGCAACTGCTTTGAAATTCACACAGAAATAGTTTCTGCATTCTTCAATAAACTTAATATGTTATGAAGTTATGATTTTCTTACTCAAATAATATTTTATAGTATAAATTAACACATAAAAACTCAAATGAGATATGGGTTTATTTAATAACCTTGCCCTCGTGTTATAATCATTATGACAATGTTCCTAATTAAAACCGCTCTTTGTATAGCATCACAGTGTCGGTGACAATATTTTGAGTTTAGTATTAATTGGCTTGAAACGTTAAAGATGTTTTCCGTCAACATTCAAAGTATATTAATGCAGCATAATATTCGTGTACTTAGATTCATTGACCTAAAGGAATATTTAAAAAAATCAAAAAAATAAATAAATAAATAAAATATACTAAAAATAAAGTCATGAAAACTATTATGAAACATCGAATGTGGCGGAGGAATTTCCCGGGCCCCCTCCAAAAGATTTTTCTGTATCTGCCCCTCGTTGTCAGCTCTCAGGTGAACTGCTTTCCCCCACCCCCACTCTCTCGAACTAAACGCAGGTGGACAACAACAAAGTCAGGACTGGGTGTTAATAATACACCCTTCCGTAATGACCGGCGAGACACGTCGAAGTAAAAGAGACTTGGCTACGGAATTCACACGAGTTGTTCGATAATGATCAGGGAAACACTTAATTTTATTGTTATAAACATAAAGTAGATTCATGTTTCAAACTATTCAAGAAACTGTAATATATGTTTATTGCTACACATGTCAGAGGATTTGGTGTGGCCTCATATTTTTAAAATGAATCAGGATTTTATACACAGTAGAATTTAGTTGGAAAACATAAAGTTGATTCATGTTTCAAACTATTCAAGAGACTCTTATATACAGGGTGTTCCGTTTTAACCTGCAAGAATTCTATTTTCACAATCGTTAGTCCTAGACGCATACTTCCAGTTGCGAAAATGTTCAAAATCAGATGCGGAGTTAAGATATTGAAAGTTTGAAGCAAAAATAAAATACAAAATTTAACTTTTTATACGCACCCTAGGTTATATTTAGAGAAATAATATGCATTAAAAACTATTACTGATACAAAAACCTTGACATTTGTGCGACCAAAACTCAAGGAGATATTCAAATCTTAAGATGAGAGGAAAAAAAAAAAAAAAGAAGAAAAAAAGGTGTTCATAGTTTTCATTGTTATTCAAAAATTCATGCAAATGTTATGCCGTGATACGCAAGAACACACTGCAGAACCTCGATCAATTGAAAAAGCCACTCGGCACAAATATAGTTTTTAACACTTGTTAACTGCTGTATTTTCCTCCAAAAGGTGTTATTGACGGCGAGTGTAAAGTGGTGTAAGTCACAAAACGCTGCGTTTCATACCTCGGTGAATATTGGTCCTACTAATTTGAAACGTTTTGTGTTCGAATTGTTTCGCAATGGAGATTATTTCCCTAAATATAAGTTAGGGGACCTGGGCAAGTATGAAAAGTGAAATTTTTCATTTTTTGACTCATTTTTATTTTTACTTCAAACATTCAATATCTAAACTCTGTACCTAATTTTAAACATTTTTGAAATTAGAAGTATACATCTATGACTAACGGTTGCGAAAATAAAAGTCTTGCAAGTTAAATCGGAACACCTTGTATGTTTATTGCTATACATGTCAGAAGGTTTGATGTGGCCCTCATAGTTATAAAATGAATCAGGATTTTATGCATAGTAGAATTTAGTCGGAAAACCGATGCTACAAGAAGTCAGTCACCAGTGAAGCTAACATGTGGGCTATATATTTTTTTTCACACACAATAGGTTCGGACACTGCTTTATAAAAAGGACACAAAATGAAATAAACTATATAAATACTTTTAAAGCTCAAATTATTAAAAGTCGTTATAAAAGCACATGTAATGATAAAACTACTCCGGTTTGCCAAATTCTGTTTCCAGCCATAGTCGTTTTTATGATGCCTACATCACAAACAAAAAAGCATATTTTCCATTACATAGAGTGGGCATAGATTGCTTTTTTTTACATAAAAATCAACGCTCTAACGGACTTGAGATAGAGAGAGAAAGAGTGTTTTTACAGTTATTTTTACTTTCTTCTGTACCTAATTTGTAGAAAGGAAATTAGATTTACGAAAATTTTAAAATTTGGACCGATTTACACAATGGCAGAAACCATATATAGAAAATGTCTGTAGCTGTTTGTGCATGTGTTTGAAAATTTTATTTGTGGTGAATACAACTCAAAAACTGTTTTATTAAGCATAATGAAAATTGCTACCCATATGTTTGTCCATATGAATTGATTTTAAATAACTTCCGGCGCTAATTGTTCCAAGAAAGAGATCAATTCACTGGGAAATAGTAGTTTGGTTGACTTAAATTTGCAATTGTTTCTTGAATAACTTTGTTATCTGGGTTCAAAAATTATCTATGATTTAGTCTAATCAAAGCAATTTTTTAAGATTCATAGAGTTTAAAGTAACATTCTGAAAGATCTAGGACATTAGTGAAAAAATATATATAATGCAATTTTTATTTTCAAAGCGTCAAATTGTTCTTGTGTCATGTCGATACTTTTTGATAATTTAACTCACAAGTGTTAAAGAAAAAATGTGTGCATATGAGGAATTTGGAAAAATTGCATTTGACCTTGTAACTTTTAGTAAAACTTTAAGAACTACTTTAGTTAATTAAGCAAAGTAATAATTAATTGACGCATCCATTGTTAAATTGTTTAAGGAACAACTGCTCCTAATTGAATTACACTTCTAAAACATTTTAATAAGGATAAATATTTATATAGAATTTAAAAGTTGTCTTGCAATTAAAAAGTATGAAATCATGAATAAATTTTTTACGCATTGCAATCACATTCGAATCTACAAAATAAATGCTTCACAAAAATCTCATTTTTTTAAAAGTATTCTTAATCAGATTTCTGATTATATGTTGAATAAAATCCTTTCACTGTCTCACATAATGTATAAAATTTTTAAGAAGTTACTTTATTTTGTTGCAATGAATTAAACAAAATATTTTTTCTTTTTAAAATCGATTTATCTCGGGAAAATGCTGGGCTTACGTCTTGTTGACTGCAAAAAATATTTTCCGATAATTGCTTTCAGTGGAGTAATGATAGAAGTTATTTTCCTAAATCCTCCATGCAAATGAAAATTTCTTTCTTCTCGGCGATGCCTTAAATAAGGATTTCATTTTTTAAGAGTTATTTTAGCTCTGTATTGTCTCTTGCTTTACGGTAAATGAGACCAATACGGAATGCAAATCTTTTTAAACCTTACGCAAAGCTGATCGTCTGCTTTTGCTTAATTTTTTTCACTTGGCGTCGCATTTATCTTTACTTCATTCAAAAGTTTTTTTTAGTATTTTTTTATTTTTTTTAAATAAGAATTGAGTATTTAGAAAGATTGGTAAGTATTATTGCTTTTTTGGGCTTTATGAATCTTTAACAGCCGTTGAAAAAATGGGATGAATGTGATGATGTAACTTAAAGCTAAAGTATATATATATATATATATATATATATATATATATATATATATATATATATATATATATATATATATATATATATATATATATATATATATATATATATATATATATATATATATATATATATATATATATATATATACAGACGTTCTGCTACCACCTTAAGCCTTTTTTTAAACAACAATTTTAACTCCTTATATATTTTTTCTATTTTTAAAAATTGCGTTCAATTAGCCCCGCGCTAGGGTTACTTGGTCCAACTCAGCAAATCCATTAGAAAAACTGTTAACAGGTGGTGGTATCAAGAAAGAACAATGATTTCAAAAGAAAACTCAAAACGTACATTCTAGTGAGCAAACTATTTATATAAATTGGAAATTAATTGTATAAATTAATATAAAATCAAAGTATACATAAAAACAAATTTTTAGGCAAACATAATTCCTCAAATAGAAATATAATCTAACTACAGCAAAAAAGAATTGAAATGCTCATTGTTTAAAATTAGAAAGAATGAAAACTTCTCTCTTCAATGGCTTGGGTGGGATTTATTTTCTCTGATATTAGGTTTCAATCGGAAATAAAATTCATCTACAATCGTTCAACTTACATTTTAAGCTTGCTCATTTTGTTTTCATTGGTACAGTTAAATGTCTAAAAGTAGGAGCCAAAAAATGTGGTTTTATTTTATTTATTTTTTATATTTTAATGATTATATTTTTCGCTTTAAACAATAAGAATGATTCAAACTTAACCAGATGAAGGATCATGTGTGTAAAAAATAATTAGTGGTTATCTGGTTAGGATCTGATGTTAAATATGCCTTCAATGAGTGCTAACATATAATTTTTCTTAAAATTTGACAAAAATGTATCCTGTACAGATTTCTATTTATATTTTTAAATTAGAAGAAGAAGATAATTACATATTTTTGTGTTACAGAATAATGATAAATAAATAATCTTAGTACGCAAAAAAAGTTTTAAAAAAAAGTTTAAATCATAAATGTTTTACAAGAAAAAATAAACAATTTAATGGAACTTCTTTGAAATAATGCAAACAGTTTTCCGAAGCCAATTTTAAAATTATTTCTTACTTAAAGTTTACAATAATTTATTTTTTAGAGTAACCTGTTCAAATGCATTAAATATACGTTTTGGTTTACCTATATTATCATTGATTTGATTATCAATGTTACTTAAAACCTATCTTTATTGTGTAACTAGTAAATCTGAATCATTCCGAAAGTGTAAAAACAATTTTCAAACAGAACTTATGATCATAACAGGAAATTAAAACAACCGCATGATCAGAATTTTGAAACATTCGACATGTTATAATACGTATTTAATTTAACAAACATTGAACAAAAGGACAAACAATTGCGCGCTATCACCGCAAACATGGTTTGAAATTATTCGAGTCTACATGTGGCTTCTGAACCTTCATACATATTTAACGAACTCGGTTACCCGTCTGGATAATTTATATATTTTACAGTAATGAATAGTTAAACTTAATTTTGTACGTCTATTGTTACACGAAAATAAACAAATTAATATTTTCCACATAATACACGTGCAATGATCTCCCTTTTGAAATGTATGAAACATTTTAGTTACAAACGCAGTTACGCATGGACCTCTTAATCTCTCGTGTCAGATTATTTAGTAAGCCAACATTGATTGGGGACTACATCTGAGGCAAAATCTTATTTGCATGCATATCACTTTGCACAGAATGTTAGGAATCCATCCCTTTAGCTTCCATTTAAAGTTAGGTGAATGCAACTTTAACATGTAACGAAGTGTGACTTGAATTAATCCTTGTATTCCATATGTATGTAATCTGTAGTGCCATTACGGAAAGTCTGTTTCTGTTGATTGCGTCCCCGAAATATATTTCCGTAGTACGAAATACCAATGCGACGAATGTAGTGGTAGCGGAAATACGTTGTTAAACTCGTTTTAAGCATGCATAGCAATACCAATTCTTTTAATGCAAATTATATATTAGGTTAATAATAATAAGTGATATTATTATTACAATAAGTGTATAATAATAAGTGAGGATTGGTAAATAAGAGTAAAATATGTCATACCTCGGCAACACAGCAAAGAAAAAGAAACATCGGTAAAAATTAAGGTTTTATGCAATTCTACAGTTAAGTCCCAACTATTCCAGCTTTGATAATCCAAATTTCCCTTTTCCAAGCTATCAACTATTTTGATTTTCAAAAAAACGATTAAGAACTTTTGTTATGTAAAAACTCTTTTATTCTCGAAAGTTGTGGTCTTTAAGTGTTTTTTAAGTAAGTTTTTTAATTGTAATATGTATGGTGTACTTGTATAAACTTGATAGTTGTTAAATATATTACGTTTATGTTCATTTATTTTCTATACTCTTTGACAAAGTTACTTGTGGTCCACACTATCTCAAATAATCGGGACTCTACTGCTCTTTTAACTGACTTATTCTCAAATAGGAGAGAGCAGAAAGGGAACTGACTGCTTGAATAATAAAAAAAAATTCTAACTACTTATTCTCTACTTCTACCAACATTTTTAATCTTAGAAACAGCAGACTAAGACATTTTTAACATGTTTTTAATCCCTTAAAGCACGTCAGAAGAACTGTTAAAAAATGATAGATTTCCATTTTCTTTTTTGGACAGAAAATGACTATAAAGGCATAATGTTCGTAGTTTTTTTTTTTTTTTAATTTTCAGTTGTGAAGAGGGAGGGGGGGGGGGATGATGAAAGTCAATCATTAATAGATAACGTGTTCTGAACAAGTTACAAAAAATTAGTATAAAATAATTTGTGGCAAACTAATTACTTTTATGATAATAAACACTATAAACATGATCATATTGCCTTTATACCGCAAACAACTTCTTTATACAACGAACTTCTTAGTAACTTATCAGCTAACTATGAAATCAGCCATTTGCTAGTTACCAACATGTATCTTTACAAGAAATAATCTCAGACGACGTCGTCTGGGTGGCATTTTGTTAAGGCGTTGGTCTTCTAACCCATGGTCATAGGATCTGATCCGCTATGGCAAATCGTTAGATTTTTGAGATGCAGAAAATTGTTAATACCCATATCATATAATTCAACAGCATGTAAAAGATTCGTTTGAATATGAATACCCTCGAAAAAATAAAATCCCTAGTGCAGTTTCACATCAAAAGGATGGAGGCAAAGGACCTCCAAATGCCTCCATCTGGTGGCAAACTAGGCGGCAAAATGATCTGTACTATTGACATCCGCTCTTTAATGGTGAGATCTAAAAGACTAGATGCCGTATCGAGGGATCATAGTAGATCTGCAAACCGCTAAAGAGACAAACGTAACCTCATTAAAAATAAGAAGAAAAAAAGAAAATGATCTTACGAACATACAAATAGAATAACGCAAGAAGCAACATCGTTCATATAATCCACGTTTACGTATGTGCAAATTTTCGCTCGTGTCACACACGGACAAATGCGTTTAGTCGTTGACCAGATAAAATTGATTGCAATTATTACAGCAACGGTCTTTTAAAAAAATGTCCAATCCCTCCCTTACAAAAGAAAAAGATGAACCATGAATTTGAAAAAGCTAAAATATGCTCATAATTTTCAAAAATAACGTGTAATCTTACAGATACTATGTATCATTTATGGGTCAATCCATACGGGTTCACTGGATGTATGCGCTCGACATTTTTTAATTTTTTTGAATCTCATATCCCTAAAAGCTGCATATGAAAGATGTTTAAAACCACTTTTATTTTTTCTCTAAACTGGACCTTTGATTTTTTGGTCATCAAATGTGGTTTTCATAGTCAAAAATATGACGTTTAGACCTTTACATTTTGGCCAAAATCTATTTGAATTACATTTATGACAGTTAATTTTACGCTTTGATGTTAAAGTGCATAAGATGATAGGTTTACATGCTAAGTTACGTTGCTGTAACTGAAAAAATAAAATAATGGCAAAAGGTTAATGCTCATGTTCAAATGTAAAAATTTTACTCATTTCAAAGTGGGACAACTCACGTAGGGGACGGAAACACAAAATGAAATATGGAACCACGCTAATAAGATAATATAACTGTTGCTGTGTGTTTGTTTACCCATTATGGATTTGGAAACCCATATTTGGAAACCCATTTTTATGGAACCCCTCAAAAATCGGAAAAACGACAAAAATGACATTTTTAGACCTCTATAAACCAAAATGGGATGGAATTAAAAATGAAATTGCTTGGCCGCAATGTTTAAGGTAAATTAGATAAGTTAATGTACAGAGCGTATTAATGTATGCTATGAAAATTTGTGTGTGTAGATTATCAGTATAATTCATAAATTTATTAAAAACCCTTAAGCTGTCAATGAAGTATGAACTACTCATTCATATCCAAATATTTCAAAGTTATCAAATTAAAATAATTATTTTTATGCTTATAATATGGTGTTTCAGTATAATATATTGTATAGAGCACAATATACGAAACTTGAGCAGCAGCAATGAAGTTTTCATACTTTTCATTCTGTTTTAGTGTGATAATAAACTAGCAGAATTTCTCAATTTCAAAATTCTATATATTTTTTACAAACCAAATTCACAAAACAAAATGTATAGCATGTATAGTACTTGAATAAAATATTCAATTGCCTAAGATAAAAGTGATTTTAAACATCTCTTATATGCAGCTTTTAGGGATATGACTTTAAGAAAAATTAAAAATGGTCGAGTGCACCCATCTTTCGAACCTGTATGGATTGATCCTTATGTGAGGAGGTATGAATAAAAAATCTATTTTATCAATTATTATATATAATTTAATAATAAGAAATAAAAATCTCAACAAAAAGTACAAATTTTCCTATATTACGAGCTTTTTTGGCGAAGAAATTTTACAAAAATGGTATAGCCGAGCTCGCTTAGTGGAATAGCCATTTTCCCACAAAAAATTATTCTAATAAGCGATATATTTCATTAAACGGGATTAAAATAATAGACATCAACGGTTTGGTACATTGAAAATGTATCACACTAAGCGGGATATTTTTTTAATCGATATTCTAATAAGCGGGTTTGACCGTATAACCAAATCTTAGGGACAATTGAGTCATAATATCCCACCCCTACCTGTGCAAAACGTTTCAATGAAATAGTGTATTACGAAAAGCATGGTGTATTTGACGAGTAACGTTAATGCTTTTTTTAATTAAAGTTATATTATTAGACATTTAAAACTTTTTGAAAATGTGTTAGCGTTAATGACATCGATTTAAATCTTTTATTGAAAATGATGTAGTTATTCATTTTCAGTGATTTTACAGTGTAATTTTTACAGATTCCTGCTAAAATGATTTAGTACAGAAGATATAATGCTATGATTGCTCCAGTTCGTACAAAAACAGTTATAAACTGAACAGTGTTTATGTTAGGCATAGGCTGGGTGTACACACACATAAACACATATCACTTATGCAAAAAATAATTAGACATAAACATAATTGGAAGCCAGTTATAAGAACTTATTAAATAAGCGATGTTTTTTATTATTTCTTCTACATTAACGTAATGTTGAAAATCTTTCATACATCTATAGATAGATGTTTTGACACATGCAATTTGCGATTCATTTATAACTATTAGTGTATAGATAAACTGAAACTGACACTCTAAAAATATTATTTAACTAGAAACTTTCAGATTCATAAAAACACAGATGGCCAGATTTGTAAAAATAACGTTGAATGAATGAAATATCACTATCATATTTTTTTTTTAATCTGATCCTTTTCTTAACTTTTATTTCAAAAACAAATCTTTTTTTTCTTTTGTCTTCCTTTACCAGATATATGTCTTAAAAAGCATTCAATGAAACTTCCATGAATTTTTCCTCACTATTGTTTTTTTTTTTTTTTTTTGAACAACCTTTCTTTTCAACGTTCTTTAACTTTTTTACAATATTGTGTTTCGTAGAATTTTCTAAGAGTTTTCCGCTAATCCATGGTGTGAAAAATGTGCCTCAAACTATTAGTCTTAATTTTGATTCATTCATTTTTCGTGAAATATTTTCTTTGAAACGATTTTTTCTTCTCATTCGGAAGTTTGAATGAGAACTGCAAAGTATAGCGTTTCAGAAGTTTTTGAAGTTACACAGAAATATATTTAACAGAATAGTACATTATCAAAATACCATTTATTACATTTTAAGAAACCAATTAACACAGAAAATGTTGAGCATTTTGCAGTGCATTAACAAACAGAGATTTTTTTAAAAAGTAGTCGTATCTCCTTTTTTTTAAGGATTGTTATGACAATATGATTTTCATAACAAAAGAAAGTAAGAAATATGATTTTTTTTACTTTACCAAATAACCGAATAAATAGTTATTTCTAAAATGTATTTGAATCTTGTTTTGTCAATTAGCCATTATATTTCTCAGGAGTTTAAATGCTTTTTTTTTTTCAAATCTCTTAACTTATATAAATGAAATATGTTTTAAGTAGTAGCATTAGGTAAAGATGTACTGTGTATAAGACAATAAATATATTTCCACGAAATTCACGTACTTTTATTAGGATAGAGTAAAAAACATGTTTTTTTATTTTTTATTTTTAATATATTTATAGTGAAAAGGTTAAAAGACCATTATTGCATGAGCAATCTAGTGCATTAGTTTTTTTTTTTTTTTCAAGAGATAAAACAGGCGGTAGTTAAAATATTAAAAAGAGATGGAAATATTGTTCATTTGGTTATGGAAGATAAATTTATTTATAAAAGACATTTATTTTTCAAAATAAATTAACCAACAAATGTAAAAAATGTTATAAAATTGCTCTTATTGTGCAAAAGACTAGCTGTTTTACTTCGAATATGGTAGCAATAAAAGACCGTAATTTCTGAAGCGACTGAAAACGCTGCAGAAAGTTATATAGCTCAAAATGGGTTTTATTCTGCTTCGACAGACCGTAAGTAGCGATGCGTGTTCAAACCTGCACTCTAGCGAATGACGCACGTTCGTAAAATATTCTGGCATTTCTTGGACAACACCGGCAGCAACATAAACGCTTACATTTTAGTAGTTCATCTCGCGGTCAACTGGTTTTCCTAAGAACAGATTTTTCATAGGACCCTATCGATACAGAGAAGGGAGACGATCTGGCCGTCTAAGATGTCTTATTGAAAGAGTCACTGTTCCGTCCACATGGTACCTCATACGAGATCTGATGATCGCAAATATATATTCTGCTATAATTGTAGCAAAACTTCTACTCATGTAAAAAACATGATCATTGTTCGCCCCCTTTGATGTGACTGGTAGACCACCAAGAAAGTGATCAACGAGGCTTCAACTTTGATTAAACTTGAGATTTCTTAAAGCTTTGGGTTATTTTTGGTCAATGCCGAATAACTTGAGAGCAATAAACTGGTGACAGATTATTTTCGATTTGCATGAGCTAGCATGTCACATCTTTATGTATTTAACAATAGTACTGAAACCAAAACACTTGAAAAATTCAAAGTATGTAATTCTTGATCAACTTGAGCTAGTGTGTCACCTCTATAAGTATTTAGAATGACATGCAAGGACGGATACAAAATAGGGGCGATGAGGGCGATCGCCCGTCCCTTGAGGGACTATGCACTAGAAATTTTTTCCTAAAATGAAAGTGTATGCAATTTTTGATGATGTTAAGAAACGGAAAAGGGTTCGAATTTAATGTCCAGGAACTTTTCAGAATTGAAGTTTCAAAGGCAATTTTAGACGATCTTTGGCAAAGAATTTTGGAAGACTACCTCCCCCTCCTTGACTTTTTGCAAAATGTAAGTCATAAATACACGATTGTAGACATCTCGAATAATGTTGGGGGGAAGAATGGTCTTCTGGTAATTTTTCAAAACTGAAGTTTTAAAAAGCGTAGTTTTAGTCGACGATGTTGGGGAGTAACGGGGTCGAATAATTTCCCAGGAATTATTACAAAATTGAAGTTTTAGAATACCTTTTTCAATAGAAAAGGAAAGGATTACTTTAGAGGCTAAATTAGAGACTCCTTGTCTAAATTTTTACAGTTTAGTTATTTCAGATAAAAAATCCTATGCCCCCCCCCCCCGCGCCAACCATGTAAAAACCAGCAAGAGGTCAGTTAAAATATCAACCGTCCCTCCTTCAAAGCTTTCTGGATCCCCTTTACGACATGAACACCTGCACACTACTTAGCCTTTAATTTAAAAAAGCTATTAATAAGTTTATAAAAAATTATAGATCTAATCTACAAATAACATTTAAGAAAAATTCAGAAGTATGAAAATTATACACTACCTCAATGACAATTTATTCTTTCACGATGTCAAATACACATAAAAAACAGGAAAAGACCCACATTTTTTCTTTTAACTGAAAGAAATTAATTCCTCATATTTCAGTTTTTCTTGAAAAAAGAAGCTGTCCAAATAACATAAGAGAAGCGAGTACAGGTTTGTCGCTGCCTTCATAATTCCCTTTCCTAACACCCTTATTGACGAAGTCAGATGGTTGCGTGAGTAAAGTATGTTAATCTTTTAACTTCTAATTTATGCTCTCTCATGGAAAGTCATGTAAATGTTCAGTTCCTTCGAAATTTCAGTTTTGATCAACTGAGCTAAATTTAAAAACACGTTAAATGTCTTTACTTTGATTATAGAGCATTAATCTATGTTTGGAGACAAATGATGTGTTACGGATTATTTTTGATTAATTTTAACTAATTAGCGAAACATACCTATTTGGCAACTAACATTACTGTATTTTCAAGTTGTGAGAAGAACTTACTCTTATCTAACTTAGATCATTACTGCCGTGGAAAGGTAAAGTGCAGTAACAGCAAATTTTTATTTTTATCAGCAATATGTTTAAAACATTTAGGCATTTTAAATTTTTGTATTAAATAAATGTATACTGCGGCGAGAAGGTAAAGGGTTGAATCTACCCTCTTTTTCATCATTTTCCTTTTTTTAGCACTTTTTTCATCTATTGTACTTTAGCATTACTGCTAGAAAAGAAAACAGTCGGAAAAAACCGGGAAATTTCGGAAAAAAACGAAAAAAAAAACGTTTTTTTTTCGAAGTAGTTTATTTCCACACCGGAAAAATTCAAAAATTGAATGTTTTCTACTTTTCATGATGTTTTAAATGATATTTTCAGCAAAAAGTGTTAAAAATAGAAAATTTTCATACTTTCTGATGCTTATTCTGATGCTATTTCCTTCTCCCCCTACCCCCTCCTTATATGTTAAAAGACTGTCTAACTTTCATAATGCAAGTTGTATGATAATATAATTTGCATATAGTAGTTCAAAAAACATATAATACTACCTTTGTTGCAAATTCTAAGCAAATATGAACTCTATTAAGAACACTGACCCTTCTTTAGCAAAACCAATATCCTTAGTGAATAATTTATTTTCCTTCTTTATGAAACAAACAAGCATATTTTTAATCACAGCGCTATGTTTCTGCTGATTACGCGAACCAAATGTATACTGCTGTGCAAAGCACAAAAGAAACGGATACGGAACGGATATAGAAAGGGCCATGGCCCCTCTCAAAACCTTGTGATTGTAGGATTTTTTTAAAAGGAAACAAAAAGAAAAAAAATATTATGAGAATCTAACAAAATTTTAACACATGTGTTTTACTTTAAAAGAAGTAAAGGTCTTAATTAGGTGAGAAATTATATTTATCTCCTCGAAACAGAACTATTATTTCCAAAATTTTGCTCCATCCTTTACATCATTACTTAATTCCAACTTTAGACACTTGGAAAATGTTTAAATACTGACGTCTTCAGAGTACACCTGTTGCTCAGGAGTCTAAATTTGCGTTTCTATGGCTTTAATTTCGATTTTTTTCTGAGGGAGAGACCCCTTTCCCCTAGATCCTCCACAAAGTTGCATTTTAAGACTTCAATTTAGAAAATTTTTCAACAGAGATTAGCTCTCATCCGGCCCTTGTCATTTAACTTGCCTAAAAGTGGCTAAAATGGTTTATAGTTGGATTTTTACAGCTTCAATTGCAAAATTTATCCAGGAAAGGTAGATTCTAAGCACCCTCACTCTCCTTTAAATGTCAGCAAACTTTGCCTAATGGTGCATTTTTAGGCTCGATAGCAGAAGAGTACCCACCCATTGTCCTAATTTCTCTACATTTTACGGTAGAAAATTTCGGTTTCTTAGCTTCATTTTCAAAAAGGGTTTGGGGTCAGCAAGCAAAGCCTGGCTGCTTCATTAAAAAAAGTTTTAAATGCTTTTAGGATACTAATTTTCAAAAGTTACTCAGAAATTTCAATTTCCAAATATGTTTTAGGGGGATTCCTAACCCCCCCCTCACCAAACGTCTCTAAAGATAGCCTAAAATTGATTTTTAAAAACTTAATTTTTAATAAAACTTCTGGGGAGTTTGTTTAAAAATTTCGGATATCCCTTTCCAAAATGATCGGCTAAATCCACTATCTGCTGTTGAGCTGTAACTGATTTATTGCGGTTTAAAATTTGGCTCATCCATATATTTGATTCAGCTGTCTTTTTTCTTCACCAAGATTTTGTTTTTAAAAATAGTTCCCGATCAAATGACTCAAAATTATTTTTTAGTAAAATTCGAAACAGGGAACAACTTGGTTACGATAACTTAATTTTGTTCAAAATTGCAGGTATGACTATATTCACTTCTGTGCTTAGCATGGCCGTATAGTTAACTGAAATTAAAGTTTAAGTTTTGGTTCAGCTTTAGAAACTCTCACGCAGTTTTGGTTTGGGGTTTCTGTTGCAAAAATATGAAAAATCAATTTAGTTATGTTTTGGACTTAATCTATATTGGAAAAAAGCAAAACTCAATATAGTTTTCATTTTCCGACAATAAAGTCACATTGCAAATAAGGGAAATCATAGTTATTTTTCTTTCAAAACAATATCAATCATTTTTGAAAGTAAATGATTATTATTATTATTATTTCAAGTTTCAAAGGCAATCTAAAATAGAAAACGTAATTGTTATCATTAGACACACCTTACCCAATATTATGGTTGAACAGCGATTTTGACCAATAAAGATCTCATTTATAAAATAAATAGGCTGGTTTTTTTCTTAATTAAATTATCTTTATGTATATTTCTGTTGAATAGAAAAGAAGATACGTGGATTGCATATATTATTTAATGCTTAAACGTTTACATGTTCAAAGAAAAATAAGAAACTCATTTTTATTCATAAGAAATCAATTTTTACAATTTTTCCAGAAAAAAGCCCCTGAAAAAAACTTTTTTTCACCGCTTCAAATTTTCAGGGAATTTCACATCTCCAGTTACTGCACAAGATTACCTATTTGGTTTCCACGGAAAATTAAGCATGAAAAAGAACGTATAATTCCAAAATTTCCCTATTGTTAGTATGGATTCCAAAATAAGTTCCTTCAAATATCTCAAAGACTCATTTTTGCAGATAATGCGCTTTACCTTCCAAAGACAGATTACCATATTGCTATGCAATAGTGTAAGAACAATGGTAGTTTTTCAAATAAATTTAAAAAGCGAAAAACGACAAAAAATTTTCTTTAAATCAAGAACTGAAATGTACTCAGGATCTAAAGATTGTATGCATGGTTAACTTACAAGAAACATTCTTTTGTATATGGAAACAGACACATGATTCCTTTATTTACGGGATATAAATTTCATGTTGACTAATTAAGAGAAAATATACGAAAAGTCACTACACAGAAATGGAAACATAATAAAATGCTAGTAAAAATATTTTTGAAGAGTATCGGCACTTCTTATTTGCAAAGAAGAATTTAAACACAACTAATCAGTGTGTGCAAATTATTTTTTTATAAAATAATAAACAAGTGTAAGCGAAAACATAAATCATAAGTTCATAACGACACAGAGCTTTCCAAAAACTGCTTCATGTTTGATTTTTTCTTCTTTTAGTATTAAGGACGAAACACTCAGTCGTTAAAATAAATACAGGGTTTGTTTTCTGTTCAAATTAATTATTGTGTTTTTTTTTACCTTTGTATTTCTCTGTTGCCCTCGTGGTTGTTTGAAAATATATTAGTTAAATGCAACATTGGTTTTTGGGTTTTAAATTGTATTCGATTATATTTGTGTGCGCGTTTGTGTATAATTATAAAATGGAGCAAATTGGAACGATGGAAAACTGAAAATAGCAAGCATGTTTTTACTTCCTTTCTAAAAACTCCTTTTTTATCATAAAGAAAAATGAAACTGTATAAGTAACTGTACTGCTTTTGCATCCCATGGAAAGCAGTCACTTTGTCTCAAACGTGACGCTTCGTATATTACATTAAAAAAATAATTTAAAAGGTTAGTGACAAAAATTTTATTGTTTAATAAACTACAAACTTATGTGTGATTTCTTAAGCAAAAGATTCCGTCATTACCTTTTAAAATTATTATTTTTTATGAAATATATGAACCGTCGCGTGCGGGAGAAAATGGCTACTTTTTCGTGTTATGGCCGAATACATAATTGTTTTAGCAGTTTAAAACTACTGTTTGTCAACAAATGAGAAATGTTTAACCTTTGCTTTCAAAATGTGCCACCTATTTTGTCATTGCTATATTAATAGCGCAAAAATGTGAACCAATTTGTGTAGCAAGTTACAAGTGGTTGACTTTGGATGTCCGCACGCGATGCATAAAAATAAAGTACATTCTTAAATAACAAAATGATTTAATAAAAATATGTGTAAAATGTAAAGTTAAAAAAATTTGCTTACCTTTGTTTAATAAAATATCAATATCTGCAATAAAATGTTGATGAAATTAAAGCGTCTGACTGTCCCGCATGTGACGGTGAAATGGCTCAGAAGATGCAAAGTTTTTTTTTTTTTTAATTGAAAAATAAGTATGCTATATGTTATCTTTGATTAAACAGCTGTAATGGGTAGTACTTCTCTTCTGACTTTGATACAATAGTTTGAAACGACTAAAAAAACATATTTTATTTCACACAATTTCCTTCTTGAGTGAAATGTTGTGAAAACAGTTGTTCATTGCAGTGTGCTCTTAACTTTTCGATAAAAGTTTATTCTGACTTAGATTTATAATTCTATGCCATAAATATAAAAAAAAGAAAAAAAAAGTTATTGTGTTATATTTATCAATATAAAAATATTTTATAGGTTAATGTTAAAATATTTTACTTTAAATACATGTAGGCTAAAATCAATTTTATTCTCAAATGCGGTTTAAAGTAGTATTTTTTAAAACTCATAAACAGCTTTGGAAATAAGATTTTTGCTTGTACGTATGAGCACTTCAAAAATATACCTCAGAATTCCTCTTTTACATAAATAATTCGCGACATTTCCTTTTTCCCCTGCTCTTTTTTCGGAAAATATTATGTAGAAAAATTTACATACATATTTTGCTGCTTTCTGAAAGTCTAAGTATGTGCAAGGGATATCAGAAAAATATTTCGAAGAAGCAAGAAGCTATTTTATAAATCATTTTCAATCCCTTACGAAAACGAGAAAATGTCATTGAGAATCCGATGGATTATAGACAGTTGTGATGTAATATGCTGTACTTTTAGCGGAAATTCAAGCCGATGTAGCAGAAGCAATGTTTGTAGACTGTTTAAGTTTTAAATCAGTTATGCAATGCCTGGGTTACGCATTACTGCATACTTACTTATAAGGACAAATACGAAAAGCTCATTATTTATGTGTATTGAACACATACTGTTATATTTACTTTTAAAATAGCAGTTTCACTTCTTTTTGCATTCCAATGCTCTCTCTCCCTATATCTTTGGAAAATATAGTATTTTTTTATGCTCCATAATCGTTATTTCCGATGCAAATGGGATAAATCATTAATGTCCCGAATATCAGTCAAGGAAAATATCCCTGGAAAAGTGAGTTATTAAATAGCGTCAAAGTGAAGTGATCAGTTAAAATGAAGCCTTTTTACTTCCTTTTTACAAAAAAGGAAGTATTGTATTCGCGTAAAAATTTTCACTTAAAAATCGACCAATTTCCAATTTACTCAACCCCAAATGAATATTGAGTTTTTTTTTTTTTTTCGACTCGACCAGGTGTGGAAAAGTCTAAGAACGTATAGACACGCGAAATGTATGTATGTATGTGCGTATATGCGTATGTCTGTCGCATAACTCAAGAACGGTAAGTCCTAGAAAGTTATCTTTAGTCTATTCGGTATGTAGACTGTAGTAGGGCTTAGTTGAGCACTTCCCCTTTTGCTTGCATTCGGGTGTTTCTAAAGGCGGCTTTTGCCACTTTTTGGGGGAAATCATTGTTAATTTCGATGTAAACTCAAATGGTGTTATAATTTGGCGGACACGGCGATATATCGCCATTTTGGTCGCCACGTTTCGCCGCCAACTTAGAGACAAATTTGGCGGTTTTTAAAAATCTGTTTCATTTTGGCCACTGTTAGTGATATTTAGAGAATAAACTATTGACTCACATTCAAATTGCCAGTAATGGGGAAATGACATTAAATTGGAGTAAAAGGAAGTCACGTGATGCACACATCAGCTCGTTTAAAATAATATTGAAAGCGAATTTGTATACATACTAATATAATTGTACATAACATTCTGCGTCAACAAGTTTACAAAGTAGCGTTTAAAATTGTGTTATAACTCAAATTTGATGTTGAGGTATACAGCTTATTCTTGACTCACATCTTAGATCTAAAAATAAGCAATGTTTCTTTTTAGATATATGGTTCTGGATGCTTATGGGATTTTAGAATCAGTTGGATAAGGCCCATAAGTATGAAGCAGTGAATGAAAACGAACTACAACAGGTCAAAATGCTCTTCCGCAAGTTTGAACAGTAGTTAGAGTGGACAATCGTGCTTTATTGTTTATTATATGAGGCAGTGAGAAGCAAAGGGGTGTAAATGACAAAACTAAAAATTCGGAGCTAACCAGTACAAATGTTAGGGGAAACTGGCCTCTGTTATTGGGTAAAAGATAGTACTAGCAGCGCAGGTAGGTGCTGCAGTATAGCATGATTTAGAAAAAAATCAATGAAAGCCTACCTAGGATATTATCTTTAAATGCGTTTTACTCAAAACTTGAAAATGTCCACTTGCATCTCTTTGCTTCTCACCGCCTCATATGGAGTTTTATTTATAAAAAAGCAAGACTGCGTAAGTTATCAATGAATATGGTTGTTTCAAGCAATGGAAACAGGATCTGTATAACTGGTGCAATTTAGGGATTACTCTGCAAGTAAAAGAAAATTGTGATTTAAAATCTATTTTTAGATTTTTTCAAATATTTTAAGGTGAATAAATTTAAAAGATTTTTTTAATTCTTCAAAAGTCAAAAATTGGGTATACTTTCAAAATTCGGGATAATGGTACACACACAAAAAAAAAGAAAAAGAAATAAACCTTTCTAAAGAAATCGAACCAGACTGGTCAAATTATTATAAGGAAAAGTTGTAGCTGTGGGCATTTTAGTGGAATGTAATGCAAGTTGAAGGTCATATCATGACTTTATTTGAACCTTCTTTCAGCTTATTTTTATTATTTAAAAACATTTATCTATCTTCAAAATACTTGCTGCACTTTTTATTCCAATTAAAGCAGAAGAAAAGGAGAACTCATTTTTAAATGATTAGAAAATCAATTTTCATTTTAACACATACTGGTAAGTTCCATTTTGATATTCATGAACAAAAAGGAAACATAATTACTATTGATAATATATCTGACAGTTCTCGTTTAATTATATTATAATTTACAAAATTTTGAGACTTTAAGATATTCATACAATAACACTTTAACTTCTTAAGAATAAGTGATTTGTCCAAATATTGTTGTTTGAGTTCTGCAAAAAGCTGTTTAAATTATGTAAATAAGCAATGACAATTGAACATTAACTCCTTCTTCCGCAAAAGCTTCTAGGATAAAAATCCTTCGTCAAACAACCAATTTCAAACTTAAAAGATTACCTTTTGAATCACTTTTGAATAAATTTATCGTATCGCAGTTTATTAAGATATTTTGTTATTTTTGATTTCGGATCTATAATTGTTTTATTCTGGCGATAATAATCAAACTGAAATACATTAGCTCTTTAGCAAAAGTTATTTACAATCGTTGATATTACACAGACGTGACTGATGATAAATAATTCTCAAAAAATAGTTAATATTTTAGTTTTTTAATTCAAATCACTTCAAAAGAAATGCATATTATTCCCATAAAAGCAATGTCTGTGGTTTATAATAATATGTAAAATACTAACTCCAACTAGTTAAATTTCATTAATGAGCATAAAACTTTAACAACATGCAATATATTGCTTGATTGTATTATTAGATTTAAAAAAATGCACATTTTACAACCCAGAGAATAAAAGCGAAACACGAAAGTAGAAGTTTCATTAATGGCGGCAAGAACACGGAATTAACGACTGAGTTAATTAGCTGTCGTTATCGGTTCTTGTCATCTTGTCATGGAGAAAATAATACAATCCATCAAGGTAGAAAATTTTTACTCCACTTGGCTAATTAAAGAACAGATTCTTGTTCAGAATTATTGGACACCGTAACGATTTTAATATACCGCAAGCTCTGAGTTTTATAAGACGTGGGTGCTTTGTTGAAACAAAGACAAATTTGAGCATCGTTGTTTTATTTTGTCTTTGAATGTTAGAGAAAAAAAAAGGTAAAAAATCAAAATTAGCATTTTCTATTCTGGAAAATAGTTTTGAAATGCAGTTCTGGTTTCATGAACACTGGAGTTAGAAAAAATTAAAATGTATCCTTTGATTACTCGTATGCAACTGATTTAAATAGCTTTGATACCTAAAACAATTAGAATACATTAAATTAATTACAGTATAAATTTGAATTAAATAAAATACTGAGTTAAATAATAGGTCAGTCGTTTTAAATAATTCATCTTCTTGAGTTTACTTATACATGTATTTATTGTAAAGTTACCTTTCTTCTTAATTCTGTGAAGGATTTTTTTTCGTGAATGGCGTTTTTATATTCATCAATAAACAACATAGATTGTTTAAATGAGAAAAAATAATTAACACATTGACGAAAGATAACGCATATACAAGAAATAAATCTCACTCCATGAGAGCATTTATTTGACTAAACTTCTAGATTTCATCCACAGTATATAAGCACACAGCAGCCTTTGTTTTTATTTCCACAAAACTTAAGATGAGGCAGGCTCATCCATCTGGCATGGAATCTCATTCAAACTGAAACTCTAAACTAGTCGCTTTTAATTTTAATACTTTTTTGTGGTTCACTCAAGATCACGAACGTGTTACAGTTAAACAGTGTCGGTATGCTTACAGTTAAACAGTGTTGTCAAATTACAAACATTTAAAATTAAAACCCAAACTAAACCGAGTAGCGCGACAGCCCATGAGGACCAAGGTCTACTGTACCCATCTCAGCTTTTCTGACCAAGGAATGTGGAGTGCAAGGCAGATGCTCCGGTTGGATGGTCAACCAGAGGAAAATTGGAAAACCTTGGAAATAAACTCTAAACTCTAGAATTTATTTCAAAGCACCCTTGGTACTCAATTTATCTACCCACAAAAGGGATGAACGGCTGAGTTGACCGTGTCTAAACAGGGAATCGAGCCCGGGCCTGTGGCGTGGAAGCGCGAAGCGTTGCCACTGAACCATTGGGCTTTTTAAAAGTTAAAACAATATTTAAATTGTATTAAAATAAATTACATTCCAAATTCAATCCCTTGCATTATGTTTGATCCATATAAATGGGAAGCACCGAGAAGGATCATTAATGTTATTTTTGAAGACTTCTTTAAAGAATCATGACTACGAGTAAAATTTAGGACATGCTTTATTTTAGAAAGTGTTAGCAAAACATATAAAGCTTTAAGAATTTTGGAAAAGTTTATAGAAAACTATGTTTTTTTTAATCAGAAAAAAAAAGTTCTTACAGACACAATAAACATTAGGGTGGTTCAAAAAAACTTTTTTTTCAGCTAGAATCCAGAACACTCTTAATTTTTTTTTAACCTTACTAATAGTATTATGCTGTAAAATGTTTTGCTTCTTACTCAAATTTTAAGAGGGTACTCAATGACCCCTTCATTTAGCACATCAGCCGTACCATAGAAAATACCAAAAATTAAGAATGTATAATTTCCCCAGGTGTTTTTTGTAAATAATTATTTTATTGCAATAAATATGCATATTACTCGTGTATAATATAATGTGCTGCATTGTTCTTTCAGTTCAATGTATTTTGTTACCCCCCTCCCCATACGTATGTAGCTTGGGGGAGGGGGTTGAGCATCCTCTTTCAGGTGAAATGAAAGCTAAAATTCTTCCAGTATATTTCTATCCACAAGTGTAAAAATATTGAGAGGTGCTCTGTTATCTAGGAGAAACTTTTTTTTCCATGTATTTTTGAACCACCGTAATAAGGATACCAATACATATGTGAATGCTGGGGAAAATCAGGGATGTAGCTCCCAATGCTTCAAAATATCAAATTATGCTTAAATGAGCCTAGAATGATACATCGTATGTGGATTAAAGAATATCTCTTTCACACCATTCTAGCATGCAGTTGAAACAAATATTTTAGATTTCTTCACACAGAAACATGGATAATGCACAAAATCTTACCAAGATACGTTTATATATGTTATATTAAAATTGGAACCTCACATAGAATAAAACACAGTAGTTTACGAGAAATATTAATAAAAATCTTGAGAAAATATACAGGAAATTTTTAGTATTTATACAGCATTAAATGCTAGTTACAATAAGGAACTTTAAAAGAACTGGCACGTATCTAAAAGTTATTTATTTCATTTAATACCTTATTTTCTTAGAAGATTAAAATTCAACTTATAACAAACATTGTTGCACTTATTTTACTGTGAACTTATCTTTATTTTTAAAACATTTTTAAATATCAAAAGAGGAAAACAAACCCGCTGTTAGTTACTTTGCATTTTTTGATCATTAGTAACTTGCAGATACCCACTGCAAAGCAGAGAAAGATCATAAGCAGTTGCATGTACCTACTTCAACCACATACCTTGAATTCTTTTCAAAATGCAATGTATTTTTCATGATAAATCTTCATGATCCTTCGGATACAGCAAGAAGTTCACCTGGTTTTCGTAAGGAGTAGAAATAAATGCAATTCGAATATGGCTTCTTGCTTCCAGGAAAATCCTTTTTTGATGTCTCCTGTAGATACTCAGACTTACGGAATCCAGTTGAACATGAATGGGATTTTCCTTGCATAATGTTTGGAAAAGGAAATGGTCACAGATTATTTAGGATGGAAAAAAAGTATAAATGTTATGCATTAGGTAAAACGTTAGCTTTAAATGTGACAAAAACAAAAGTAAAACATTAATGACACATTCTAAAAGGCCTGAATATTGAAAAGCATAAAACATGAAAGGTATCATATTACATAGTTTCTTCCTAAGTTGAAAACCATAGGCAGTTCGGATTTTCAAATTGTCCGGATTTTCGAAAATTAATAAGAAAATGCCGTAATGGAAAATAGTATGTCATTTAATCAAAAAAGTGGTTTTACCGCCACCTGAAAGGGATAAAACTCAAAAAATTGGAACTACTAAGTACCTACACTACAGAAACTGTAGTCCTAATACGGAACTGTCAGCAGCCCTTTTACAACAGATTAGTGACTATATTCAGTAAGTTTCAGCCCTATAGCCAGGGCTAAGGCAGAAATACATGAAATACACCACCAGCTTAGTCAATTCCAGCCGAGGACTGCAGTTTCGTGCTTATTACCACTCATCAGCCCAGCATAGGAGTGACTGAGCTGAAGGTGGAAAACCTCATTAGCTACCAGTTGGTTTGGCACTCTAGGCTTCCTTAAGAGGTTTTCCACCTCCAGCTCAGTCACTTCTATGCCGGGCTGATGAGTGCTAATAAGCACGAAACCGCAGTCCTAGACTCGAATTGATTGAGCTGGCGGTGTTATTTCATGAATTTCTGCCATAGCCCTGGCTATAGGGAGGTAACTTACTGAATAGACCTGTGTTGCCTTCAGTATTCGAGTTGAACCGAACCATTGTTTCGGTCACTCGTCTGGCCAGTGCTAATTTTGTATTAGCTACCAGTTTGTTTGGCACTCTAGGCTTCCTTATGAGGTTTTCCACCTACAGCTCAGTCACTCCTATGCCGGGCTGATGAGTGCTAACAAGCACGAAACTGCAGTCCTCGGCTTGAATTGACGGAGCTGGCGGTGTCTTTCAGATTAGTGACTGTCCAAAAAAGGATCATTATTTAGAAATTTGCCTAGATTAAGGTTCTCAATCCCGCGTCAATCTCAATCCCGAGATATTTTGGGATGATAAAGAGTCAATCCCACGGGATTCCGGGGTCAGTATTATTTATTACTTAGGATACCTGTATTAATTTGTCTCTCTTTTTTTTTTAGTTTTAGCACCGAATTTCTTATGAAATTATTAAAACTGCCTCTTTACCAATATGCTGCACATTATTAAGTTTAAATCATATACATCTTCTAAAAATGTCTGAAAACTGGCTCAAATCGCGTATTTCCTTCGTATTTTGTGCATTTCGAGACAGAATCAGATTTTCTTTTATGACTGGATAAAATTCAGTCAAGTAAGGAAAAGATAAAAGTACTTTCAACTCCTTTAGAGGTCTTCTCTTTCAAAAAGGTTTTTACACAGAATTATCATAATCAAGTATGAAACTAAAAGTAGTAATAATAAACAATAACATTTTTATAAAAATAAAGTTGTACAAACTGTTTGGTATAAATTGAACTGGGTTTAATATATTCTTAACACCGTATACACTTTTTTTTTTGGCGAAAAAAAGTGATTGCAAGTAAAGCTAAAGCAAAAAAAAGCCAACATAAAATTGAGCAAATTATTTTTAAAAAAAGAAAAATCACATTGCAGACTCGTGTTTCCGAATTAAAAGGAAAGATATGAGCTTATCTGATTAAAAAAGCATCCGACAAAAGCTCATCCAAAAATACGCACTGTAGACTCTACAGTCTACAAAAAGACACTTCATTTGCTGTACTTCAACTCAAAACATTGCAAAAGTTTCGAAAATGTCACAACTATTGTAAATATATGTTTTCTTCAAGACCTTAGTTCTAAGAGATATTCATTTTCTTCCCATTTGCTCGGCAAACATTACACAGTTTGAATATTTAAATCAAGCTCAAGCGATTCTCGAGCATGATTTAACATTTGTCGCGTATGCTATGCAAGAGTGGCGAAGCATTTGCATACGTCTAAATCTATGTTCTTTGGCAGTAGGTTGTAAAGTTTTCACTGCCAGTTCGATTGTCAAATGAATTGTTATAAGTCAAATATATGTAGATATGCTAACAAAACTTCGAGTTTTTTGGAATTGGCTTGGAATTTGGCGGTTTTTCCTATTTTTTTTTTTTTAATTTTTAATGAAACGAATTAGAACTAATCCACGGAAAATGGTCATTTTGACGACATTTGACGCATCATATATTTCATTAAAATAATGCTTCAAAATATTAAGGAACAAATTTGTCCTGCTTCACAAATTACAATTTTATGTGTGATTTCTTAAGCTAAAATTTTCTTCATTACCCTTTAAAATTATTCTTCTTAAAATAAATATATATGAACCGTCACATGCAAGACAAAAGGTTGACTTTTTCGTGAAATGGCCCATTGATGATAAATTTTAAAAGGTATATTATTTTCGATTTTTTAAAAATTTCTGCTCTTTTGCTTATATTAGATTGATACTAAAAGGATGGTTGTCACTAAAAGGATGAAATGATTACGGTTTTACGCATGAATATTCTTTGAAGCAAAGTGATTTTATTGCACATTTTATACCAAGTACTACACCGCAAATATCTTACATAAAGATTCAGATATTGAATTGCTGTTCTTACGCAATGCATCAGCTCAATTACATAAGTACTTCTTTAAAAGCGACGGATTAAGTGTCGTGATAAAAGTTTTGCACATAAATTCTCCTTTTCCGGAACCCTGTTAAAATAGAGAAACAATCGAGTCCAGTAGAACCTCGTTTAAGCTAAGTGATTGGGGCGGGACCATCTTCAATAAATAGACTTCTTCAGATAAAAGAAAGATGCTTAAAATGGCTGTTAAAGGGGGAGTTAGTACCCTAAAAGCTTTAAAAAGTATTTTTTTTTTCGTTTTCATATATTCAAAATATTGAAATGCACGCTACACCACAGCATTTGTTTCTTTGTTAACTCTTTGAAATGTTAACGGGACAGAAATGTATTAAAATGCCCGTGCAATTTTACTTTCAAACGCTGTTTTCTCAAAACTTAAATTTTAAAAACCCATGTCCCTCTTAAAAGAAAACTACTTCTCATATTGCTTTGAAATTTTCGACACATTTTATTTATGAATTCGTGATTATACTGGAGTTAAATCATTGTTTTAGGACTCACACTTTTCCTGAACAGCTGATTTTATGGTCAGAAACTCTTCTTTCCCTTTGAAAAAACGACTGTTCATTGAACTTTAATAAACTATGAAATAAAAATAATTGCCATAAAATGTACTTTCAGTAGACTCTTGGATTTTCTTTCTAACACTATGAAAATTATAAGTTCCTATCATTAAATGTTTTTGAGAAAAGTGTGCATACAATTTAGCAATTGAACATTTCACGCATACTGGGTATTGTCTCCAAGAGATCATTGATGATTTTGCTCTTCATTTAAACCATACATGTATTGTCCGTTTTTCACAATAAGGCACTTGACTCCTCCGTCGTCACGTAGCTGATCGTTATATCTCTCGTCTATTTCGCTGTTTTCGGCAGAAGGTATATTCGGATCATAGCCTTTTGTTGTAAAAGCAGCGGTTTTAAAAATGAATGAATAACTAAAATGACAGCAGACAAGTGATGCAAGTGATGTAAAGGACACTAAGACTGTTTTGTTCATTAAAATGCACGCCCAAGTTAAGGCTGTCTGGTTGTCTCCTTTAGAAGCGCGTGGATTGCTTACCGATCACCCCCGCGTAAAATGAAACTCTGCGTTCAAGAGGGCGTGGTGAAGTGCCTTCCCATGAAAAACGGACAATAGTATAACAAGATGCACACCTGCGTGACGAGAGTCAATGTCCGCCATTAAACGCACGAAACTTGAAATAGACCGGCATTAGCGTAGCCTATGCGGATGCAACGTTATTTGCATCCCATCAGGCTACGGCAAAAGTTGGAGCGTGCATGCGTTTTTCGGACATTTGCCCGTCTATACTAGAATAGCTATGTCTTTGGCGCATTAAAGAAATTACGGTTATTTGTGATGGTTTAGATCAATTTCGTTTATTAATGACCACTTTACTCCACCCCAGGTCATTAACACACATAAAAAAGAAAATGCCATAAAGCTATTCAAAAACCGGTATTTTGTGACCACTTCACCCCACCAGACGTTATCGACTTTTTTTTTCCAGCATTTGAGTCGTGGATCTTTATCTGTCGAACTGCAGAGCAAGTGTTTATTTCTGTAAATCTTTTATCGTGCGTTAGTTTTCTCTGTGTGATCATTAAAAGCAATTCAAAAGTTATTTATTTTTTCCAGGGTTTGGTTCTCTGTGATCTTTTGAATGTTTCTGCAATATATTTTTATTTTTAAGAATTAAAAATTAACAACTCATGCCAATATTTTTTAGAGCTGGTCAAATCGAGTGAATTATAAGTAAAGAATTTAGATGTCATTCGGCACGTCAAAATTCAGGTATTGCAAAAAATGTCAAGCCAAAATATTTTGTCCAAATATCGTAGTAGTTAATTTAAATAGTAAAACCAGCAGCAGGCCATTTATATTTGCTTAAGTCGCAGGATCCCAGATGCTTTAAAAATATTTAGAATTTTGATGGCAAGACATTGAACTCATGTTTATGCGCATATCTTTCATGCACCGAATAAGCGCAAATCTGTAATTCAAAATAGTGCAACATTCCAGTTACTCAGAAGTTTGAGACAGATCATAAGTCGATAAGAATGTAAATGAATTTAAAAAGAAAAAAAACATTTAAAATGTAATCCTTGGACAATTCCCCCCCCCCTCTTACAAGATCAAAATATGTCTTCTGCATTTTGTCCTGTAAATATAAAAAATAAACTTAAATTTCACTTTTCTAAAAGAGTAGTACTGAAAACTTAGAAAATAGCCTCTTCAACGTCTCAACGTCATATCTCAAGAAAAATTCGGTCATTTACAAATTTTAGCTATAAAAATATTTCTTTTTGGCGACAAATTATTTGTACTAAGTTTTTCGAATTATAAAAATAAATATCGAAACATAATAGACATTTTAACTAAGTGCATCATAGAGCTGCTCTTTCTGAAAATATATCTGAAATCGTTGCCGAATAGAAAATAAGTTATTATTATTAAGACAAAATGTATTTTAATCAATGTTTTTTCTCTTTTTTTATACGTATTGTAAGAAGTAACGGGTTTAACGTTTGCACCCTGCAAGGTGGGGTCAATTTGTGTTGTTCTAAGAACTTGTGTAAGTAATTTTAAAGTGCCAGACCTTAGTAAAAACAATATCTATCATTTCTGACTTCACAGTTCAATCACTTAGCGTCAAATCTAGCATTTAAAATTTATTCTAACCACTTGAAAAAAACCTCTCATGTTTATTTGTTTGAGTGGGCTCATGCTGTACAAAGCTCCTGTGTTATAAAGCAAGGCAGAGGTCAATAAAAGGAATTTAAATCGTTTCTTTGATCACTTTATTTCAAAAAAAAAAAAAAAAAACACCAACTACTTTCTTGATAAAAGTTTTCAACAACGAACAACAAATTATGTTTATAAACTACGTCAACACATTTTAAAACCGAAAAATCTGCGATTATTATATCATTTAAATAGATGTTACAGCATACTTACGCTGTAAAAATCTCTTGATTTTCATTGTTATTTTCCTCAAAAAAAGTTTTTATTGGGATAGGACAGAAGTTTACATAAAAATTTCAAATTATCAATTTTACGAAATTTTCATGTGACCCAAAGTCACCCCATGAATCTTTAAAATTTTGTTTATCTCTGCGTAGCGTTAAAAGAAAATAATTTAGTAAATGTTTTTAAATACTACAACAGTTAATTGGTAAATACTATATTATATATTTGTAGAATACTTAGAATGTAACTGAAGTGTTGTGCATTACAAAATTTCAGGTTTTGGTCTTCTAATAAAAATCAAAATTTGATTAAAACAATGTATCATCAATGACAGTTTGCCTAAAAGTACTTGTAAGAACCAAATACGTAGCAGTACTTTCCTGGCAGTCGTCCCTAACTCTTTATCACAAATAAACGAGCTGATGTGTGCATCACATGACTTCCTTTTAAACCAACTTAAAGTTATTTTCCCATTATTGGCAATTTTAATGTGATTCAATAGTTAACTCTCTAAATATCACCAACAGTGGTCAAATCGAAACCAGATTTTTTAAAAAATATATTTTTTTTTAAAAATCACCAAATTTGTCACCAAGTTGGCAACAAAACTTGGCGACCAATAGACTGGCGACATATCGCCGTGTCCGCTAAATTATAACACCACTTGAGTTTGCATCGAAATTAACAATGATTCCCCCCCCCCCAAAAAAAAGGGGCAAAAGCCCCCTTTAAAAACACCCGATTTTAACCAAAAGGGGAGGTGTACACCTAGACCCCACTAGGAGTCTACGTACAAAATTTCAACTTTCTAAGACATACCGTTCGTGAGTTATGCGTCATACATACGCACATACATACATACGTACATACGGACGTCACGAGAAAACACATTGTAATTAACTCGGGGACTGTCAAAAGGGATATTTCGGGGGTATATACGTTCTTAGGCACTTATCCACGTGTGGTCGGGTTAAAAAAAAAAAAAATACTCAACATTCATGCAGGTGTGAGCAAAATGGAAATTAAGGGCGATTTTTGAGTAAAAATTTTTTCGCGAATACAATACTTCCTTTTTTGTAAAAGGATGTAAAAATGCATAAATATATAACATAGTCAAAAGGTTCATGTGTCACCGTTTTACCCCAGTAGTAACAAAGTAACTTACTTCCACTTACAGTAGTGAAAATCATGAGAGTTGCACAGTTTGTCGTCATTTCTGATGAAGAGCCTAGCTGGAAAGTACTAAACTTATGAGCTGTAATTAAGTTTGGTAATGTCTCGGAACTAATACTAAGTCGGTAATGGGTGTGATGAAGCTTTCTTCTTTTAACCATTTGTCTCCAAGATACTTTTTACGGTAGATTAGAATGTAAGTTACGTCCTGACGTTGTTAGTCAGATACGTTCATTGAAATTTTGAATCAGTCATATCAATCAAAGTTAGTAAAAATATGAGTTTTTGCACACCTTTACTTCATGTTTTGTATTATCTTTTTTTGTAATTCGTTGTGACTGAGAATAGGTTATAGCAGGAGAAAAGAGGGCTCATGTGAACACAGGGTACATGTGAACATAGTATGTTTTATTTAGTTAATCAGGAAAAATTCTCAAAAAAGGACAATACCAGTTGCACCTCTTGAAAAAACATTTAGAGCAATGTGTCATTTTAGTTTCTGTGGTGGCAACTTCTTTGTTTTAGCAGGTGTTGAAAAAAAAATTTATCAATGTCTTCTTCACGTGATAACGTTTTAAAACCTATAACTGCTAATCTAAATCTAAGTATTGCAAACCATTGTATGAACATTCAAGTAAATTTATGACAATGTTAAAATCTTTCATTAAATTAAAAATTATTTATTTTTGCGAGTTAGCACTAAAGTAGACGATGGGGCACTAGTGAACGCAACATCTAAGGGCACAAGTGAACAGTTTCCATAGCCGCACTCCGCAATATTATTATTAGTGTTAAAAACAGTGTACATATCCATAATTATTATTTTCCTATAGTCAGTTTGTAAATTCATTGCTAATTGGTTTTAATATTAATAAATATTCATTTATTCATTTTTATTATTTTTATTTTTTTGTTACTAAATCGTTAATCAATAATTTAGTGTTATACAATACGTTTAAAAGACGCAAATTATTTTCATTTAATTAGAAACTGAAGTTCAAAACCATTTTAGAATACCTTATAAAAAAATTCATGAAGCTAAAAGCAAAATATATCTAGAAGAGCCCTTATACAATAAAAAATTATTTGTATTATGTAGTCATATAAGTTTTTTCCAATCTATTCAGTGATCAGAATAGGCTACGAGACTTTAGATTTTGACCGTGAGCAGTTATATGTTTGGAAAAAAATATTTTCTTAGTGGAACAATTACACTACAACTGAAACTGATGAAGTATAGGTTACAAACCCTTCAACGTGATTGTTATTTAGGTATATGTTTCATATTGAAGAATTTTCCTTTAAAATATGATGCTTCTCCAGCATTTTGTACCCGTGTTCATATGTATTCCAGGCCTGCTGTGAATAACTGCAGAGGTTTTTTAAAAATACCGTAAAGTAAAGGAATATTTTTTTTTAAATATCCGGAAAAAACTATGATAAAAGGAAAATCTTATTCAATCCTAAGGAAACTTTTGCGTTGAGAAATTGATACTATTTTCTGAAATTAAAAAAAAGGAAAAAAAAATTCACATGTGCCTCCTTTTCCCGTATATGGATTACTTTCGCAATTTCCCGGAAAAAATGCAACAAGGCTTAATATTTTTTAAAAAGACCTACTAAGATCAATAAAATAAAATAATAAATTATTTTTAAAAACTATTAAAGTATTAAAAATTCTAAAGCTGAATATGCGACCTTTTTTTTTTTTTTTGAATGATTGTAATTTGTTTGGATCATTTTATGTTCGAAAATATTAACGAGAACCTACAGTTTAACATTACGGACTATTTGCTGTAGAAAGAAGAACATTTCGTGTAAATTCTGATTTATCAAGCATTTTTGCTCCAACAACCATTTTTGATAACAATTTTTGAGGAAATCATCTACAAAAGAGACGCTTTACATTTTATTGTTTAATGTTTTTAAGTTTATAACGAAATTAGCAATAAATTATCTTATACCTTAAAAAGCCAAAAAGAAAAAGATATCGAACGTATTTTGATGTATTTAAAAAACATAATTAAAAAGATTAAAAAAAGTATCACTAAAAGTTCAAAGAAGATTATCTGTGTACTAACATTCATGAAAAACATGAATAGCCTGAATAATCAGGACATTAAAATAGCTTTTACTATAGGGAGAAGTAGCAGGAACAATTTTATTTCTGACTATTTTTTTCTTTCTAAACTATTTTAATGCTTTTACTATTTTTATTACCGATTTCTGGCACTAATATAAAGTTGTGTTTCTCAACAGTAAGGCCTAGACTTGTTGCACATACACACAATTAAGTATGTTTGTAATGTATTTGAAATTTATTCTTACATTTGTTGATTATTTGATCTCTTTTTTATGTTGAAAAGTTTTTTCCAGTGAATGTAGTACAAATCGTGTGAAAAGTAGAATATATATATATATATATATATATATATATATATATATATATGCTTTCAACCCTGACGGAAAAGTAAATTGACAAACTGCACTGAGGTACTGGGAGAAATATGAATTCCTATAAAAGTCTCGCTTATCTTTAATTCTGGTAATTTTAGTTCCCTGCCACCAATCTAATCTTTTGTGTTTTGTAACCTGTCCTGTTCTTACTTAGCTTTTGATATATGATCACAAAGCCAAGCCCCTGGAAAGGAGCAATAGATGCACGTGACTTGCTTACGTCAACGAATGGCGCCCAAAATTCTGTAAGCATAAAACGCAATTTTGTCGAAAAAAGAATTGGGCTAGGATTCTTTCCCTCTCACTCAAAGGAATGTGGAAAATATTTTTTATAGCAAGGTTGCTTTCAAAATTTATAAATTATATTTAGATTAAATCTTTTCATCGATATAGCTGATTTTTATCTAAAGGGAAAATGCATTGTTTGTTCTGTAAAGTATCATTTTAGGAAAAAAAAGTTTTAGTTATATTGAGTGATGATTTTATGTATGTTTTTACTCATGTTAAGAAACGAATAAGAAACAATAAAGGGGATGATGAAAAAACCCCTTAAAAATTAAAGATTTGTAATTAATTGATTTTCTTGCACCACGTTCGAATTAAATTTCATCAAATGATTCTCCTTTCATAAGTTTTAATTGTGTTGTCTTAAAGTGTTTGGACATTGCTGCTTGCGAAGTCTATATGATTACTTATTGTCATGAATAGTATCAATCTTGCATAGTTTAAAGCATTTTCAAAAAGATGCACGTTTTCTTATGTTTAAAATTTTGTCAATATTACCAAATAAATGTCTTTAAACGTGATAAAGTTGTTTGGTATATAAGGAGCCTAATTTTTCCTTGACAATATCAATTTTCTTTTGGAAAAAAATCTTTTGAAAACGTGTTTTATTTCGGGAATGGTTTTAACAGGATGAATTGCTTTGCAAGTCTTCATAGTCTAGTGAGAGGGATAATACGGAAATAATCCTTTAAACCTTTAAGGAGCTAAAACCAGCAAGTGCTAATGAAATAAACGGAATCACAGAAACAATCAGCGATGAATATCTTTATAATCTTTATTCACTGAAAAAAGAATGTGTAACCTTATTCCTTATATACGGTAGCAGCATTCTGCACTTTGTGTAACCTTATTCCGGGGACTAGCTTCCACCATAGCAATGGAGAAACTTAACTGATAAAACTGGTGTATCGTATAAGCGTTACACCATTTTTATCAGTTAAGTTACTGCATTGCTATGGAGGCATCTCAGCAGCCACCGCTTTTACGGAGCAAGGTTATACATTTTTTTAGTGTTTTCAAAATAACAATGCCCTAACTTAATTCTTCAGTCGTATCTGTTACTGCGGTGTACCATATAATTAGAGCTTACTTTAATTCCCTTTTAAATTCTTAAATAGAAATATCCGTAGTTGGCTTGCTTCTCTCTCCAACACATGTTCGTTTATAGATGGACCGCGCCCACTTGGCGGCAGAAATCGTTGGATCTTTGGTTAACAGACGTTAAAGAAATTTCAATAAAAAAGTTTGGGATATCGTTTTTAATTTCAAACACAATCGGACTAGTTTCCGGCACATTGTTCAACGGTATAGTTTTTAATTCATCTATCTAACATGTGACATTAATATATATATATATATTTGCTGCGGCATTAATTTTTTTGAATAGACCCCAAAATTTAATTTTTTTAAAGAAATTAACATTCGTATCTCACTGCGAGAGAAATCGCATGATGCCAACAATATCAAACTGAAAAAAAAAAAAACTTCATAGGATGTATCATTGTCTGTCCTTATTAGTTCCTCGATGCGTTCTTCCCAACACAAGTATACATAATTTAACATTGATAAGTTAGACTTCCAAAAACAAGAAAATCTATAACATTACTCAAACTGCAAATAGCATAAAATAAAAAAAGGATTCCCCTCTCACACTACGAGTGTTGACTTTCTACTTCCAAACAATTACCGTTGGGGTTTGCGAATAAATCTCCAAAGAAGAGTGTAATTGTTTGCATAATAGCTCATGCATCTCGCAAAGTCTTGGTTTTTCTCTAGTTTCCGCACATTTGTGTACCTACATCATTTTTTGCGCTGTTCCGGATTCCGGAGTGGTGGTGAGTGTCCCATCAGTTCTGCAGAAGGTGATAATTTTCCATCCACATCACGTCTCCTACAGAAGTCACGTCTGGGCGAGAGGCTTTTGCTGGATTCCTTTTGAGCTCCTGAACCAGAAAAGGATATTGAAGAGATATCTGAAGAGGGACAATTTTTCTGCTTTTCCTGTTGGGAACGAGCAAATTGGGGAAAAGAAACCCCTCCACGCATGACATGTTAAAATAAACAGCGTTCTATGTATTGGCGTAAAGGTGGATGCTATGATGGGCAACATAAGCTGCACTTCAGCTTGCAATCTCTTTGGAATTTATAAATTTAAAAAGGTAGCCCTTAATCATTACGTAACAAAAATCCTTAGAAAGAAGAGGAAAGAAAAATAAAAAGTAGTTATACGTTAACATATGGAAACTATGTTTTGGAAAAGAAATTTATGTAATAAATCCTTTGTGTTTAAAAATTAAAAAGAAAAAAAAAGGTTTATAAGTTATCCTGCTTTATAAAGCACGAGCTACATTTTTTAGTAAAGTCCGTAAATTAGTAAAAACATTTTCAATTTTATTTTTGTTTTCAATTTATGTGTTCCCCATGGCTGTTATTTATGAACGATACGAGCTGAATAGGTTAGTAAAAGTAAATTTAGATCCTGGATCAAACAAGATTACACATTGTGAACACATTTTTTAACTAGCAATCAATGAAGCATTATCTATTTTTTTACATCAAAAGCTAAGTTTAGTTATCGTTTCAGTAAAATTTGGCATTTTTTTCAAAAATCATTTAACGCATACTCTTTTGTTTTCTTTTAAATTCTTAGTGAAACAGCGACAATGTATATTCGGTTTACAGGGCCAAGAAGTAGTAAGCAATTGCATGAAATGACCAAATTCAATTTTGCTTCCACATTAATCGAACATTAAGTGCAAGGTGTTTTATAAAGTTTGGCACTGATAAAGAAACAAAACAGTATGAATAAAGACAGGTAGATGCTGCTAACAAAGAAAACAGTAACAAGTGTCTATAATAATAATAATAATAATAAAACTCCTTCGGTCACCACCAGGGCTCTGGAGTCGGAGGGAAAATGACCGATTCCGGCTCTGACTCTGACTTCGGTAATTTTAGAGCCTTCGTCTCCGACTCCTTTACTGCCAAAACAGTTCGAATCCGACTCTGAAAGCGCTGGCAGAGTTACGAACTTGGAGGGAAAATAAGATTCCGACTCCGAGGTTTGGAATTTTAAACCTTCGACTCCCGACTCCAACTCCTTTACCCCAAAATAAGCATGAATCCGGCCTCGGTGACCTCCGACCTCGGTGCCACGAGAGGGAGTGGTTTGAGGGTCAACCTTCCAAAACCGTTTGTATCAACACGTATTACCGATTCTGGACATGTTTACCAATACCTTGACACTTTACATCCATGGTATGACCAACTACTTATTCCCATTTGGTAAATCCTGGCTGTGTTCAAATATCATACATTTCTTGATGGCTTCTCAGAACTACCAATGGTGCAAGAGTAGATACGTATTAATGTTTTTTAAAACTTAAAAAAAATATATGTTTTAATCACAAGAACTATTTTTAAAGGTTTTTTTTGTTAGTGCAATACTTTATAAGTCTCTTGTATTATGAAAGAACAAGCTCCCTGCATAAAAAATGCGATTGGAACATATAGAATAGTATTTCTCTAGATTAACTCATAGTTATCTTGACGGATTAATAATATGTCACCTAACCTCCAGTAGAATGTTTTAGTTAATGTAAAGCAGAAAACATATTTTATAATGTTGCTTGTTCGACTTTAAACTCCGAACGATTCAAATTTCCATTGCATACGTATTTTTATAAAGTTTTTTTTTTTCCAATATAAAGAAAGCTAGCAATAGTTTTAGGATTAAAAAAAATTATTGGCTTATATTTTTATGTTCTTGATAAAATGTTTAAAAATAACTCTATACAACAAATAATTCCGTTAAAAAAAGCATTTTAAAAGGTTCACAAAAAATGCGTGTGCTCGTTTACGCACGTTGCAAGTTTTAAAAATAAACATTTCTTAGAAAAAAAAGTACATTCACCGTGCGACACAATGAAGTATGTTTCAAAATAGCATTTCCTTTGTCTAACCTAAGTTTGGGAATAAGATGAAAGATAATTTTTAGAAAAGAATCTGTCAATCGTGCCAACTAAAACTGAATAAACGCCGCCCTAAGGCTGACTTGTCAATTAACTCATTTAAAATAAAGAAACTTGCGTTGTTTTTCTAGAAAATCATCTGAAGCTTCTAAAACGAGACACTTAGCTCGTGAAGAAATTATGACCCTTTATATTATTTCAATTTTGCATTTTTTATGTAGTCACTTCTTATAGGTGCAATTACTGATCTAAGGCAGGTGTCAAAGTGATTTTCTCAAATTCATTTAAATAATGCACATTAACATTCATAAATAAACATAATATGGTTATTATTTTCTCATTATCTTACAGTTTTAAGAAATTGACTATCTTTCATTTTGTAAAAGTCAAAAAAAAAAAAAAAAAAAAATCCGCATCGCAATTGAGGCAGTGCGAAGCAAAGAGATGTTTAAGTGGAAAATTGAAATTTTGAAGATAACCAGTACAAATAGTAGAGGGACCTCTCCTCTATCTTGGGACAAGAGAAAGTTCTAGTAGTCATGGTAGGTGCTGCTGTACGATTTAGGAAAGAACATCAATGAAAGCCATCATGTAGAACGTTACCCTTAAATGCGTTTTACTCAAAACTTGGAAATGTCTGCTTACAGCCCTTTGCTTCTCACTGCCTCAATTGAACTGCCCTTACTAAAACACACATTTGAAACATAGTAAAATTTAATGAATTTGTTTACTTTTAACTTTTGAAAACGAAGTAACATTAATTAAACGGAATGTGTAAAAAAAAAAAAAAATCAACTGCCTGAAAAAGATGTAAGGAATACATGAGTCATTCCATGTCAAGTGATCCAAAGATTTTTCCACACATTTTTGTATTTCTTTGAAATTTGGCTCATCGATTGTACCTTTCAAGGTCATCAAAAGTCCAAATTTTTATATTGTTTTCTTTTTTCTTTTTTTATTTATGAGACTTTGATTTTTAGAAAAATCCTCTTTTTTCAGGAATGCTTGAGCATAACATGGACAATAACTCAGCACCACGTTAGTTGCTGTTTAATATGATGTGCTACATTACTAATTTTATTAAAAAAAATAAATAATTTAAATTTCGCAAAAAATATAAATTGAATCGGAAAAAAATCAAATATTTTTGTGTATTTTATCTTTATTTGTGCCAAATTTCAAATTGGGATCTCAATGGGATGATATTTTGATGAATTTTTGAAAAAAAATTTGCTTAAGAAATAATGATATTTTTCAGATTCTATTTTGTTAAATTTAGGTTGTCTACTTACTAGTGATCGTCTAGTGAGTAGTAAGTAAGCATGACAATCTTGAAAAGAGCTGACCTGAACTTGTAGATTGGTAACCCCCCTCCCTCCCCCCGCACCATCATTTTTTGTCTAAAAATATATTTTAGACATGTTAAACCAACTATTCACTATATTTATTTCTTTTTAATCAACAGATTGCGTTTAAAAACTGATAATAACATATTGCCTAACGTTTTGGAAGTTCAAATGCACGTAAAACATTAGTCTGAGTAATAAAGGGATATAATTTAAAAGCCGAGATGGAGGGGGAAAAACGACAGGAAATGCTACTCAAACAACACATTGCTATAAATGCATTTATTTTGAATCAAATTTGTGTGTTTTTCCTTTTTTTTCTCTCTTTATTTATTTATTTAAATATGACATAAAATTGAATACATTAATATTGCATAAAAATTATTTCTGGCAAAAATATTGAATTAAAGAACGCATTTTATGTAAATCGAGAGTATTTTTCTTAGATTATGCTTCTCATTTTGAAATATTTTTGTAGGTGTGAAATAGAAGCAACTCTAGCGTAAGAGGGGCAAGTTGGGGGGGGGGGATATATATTAGAAATGATGTAGAAGAGAAAAATATTATGTAGTAGCAGCCTAAAATATTATCGCCTATCCCCATCTTTACACGCCATGCACTTTTTTGGGGAAAATTTCATTTTCTTTGAGTGCATTTCTTGATATTCATAATGCTATTTATTTATGGGAGTGTTTAACAATTTCTTTGGAAGAGGGAACATCGTCACGGTATGTGGATATGAAATTTTCTATAAATAAAAGATGCTTTTATGAGAAATGGCAATATTTCATGTCATATTTCAATCTCTCCTTGTATTATACGAAATAATGATGCAGCGAGATTTACGCCTTCACTTTTTATAAAATATATGCATTGGAAAGATATTTTTTCCAGTTTAATTAGCTGAAGGTTCATTGCTATATTGTTACACATTTTACGTGGAGAAAAAACGAGTTATCACACTGTATTTAGCGATAGAAATATGCTACAAACTATTTAATTTTACAAAAAGTCTGATAAGACATAATTTGAAGTCATAATCACCACTTCTTGCAAATATTAGAATTTTCGACTTATATATGTGTGGATGGGCGCATTTTCAAGTCTAAACTATCGGACTTACATCCATTGGGCCCTCATAGAGTCTAAAAGAAGGCTTAACAAACTTAAATGTGCTGGAAATTAAAAAAATCGAAACTAAGTTAAGACCTGTATTTTTTACACATTGTTTCTTTGTACTGACTTTTTCGCTTGTTTTACAATAATATAGCTTTTCATTATAATTTAAAGTCAATCAACGCGTAATCAGATATACGCTATAATAGAAATTATTCTCGGTGCTAAGTTTAGGCTTATGTATTTTCTACCGAATTTAGCAGATAATAAACTATTTGACTTGAATCCATGATATATGAGCCCTCACAGAGTCTACAAGATGGCTTAACATTTTTAAGAAATTAAAAATTTCAAAACTAAGTAAGGTTTTGGTTTTTTTACATATTGCTCCTTTGGGTGCATTTTTGAGCGTATTTTGCTATAATATAGTTTTATTGAACACTAGTAGCACCCGCACGGCTTTGCCCGCATTCGAAAATTAAAAGGTCGTTTGGTTTGACTGTATATTTACAAATAATGGATGACGAATTTCTTACCAATTTGCTATGTTCATTTGCTCGCCAATGTTACGGTTACACGTTATGATAATTCCGTAATTTATTCGTCCACGTTGTAATAATTTTCTCGGTATTTTTTAAAAAAAATTATAACATAAAAAGAACAAAATCGAATTTCCGAAAAATCGTTTCGAGGTGCATACCCCCATGCTACAAACTAATTTTGTACCAAATTTCATGAAAATCGACCGAACGGTCTAGGCGCTATGCGCGTCACAGAGATCGTGACAGAGATCTGGACAGAGAGAGAGAGACTTTCAGCTATATTATTAGTACAGATTTAAAGTCAATAAATGCAGCATCTAATACGATTTTTGACTCAGACGTTCTACTTACTTCTATGATCGTTATGATGTTAAACTATTAACAAACTACTTATTTCCAAAAGTATTATTCCCAACGATATTATATTTTACTTTATAATTTTCAAAATTTTTTTGGGCTATTCGTCAATAGTTTTCTGTTTGGTCACTTATGATATGGTTATGTATTTATCATTACGTTACTTTTACTTTCGTAAAATTCTGGATAAATCTTCATCTTTTTCAAAAAACGACAAAACATAATAAGAGTTGAAATCCCTTTTTTAGTCTCTAAGAAGAAAAACGTTGGCATTCCTGCTCTTTCCATCATTGAAACATTGTAAAATATAAAGATTCAGAGTAAACAATGCATAATAAAACTATGGAATGTTTTCTCAAAAGTCCAAACAACTGTTGCAAATGCTTTCAGCCACTTCAGTAATGCGGTCGTTTCCAAAGTTTTAAAAGTATTTTTTTTCTGAAGAAGCATGCTTAAAAACCTAGGATCTGACCATTTTTAAATAATTTGTTTAAGTTTAATATTTTTAATTTTTTTTTTTTAAATCGGCGAATTTTCATTGTTTATGCTTTTGCTGATAACATCACAAATGATGAAATGTTGCCATTGATGGAATGTGTTGCCATTCCATCAATGGCAATGTTGATGGCAAATCGTGAAAACATCAATGACAATGTTGATGGCAAATCGCGAAAACATCAATGACAATGTTGATGGCAAATCGCGAAAACATCAATGACAATGTTGATGGCAAATCGCGAAAACATCAATGACAATGTTGATGAAATATGTTGCGATTCACGGTCCAGAATATTTAATTCCCATCTTTACTAAGGTGTATCGGCAACGATATGGTTGATAGCAAGCGTAGAGCGCAATTGTAAATTGCTTCTTGATTATCATACCATGGAAACACGGTAGAAATATGCGGCAAAGTACATCATTTGTGACGTCATAAAGATCACGCCTTGTTTGAAAAATCGGGCATTTAAACAAATTAATTTTTAAAAAAATGTTGGGAAAATGAAAGTATTTTCTGGGTCCATGTTTTTTTTTTTTTGCTTATTCTATCAATTTCAGTGACAGAAAGTACTACTTTTGACTGAAGGAAACATTTCTATTGACTTCATGTTTATCATACTTGTATTTTAAATAGCGGTTTTTCAAACTGCCTTGAAAAGTTTCACATTAGACTGAACTACTAATTTTTAGTTGAGTTTAAAAATAAATATACATGTGTTTCCCATTATTCTTTGTTTTACTAAACAACTCTATGTATAAAAAGGTCAACTGACATTAATAAATATCGGTACATAACAAGAAAAAAATGAATAAATAAACATTTAATATTTTTAATAACAGCGCAAAATGTTGTGCAATTTGCAATTTAATTGAAAGCTGTTGCTACTATATGGACTGTTTGATGTATTGAATAGTCACCAAATAATGCAGCACAAAAATACACACTAACGATTTATTTATTTTCTTTTTTAAAGAAATAACATATTAGGAAACATATTTCCTAGTAAATATGTCTTATCTTAATGCGCATTCAAATGTCATTGTTTTTTAAAATACACACAAATCAACTACACGAAAAGTAAGATGAGATATACAAAACTTATTTTTCATTCTTCACTACATTTCATTCTCGTATCCTTATGTCACTTGAAACATATAAGGTAAAACAGAACGGAGAAAAAAAATGTACTCGTATTCCAACAGAAGCAGCAAGAGCATCATTTATCAATTCCATCATTAAGCGAAGAGAGAAATTTATGTACACATGTGTTTTTTCGATACACAATATATGTGTTCTTCTTTTCTTGTTCTGGGCAATCTATGAGAAATTTCAGCGACATATTCTCCATGATGACATAGAATAGAAGTTATGACCAAGGAAACATAAAATATAGCTTGCGTATATTTTCATCTTTCGCGAAAACATGAAAAAAAAAAAAAAAAGAATGCTTTATTTCTAGAAGAATGGATTTAAATTGAGATTTTTTGAAACAGTATTCTGTTAAGGAATAAAAATTGAAGTTCCGTCCAGAACTAAACGAGCCTAATTTACCATAATAGCAACTTTCTAGTATCTGATCAATGTTCTCAAAATTAGCTAAAATCTCAAATTATTTCAAACATATTTCTTTAATATTTCAAACTGATTTCTAGAAATAAAATATGCATCGCTCATCTAAAGAATTTGATGCGTAAATAATAAATAAATGACAAGTAACGTAGCGGCACCTTTTAAAGAACGCAGTTAATACCTTTTTTTTCTATTAAAAAGACTTTAACCGCTTTCAAAAAGAAAAAAAAATAACAAGCTTTATTCAAAAAAATAATCGTTTGTTTTTTCCTCTGTTGCAAAAAAAAAAAAAAAAAAAAGTAAATAAATTAATGTACTTTCAAAAAATAAAAAAAAGACAAGAAAATGTCAACTTACTAGTTAGAAAAATAATGTTCATTGTCAAAAAAAAAAAAAAAATCGTCTGCGCATATCTTTATGTAGAAACATACAGGACTCCGAATTTCTCCGCCAAAAACTAAATACATGAATTAAAACTTTATAGTGGAAACAAAGACAAATCATATTAAAAATTATTATTTCAGAGTGAAAACCGTGTCTGCGAAGTCGGAGTCGGAGTGAATCTCATTTTGGGACAAAAGAGTCAGAGTCGGGAGCCGAAGGTTTTTAATTCAAAGACTCGTAGTTGGAATAGGTCATTTTTTCTTTACCCTGCTGCAGTGTTCGGGTCCATTTTGACCCAAAAGAGATTTCATACTGCAATAAAATTTCCAATAACATTGGTATAACGTTGTAACTTCATGAATTTGTTTCTCTTATTTTACGATTCAAGTTATTTTTTTGTTTTAATTGAAACACAATCCTGCTTTCAGAAAAAGTTTACGTATACTGTGTTCGGGTCCTTTTGGACCCATTTGATTTAAAACATACATCAGAGAAACAACGTACGTTCTTCTTGCTTATATTACGTCTAAATTACATAACGATAAGTAAATCATATATTTATTGATATAAAATAATATATATCTATATATATTTATGTATATGATTCCCCACCCCCGCCTTTTTTTACATTGAATTCCTTTTTTTTCCTTTTTATTTAATGAAATAGATAAATAACAGTGGCATTGTTTCAAGACTGCCCTTTATAAAATTCAAAGCTCCGCAAGTGTGCTCGATTGAGAGGAAATTCCCTTGCACTTTTCTCCGTCCCCGCATTGTTGTACTGCGTTTCAGTTTTCAACTCCTTCTTTTTAAACTTCTAAGTTTCTTGTAAATTTCTTAAAATGTTAGCTTACACATAATTTTATGTTAGTTGCCATTTGGACGGAAACTGGAATTACTATTTTACTAGTTTATTTTTGTGTTTTCTTGAATTAAATTCATAAAATGAAACATATAAAGAGCATGTTTTATGTTCAAAAGTTTCTAACAAGATCAAACAACTCCTTGTAATAATCATTTGAAAACAGAAACTCAATGGGGCTTTAGCGATTGAAATTAGACAAGTTGGGTCCATTTGGACCCGAACACAGTCTACGTACGATAGAACGAACACTGCAGCATGTTAAAGTTCGCAACTCTACCAGAGTTTGCGGACTCAGAGTCAGACTCATTTTGAAATAAAGGAGTCGGAGTCGAACTTCCGAGAGTCAAAGTCAGTCATTTTAACTCCGTACATAAATTTTTGCCAAAGGTCGAGGCAGAGTCGAAGGCGGGGCGTCGGAGTTTGACTAACTATCGGGCACAGGAGTGAATCGGAGTCAGGTGACCGAAAATTCTCGGAATTGAAGTCAAGAGTTGGTCGTCAAGAGCTGTTTCTAACAAAATTTCTTTGAAGTAAATCCACCTTTAAGTTCGGAAACTATATTCACTTTCAGTTTCCCCGAAGGAGCTAATGTTAGTGGATTTAAACCGTTCAAAATTGAACAGAAGATTGTTCGAATAAAAATATATTTTTATGCATGTCTCTCAACAAAACCTTTTTCCTACAGTGTTTGTTTGAAGTAATTCAGTAAGTTCAGGATTTATATTTGCTTTGAATTTCCCCGTAGGCGCTAATGTTAGGTTTTTTGAACTGTTCAAAATTAGACGAAAAATTGTTTAACTCGAAAACTGAAACATGGGAAAGAGGTGTCCTCGCCAAGATCTTTCAAAAAAAAAAAAAAGTTCGAATGTGAATATTTATTTAAAAGTTATTAGGGGGGGGGGGCAGACAGACAGACCGACAATCAGACATTTTCCCTCATCTCAATATCCTGCTTTCCAATTTTTAAGTTTTCGGTATTAATTGAATAACTTTATTTATTTTTTTAATTTTTTGCTTTTCACGATATTTTTATGCTGCATCCCAGCTAAAAAAAAATCTGCAGAAAATCTTTTAAAAAAATCTGCAGAAAATTTAAGCATATTTGGAACATTCTTTCTAAAGAAAATCTGCAGATTTTATCTGTAGCTTTTTTGCAGAAAGCGTGTTGCAAATATGCTCAAATTTTCTGCAGATTTTTCCTGCGGATTTTTTCCTGCAGATTTTGTGAAGAAAGCATGTTTCAAATATACTTAAATATTCTGCAGAAAATCTGTAGATAAACTGCAAAAAATGTACCCAGCAAATTAAAAATAGTAGATAACAATTAATAACAAATGAAATTAATGCAATAAAAATCCGAAAACATTTTCAATTTTAAGTTTCGACATTTCTTTAATAAAAATGAGTAAATTCACTGCAGAGTGTATTTCATGTTTGTTTAATAAAACATATAATTAAAACTTGAACTACTCCTCCAAAATGAAATTTTAAATTTTATTGAATTGAAGCTTATGCAAATTGAAATAATTAAACCAAATTTGTCACAAAAATACATCGCTATGATTGTAAAATTAGTATAAAGTTTCAAGACGAAATAATAAATAGAACAATTTGTAAAAATTAAAAATTTCGAAAAATTCCTCCAAATCGACCACGTGGTGGAAAGTAATTAAGTTAATTAGGCTGGTTATTATTGAGACATCGTAACACATTTTTTTTTATTAATAGATATTGACAACGTAAATGTTCGCTCAATATTTTAAGTCAATCGGTGAAAAAGAAAAAAATTTCAAAAATTAAAAACCTCCAATTAGGCATAACATTTCAAACTAACCCTAATATACTATACACTTATTAAATGAAAGTTAATTTAATCAAATAATAATTGGTGAATTTTAAAGTGTCTTACCTTTTTGTGAACCGAGGCATGAATCCAATATGTTTTCATGGGTTTCCAATGATGGAACTTAAAACTTCCCTAAATATTTGTTTCCGTGATGGAGCAAAAAAACAATACGCGTCACCTGGTCGAGGGGTAATCTACTCTCGTAGCCTTGTGCTTGTGGCACCCGAATATTGCGGGACGCACCGAGGCCTCCGTGGACGGTAAGAGGCTTGGCGTTCAATGTGTTTGTACTCGAACGGCGCGCCGTTCGAGAACATTATTTCAAGTCATATTTGTTCTTATTTAATTTCAATTTCCTGATTTTTCTCCAAGTGAGACAAATTTGACTCTGTTCTAATCCGTATCCTTCTTGAAAATGACATTTTTGAAAGCCCTTTCAAACCATGTAATAATTTGCGTTATTCAATATCGTTTTGTTTTCAAAAAAAAAAAAAAAAATGATGTATTGTAATTTTACTTTCATTTGATTTGAATCATGCACTTATATTAAAATTTATTTTCATGTCATATTATTTGTATAATACAATAAACAGACATTTTTTATTTAGTAAATGTTTCAAACGTGTTGAAATGCTTTTAAATTTCAATTCTAGTTATCAAAATATAAATCAAAGTTCTTGGGGAAAAAGTTTAAGTAATTTATTACTGATTTTAATAAGAGAAACAAAGAAATGTGCTTAATTTTCTAAAAACTGAAAAAAAAAATATAAAAAAATTTAAAGTGTGAAAAACTTTTATGCTGTAATAAAACTTTAAGAAATAATTTGAATTGAAATACAGTTTTCTTTTTGGTGACCATAAAATATCTACAAACGTGCGAACTATTTAGAGAAAACTAAGAGAATTTTTTGTGTAGATTTTCTGTAGATCTAATTGAAGAAAATTTGCAGATTTTTTTTACCTTTAAAAAATATGCAGAATATTAAAAGAAGACTAAAAAGAAAACTTTTTTGTGTGGATTTTCTGCAGATTATTTTGAAGACAAAAAGCAGATTTTGCTTGCCGTCTAAAAATCTGCAGAAATCTTGAAAAATACTTCAAAAAAAAATTTTTCTGCAGATTTTCTGAAGATTATTTTTAGCTGGGATTAAGCCTTCTTTCATGCTTTTTTCTTCTTTCTCTAACTTTTACTGGGGAAGTAGGGTAAAAATGGGAAACGCAGTAAGTGCCAAATAAAAAATATTTACATGGCACCAATTAAAAAATAATAATAATAATGTGACAACTTCGATAAGTAACCTTCAATAACTCTTAATGGCATTTACTGTGCTCTCTACCGCGCGGGCGCTCTTGCTACACTGGCGGATCCATTTTGACAAAGGAAAAAAAAAGTTGATACTTAATGCGTTTTCAAATGTCAGTCCTCTATTCTTTACAGTTTAAGCTGAGGTGCTATCAAATACAAGACCATATTAAAAGTTAATAATTGCATGAGATACCGGTGATTTTTTTCAGACAAATTTTGTTCTGTTTAAATTAAGATGCTATCAAATACATGACCATATTAAGAAGTAATAATAGCGTGAAACACTGGTAATTTTTTTTCAGACAAATTTTAGCATGTGTTAATAGAATATGCATCTTAGATTTTTCAAGAGTAGTTATATATTCCGTAGTTTTGGCCCCAAACTTGATTTATGGCAGAACTTACTGTTTCTTTCGTTTTGTGTAGCAACGTTTTTACGTAATAAGGCTTAAAGTTAAACTGTAGAGGGTTATAGGAAAAACGTATTGTTTAACACGTATTTTTTTTTTTCTTGATACTGTGCTATCCTTTTTAAAATAAATGATCCCAAAAAATATATCCCTTGAAATCAAATTACTGATAATTACGCCACAAACTTAAATCATTAAATGATGGATGCTTACCATCATATTCGCATGAACTAGTTCTTTAAAACCATACTAAATATACTAATCATTAGCAATATGTTTATTTATCTGAATAGTATTTATAGTGCCTTATTATTATTTACGCCTTATGAAGAAAGATAAAATATTTGCTCGAAGTCGTCATAAAAACGATTAAACTGTAAGTCCAGTCACATTAGACATTAAAATCGCAAAGTGCGATGCAGTCCTGATTTTTTAATATGTTGTTTGGTGGAAGTAGGGTAGTGTAAATCTTTGTTTACAGTTTTCAAAATTCTGTGCTTGCTGCGTATTTCGCGAGAAACTGGGAAATTTTCGGACTTTTTTTTTCGTTTTTCCTTTATAATTCTTAAATTATCCAATTTTTAATGCTAAATGTGAATACCTCTTTTAAAGCACATTAAATTTTCAACAATTTAAGCTCAAGTGGCGTTTTGTGCGACCAATAGTTTAGGAGATATCGTACTTCAAAAATTGGACATTTGTTTTCGAAAATAAAAATTAAGAATGCTTTGATCATATTCCACGCCAAATATCGACATAAATTCCTACTCTACTAGACAAAAACTGGACATATGGTGACAGTACATTTAATTGGAATTAATTAAAGTCAAAAACGAAGTCTGCAGCTTCAATAGTTCTTTCACAATCGCAAAACAGACAAATAACCGAGAAAATCCAATTTTTGAAGAAATGAGGCAAAACACTTTTTAAGAGAATATGGAAGAACCTATTCTAAAAAAAGGAGGCAAAGAATGATATAATAAGACTCTAATGTGTGTTTATATAAGTTATGTGTGCTGGCAAAACAGGGCGTTTATAAAAAAAAAATTAAATAGGCCAATAATTGACAGCCCGATGCAGGCAACGCAAACATTCCTTTCCCTAATTATCTTTGCCTTTCACATTGATGAATTTTCAGTCGTATTTCGTTTTTTACCTGGAAATTTCTCTACCGAGTTGGATTTTAAATAGATATTATTTCACATTAGACTGAACTACTAGTTTTTAGTTAGGTTTAAAAATATATATACATGTGTTTCCCATTAATCTTCGTTTTACTAAACAACTTTAAGTAGAAAAAGTTCAACTGACATCAATCATATGATTTTTTTTTAATAGATATTTCATGGAAAAAAGTAAAGGTATTTAAAATTGACGTTCTACGGATAGAAACATAGAAACGAGTTTTCAATCTAGATAACCTACTTTGTAAATGTAGCCGAATAGTTTACTTCATTTTAATCATAAAACATACGTCACCGAAAGCAATTACATAACTGATCAATGTCAAAATAACGACAAAGTCAAATGCAATTAAAAAAAGATTTTCCACTTTATTTTTTAACATTGGTCTGTTGATTTTTACATCGAAATCCTTGTGAAACTTATAACCATTAGTCACATGGAAAATCACAAATGATATTGTCAAAGGGGTGGCGAATAACGCACAAAAAAAAAAAAAAATGACGTACACGAAGTTGTCAACGGATTTCGTCAGAAATGATTTCTCTCTATCATCATTTTTCTTTACTACAAGAAGTCGAATGATTAATAATAGTGGATGCCAGAAATGATGTACGATACCGTGCAGCCATTGAGGGACGTGTCCATTCACTTTTTTACTCAGAATGACCTTCTCATTTTCAGAACTGTAGTAGATATAGTTTATGAGCGTTAACTAAAGTGTTAATAAATTACAATATATCAGTACGTTAAAAATACAATACAACTGGATACAATTCAATGTTCGCAAAACTTCGGAATTTTTGATAATTTATTTTAATTTTGGTATTGAGATCTTTTTAGTATTTACTCCTCACAAAGGAACGCGATTTTCGAATTTCATTGTGTTTAATAATATTTTTGGCAGTACTAAATCTCCATAACAAAGAAAAAAAAAAGTTAATAACCTTAAAAGAGCTATTGTAGAAAACTGAATATTATATTCAACTTAAAGTAACGAAAAATAATAAAATTATTCAATATACAATGAATATAAAATGTATTTTTCAAGATTATTTTTAAAACATTTGGCACTGCATTGAAAATTACCACGAGTTTTATTCATATCCAATATTTAATCTCAAATCGTGGAGCTAGTTTCGTTTGTGCGATTTTGAATTTTAAAAAAAAGTATATATTTTGTTGTCATTGTGCGAAACTAAACGAACTGATGTGTGCATCACATGATTTCCTTTTACACCAATTTAATGTTATTTCCCCAATATTGGAAATTTCAATGTGATTCAAGATTTAACGAACTAAATATCACCAACAGTGGCCAAATTGAATCCAAATTTGAAAAAAAAATCCCCAAATTTGTTGGCAACATAACTTGGAGAGTAAAAGAATGGTGATATATCGGTAAGTGTCCGCCTAATTACAACACCACTTGAATTTGCATCGAAATTAACACTGATTTCCTCCCAAAAGGTTCAAAAGATCCCTTTACAAACACCCGAATGCAACCAAAAGGGGAGGTGCACAACTTACTACCCTACTAGGAGACTACGTACCACATTTAAACTTTCTAGGACATACCGTTCTTGAGCTATGCGACATACATACGCACATACGCGCATGCATACGTACATACAGACGTCGCGAGAAAACCCGTTGTAATTAACTCGGGAATCGTCAAAATGGATATTTCGGACGTCTGTACGGTTTTAGGTATATATGCACGTGTGGTCGGGTCGAAAAAAAAACTCAACATTCATTCGGCTGTAAGCAAAACGGAAATGAAGGTCGATTTTTGAGTAAAATTTTTTTCTCGAATACAATACTTCCTTTTTTGTGAAAGGAAGTAAGAAAGGAGGAATATCAACATGTTTTCTTAAGCTTTTTAAAACTCTTACTTAAACCTTACTTATGATCATCTTTGCACATTTAAGAAATCATTTACCTATGCTATAGCAATTAGTGTTAAATTAAAACGATAATGCAAATATAGATGGAAAATTCAAACAACTGAAAATGCCAGGAGCCCATCTGTTGCATTACGCTACTCAAGAGTTTGACACCAATCTTAAAGGAAATTTGTGATGGTACAATTGTATAACTTTCATCAAATATGCCACAAAAGTTAGAAAATTCATTATTAAAAAAACGATATGTATTGGTGTACCGCCACCCCTCTCTAGCCTAACGTGTAAACGGCTTGGACCTTTCGTAAAAATAGCGACTTAAAACACAGGTGTTGATGGTATAATCCCGCATAAGAATATAGCGGTCACAAACAAAGTAATATGTATCAATAGTATGTTGTTAAAACAATGTCTTTTAAAATGTGACAAATGTTTACTTAATAAACAAACGAGGTCAAAAATTTTAGTTTCGAATCTGCTCCTGAGTAAAGGTCATTACGAATTATGAATTAATCATTCTTTGACAAACGAACATACTCTAAATGATGCATAAGTTAATATCTGGAGCTCGGAATTCTTCTCTAAAATGAGGCTGGAGATTAGGAAATATCTTCTAATGCCCCAAACGAAAGCTAATTTCCTTCCTCTAAGAGTGCCAAACAAAGAAGCATGCTTTTGGAAAGTAATCTAACTCCCATTAACAACATGTACGTGCTATTGTTGATGGCAATTTCTTCCCTCTGAGGATCGTCTAATGTGCAGAAACTTAGCGTAATTTGGCCAACACCAAATCACTGTTGTGAGTGAATTTCGGAAATCTTCTTACCTGAACAAACTTTTCGGAAATAGTTTTATGAAATAAATATGTAGTTCATAACCTAAGCGCAATCAAAGGAAATAGGATCATACACTTTACGCGCGTTAGTATCATATTGGTATAAAGGAAACCACGTAGTTGTTCGAATGCACTTGTTTAACTAACAGTTAAATAGAACATGTAAATAATAGTTAATACAAATTGCAGTCAGAGTTGTAGCAAATAACACCCAGGCACATAGAAAGGTCGATATTGTTTATGTACTTCTCACAAATTAGCTTTAATTTTATTTATGGAACATGGTCATTAGTCCATAGGTGACACACAAAAAAAGTTTGTCACAAGTGACAGCATGTGATATTCGGAAGAGCTTTGCCTTATAACTAGAAATAACGCAAAATATTAATTTTTATTTTTAAAATAACAGCACAGCTTTGTTGGATAACCAACACATAGAACAAATAATCAATATTTTTAAAGAAAATTATTCAAAAATATCCAAATAAATATCTGAAGAAATGAATCTAGTACAAAAGTAAATAAAAAAATCCACACAAAACAACTAAAATGTTCATCTGAAATATGTGTTGGGGATGAAAAACGTGTTGGAACTAAAATTTTAGGAAACAAAATTATACAGACTTTACTATATTACTACAACGAAGGTTATTGCTGACTTTCAAGTGCCTTAACAGATTTCCACCAAGATGATATTGAACATTATATCACAGTATCGTCGCCTCAGAAAAAAAGTGAGATATTTTATCCCAGAAATAACAGTAAGATATCCCACTGTTTCCCTGAGGCGACAATATGATTTTAACATTCACAAGAGATACAGCTTTAAGAAAATACATGCAATCGATGTTAAGTATCACTTCACGTCGCTTCACACTAGCATCATATTTTGCCCTTTTTTTCGACTTACTTCGCACTTTCTAACATTCGGTGAAAAGTGAAAAAAATGTGCAAATTATGATTGCACAGCCAGTGATTAACCCTATAATATTAAAAGTTGTTGCGATGCTACTTTTTAAATTATAGTGACCTACTTATGAACGGGGGGAGGAGTGCAACGTAGACCTACCTCCTCGTGGTGCACCCTGGGCAACGTTCTTGTAACGGCAAAGTGGTCTACTACTTTCGGCATGTTCTCCGCCGTCATTTTGACTCAGAAACAGCTCTCTACTGGTGAACTCGAAAACTTCGGAGGCAATGACTGCGGCCAATTTTTACCTTTTGTTCTTTTTGCCCTTGTTGTTTGTTTGTACTTTTAACCCTACTTTTCATTTGTTCTTTTTGTTCTCTGCCTTGCCATTGGAAATAAGAAATAATAATTCATGATCTTTTGGCTCCACAATTCTAACAATCATAGCCATTTTTCAATTGCTTGTTTTTTTAATGAAAAAAAATAATAATCTTAGCTACATATATATTTTTAATGACCATTATTTAACCTCATAGCGGGGGATGAGAGGTAAAATTAACGTAGATTGAGTTTTTTTTTAGTTAGCAAGATTAATTGGAAATAAAATATTACACATATTATTGAACATTTTCATGCATATTTTTCTCAGTTTAAACTAGCTTACTAACAGGCGTAGCCCGGGTGCTTAGTAATAACACATATCACTTAGATAATCAAATGGATAAATTATATCTACATGAACAATTGGACATAAAAAATTCATCAACCCATCCTCGGCTGTTCAAGTGGAAAATACGATCAAATATTTCACTTAGCTAGCACTTTTACCGATTTTTTCAGTAAGTAATTTTAATTAAAGAAGGCATGCAAATTAAGAAGAACCTTGAGTGACCTAATGAAAATTATGGGGCTTCAAAGGGTGCAACTTAAGAAACACTGAAACGTAAAATTTCTTATAACTACGGCTCTCCTGCAAAAAATGTTCCAAGCATGTCACTGATAAGCTCTAAAATCAATTCTTAATCATTCATTTTGTGCAGGTTGTCCTTAAATTACTTCTTGGTAGTTATTAATTGCTAAACATATTCCTTTGTGGGAAACACGTTTCCGAATCTATTTATTACAGTTTATCTCTGAAAAAACTTCATATAGGTCTAAAAATTTTACAAATACAGAAATTTTTTCATTCAAGTTTAAATTTAGACATCTTAGAGATTCTTTAAAATTGGTCAGTATATTGCTTGTCGTTCAACTTTCATGTATTCGCAAAACGGTGTTATTATTTTTTTTAATATTATTTAAAAAAAAAAAAAACACTTTTGTGGTGCCTTAATTTAAAAGAATCAAGCATTTCTTCTATAACAATATTTTTTTTAATTTGATCATATATTTTATAAAATTTATGAAACAGCTTTTTAGTACATGTGCAAAGCATTCGCATATTTTGAAACGTGAGGGACACATAAAACGTAGAATGAGGGTTCTAATATTTGAAAAATGTATAATATTATGAACTCGGCACCTCTTTAAATACAATGAACGATTTAGCATTTGGTAAACGTGTTTTCAAAATTACAGCATGTCTTCATGCAAAAAAAAAAAAAAAAACTTTTTAACGTTTGGGAATAATTTTGAAGTTAAAACACTTCTTTAAACCTGCGATTAATAGATGGCTGCACAGCACATGTCCCCCTTTTAGTAATGCCAGGGGAGTTTGGCTATTAACAAACAAACCGAGTTCTACAAAAATTTGCTTTTTTAAAGTGCACTAGAAAATAATGAGTGAACAAAAAAAAAAAAGTTAAAATGGAATTTGTGTGTTTATTTTTCGCTGAAGGCAATTAAAAAAATAAAATAATGCCTTACTTATGAAGTTTTGGGAAGTATTCAGAAATATATGGCGTACTAACGAAAAAAAATGGGGAAAAATAAACATAAAACATTTAAAATATTATTGAGAAATAATACATTTTATTTTGAAAAAAAAAAAAAAAACAAGCTAAAAAGTTAGTAACCATTCCAAATGAAAGTTTTCGAAAACGTTTTCAGGATGAAAACAAATGGCACTTATAACATAGAATAATCATAAATACATATAAACCTATAAATAATTAACTCTAACTCGTTTCTCAAAGGCGATGAAACGAGCATTGTAGCACACATTTAACAAAATATATTTTTGCAATAACCATGATGTTTGTGTTGTAATTTTTCAGTTATCTACTAAACCCAACAGAATGCCATTAATGTTCATTTATATGAGTATTACATTAAATTACGTACAAACACGTTGATTTTTATGATCACTTAAATTCTCATACTGATACCTTTTACCGAAACTGAAACAAACAGTACTAATCAAATATTCACCCTAAAACTCAAAAGGAACTAAATAATATAGGATGCTACTCTCATTCTCAAATATCTTTCCCTCATAAGTTTTTTCAAACACAATACTTTAAACCTTTATAGATTGAAATCATTAAACAGGAGTTTCATCCTTAAAAAGCTTTTACCACACACTGAAGCTTAGAAATAAAGTTGGCCGTAAAAGTTATGATTTTCGATCAGAGACACGTTTCATATTATATGAGTGGTCGTAAAATATTTTCTTTATTGCAGTTTACGCAGTAAAATGAACTAGACTTGGAAGAAAAGAGAAGTACGTATGTTTAAAGTTTTGGAGGAAAATCTCATGTGTGTGTATTAACAAAAAAAGCAAAAAAAAAAAAAAGAAAAAAATGCATGTGAATTTATGTTTACCAATTTAAAATAATTTTATGTGTTTATGTATATTTCTCAGAAGAATGACACAAGAGACATTCGGAAAGTTCAAAGTAAAGTGACCAACTTCTTTGGAACCGCGATTGAAAAGAAAAAAAAAAAACTATGATGAATTTTTATGATTTTTTTCACGAACTGTTTTTTATGAACACCCTCTTTGGTTATAACAAGAAGATATTGCAGTCCCTATGCACTCGTACAAGCGAGTTTCTCTGTAATACGATTGAAAATTTTTAATTTAATTTTTCCTTATTTGTACTGACCAATTGAAAAGAAGAATGGTATGCATTTTTCAGGCGTTTTGCTCATTTTGCAATCAAATTTCTCTTAGACGGGCAAAAATGAGATTGATTTTGATGTAGCTTTACTTAGGTGCCATCTAGGAAGCAACTTGTTAACTACATAAGGGGATCACCTACGGTAATTATTCAATTTTAACGTGAGTCCACTGGCGTTAAGTTCCTGTACCACTTTTAAATTTTACGTTAACGACGACAACATTAGACGGAATTAAGACTTACTTATGTATTAAAATAAGATCTGAAAGCTGTAGGCCTCTCAAACTTCTTTTGCCAAAAACTAAGCCCTGCCAGCTGTATAAAAATTAAACAGTCTTTTTTTTTTTTTTTGAGATTTTGAACTGGCGCTAGTTACTCCGAACCTCGGTTCACACGGTAAATTTCTGCACGCAAAATGTTCAAAACAATTATATGTATCTTAGTTTGTATTCAGTTATATTTTTCGATTTGCATCAAAAAATATATATATTAGGGTGGTCCTTATTTATATGGGAAAAAATTTCGGAATTCAACAAGTGACGCCCCCTAGTTTTGTGACACTATAAAAAAAAGTAACGTGTGCAAAATTTGAACCCGATTGGTCAATAATAACACGTGCCCCTAGGATGTTGAACTTTAACACTTTTGATAATTTTCTCACAAATCTTCCGAGTTTTTACTTCAGACCCAGTGCATCGTTTCTCCTAGGTTTTCAAAATATTTTTGCCACTAAAATTAATCTTTTTAATTACTTCATATCATCTAAAGATTTTACGTTGAATAAGAATGAAATAAGGCTTTAGAAACTTTCCTTAACCGTACGCTTTTCTCAATATATCTCGATAGTGTGTATCTTTTTCCGATAGTCTTGGACGGTCTGTAAAATAAATTGCTTTGTGACTCATATTTGATAAATTAGTTGTGAAATTCTTCGATTAATTGTGCTCCTCTTTCAGTTGTATCATGCACAATTTTCAGTATTTTAACAATCTCTCTTCTTTCAAATAGCTTTCTTCATTTTTCCGTGAATCAGGATCAAATGGGAAAATTTTTTTTAGTATTTGTAACTTATCAAACAGTTTTATTGACTCGTAATAGATTCTATAAAGAGGGAGATCTTTACTAAGAAAGTATTCCAAATCATCTATTGTTATCTGAAATTTGTTAAACAGTCATCAGACACGTCTTCCTTATCACAAGCATTTTTTGGACTAAACTTTTCCTATCTTCAAAGTTAATTCCTTCAGCCAATACTGACAAAGCTACTAGTTTATCCCCTAAATACCATAAGTGATTTATGAATCTTTCAATCACTGCTTCTGCTGCATGTTTGTCGTCATTTTGTACGCTGTTAGTTTTTCAGACATATTATATTATTCAAAGGAGCCTCGATTGGGTTGCTGCGAAAAACCATATCTTAATACAGCATTTAATTGTAAAACAGCTTTTCAAAACAGCATTGAAGGGCTTTCTTTTCATATAACGTCAGTTTAAATTGTTTCCTAAATATAAAAATTTTCAAACAAAAATTCCTTTTGCCACTCATGTGGCTCAGGGATAAGCTCCAGGTTTCCGAAAACATATCCCCGTAGGAGGAAATTCACAAGGAAATATTATTACAAGTTATGAGAATTCTCTGTAATCTTTCTCAATTCTGCTTTTTACGAAAACAAATGTGTCATCAATTTCGTCTTTTAGAATTTAAGTGGTATGTGTGCGTGATTGAAATGTTATAAGTTCTGAATAATGCAGAACTTTCCACAAAATTTTGAAGCACTTAAATAATTGAATATTTGATCTAGAACTAACAAAGGCAAGAACTTCTTTAAAGGACACACTCTGCAGTACGATTTTAAGTGCATAATTATGGCAATACAAATGTAATCTATCATCGTTCAATTTTTGCTCTAAAAAATTTCAAAATTTATACGGTTGGTATTGCAAGTCGTTGTATCAAACATTACAGCTAGAATAGTTAGCAATAAAGAGATCTCAACTAAGATGTCATGTATAACTGAAGAAATATCTAAGGAATTCCGAGTTCAATATTAGGACCTGAACTTATCACGGTAATCCTGGTGTTGGTGTTCTATATAATGTCTTCTCTAAAGTGTTGGCGTTCTTTTCCAATTACATCTGGATGTAGCTTTGTATCCCAGTGAATAAGTACAAAATCTAAATTTAAATTCATGAAATTTAATTTTACCTCTCGAAGATTTTCTTTTGCTCTTTAAGGAATGTACGCTTGATCACTAGGTCATTTGGATTCAAATTTACTGCATCTACATAGACTGTAAATAAATGAACAACATCTTTATCCCTAATATGGCATTTGTCTAACAGTGATGAAAGGCGAGCAGATATCAATAGTTGTCAAGCTTTTTTGCATTGTGGTAGACCAGCTGTAGAAAACAAAAGTTCAACATGTTAGGATAGATACCCATTTCGGTTTCTAAGTCTTGTGAATCACAAGAATTTGATGATAATAAAGGATTATGTACTGAAATAGAAGAAAACTAATTTAAAGTATAGATTTCTACATTGTTCCGATCTGGATTTTTTTTTTAAATCTTTATTTTAGCTATGGAAAATACAGTATATTTTTATGCTAGAAGTAATCGAGGATTTTTCGAAATTTATATTTAAAAAATTAGAGATTGAATAAGCATTTAGGTATGTTTATAAGTAAAGAACAGCGAATTAAAATATAATTGCAATAACTTATATTTATAGCATTCAAACCTTGCAACTATATTGCCACACCTATTACATACAGCGGGAATTTTGTAAATCAACACCCCCAAAGCCTGGAGGAGACAATTTCTTATTGTCAAAGATCGTTCATTAATGGCCTAGGCCATTTATTAGTGGCCTATAGAATCCCTTGTGTCAATCTTGATGGGAAGAAACATTCCCCTGCCGCTTGGTTTTAACAAGCGCAGAAGAGCGGTACACTTGACCCAAGGCCATTAGTGTACATTTTATTCTCTGTAACATGTTTAATTTTACAGAATGAAAGTGAGAGAATGGTCGGTCTGGAAGTAGAAGCACCTATTGCGGTTCAAAATTATTTAAATGTAAAACGTTAGAATAATTTTACATAAAAATGAGAAAAATCGCAATTTTTTCTTCGAAATTTAAAAAATGGGGCCCTAGGGGCACGTGTTAATATTCATGGATTGACTTAAAATTTTGCAAAGATCATTTATTTGTACAATGGAACAAATTGAGGGGGCGTCGCGTAAAATATCTGCAACTTCAAAAATAAGGACCACCCTTATATATATATATATATATATATATATATATATATATATATATATACAATTAAATTCAAACTATGGATGCGAAAAAAAATATTTGAACTCAAGGTTTCAAAATTCAAACTAAATTTGTTTTGTTTGTAGCTTATTTAAAAATTAGAAAATCGCTCTTCAAGGTATGTCGGTTGAAAATTGTTTCTATATTAAAACAAAGCCTTTGCCGGTTTGGTGATATTTTAATAGTTGGAATTTTAAACTCAACTCCAGAAGATAGCGTTCATTGTTGACCACTTTTTCGTTTCTTCAGTCTCCCAAAATGACAGTTTTACCAGTAAAACTGTTAGGATACCGGATCCAGTTCTGCCATTTCAAAATAAAGCCTTTTCTTGCATATCAAGTATTACCTAAAAATATTATCAAATTATCATGACCTGGAGCGAGTTTCGATGTTGATGACGCCAGGAACGTTACTCGATCATTCGCTATCATGATTATGTTTTTTTATCTCTTTTCTCCAATATTTTACAAGGTCTTTTACGAAATTCGTTCGATCTCTTTGAACTGATAAGACACTTTTAAAAATTACGCATCTGAAAAAGCAAAAAACAACCCCTTTTTCAATCGGTTACGAAACTTAAAAAAGCGAGAAGAATGATCATGATACAAAAGTTGAGAAAAAATAACTTTTTCTTTACTACTTAAGTAGCAATTTTGCGTAGAAACATATAATCATCCTATTTTCTCAGTTGCTTGCAATCTCTATGATCATTTATCATTGACATCATTATCCGATGATGTCTTACTTCAGAGAAGATTAATGAGTTTCTGGAAATGGAGTAACTTACTTGAAGTGTGATTATGATCTAAACAAGATGTTCCAGCGGTTCGCCAACACTACTCTCTAAAGGTTTATAATGTGGAGTAATAATCCCTTAAAAGCATCGTATTTCTTTTGTTGTACGTTATTGGTTTAAAACCATTTCAGCTTCAGATGCGCCAAAAATAAATAAATAAATAAATAAATAAACTGAATGTTCTCTGATATCATATTTATTTTTTGATTGCATTTTTTAAATTTTCTTCCGAAACGTTTTTTACTAACGCAATAACAGTGTAAACTAAATACATCGTGCGTCTGAAACTAGTACGAGGACATATCATATCAGTGTCTCAAACATATTATATTCAGTATCTAGGGGAGGATGGCCCAAAGCGGGTAAGTTTTCGAAAAACGCTCGAAAATTGCAGTTTTTGGATTTTTGTCGCAACAAATTCGGTTTTGTTGCCTGCCAAGGTTTTTAAACTTCAAAATAAAAAGTGATTTTTGTATTACTTCAAATCCAATATTTAGTTATTATCAAACTTTACAAACGTTTGAAATCTCGCTTTTCCCTACCCGGGCCCCAAAGCGGGTTCGTTAATTGTGATTTGGTACATTTTCCAATCAAATATGATGTTATAATTGATTTAAATAGTTGACTAGCTACCGGGCATTGTAAAAAAAATATAAAACCGTTGCACTTACCCAATTTAAAGTCAGCACATTTGTTTGTAAAACATAAAGAAATAACCGATTAAATTAATAGATTAACTAATTAAAATCCTAAAAAATAACTTTTTAAAATTATACTTATCCTATAGAAATAGAAAATATAAGTCTGCAGACGAGTCAAGAAATTAGAACTAAATATAGATGCTTTGCTCGAATGCATGTTTTTTATTTTAATAATAATAACCTTAAATTTAAAAAAAAAGAAAAAATAAATAAAACGAAATAACTATTGTAGTTTGTAGGTTGATGGTGTCAGAATAACGTAATGTTACTGACAATCATAAATTTAAGCTGGTCTTCGACGAATCACAAATTACAAAACTTCACTTTTTTTAAAGAAATGTATTTTTTTTTAAGCCTGTTTACGCCATGCCACTTCACTGCTGCTTCGCTGGGACTCATTAAAATTCTGGGGTGTCCATGTAAACATAACATACGAATGCATCGCCGCTTACACACCAAGGGGGGGGGGGGCAAACGAAGGCCTAACCGATTTGGTTGACCTACCCGCTTTGGACCACTCTCCCCTAAATAACATTACTGCCTCTATTGACACACCATTATAAAATGTTAACTCATAATGCAGTATATTGTATACATTTGGCACCCATAAATAATACATCAAGTCTCACAGCACCTGCTTGAATTCAAAGTTTCATCTTATTTAAAGTAATTGTTTTATACCGAGATCGCATTTTCAAGCTATCAGAATTACTTTTATAGGTTGCTCAACGTTGCTGAAATTTTCCTTAATATTAAATAACAAGCTTTATTGCAAAAAATATAATAAGTCACCAACTTGAATGCATTTCAATTTTTTTTCTTTATTTCTGCTCTCGCCGTTGAGTGATTTCTATCTCCATGATGCTAAATATCTTATGCAGAAGTTGTGTAGTTTCCAGTGTCAGACCGCGAACAAAGGACTCCTGTAAATCATCTGAGAAAACGAGTACATTCCTTAAAAATGGTAGAGATAGAATAGAGTACTAGTGCCATGTTTTAATTTTAGTAACATTTTGGAATATGAAAAAAATGTAGTCGTATATTCTTGTTAGGTGAAAATTTAGATCTGAAAGTTTTAAGTTGCATCAATAATTGCATTGAGTTGGCAAAAACTATTGGCATGAATAACTGCATTAAGCTGGAAGCTCTATTCTCACCAATTTTCCATTGAAATTAATTATATGAGGTGTTGTTACCTTTGAGCAATGGCTGCTGAAAGAAGTGAAACCAAAACCCAGCCACTTACTTAGGATGATATCTATCCAATGAGACATCTGCCTTGACCATACAAAATTAAAATGCTTTTCCTCTTTGGCTAATTTCTTAAATTCCAAGGTGACGTTGTCAAGTTCTAGAACAAATGACGCACTTGCAAATTCCTCTACAACTTTCCTCTCCATAGAGCCCCTTCACGAAAATGAACGACTCTGAAACAAGGTGGAGCAAAAGGGTCAGACTCTTCGCGGTCAGACCTTTTTAACAGGAGGGGGGTTAATTTCAATTTCTCCTTTCCCTGTACAAGTATACATTGTTTTAGAGTCAAGCAAGATAACGTTAACCAGGGGGATCCTACTTTTCAAATAAGTGAATCAACCTTCTCTAAACATCATAATCCATAAACACTATAGTAGTTGCATTATTACTAATTGCATATTAGATTTTCAGTGAAAACCTGTTCTTTTTTAAAATTAATGTATATGTTACCGTTAAAGTAAATAATGCAGTTATTTTGTAGAATACCTAGTTATTCCATGAAATAACTGATGGTGTCCGTTAAAGTGTGTAATAGGTTATAAATTTGACATTTTAACTAGTTATTCTATGAAATAACTTATCATTCTATAAATTAACTAATGAGAGACGGTTAAAGTGTAAAATAAACATTTTACCTAAAATGAAATAACTAGGTATTCCATAAATAAACTAAAAATAGATAATTAAAATGAAAATGAAGCGATTTATCTAATTTGTGCAGCGTATAAATTGTATTTATGGAAATGTACCATAAAATCATTTTTTACTACAAGGATTACTAAAATGACACTTGGAATTACAAATAAAATTATTTCTAAAACAAAAACATTTTCTGTTGACACACTCGGTTTTACACGAACATTTTGGGGGTAACACAGGGGTGGAAAGTAAATCTATTTGTCGTGCAAGATATATGATATAGATTATTTTACACTTTAACGGGCTTCAGGTCGTTATTCTATGAAATAACTAGTTAAACCATGAAATACAAGAGAGTTTTACACTTTAACGGACACGATCGGTTATTCCATGAAATAACCAGGTATTCTATGAAATAACGGATTTTATACTTTAACGGTAACATATGCATAACAATAGCAAGATATTTTGTCAAAAGTAGCACAGTCATACTTTTTATCTTGCTTATGTAATTGCTATGTCTTGCGTATGTACGAAAGCAGTATATTGGGAATAAAACATCTAAAGGAGTGTGGCCCAAAGCGAGTAGGTTAACGAAGAATGATCAAAAATTGTAGTTTTTGGCTTTTTATCGAAAGAGTTTTGGTTTTATTTCCTAGCAGGGATCATGAACTTTAAAATAAAAAGTGATTCTTGCATTATTTGAAACCGAATATTTATTTATTATCAAATATTACAAAAACTTGAAAAACCCGGTTTGCCCTACCAGGGGGCTTAAAGCAGGTTAGCAGCTCGGGTAAAGCATGTAAATTCAACTAATTATGATTTGGAACATTTATCAGTTAAATATAAAGTAATAAATGATTGAATCAATTGACTAGCTAACTGCTATTATTAACACTAGAAAGACGGCGTTTTGAGTATACCTAGAAAGACTAGCAGCGGTCACTTTGACCGCCATACTGAAAAGATTAGAAATTTCCTCCTTTCGGGATTTTTAACCATAGAAAAGATTTGTTTTAATATGTCAGAATTTGATTTAACAATTTAATCGTAATATAGTCTGCAAATAAGTCTCAGATAGCTTTTTTTTTAATTTTATGTTCGACCAAGTCAAATACATGCTTTACACAATTGACATTGAGAAAGAGCAAATTTGTGCAAAAAAGAGGAAATTTTCTTAGCATGTAATAACTAACAAGTACTATAATCAACCATGCATAAGTTTGGTGTAAAAAATATCTAAATAACGCAAGATACCGTACATTACTATCTTTTACAGTATTTCGAAATACTTATGTTATCAGGTCAGCTGTATATTAGCCATTAACAGTTTTTTTTTTTTTTTTTTGCCAATCAGAACAAATGCTCGTAGTTTTATTTCCGCATAGTTTAATTTCACACAATTTTAATCTTTTTCCTGAGGTAGATACTTATTTACATGCAGCGAAATTGATCAGTGGAGGTGACTTGGAGGAAATTAGAGAAATATTTGATTTTTATGTTTTTGAAATTTTCCCCTTTTTTTCGGCGTCGGGCCCTTTTTCCCTTTTCTTTCACTGCTTTTTATATATTGATCATCAGTTTGTATTAGTGAGGTTTCTTTGGATTCTAACTCAGAAGAACAATCCTTTTCTGCAAATCTAGGCCCCGGAAAATATTTGTAATAATCTCATGAAAGCAAACTATTATCATCGCTAGGAATATATTTCTCTTCAGATAAGTCAGACTGTTCATTCGAACCATAATCTGTTTTAGATAAATCTGCAACAGTTTCAGAAATTAATGCTCCTAAAAGCTTTGCTTGTCAATGGTTCTTCTCGACATCATGAAGATAATTATGTGACTGAGCACTTCATTATCATCGAAGAAAATAAACGTCAATGCTTCAAGCAAAGCACATGCTTTGGTGCACAAAAGAACTCCAGCAAACATTTTTGGAATTTACCAGTTTATATTTACTTCTTTTTAGACTCAAAGTAATTTCACGTGTCCAATCACATGCTTTTCAAATTTACCTTTCTCAACTTTGCCTAATGTGCAGATAGCAGAAAACTGAAACCATGCAACCAGCAGATTTTCGCATTTTCGTAACAGTTCAAAGAATCAAACCTGACCAGCAGGTACTACTCAAGCTCAAAAGAACATTACTCACCCTGGCAACTAACAATAGTCCATAGTACACACAACTGATAAGAGAAAAAAGAAGAAAACGGATGCATAAAGAAAGGTTCACTTAGCGGTCAAAATGACCGTAGTCAGTCTTTCTAGGTATAAACATTTATAGCAACTATAATAATAATCCTAAAGAAAAAAAAAATTACTGTTGTAAGATCTTAATAAATAGTTAAAAAAGTCAATGAAGGAAAAAGAGTTTGAAAATTAAACGCAGCAAATATGAGCATTTGAAAATCGTTTGCGGTCAAAATGACCGCTTCCGTCTTTCTAGTGTTAAAACAAAAGTTAGATTTTCAATTTAGTCTGGATAAATAATAATTCAGCACATTTGTTTATAAAAGATAAAGAAATAATTCATTAAATCAATAGAATAGCTAATTGACATCGTAAAAATAACTTTTTTATGTCAGGCTCATAGCCGATTTACATAGAAAATCTGAGTCGGTACATTTGTCAATAAATGTAAAGAAAGCGGGTACATAAAATTTGCTCGAAAGCACGCTTTTCATTTCAGTAATTATAATCTTAAATTAAAAAAAGAGCAAAACCAACCGAATGACCATCGCAGTTTATAGGTGGATGGTGTCAGAATAACGTAATATTATTGAGAATTTAAAAAACTAAGCTTGTCTTCGACTAATCACAAGTTACAAACCTTATGTTTTTGTTTTTCTTTTTTTTCCAGAAAAGTGGTTTTTTTTTTTAAATTTTTAATTTTTTTTAAACCTGGTTACGCCATGCCGCTTCCCCGGTGTTGACGGTGAAAAGAAAACTGGCATTCATGCTGCCAGTTCTTTTTACTGTAAAATTTTACAGTATAAAAAATGAGAGCGCTATGGTTAATTGATTGTGTGCAAATTGGTGCTTCCATCGCTTACTTCTACCGATACAATTTACTGTAAAATTATTCTGCTCTGTAAACTACCCGTTTTCGATTAATATTTATGTACCTTAAAACTTTCCAAAATTTTTAGGAATTTTTAGAAGTTTTTAAGAGTACATTCAAAATGCTTGCACTGTTATGCAGGCATTTTAAATCTTAGCTTTTCCGAGCTAACTACAATTGGAAAATGTAATTATTTGATTCAGTGACATGTATGATTTCTATTTCAGATTTTATTCAATTTATTTTAACCAAATAAAAATCTTTAGTACATAATAATAGAAATATATTGCGTAAATTAATATAAGATGAACTGAAACTTCACTGGCCGTTTATCATGTTCTTAAGTAATCTTCTCCGCATCATCAGCGACATCCCATTCAATAAAACCATTATAGAAACACACGAGCTTTTAGTAGAACTCATTAATTTTCTCTTCAATGTTCAATGAACCGTGAAATTCCCAATTAGTTTCTGCTACGTAAGGTAGCCTGGAGACGTCGTTAACACAGATAAATGCCACTAAAATATCATTATTCACTTTATTTATGCAATTAAATCATTGAGGGATGAATAATGATTTTGCAAGTTTTTCGAATTCTAGTGGCTGTTATTTTCTATTTTTCGGATAGGCTCGTGTTTTTTTTTTTTTTTTTTTTTGAGATGGAATTAAGAAAACTGCTTTATAAAAAATATAACGTTTTTTTCACTATCGTCTTTTATAGTTCATGATCTCTGTTCTTGGTAATATAATGCTTAGTTACTTTAACATTTTAGGGAAATGAAGCTTTGAAACCTCTAACTTAGTATTACGAAAGTTAATACCTAAAAGCAAGAAAGATTAATTATTTTCAAAAAAATATTGCGTCATAGTGATTTCACTATTTTTACGTGTTCTTTATGCAATAAGGGATAGATTGAGTTAAAGATTTTATTTTCCGTGGAAAGATAAAGCGCAGTATCTGCAAATTTTTAATCGATATTATTATTATTATTGTTATTATAATTATTATCATTGTCGTTGTTGTTGTTGTTGTTGCTTTTGTTGTTATAATTAGTATTGTTAGCATTACTTTTAGGAGAAGGTTGCTGTCAATAGACCAGTTCTATGACTGGATCGCAAAGATATATCCCGTACCAGAGTTTGCGCCGACGCGTAATCAGTTTTAGTACTTTCTTTTATCTGAAAACAGTCTACTGCAGAGTCGTCAAGATGCTAGAATTACTTCATCATATTGCTAAAGGTCTAGATAAGATTTCTTCCATTCTTACTAATTATTGAAATTTTCATGAAATACACCGGCAGCTCAGTCAATCCAGCCGAGGACTGCAGTTTCGTGCTTATTAGCAATCATCAGCCCGGCATAGAAAGTGACTGAGCTGGAGTTAGAAAGCCTCTTAAGGAAGCCAAGAATCCCAAACAAATTGGTAACTGATATAGAATTAGCACTGGCCAGACGAGTGACCGAAGCAATAGTTCGATTCAACTCAAAGAGTGAAGGCAAGGAATGGTATATTCAGTCAGTCAGTGCTAATTCTATATTAGCTACCAGTTTAGTTGGCACTCTTGTCTTCCTTAATAGGTTTTCCACGTCCAGCTCAACCACTTCCAATGCCAGGAAACTGCAGTCCTCGGCTGGAATGACTGAGCTGGCGCTATATTTCCTGTATTTCTGCCTTAGCCCTGGCTATAGTGCTGTAACCTACTAAATATTGAGATTTTCATTTAGTCATAACATGCTTTGAATATCACTGATCAATTAAACATGAACAGTACCTTAAAAGATCGCACTTTTAAGTACAACTCCCCATACTTCATGTCTCATCATGATTCGTCACAGCAGTAACACCTGCAAGAACATTCAAAATGACGCAGTTGTTGTCATTGGACAGCTAAGTGATTCCCTGAATGGATCATCTGACAAAGTAGTTCATTCATGGAAAATCCCAAATAGTGTTGTAATTTAAGTTCAATTACCTTTGAAAATTGCTCAATTGTTTTTAAATAAATATGATAATAATAAAAAAAAGGTTTCTTTGTAATTCATGAAAACTACCTCACTTTTTTATTATTTTAGCTTAAAAACGTTTATAAAATTCATTACATATTAAAAAAATAGTAACACAGTTTCAAATACTTTTGCTGTTAAAGAAAAACTTCAAAATTAGTAAAATACCGCCAGTGCACAAGTGAGAGCATGGAACGTGCTATAGTAGCTTGCCGACATCATAGAGAACTGAAAACAACTTTAAACAGACACATGTAAGATAAACACCAGTTTTGCTATCCTTTCAGTTTTAATTTTATGTGGCCAAGCTAGATGTCTCACTGGACAGGTTACCATGGGTTAGAGATAACACCGCCTGCTGTATGTAATTTTTTAATTGAAAATCGCCGAAAGCAGGGTTGCCGTAAAGATTACAAAACTTGTCATTTTTACTTTCTCGCCAACTCAATTCAGTTATTGCTGCAATTAAAACATTTCAGGTCTAAATAATCTCATAACGAAAATATACTAGGAGTACATTTTTTTTATATCACCAAAATGTTACTGAACTCGAAGATATGGCGCGTGTTCTTTCTTCCTTCTCTACCTATTTTAAAGAATAAACTCGTTTAATCAAATTATTGAAAAGGGGCATTTGTTCACGGTCGGACTTGGTGGCAGATGTGTCTGGCGTGTCTGACCAGTGTAGTGTTTTGTGAAGTACGATGCCATTTCTTTCGTTTTTACCTGGTTACACATCTTGATAACCGCCCGTTCAAAAGTTGATTAAATTCATATTCCTTGTGTGAAAAAGGCTAAAAGGTCTGATTACTGTACTTTTTAAAATTATTTAACGGTTACAATTGTATGCTAATCTTTTGATTTAGTTTTAGTTGAGGTCTAACGTCCATTTCGAAATGTGCAAGAAAAAGAAATGAACATGGTGCAATAAGTTTATTCATAAAAGGTAGTCTTATTCTGGCAAGTAAATAAAACTTCAGTTAGTTAAATCAGCCATCTTTTAAGGAAGTTTATCCTTATCTTTTTCTTAATTTCTTTCGTTGTTTGAGTCTAATTGTTCAGAGTTTGAGAACTGATGAGACGGAAAGGTTGACATCGGAATTACAGTCATTAACGGGCGCGTAAATTAGTTTGATGGGGTTCCAGTTTTCCGCTTTATATGTGTCTTAACCTCTAAACTATGCAAATTCAGGTTGAAATGAACGAAACGCGGCGTGAAATATTTCCTTTTCACCTTGTTGAAAACCTGTTGAAGTTGAAACGGTTTACTTGCCACTTTCCGTGGTAAGTGTGGTCAGACAGTATTAAAAAAAATAACTGCCGAAGTTTTACATGAATAACTGTTTAAAAAAATTTTGGAATAAAAGGTTTGAAACCAATTTTTCGACCTTTTTTTGTGTTGAGTGGTATTTTTACGACAATGCTTTTGTGAATTTGTGTTTGTCTTAATTTATGTCAAACAACTATAGTGGATGCATTTAAATAATTTGCGTTATTTGAAACAAATAGTATATTTTTTGATATCAAAATCGTAGTTAAGTTTATAACATTGGTTTTTATGCTATATTCACGGACTCCTAAAGAAAGGTTCCATCTTTCACTAAGCTCATGTCATTAAAAGAAAGATATAGTATTCTATGAGATCTAAGTTTTGGTCCACCAGATTGTATTCTATTTTGATAGTTTATCATCAGGATTTATGTATTCCTTAAGTGACGCACCTTTACACATAAAGGAAATCAGATAGCCAACTTTACTAAGTTATTGTACTTCTTGTAATTTCTTGTAATTGAGCGAGTGATGAAGTTTACTTTTAATGCTAAGTACACCCTACGAAAATAATAAACAAATGCAAACTGACAATTTCAAAAACTATTTCTTTTACACTTTCTGTACTTATTGTGGCATTAAGACTTGATCTTTGAAATCTAGAATTCCATCGGACGTACTTATCTTTACCCTCAACTTCATTAGCTAAGCTTATCAAGGAATGTAAATTGATGTAATGCAAACTCCTTTGACGGTGCAATAAACAACGTGCATTAAATTTAATCTGATTACTTAGCACTAAGTGCTAGTTCAAATGTTGCTGATGTATGTATAATGAGAGTTAATATCTAAGACCTATTTGAGTTTAAAGCTCCGTATATATCTTCCATTATTACTATTTTTATCAATATATATATATTATATATATCAGGCTTGGAGTCAATTACGAGGGAATGTAATCGATTACGATCATGATTACGGACACAAAAAAGGGGGATTACTATTACGATTACGATTATAATCCTCTGGCAAAACGTAATTATGATTACAGCAACTATTCAATTATGTAGAAAATGCAATCAATTACGATTATAATATGCCAATTATGATTTTGATTACGATTACAGACTTGTATTATGATGTACATATATCACTCATTTGCATCAACAACGTAATAGTTGAAAATTATGATTTTTGATTTAATATTTAAGCTATAATTGCAACCACCGTGTAGTATTAATTTAAAGAGTTTTTATTTTTTATTATTGAGCATTTGCAGGAAAAGAGCAATATATGAAAGATAAAAAAAATCTAGAAAATTCAAATAGCGTGCATTACACAATGCTACAATGACTGTACAGGTACAGGCAATCTCTTATTCAAATGTCACAGTGCATATTGTTTTTGACTCGGCTGTTCATTATTATTTTGCCGTTGCAGTAGTTCTGCTTTAGCCCTTGCTTAAGGTCAAAAACTTTCTGCTAAACTGCTCAACATTTTAGAGCTTATAATTTCTTAAAATTGTGTGGCATATTTTATCATTGTCTATTCTCAATGATTTAGTATATTATCAGTTAATTTAACACGCAGTTGTTCAAAAACAAGCTGATGTGTGCATCACATAACTTCATTTTACTCCAATTTAATGTCATTTCCCCATTACTGGCAATTTTTATGTGATTCAATAGTTCACTCTCTAAATATCCCCAACAGTGGCTAAATTGAAACAAGATTTTAAAAAAAATTGCCAAATTTGTCGCCTAGTTGGCGAACAAAAGACTAACGATGTATCGCAAAGTGTCAGCCAAATTATAACACCACTTGAGTTTACATCGAAATTAACAATGATTTCGGAATTGCTCACAGAATCGTTTCACGACTTTGGAGACAATTTCAAACTACAGGAACAGCTATCCGGGGGTTCAATAGTGGTAGTCCACGAGGAACCACACCCACAGATGACCGGTATATTGTCTTACAGGCCAGAAGAAACAGGCGGCAGACAGCGGGAGAAATCGCTAGACACACGACACAGGCGACTGGGCGACCGATATCGCGTTTTACCTTGGCCAGAAGACTGCACGGTGTTGGTCTGTTTGCACGACGCCCTATACGGTGTGTACCTCTAACGCCTGCCCATCGGAGAAGGCATTCTCTGTGGTGCCGGGAACACCGGAATTTTAGAGACAATAAATGGGGACGAGTACTCTTTACAGATGAGAGCAGATTCAGTCTGAGTAGCGATTCTCATCGCATACTCATCTGGAGAGAGCGGCGAAGCCGCAATCATCCCTCGAACATCATTGAAAGGGACAGGTATGGAGATCGCGGTGTTCTCGTTTGGGGAGGCATCATGCTTGGTAGTCGTACAGACCTTCACATCTTCGACACAGGTTCAGTCAACGGGACCCGTTATTGTAACGAGATTCTTCTTCCATATGTGCGTCTTTTTAGAGGCGCTATGGGTCCGCAGTTCCTTTTCATGGACGACAATGCACCATGTCATTGCACAGTAGCTGCCGAACAGCTCTTAGAGCGTGAGAATATAGAACTTATGGATTGGCCGGCACGATCTCCGGATCTCAATCCCACCGACCATGTATGGGATTTTCTAGGGAGACGCTTGGCAGCACGTACCTTACCACCAGTAAGGATTCGGGAGCTGCGATTGGCGCTGCAAGACGAATGGGCAGCAATGCCTCAACAACTCATTGACACCCTCATTCTCAGCATGGGCAGACACTGTAAAACCTGCCTAGCAGTCGGGGGAGATCATATCCCCTACTGAAGATCGGATGTTTCTTGCTGGACACCCATCACAGGTATGTTTCGGCCTTCAGTCGCATTGCGCTCCATGCTACTTTTTCAATAAATCTCTGATTTCTCTTTTAGCAAGTGTTGCTTACATTACACATGTCCTTACGTATTGGGGATCTTACGGTATTAAATGTGTTGATTTGGAAAGCTTTTGTACAAAGTTATATTGAAAAAACCGTCTCGTCCTTAATTTTTGCACACACAGATATATATATATATATATATATATATATATATATATAATAAAATAAGATGTTTGTGTGTGTGGCGCGCATCCCGGGAAAACGGTAAGGCCTAGAAAGATGAAATTTGCTATACATGTGTAGTTTTCGCTGAAGTTGTGCACCTCGGGCTCAATTTTTGATATTTTAACTAGAAAAAAAGTTATTTAATGTTTTATGTGTTTTTTTGCAGTTTTTAGTACGTTTTACCTCACAGTCCACGAACCAATCGCACCACACAAATATTTTTTGCACTATAGTGTAGGAAATTAAATTTTAAATATGATGAATGAAAAAAATTTGAAGATAAAGCAATCTTTGTATTTTTTACGAATTTTTGAAAAAACCTTTAATTTGCATTTTTTCCCGGGTTTTACTTTTTTCTAATATCATCCTGCGAGAAGTATCAAAGCCCCATTTCTAAAATTTAAGTTGGTAATAGTAAAAACATTTCGCCCTCTTCAAAAGAAAAAAGTTCTTAAAAATACGCAATAGTTTTTTTTTTACAATTTTTTTAATGCTGAACACATTATGTCTTTCCACGCATCGGTCGAAGAAAAGCGTTCTTCATTCTTTTTCTCTGACGTCACTATTTGGATTTCGATTCGATATTTAGGATGGAATCTTAATCGCAAACAAATGTTAATCTTTTTTTTTATCTATATAGCTTACTTCTACGTTTTATGAAGTGATGACCACGTGTTTTTCCGGCAGTGCTTGCTTTTTTTCTTTCCCCCCTTTTTTGTTTGTTTTATTTAGGGATTGCGTTTATTTCTTTTCCATTCCCCCCCCCCCCCCCGCCCAAGCTGGACATTTTGCTGTTACTCTATATTAGATTACATTTCATAGTTGTGCGCATTTATTTGCATAAAAACAGCGAGATTTTTTTTTTCTTTGTCGAACGCTACTTTTTGCACACGACGGGGAATTTTGGAGATAACTTTTTTTTTTTGCTCTACTTAAATAAAAAAAAGCGATTTTTTGAGTGATCTTTGTTTTTATTAGGAAATATGCGGGAGATTAAAATAAATAGAGATGGAAAATTAAGAGATAGATCATAAGAGTAGATAGCCGCCGAAAGCGGCAATCTTGGCTTAAAAATGTGAATGGCACAAAAAAAAGATAGTGATGGATTGATTAATACGGCTGTCAAATTTATTTAAACAGCCGCCGAAGGCGGCAAACTTGAAGTAAAAAGGTAAATGACAAGTTAGCCAAACAGATACCGTAGGTGTCTGCTTGCATAGAAAGGCGAATGGCGTAAGAAGGCGAACCAGCTGGTCGCTGAAGGCGGCTAGTATATATATATATATATATATATATATATATATATATATATATATACCCTTAACACAATATTTTATTTTAAAATTAGTATTAAAATTAGGTCTCTTGAATTTTTGTGATAAGTCCTGTGCAACCTGAGTGCGCAAAGGTTTATCTAAAATGAAATGCCATTGCAATTAAACAAATGCATTATTCTGAATCATATTTAGTTTCAACTTGTATATCTTCGGAAAACGTTACTTGCTCGAGTCAGACAAAAAGTTATTTGATGTATCATTAGTAGTTTGAAATGGATTCAAGTACAGAGTGTCTAGAAATAGACTGACTGTTTTCAAAAATGTATAACAGAAAAACGGTTTATGGTAAAAAAAAAAAATAATAATTCTTGCAGAAAATTCATGTGGTGGACCGTAAGTTTTTTCCCCCAGAACTCCAAATTTGTATCTATTGTCCCATAGATGGCGCATTAGATCGTAAGACTGTAAATCAAAGGAAAATAGAAAATTACATCATAGTTTTTTGAAAAGTCTTTTTAATGAACAAACTTACACATCAATATTTTTAAAATGTCTACCGCCGGCTGTAACCACATGTCGCAATCGGAGGAAAAATCAAAAAATTCAATCCTTCTTTTTTTACTTAAAAACTTACTTTCTGCAGCGCCATCTATTGAAAACATTTTTGAACTAAAATTTAAAACTCGGGGGGGGGGGGGGGAATTCACGACCCACCACATGAGTTTTCAGCGATATTTTTTTTTTTATATCATTCACCGTTTTCCTGTTATAAATTTGTGAAACCATATAGTCTATATTAGGACGCCCAGTAAAACAGAAAAGAACGAATTTGTTACTAAAACACATAATTATATCCTCTTCATTTTGATCCTTGGAAAATGGAAGGTAGGAAGTTACAAGAAAATAAATAAAATGAAATAAAATGTCGTAGAGGAGATCATGTACAGTTGATACAGGGCTAAAACAAGCGCTTAATTTTTTCGTGCACGTATGTGACCAGAACTGAGAGTCTTTTGAAGAAGAAATCAACTTGCACTGATTTGACGTACGTAAAAAGAGCAACTGTATTTCTTTTTGGTTGAGAGTGTTTTGCTATTAATCGCTTTTGGTGCATAAAAGTAATTTTTTGTAATTTCCTTTAACTATCGGTAGGGTATTTTAGTAATAATATTATATTTAGTAAGATACTACTGTGTTACTTGAATAAGGAGTATGTTTATATCTAATAGAAGTTGCTTTTAGATTCGAAGTTGTTTCTTCCCTATTTTTGATGAACATAATCGTTGTTTAGGTCAAGTTAATACACTGCACTAAGATAAGGTTAATACAGTGTAATGAGTTTAATTGAGTTATTAGTTTTTTTTATTATTGTTTTCAAGAAATGCTAAGAAATGACTAAAACATTGAAAAGTATGGAAGTTCTTCTTGAATTATTTGAAACAGCGTATTTCGGAAAAGTATTCCTACTTATGTTTACATTAACTTCAAAGCATATTTACGTTTATTATATAATTTGGATCAATGCTTTAAACATTTTGTGAGATTCTTCTTTAAAAACAACTCTTAAAAAAATTAATAGCGTTTCTTACTACGTCAGCATGAGAGCTTATTCATTTGTGCGTCCAGTAGACCCATCCACGTTGGGAATGTTTATACATTTTGAAAAATTATTATAAAAAATGTAATGATTTTTAACATTAAAAAAATCGTCAATACAGGTGTGGAAATCATTATTTAATAGGGAACTACCGATATTATTCAATGAATACTAGTAGTAGTTTAATAGTTTAAAAAATAGCAAAATTCATTAACTGTACCAGGTTTCTACTAATGGTCTTTTTCAGAATATTTATTTATCTGAGTTTGTCCAACCTATCCCTCCTTCCCTATGTCTTCAACTTCTTTTCCACTTATGTCTTTATTTGCCATGACGCTTTTCGGTTGAAGTCGTAGAGTCGTTACATATAACAGGTTTATCCAGTTTAAACAACAGATGATTCACTTTCGAGTTATGCTACCCAAAAAAGGGTATGAATATGCTTTCTATTTTTTTAAGCGGTTACATTGATAACATTTCAGATTATCGAGTTGAGAGTATTTAAAGACTGCGGTATTGCGCTGACGATCATTCCAGACCGTCAGCGCATAACAAAGTCTATTTTTTAAATCTACTATACAGCTTATTGTATGCTATTTAAGCAATTGTGCTTTTAAAAAAAAACGTTGCCGAAATAAAAAGGAAAAAAAAAGGTGATTTTTTTCTTTAATTTTTTGAGAACCACTAATATTAGTTTAATTTTGGTTTCAATTTAAAATTATTTTGACAATATTCAGACGTAGAGACGCTCCGCTCATCTTTTATATCATATAAGTGAAATTTTAACACCATTTTAATTATCTATTTTTAAGTGAATAAATATTAGGTTGTTGCAATGATCAAGCTTTGACTTGTGTTTAAAACACTTAAGGACAATTTTCCTCTCAGAACTAAGTCTTCTGCGTACCTTCTTTCATAAAGGAGGCTTGATCCCTTTTCCAAATTTATTTATTTATTTATTTATTTTAAATATTTCATATTAATAAATAAATTTAAAAAATGGCGCAGCCTTTGATGGGGAAAGGACTATTCTATATATGTACCGTGAGATCATGTAGTCTCATTAATTCATAAGAAACTTATAATTCCTAACATACAAAATAAATTAACTGTCCTCAAACTCCCGTATTTGTTCTGTGAATATTTACATAACTATAAGTCAATTCTTTAAATTGTTTAAATCATCTCGCCTTTTTTGTTTGCAAAGAAACAATATCTGTGAAATTATCTAACGCAGAAAAATATATTGGTTAAAAATTTGAAATATATTTGATAAATGTTTCGCACCTGAATTATTTAGAAACCTAATTAAAACTACTAGGTAAATGTCTTCCCTTTAATTAGCACATTTTGCTTACAGTGATTAAATACATAATGGGTTGATATTAATGAAAAATGCGATAGTTTTTATCTTATCAAACATATTTCACCGAACATTTGAGACAAGAATCACTAGTTTATTTTATCTTGAACTAGAAAAATAATTAGAGTTGTCTAAAGTTGCGAAGAATTTTAATTGATTAACGTGCTAACCTACGTGTCTTTAGATAAGTGCGTTTATTTTATTAAAGAGAAAATTTTATCATTAGCAGATCATTAGTTATCCGTCGGGTGATTACAACGATAAATCTGTTTGGACACTGTCAAACGTGATGCAAAAGGAAGCCATTATCCACTAAACTAATATTGCATGATTCATCAAGATTGTATCATCAATTACGTTACCTTTTGGCATACAAATATAAATTACACTATACTGCTACAAATATCGATGGATTTTACTTTTAGCACTATTTCTTAGTTTTATTGTATATACATATGAAAACGTTTCTTTCGTTTAATGCCAAGAGAAAAAATTGCTTCTCATTATCTACCAAGTTTCAGTGCGTGCAAAATCTTTGCAATTATTATTTTTAGACCCTCGAATTATTGGAAAAAATATTAATTGACACATTTTTTCTTCGGTTCCTCATTGCAAAGTCAGCCTATAAATAAAAAACGACGCAGGTTTCTACGTTATTTTTACACAAACTTTAGGCATCCTACTTACAAGAACTTCCTTGAAACTGAAATTATATTCTATATAATTCTGTCTGTCACAACAAATTCAAGGAAAATACGAAACTGTTCCTTCAATTTGACCTAGTTTTACATTGTGGTACTGTATGATTTTCAGAACAAAATGAAAAACATTACTTTTATTTGATTATGCGTCACCTAAAAAACGTGTATTGACATTTAATTTTGCCAAATCACGTTACTTCCACGTAGGCCTTATAATACTTATCGTTTTCAAATTGCTGAACATGTAATACCTATCGTGTTCAAAAAAATCATATCTCGAAGGAATGACCTATATGTTAACAAAGTTGTGCTATATTTATGCTTTGAAATGAACTACTACTTCTACTTACGTAATAAAATTTTAAAACATTGTTTCTAACATTCTAATCGATTGTTAACTAGACAGTTTTTGTAAAATTATTGATAAAATACTAGTTTGAATGAACTAAAAAAGAACAAAAATTGTTCTTTTGTTAGCCTCAACAAGCTGTACTACACCACGTGAAGTTTATTTTAGGAAGAGCATTTTAGGACGTTCGACCTTTTCAGAGAATTTCAAAGCGTCGCTGTTTCGCATTTTTTTATTGCTTGAGATAAAACCGAGAAATTCTTTTGAGCAATTCAATGTTTAATAAATAAAACACAGGCGTGGATTCATGTTTTGGGTTATGGGACTCCTGGCACCTTTTAACACGACCAAAGATAGCATAAAATTTCGCTTTGTGAATTTCTATCTCAAAAATTACCTGAGATTTCAAAAATTAATTTGTGTCAAAATATTACACTTGTAACTCATCCTACCGGTTTATGTGGCTTTATTCTAATAATTACCTCAAACAGAACATTGGTCCACGTTGATGTTACCACTTATTATAACAATTACTTCACCTTCTTCCTTCTCCTGAACTGTTTACTGTAAATGACTCTTTGCAGCGAAGATACTCTTTTGCGGAGAAGCTATACTATGTCGCACTGGCATTAGTGCACTGGCATACATGAATCAGGTTTGTCGAAAGGAAGTAATTCGACTTATGATCGTAAGTCGACTATGCATTAGTGTTCACTTAAGCCCTTTAACGAAAAGTGTTTCATAATTAATAATTGAACAGTATTTAATTACTTATCGTCATTTTATTTTATAATTGATTAAGAAGTTTACTGCAACTATGGACAATTTCTAAAAGAAATATTTGAAGTATTATAATAATTTTAAACATATTTTACTTCTGTAATAAAGGGTTTGTTAGCACATATACGTGCTTCATATAACACTCTACTTTTACCAAAAATATCTCTGATTTCTAATTCAAAAAACTATTTTAGTTGAATTTTTCAGGGGCTCAATATGCACCTAAAGCATAGTTCGGTCATAAAAATCTTCAAACAAGAACAAACTAGAAAGTGTGACCATTGATGCTAACAAAAAAACAAGTACAATACTTTTGTAGTAAGTTACCGCCCTAAGCCAGGTCTTAGGCAGAAATACATAAAATACATCGCCAGCTCAGTTATTCCATCCGAAGACTGCAGTTTCGTGCTTATTAATGCTCATCAGCCTGGAATAGGAAGTAGCTGAACTAGAGGCGGAAAACCTCTTAAAGGAGCCAAGACAGCCAAACAAACTGGTAGCTAATGTATGTAATGTATGTAGTAAGTTACCGCCCCTAACTCTGCCTAAGGGCGGTAATTTACTACAAATGCCTGCTTTGCCTTCAATCACCGGATGAGTGATCGCACCGTTGCTGAGTTCACTCATCTGGAGTGCTAATTCTACATTAGCTACCAATTTGTTTTGCAGTCCTGGCTTCTTTAAGAGGTTTTCCGTCTCCAGCTAAGTTACTTCCTATTCCGGGCTGATGAGTGCTAATAAGCACTAAACTGCAGTCCTCGGAGGGAATCACTGAGCTGGCGATGCATTTTATGCCTTTTAAGCATAATACTTGCTTCCAGTCTAAAATTGAAGCACCAGTTTTATGTAAAGAAAAAAAAACACTAATTCAAATACTGAAGAAATTCAAGAAACAAAGTGAATATAAAGAAAAATGAAATTTCGTGCAGAACAAAAGCATTTAATAACTTTAAAAAAACTTAGTCTAAATTTTATGTTTCAGCCCAAAATTTTTAGCTTGAAATTTTGGAAAACTTCGAAATAATAAAACTAGCAGTTTATAAAGCTAAAACCTAAATTTAGATGCTAGTACAAGGGTATTTGTGAAGACTAGCCAAATGGTATCAATTTTTAAATGATTGGTTAATATCGCGATACAAAATTAAAAGCATCGCTTTTTTATAGAAATACCCTAATTATGACGGTTTCTAACATATTTTATTTCATTTAATGTCCTACGAGTACATTAATTGTGCTTCAACTACTCATAAACGAAACATTGTCTTCATTTGATTGCCTTGCTTTAGAAAATACTATATTAAGCAAAGGGGGGAAAAGTCCAACTTCAAATGATTAGAAACATCGTGAAAACTGGAATTTTAAAAACAATTTTTTCGTGCTAAATGGCACGCACAATGCAATTACAATGTTTTTTTGCTTTATATAAAAAAAACAAAAAAAAAAAAAAAAAAAACATAATGGAGGGTGGCCCGAAACGGGTAAACTTAACTAATTGTGATTTGGTACATTTGCCAATCAAATATGAAGTTATAAAGGATTAAATAATTGACTAGCTACCTGCCATTATAAAAAAATTGAAAGATGTACCTATCAAATTTAAAGTCAGCACATTTGTTTATAAAGCATAAAGAAATAACTGATTAAATTAATAGACTAATTAATTGCTATCCTAAAAAATAACTTTTTAAAGTTATACTTATCCTATTGAAATGGAAAACCTAAGTCAGCACATGTGTCACGAAGTTATAAATAAATTAATGAATAAAACCTATACCCGCTTTGCCCGACGGCACGTTTTTTATTTCAATAATTATTACCTTAAATTAAAAAAAAGAAACAAGCAAAATGACCATCGTAGTTTGTAGGTGAATGGTGACAGAATAACATAATGTTATTGACAATAAAAAAATAAATAAGCTGGTCTTCGACTAGTAACAAATTACCAAACTTCTTCTTTTTTAATAGAAATGTATAATTTTTTTTAATTTTAAGTCTGGTTGCTCCATGCCGCTTCACTTCTTCTTCTCTGTGACTGAATAAAACCCGGGGGTGTTCGGGTAAACACGGCATACATATGCATCGCCGCCTACCACCATGGAGGGGGGGGGGAGAGAATATAGGAAGGCTTACCCGGTTTGGGTGACCTACCCGCCTTATCATCTGTTCCTTTAGTAACCACATAAAAGTAAAGTTATGTTGCCCTTTTCTTATTAAATCATAAACTCGATTTTAAAGAAATTAATTTTAAAAAAAGTCAATTTAATTGTCATTCATTAGTACTGATATTTTAATACAAACACAATGAAAGAAATCGTATCAGTGTTGCTTTATCATCATTAAGAAGTCATTATGCCTATAATCACGTTAAGATTATCTTTGTGTGGCAAATGCAGCATTAGTATTCTTATATACTCCTGTAATGCCAAAAGATATAATCACTTCTAAACACAATAAATCTACCAGCTGTCAATCTGCAAGTAATTAATTCTCATTTCCTTGTCAAACTTAATCATATTGAGCTCGGAACTTTTATGTCTTAAAGAGAGTAAAATCCATCTGCTTCATTGAATCTTTACCATATCTTAGCTTTAGAATGCTAAACAATTGCATTTTTATGTATGATCTAAGCATAATAACATACTATACTTGAGTTAGAATTCACAAAACTCATATGTCCTATTTCTGATTAAATCGTAGGTTTCATACTTTGTAGAAGCGTTCGTGTGTGAGTGTGTGTACAATGGCTCTATTAATAAAAGTTGCGAGAGAATCCATGCTTATAAGAGAAAGAGTTTCTGACATTGGCTATGTCTTGACAAGATTAAAATGCTCCTGCTTGAAAATTTTTTCCAGATTTGGCTATGTCTAGGCAGGATTAAAGTACTGCTTGAAAAAGGTTTGAAGATTTGGCTATGTAATGGCGAGATTAAAATGTTCCTACTTGAAAAAAGTTTCCAGATCTATGTCTTGACATTATTAAAATACTCCTGGTTGAAAAAAGATTCGAGATACAAATTTACAGGGTTCTCTGTTATTTTTACATAAGCATCTCTGCGGTTTCTAAAGTACATTAGAATAAAAATATGCACGGAGAACCGCTTTACATAAAAGTGTATTTTAGAATATTTTACTTGTCCCTTCAAATATCCGGAATTTCATAAGGCCTTACATAGTTCCCCTACATTGAACTTTTTTTTTCTGAAGCTCAGAGTAATTATCTGAAGATTGCAACGGTAAAGGCGTTAAAAACTATTCGTCATTTTTTCACACTGTTCACAACTTGAAATTGCTATTATTTACGTCTTCTGAAAAGTATTAACATAATATAAATATATGAGAACGTGAATATAAAATGACATTTAAATTGTAGCTTAACTATTAGTTACAAAGGTAACCCGAGTAATGGATTAGCCAATTTTCCGTGAAAAATTATTCCAATAAGCGGGATATTCTATTAACCGGGATCAAATTGATAGACATCAACGGTTTGAATTTTTAAAAATATATTACGTTAAGCGACATATTCTTTTAACCGATATTCCAATAAGAGGACTGGACTGTATTAAAATTAAATTGAAATTATATGACTGGGGGGGATATTAAATATGTCCTGTAGGATTACAATATAAAAAAGGTTCCTAATTGAAAATACTTTTGATATTCCAGTTGTCAGGTACTGTTCTAAAGTACAAATCAGTATAACTATAGCACAGTGCATCGCTGCACTTTTTTCCTTAAAAAGCTACTTTTAGTGCAATTGCATAGCGGATCACCCAATTGAATTTCTGTTTTAAAAGCTCAATGCAATTGACAGAAAATTCTAACTGTAAAATAATTTAAACTATTTGCAAGCTTAATCCTGTTTTAATTTACATTACATGAAATATAGCTTATGTGAGAATATGGTTCACTGTCATTTAAATTATAATTTAATTAATGATTAAAAAATTGTTATAATTATGTTTCTAAAATTACTATGTCCTACAAGATTAGGGATCGTGCTTAAAAACATATTTGCGATACTAGTTGACGGGTATCCTGACTGTAACTGTATCTTCGTCTGCTCGGTTAATCAAGAACAAAAAAATATAAATATGACACAGAACATTCATGCACATATAATCTTATTTTTGAATGCATGTTTCGTCTTTAAAATAACATTTTGTTTATATTGCATAACAGAATTTACACCATTCAAACCTATTTTTTTTAAACTCATTGCAATTGGTTTAAAATTCTAATTGCCTAAGTATTTAGAACGGATTGTCATGTTAACGACTGTTTTGAATTCCATTTTATTTCATTTTACATTCTTTGTAATGCATAAAGATAACTAAATAATAACATGGATGTATAGCCGTTTACATTTGTAAATTAAATAGCATATTTCAAAGAAGATGAAATTTTAAATAATGTTCCATTTTACTGATTAATCGGAAAAACAAAACAAAATGAAACAAGTAAGTAATATAATTAATATAATTCTTTGCAAACTTTGAGCAATTATTTATTTTTATGACAAAACGTAATTTTAGTGATAGTCAACAGACATTAAAAATACATATAAGTAATTGCTATTTACTCAATCATAGTCTGAAAGTAGGTTTTCATTTCTTGATGTTCTGATATTACATTTTTTAGTTAAAGGGTTTTTCCCTTAAAAATTCCATTATAAACCAATGTTACGTTAGAAAGAAGCTAACAAGTTTGTTACATTAGTAAACTGTCTCTTGGGAGTTATAGGCATATTTTATATTTAAAAAATGTTTTTTCCTCTATATATTTTAAACGCATATTATGTATAAAAAATTTTACTTCTACTTAGAAAACGTTTCACTTTAGAAAAAAAAACATACCACCACACGAAACTAAACCTAATAAGTTTAAAACTTAATAAGTATAGTATATATATATATATATATATATATATATATATATATATATATATATATATATATATATATATATATATATATATATATAAGTAACCCGCCACCTTAAGAAATCTTAACATCAAACGTATTAGCAGAAATAGCTTAAAAAATACCCCGTAAATAGTAAGTTTCTTTTTGAAAATTACTAATTACAAGAAGAATGTTCAAACGAGATAACTTATTTGTGACCGGATTTTTAATGAAACTTAACTCCAATCGAAGCAGATAATTAGCATTCCTTCTGAATATTTTAACTAAAGTTACAGTAAAGAAAGCAAATGTGTATCTGAAATCATTTATTCAATTAATTACTCTCAGGAATCAGACCCTCTTCAGAAGTTTCAGCTTTCTTTCCTGGTAAAGTTAAACCCAAGTAACTCAGAGATTGTCACTAATGAGGCGATGGTAAATGAATATGTTTTGCTTAATGGATGGCTATTAAAGTTTTCAGATAACTAAAATTTCCAATTACTTTTCTTAAAATGTGAGTTTTCGTTTATGAAAAAAACCTTTGCATTTTCAGCTATTTCTTAGATGTTTTAAGGTTTACTTTAATTATGAAGGAAGAAATCTTCTTTTGATTTTTGTAGTTTTTCTGCTTTACTGATATCGTTTGTTTTACTACGTTTAACAGATAAATGTATTTTTCGTAAATTCGTATTACAAGGTGGTGAAGCATTTCAAACGAACATAATTCAAAAGTGTTTGTAGTAAAAAGAGCCCTTAAACTATTTCCGCAAAACACAAAGGGAAAACCATTACAGTGAAACAGAGTGGACAAGTTTTATGGAAATTATGAGATTAAAGCAATCACTTTGTTTACACCCATTCTGTTTACCTTATAGCCTAAAAACTGTTATTTTTTCGTTAGATAGAGCGTTTTCGTAATACTTTTTCAAAACGATGCACATTTGTTCTTAAATGTACAGGTTTCTCTTAACATTTGAGAGCAAAAATGTATAGGGGGAAAAGGGGGTGAATGTGAACATTTTTTTTCATTTGTTCATTTTTCAAACAAAAAATTGCCAATTTCTCAACGCAAAAGTATCCCTATGATTGAATACACTTTTCTTTGTATAATGGATTTTTTTGAGATTTTTTTTAAAAATATTTCTTTACTGTATGGTATTTTTAAAAAACGTCTGGAATTGCTCACTTACACCTCTAGAAAGTGGCTCATGTAAACAGGCCTAAGGCACATATGAACACGGGTAAAAAAAAGCAGGAGAAGCATCATGTTTTAAAGAAAAGAAAAAAAAATCATTCCACGCTGAGCGTCTGACCTCGTCGGACGTGCTTTTCTTCTGCTTCGAGGCCAAAATTTCCAACGAGGAAGATAGCACACCGCGCCGGGGATAACAGCGTAGAGGCCCTTGTCAGGGCCGGCGGAGGAAACTCCGTCATCGAAACTGTCCCCCAGGCGTCGGGCGCTCATCAACCTCTTTCACCGTCGAAATCGAACATCTCAACGAACTTCTCTCGGAGCGATTCTTCTGGACGTAGGCTATTTTCAGCCTCAATTTCCATTGACGATGTATTTTCAAAATATGAATACGATTTCGACCATGTTACGAAAACAATCAAGCACGCCGTGGACGCCCCAAGGCTTGTTGGAACCCTTGACTACCTCACGACTATATCTAAGGAAATAGCGGACATTCAACCTCCTGACTGGCCTTCCTTGGAGCGACCCCCACACGAGCAGATCCGACATCTAATCAAACATACCAAGATCAAGCTGCGGTCCCTCAACGGGGAAAGCAAGGAGGACATGGAGATCTCCACGGACTGTGATTCTATCTCCTCTGTACAAGTCAACATCCCCACCAGGAACAAGTTCACCCCACTCACCCCGAAGGAAGCTGAAGTGACGAATGCTGATCCTAGTACAACAGAGGCGACTCCAGCCAAAACGACTGTAAGAAAGCGCCCTCCACCCCTCATCACGGTGTCCGACGTGGTGGACCAGGTCAAACTACGGAAGGAACTCTCCGACATTAGTGCCGGCACAGCCCAGGAAAAAATTTCGGGAGATGATCTACAAATTTTTCTATCCATGGAGGAGTACTTGGATCAAGTCGAATACTAACTAAAAGATCATAAACTCAACTTCCACAGTCGACTGATGCCCAAACAACGTCCTCTTAAAGTTGTGATCCGCGGGTTGCCGCAGAAGTTCTCCATTGCAGACATCATCCAGGAGCTAAAAGACCGCCGCTTCGACCCGATCAAGGTAGTCCAGATGAAGACTGGGCCCGAAAAACGTCCCCTAACCCTGTTCATCGTGCTACTTCACAAGTCCGACAAGGGAAACAAGATCTTCGACCTGACCAGCATTGGATTTCTCCGCATCTCCGTGGAGCACCTCAAGCCGAAATTCATCCCCGTCCAGTGCTTCAACTGCCAGCGATATGGTCATGCTGCGTCCAAGTGCTTCCAGAAACCAAGATGCCTAAAATGCTCCCAAGACCACCGCTCCTTCGAGTGCAAAAAAGACAAAGGGACACCTGCATGCTGCGCGCTCTGTGGTGGCAGCCACCCCGCCAACGCTCCGATATGCCCACAACGACCCAAGCCCCGTCAACCAAGACCCAGCCGGACTTTTCCTGCGGCCACAACAAACGCCTGGACCCGACCCCTCTTTTCAAAGACGAAAGACTCGCTGGACTTTACTCCGAGGCCCGTCGCCCTCCAACAACTCGCCACCCAGCCTAAGCATGACAACGCCCAGATCATGATGATTTTCAAGCAGGCCCTTGCCCAACTCCATGCACAGTAACAGCAGCTCAACCAACTTCAGGATCTAATAAGCGGTCTCGTCGCCCTAACGGTACCATAAGCTTTTCTCTCCCCCCCTTTTTTTCTTCCTCTAGAAAGGCCTTATGGCCTTTTCTTCTGCGCCAACAAACCCCCACCAAATCAGGTAAATGGGACTTAGTCCCAGTCCTGCTCAAAATCTAATGAGATGAGAAAGAAAGAAAAATTCTTCAACATGAAACATATACCAAATAACAAATACGTTGAAATGTTTGTCACCTATACTGCGTCAGTTTCAATTGTCATTATCTGAAAGTCTCGTAGCCTGTTCTGATCACTGAATAGACTAGACAAAAATTTATGACTACATAATACAAATAATTTTTTATGTAAAGGTTACTCTGTTTATATTTTGCTTTTAAGCTTCATACATTGTTTGATAATGTATTTTAAAATGATTTTGAACTTCAGTTTTTAATTAAATGAAATTATTTTGTGCCATTTTATTTCTTGTATACATTATATAACACTACATTATGGATCGAATATTTAGTAACAACAAAATTTAAAAATAAAAATATTTAATACTTATTTATTTATTTTATTAAATGTTAATAACAATTGAAGAAAAATTTACAAACTGATTATAGGAAAATAATAATTGTAAATATTTACACATTTTTAACTTTTAAAATATCTTACACTACTAATAATATTAAGGAGAGCAGCTTTGGGAACTGTTCACTTGTGCCCATAGTTGTTGTGTTCACAAGTACCCCATCGTCTGCTTTAGAGCTAATTCGCAAAAATAAAGAATTTTTAAGAAAAAAAAATTGTCATAAATTTACTTGATTGTTCATACAATGGTTCGTAATAGTTAGATTAAATAAGCAGTCAGGTTTAGAAATGTGGTCACGTAAAGAAGACTGATAAAAAAAAATTTCACACCTGCGCAAACAAAGAAGTTGCAAACGCAGAAACATAAAATGGCTCATTGCTCTAAATGTTTGTCCAAGAGGTACAACTGGTAGTGTCCTTAATTGAGGATTTTTCCAGATTTTTTTTTGCTTGAAGCAATCTTAGTAAAACATATCATGTTTACATGTGCCCCGTGTTCACATTAGCCCCCTTTTCCTCTACATGAAAGTACATTTTGAAAGTACACAGTATTTTGAAAGTACATAGAACTCCTTGCGTAGCGTTTTAAAGTTGTTATGATAGCTTTTCTCTCTCTTTCTCTCGTTCGTGAATTCAAGTTTCATTGCTACATGCTTTATGAGTGTACGGGACTGTTCGGCAAAGTGAAATAGTTAAGATACATCACTCTTTTAAAAAATAAACAATTGCCTTTTTTTTTGAAAAATAACAATACTTTAAGAAAGAACAATGTACTATGTTTATAATATAACTTGCTTTCAAAGATTATTTTGATTTTTAACAGTAAGTCTGTACCTTAAAAATAGAATGAAAAGTTTCACTTTTTTTAAAGTTAAAAATAAACTTATTTTCCACTAAAATAGTTTCCATTTGATGATTGAAATATTATTGCTTAAATTGATGAGTAAATAAAATAGTGAATTACTAAGAAAATAAGCGAATAAATAAATAAATAAGAGAATTAATGTAAATTAATTAATTAAGTAGTTATACTTAAGTAATTCTATAAAATATTGAATAAGTAAAAAATGTGAACTATTTCGCTTTGACCGATTTATTTTGCTCCGCATGCACATAACTAATTGTACGAAACATTTAAAATCAAAATAAGCTTTACAATACATAAAAAAGTAATGTACTGAATATTAGTGGGTCCCAATTAATATTTTAAACGATAATAATGAGACCTTTACGCTCTTATAATTAAAAAAAAAATATTTTTTTGACTTACCACAAAATATTTCAAAATGAGCATCAATTTTTAAAAATAACTTCTATTTTCATATTCTTGGATCTTCAGAGATAACTTTTTCTGACTGGAATAGACTACTTTTGGTAATACATGGCCAAAGTATTACCAGATAAGTGGCGCTAGAAAAATAGTAAATATTTCACTATTATACTTAGTTGAGTGTTATAATATTTTTGAAAACTATGAGGTCAATATTAAGTTATAAATCAAATATGTTATAAAAATTATTATTATTATTTTTTTTTTTGCTCACCTGCAGGAACTTTTACATTACACCTTTTAACATGTGAGTGAAAACATGAAAGAAGGATTTCAGAAACTGATGCTCACTGGCACGAATCAGTGAGTTACATATTTAGAAGTGTTTTCATAAGAATAAGGACATGATGTATCAGAAAATTTAGATTTAGGGATTTGCATACGCAACTTATTCTTTATACGGATATATATATATATATATATATATATATATATATATATATATATATATATATATATATATATATATATATATATATATATATATATATATATATATTAGGGTGGTCCTTATTTATATGGGAAATTTTTTTTTTCGGAATTCACCAAGTGACGCCCCCTAGTTTTGTGACACTATAATAAAAAGTAACGAGTGCAAAATTTGAACTCGATAGGTCAATAATAACACGTGCCCCTAGGCCGTTGAACTTTAACACTTTTGATAATTTTCTCACAAATCTTCCGAGTTTTTACTTCAGACCCAGTACATCTTTTCTCCTAGGTTTGCAAAATATTTTCACAGTGAGGTAGCACTAAAATTAACCCTTTTAATTACTTTATATCATCAAAAGATTTTACTTTGAATAAGAATGAAATAATGCTTTAGAAACTTTACCTTAATCGTACGCTTTTCTCAATGTATCTCAATCGTGTGCATTTTTTTCCGATAGTCTTGAAGTGTCTGTAAAATACTAAATTGCTTTTGATACTCATATTTGGTAAATTGATTGTGAAATTCTTTGATTAATTGTGCTCCTCTTTCAGTTGTGTCATTCACAACTTTCAGCATTTTAACGATATCTCTTCCCTTTAAATAACATCTTTCATTTTGCCATGAATCAGGATCAAATAGGAAAACATCTTTTGGTGTTTGTAACTTATCAAACAGTTTTATTGACTTGTAATTGATTCTATAAAGAGGAAGATCTTTACCAGGAAAGTATTCCAAATCATCTACTGTTATTTGAATTTTTTTATACAGTCGTCAGACACGTCTTCCTATTCAGCAAGCATTTTTGGACAAAGCTACTAGTTCATCCCCTAAATACCATAAGTGATTTATGAATTTTTCAATCACTGCTTCTGCTGCATGTTTGTCATCATTTTGTACGCTGCAGGTTTTTTAGACACTAGACTTTATATTAATTTAAAAGGCCTAGAATGGGTTGCTGCGAAAAACTATATCTTCATACATCATTTAACTGTAAAACAGCATTTACGGGCAATCTTTTCATGTAGTGTCAATTTAAATTGCTTCCTAAATATATAAATTTTCAAACAATAAATTCCTTTTGCCACCCCTCTGGGTCATGTATAAGCTCCAGGTTGCCGAAAACATATCCCTGTAGGAGGGAGGACTTCACCAAGAAATATTATTACACGTTATGAGAATTCTCTGTAATATTTCGTAATTACGCTTTCTATAAACAATAATGTGTCATCAAATTCTTCTTTTAGAATTTAAGTGGTGTGTGCAATTTTTGAATTTTGAAGCTCTTAAATAATAGAATATCGAGTCTAGAACTAAGAAAGGCAAGAACTTCTTTAAAGACACTCTGCAGTACGATTTCAAGTGCATGATGATAGCAATACAAATGCAATATATCACTGTTCAGCTTTTGCTCTAGAAAATTACATGCACAATTTATACGGCCGGTATTGTAAGCCGCTGTATAAAACACTACAGGTTGAACAGTTAGCAATAAAGAGCAATCATCTAAGATATCACATGTAAAACTGAAGAAATATCTCAGAAATTCTGAGTAGCTGTTCAACATTGGAACCTGAAGCTATCATGGTAAGCCTATCGGCGTTTTTTCCCAGTTACATCTGAATGTAGCTTTGTATCTCAGGGAATAACTAAAAAATCTAAATTTAAATTCATGAAATGTGGTTTTACCTCTCGAAGATTTTCTCTTGCTCTCTTAAGGGATGTACGATTGATCATAAGGTTATTTGGATTTAAATTTACCTCATCTACATAGGCTGTTAATAAATGAGCAGCATCTTTGTCCCTAATATGGTTTTTGTCTAACATTAATGAAATGCGAGCAGATCTCAATAGTTTTCAAGCTTTTTTGCGTTGTGATAGACCAGATATAGAAAAAAGGTTCAACGGGTTAGGATAGACACCCATTTCGGTTTCTAAATCTTGTGAATTGCAAGAGAAATTTGATGGTAATAAAGGACTATGTACTGAAATAGAAGACAGTTTAAGGTATAGATTTTTACATTATTCCGATCTGTAATTTTTTTAAATTTATATTTTAAATATGGAAAATAGAGTTTATTTATATGGTAGGGTAATCGAGGATTTTTCAAAATTTAAATTATAAGAATGCATAAACATTTAAGCATATAACTAAAGAACAGCGAATTAAAATATAATTGTCATTACTTATATTTATAGCATGGAAACCTAGTGACCCTATTTGCCACACCTATTACATACACAGAAAATATTCTAAATCAACACTCCCAAAGCCTGGAGGAGGCAATTTGTTATCAAAAATCATTCATTAATTACCTTTAGAATCCCTTGTGTCCATCTTGGTGGAAAGAAATGTTCCCTAACGCTTGGTTTGAAACGAGCGCGAATAGCGGTATGCCTGTCCCAAGGCCATTGGTGTACATGTACTCTATGTAATATGTAAAATTTTACAGAATGAAAGTGAGAGAATGGTTGGTCTGGAAGTAGCAACATCTATTGAGGTTCAAAATTACTTTAAATATGAATCCTAGGAATATTTTTACATAAAAATAAGAAAATCCGCAATTTTTTCCTTAAAACTCAAAAAAGGGGGCCCTAGGGGCACGTGTTAATATTCATGGATTGACTTAAAATTTTGCATGGATCATTTATTTGTATAATGGAACAAATTGAGGGGGCGTCGTGTAAAATATCTACAACTTCAAAAATAAGGACCACCCTAATATATATATATATATATATATATATATATATATATATATATATATATATATATATATATATATATATATATATATATATATATATATATATATATATGGCTTGCGAAAACTGCAACATACATAAAGATATTTTTTACTTATTTTATTTTCTTAAAACCGTTCATAACTACCTTTTGCTAGTACTGTTTCTCAGGATGAACTGGAGATCTTTTGATTAAGGAAATCGGTACGTCTATTGAGGATTTAGAACACATTTAAAGATGGCATGTGGCCATTTAATAGGTATAAAATGAATAGTACGTATACGGGGGGAAAATTTTTTTCCTAAAAATATTGACCCGTAACAGATGGAGTCCTTAAATAAATGTTTCTCTGTGTAAAATTAAAGTCACATGCTTGCTTCTAGCAAGAACTAAAATATTGATGAGATCACTCTCATGCAAGACAAATAGTTATTTTTTCTCTATCAAGGAATTTTTTCTCTCATCTAATCCTATTCTGTTTTATTAAAAGTGAATGTCTTGAAAAATACCTAAACGAATTCAGAAATATGCGTTATTTTTAAGTGCAATACGTGACAAATATCATTGAGTATACAGGCTATCGGCACAAAAGTAGTTATTAAAAGTTTAAACTATAGTGAAAGATTTGATCATATTTATATTTTTGTAAGCTTATAAAATGAATACAGCCACGTATTTCTCAACTAATTAATATCACGTTTTTCTTTGTTAATACTAAATCAGGGATAAAAATAAATGATCAGTTTATTTTACGGTTGTGATGAATTACTGTTTAATACTTCAGTAATTTAAAGCAGGTAATGTGAATTAATTTTCAAAACAGAAAAGTTTTAGTCGTTAACAAGTCATTAGTTATGAGTAGAAGAATACCAGATAATACGTCGTTTGTTTCTAGAAACTTTGGCTGCTTAAAGAGGAAACTAAGTTTGACTTGTATGAATGAAGAATTAATAGTGTTTTAAAATCAATAAGGATACTTTTAAAGTAGTTCATTTAGAGTAAGCTTATTTTAAGGAAGCGAAAAAAGAGAAAATAAGTAGCCGTGCAAATATGAAATTTCTCCAACTCCATGGAACCGATTAAAATCTACTGTTTTATTGGTCAAAGGACATAAATTATTGAAAATGATAAGATCCGAGTAACTATAATTGTTTGCTTTAAAATTGTCACTCTTTTCAATTTGTTAATAATTGCAGAACAGAATAATATTGCATGCACGTGCGCCGAGAATTATTAAAAAACCTGTATTAATACAACCCGGTTTCTGCTTTAAAAAACAAGAACTTCAAATTGATATTCTTTCTCATTGTGTGTATCTGAAAGTACCCAAAATCTTAATCCCGAACGTTAGAACGCTTATACTGATAAAGCGTAAATTAAAAGTAGTTAATACGTGTATACAATATCGTATTTTACAATTTGACTACGTCATAACATTTTCTCTTACGTACATGTCTTGCAGAAAGCAAACAGTTTACTTATATTTATACCCTGCCAAACTTCCCGAAACTTTGAATGTGCGAATTCGGATGTTAAACTAGAACTACATTATTTAAAACAACAAAAGCAATACATCTTTTTTTTCTGTTGATAGTTTCCAGTAAGTATATCTAAATTTAACAACTAAACCAGGAAAGTAAATCTCTAAACGCCCACTAGCAATCAAAAGTATATACCTCTCTTGTCAAAATACTGCTAAAAATACAACTCTTCATTTTTTCTATACAAAGAATGTGTCATATTTCTATTCTTCTGAGATTTTGTTAAATTTTCAAGTAGCGCTTTAATACATTGTGACAAGTTACGCAAAATCAATAAAAAACTTGAAGTTTTATTCCTACAATTTTATGTTTAGTTATTGAAAAATGTGTTAGGTATACACCTTTTTGCTTTAGTGTTGAAGTTCTGGGATCATACGACTTGAGTGCATGCTCTACATGTAAAATACAATAAGCCTACAGAGGAGTATCTAATGCATACTAATACAATACATTTATATTACAATGTGTTCATTGTAATATATTTCTATTCATTAATATATTTATAATTCATTAAAATTACTTGTTTTGAAAAACGCAATTCTGTTTCAAAGTTCTGTACAGTATAGTTCTTGGAAGATAAAGCTTGACCTTATGACCACTTATTTATCGTAAGCTCACTTAAATAGGGTAGGGTTATTAAAATTTTTATTACTATTATTGTTATTATTATTATTATTATTGTTGTTGCTGTTGTTGTTGTTATCATTAGTATTAATGTTTGTTAACAACTATAAGTTGCAAAATTTTCTTGTGTGTTTTTTTTTATTTTTTATTATTTTATTTATTTTTTAATAAATGAAATTTGAAGTACTTATCTAAAAATGGATTTTTTGAAAATAATTCATAATTTTATAATAATTTACTGTATTTTTATTTGTTTTTCGTGACTTGAAATTTGGTTTTGAAAAGCAATATTTTAACTTCCTCCATCTCTTATTCTTTTCCTTTTACGATTACATATAAACACTAAATCTGCTTGAATTCAAAATGTTCGTATTCAGAAAGCTAACAGATGGAGTTTCCTGAAATATAACGTCTATTAGCTTAAGAGAATAAATTTGATATCGTTTTTACGTTAACTCAAAGTTTTTTTTTTTTAATATAAAAAAAGAGTATTTTTCGACAGAAAATAATTTTAACTATAAGTGGTTAACCAAAAAAAAAAAACATCTGTTTGCAAAACCAAATAAAAATGTTGAGAACTGAAATCATAAAGCCATTGTTTTGGTACATGGAAAGCAAGCTTCTTTACTTTATTTTTCGCTATACTTTTGATTAACTTTCATTTTTATACCAATGAAAATGTGAAGAAAAAAAAACATGCGTTGTTTGCAAACGCGTTGCAAAAATCATTAAAAAAGACTTTATTACGTAACGTACAATATCCATTTATTTTGTTTACAAAATAATATTCTTTCAAAAATGCTCATTAGTGAGCTAAAAGAACTTAACATAATTTCTACTTATGTATGCCATCTTTATCTGCATGTTATATGACTCTTAATAACTATGTATTAAAACTTAATTATTGTAAAAGCTGTTAGTTTGCTTTCTTAACCATTTTCTGAGACTTAAAGTTGTTTCTTCTAAACAAGTTTTGTCTGTGATTGTAAGAAACTTAAAGAAATTTGAACCTTTTGGAATATTAAGGTATTTCAACTCCAACTAAATTAAGATTCATAAATGATGCGTTTGGAGCTTACAGTGCTGGTCAAATTATTAGACTGAAGAGTTTTTTGTTTTTGTTTTTTGTACGCTATTTGTACTAAAATACTATTTATTTTACTGTTAAAGTACAATACATACTGTACACTTCTTATTTTAGCATAATTTAATGTTTGCAGGTGGCAGCACTGTCTGCTTTGTTTAGGTTCTTTGTTTTTCTACCTACCAGGAACATAACCTCAATTAGCTTAAACAGTTCACTAGTTCTTTTTATTAGTGTGTTCTGTTATATTTAAAGTTAGTTTTAGGTAATTAGTGAGTATGTGTATTTTGAGTATATATAATAGTGAGTATAAACAATTTGTTACCTCCTTTTTTAAAAAGTTGAGAAATGGTGTTAACCTTGTGAAAAGTATGCCAAAAAAACTTAAAATGCTCATCAAAAACAAGGGAATGCATGCTAAATATTGGATAACTATTTCTTTGTTCGTTAATGTGTCTAATAGTTATGTATTCAATAAAGAATTTGCTTTTAAAATAGTCTTAGTGTAATAATTCGGCCAGCACTGTATGTCAAAATGAACTTAATCCACTTCAATAATAAATGTCTCATAGAGTAATCTTTGCAATAATTATGTTATTTCAATCATAGTTCGGTCAGACAAAATCTGGCAGCGGTGTTCAAATCCTAATCACAGCATTACTACGCTGCCTGGTGGGGTTTACCTAATAATAGAAAGTTAAGTATTTACAAAAAATGGGATATTTACAATATAGTGGAGCGTGCTGGAACATTTCTTACATTTTGAATTGTAACTTAGTTAATGAAATATATTGCTTTACTAATGTAACAGCTAAAAATGTTAGCTAAAATTAAAAACCAGACCTTTTTAGCTTCAAACGTGCGGAAATAATGAACGTTAATGTAACAGTCGACAAACGGCTTCACCATGCTCCACTACGGGACATGTTCGAAAACTGTTCAACAAATCTTCCTCAATAATTCTCGCTTTTTAAATATGTGTCTCTAATTTAATGAAAGAAAATACATCCGAAATTACTTTTGTTTAAAGTTCAATAATATTTCATGAGACATTCTTCTTTCATTAAAACACTATTGCTTTCGATGTGTAATTCTTTTATTTTCGTTTTCTTCTTTTTTTTTCAAATCAATCTCTTATTATAGGTTTAACACAACTATTGCTGTATGTAAATATCTTATATCGCGTAAAAACCTGGTTTTCAAGGAATATGATTAGGTTGTAAAACATCAGGTAATATCTTACTTTAAAAGTAATATTTAAATAAATATGAAAAACTTACTTACCTTGCTTCAAGCTGTTAATATAGTTCTGTCCGAATAGTTTCCACTAAAATATATTACAACGAACAATAGTCCTGATAACAACATGGATATCAGCTGTTCTTTAGAAACACCAAATAAATTTTACCAGATTTATCAGTCATTTTATTTTAGTTGTTTACCAACCCAAACGTTCCAACATGCCCTACGTTTTAAAATGGCCCACTTTAGTTTATTTAGTGAATAAATTATTGCGTTTCTATTTTTGCAATGTAATTTCTTCACAAGATGATTTGAGATAACCATTAATATTTCTAATCATTTATCTTTACGAAATAATTCCTTAAGAAATTGGCAGGACAAAGTACATTTACATGTCATTCATCAGAGGCATGTTCTTCATGGCACAATAATAAGCTTAATTTTAGTCTCAAATCTTTCATTTTTAAAGGGAGCAAACGAACGAGTTTCCTTAATCCCATAATATTACTAATCACTGAATTTTTGAGCATTGCTCTAAGTGAGAATAGTATAACTTTATTTACAGATTATACTGCATATCAAGTTTAAAAATCTTAGGTTTGGTCACAAAGCTTAAATTATTTGAAATAAATCGCTAGCCTAATAATACTGAAATTATTTGCGATCATACATTAGTAATAACATTTACCTAAATATTTTTTTTTCATTTCAGTATTACAAAACTACTCTCTATAACACTAATAAAAAAACGCATCAAGGAGGACTTGTCAGAAGGAAACGCAATTTTAAATAAATGACAATGACATTTATATTAAAAAGTGGTTTTAAAAAAAGTGAAAAAAAACATTTGACGCTTTGCAAACGAATTGAAATGAAAAACCATCTCAAGTTATTCGGCTAAATACATAAATAGAGTAGAACGTCAAAAATCCGAACTAATTGGGACAACAGGTGGTACGGATTTTCAAACTGTTCGGATATTCATTGAACGCAGCGTTACATATCACATTGAATATCGGTTGTACTAACGTCAAACCTTTTGTATTCAAATTATTTTTCATGCTTTGGATTTTCATAAATGCTATGCAGGGAATTCGGAGATTATATAAAAAGTTGAAATTCATATTTTTATATTTTTTCACTATTTTTTTTTATTTCAAACTTTTAACATCTTAGCCCTGTATCTTATTTTAACCATTTTCGTAATTGAATCTAGAACTAAATATTACGCCAATAGGAGCCCTGCAAGTTAAACTCGAACATGCTGTATTTTTATATTTATGCCACGGTAACTTCGCGTCCCACCAGACTTCTCCCTGTGGCACTTTATTGTTGCCGAGGCACCCACTTTATGAAACCCTACCTTGGTGTAAGATATCGAAGTAAAATGGTCAGTTGGGGAAATGGTTCACAAAATGCACCATTAATTTAGATGATGTTTGAAACTGTGACCACTAGTACTTTAAAGTATGTCATAACTACCTTGGCAAAAAGCAGTATTTGAAAATTTTGTCGTCCTTCAGCATAAACAAGAACATCCTGTGTATACATCGTTAAAATAACAATAATAATAATAATAATAATAATAATAATAATAATAATAATAATAATAATAATAATAATAATAATAATAATAATAATAATAATAATAAATAAATAAATAAATAAAATAATTCGGGTAACGGCATCAGTCACAGACAGTCATAAGTTTGGATTTAAATAATAAGAATTTTAGGCGATTAAAACTGATGTTGCTGTGGCCTATGAATACGGTGCACCCATCTTGTGTTATGAGAGTGACTTTTATCAGCCTGTAGATATTTAAAAAGCAGTGGTGGAAAGTTATATAAACCGTCAGCGCGAGGTCAGCTGGTGTTTCGTGTTCATTTGAATTGAATAAAATTTTTTAAGTTTTGAAAAGAAAGAGCTTTTGCACATTTTGAAGGGAAAAAGGAAATTTTATTCATTACTTATCCTATCTGTTACTGGGTATCATTAGATTTTACGGTGTCTGTTACTGGGATTACGAACTTTTTTCGAAATTGAGCAAATAAAATTAGAATGAACTAATTCAGAGGATCCAGAAGCAGCCAAACGTTAGATGAGATGTTGTTGCTAGGAAGAAAAATAGTTTAAAAGTCTAAACACGAAGGCTTAAAATATTTAGTTAACCTGAGAGCAATGTCTTAAGCATGTCTGTTACTGGTGCCAATACCCTATACCTAATGACTCATGTGTTTTTCTTATTATTTTACCCAACAGCGCAATTATATTTATTTATATTTTTAGTAAAATTCCTTTTTTTGTAATACATGCCATAAAATATAAATAAAAAAACACGTAATGGGATTCTAGATTATTTACGAACGAAAATGAAACCGGAACCAGATTTCATTACGGATGAACAAATGGGAAAGATATGGAAAATGATTAAATTTCCCGTACAATGGCTGTCTCGTTGCAAATTTCATTCATTATGTCCCGCGCCAGTAAATCATTGAGAGACTACGAAATGCAAAAGAGACTGGCTAGATATCTCATTCAATTTCAACGCGTTTGCTTGTGATAATTCCCATCCAAATTGCATAGCTAAATGTAACTTGAAGTTTTTCAGTGAAATTCATTACTTAATAAATCAAATGCCATTTGAATTAAACGGAATTAATGTTCCTCAAAAAAAAATCATTTTCGTTATTGTTTTACAATTTGTTATGAAATATATTTTCCCACTGTTGCTTTATGTTTATTTAAGCATATATTCTTTGATTTTACCTGCGTGTTAATAAATAAGGGCCACATCCTTGGAACGCTGAAGGCATATTTAAATTGCATATAAAAGAAGTTATGACAGTTCAGTAAGTTACCGCCCTATAGCCAGGGCTAAGGCAGAAATACATGAAATACACCGCCTTCATGTATTTCTGCCTTAGCCCTGGCTATAGGGCGGTAACTTACTGAATATACCTGCCTTGCCTGCAATATTCGAGTTGAACCGAACCACTAATTCGGTCACTCGTCTGGTCAGTGCTAATTATATATTAGCTACCAGTTTGTTTGGCACTCTTGGCTTCCTTAGGAGGTTTTCCACCTCCAGCTCAGTTAGTCCTATGCTGGGCTGATGAGTGCTAATAAGCACGAAACTGCAGTCCTCGGCTGGAAATTGACTGAGCTGGCGGTGTATTTCATGTAAGTTATGAGAGTGTTTGAACTGAAAGTAAAAATGCTTCGATTTTTGTATGCAGGAAAATTTCTGCAATGGAGCCTCAAAGTAAAATGGTAACTTTTAGAAAATAAACACAAGAGAGAACTATTAAGATCCTCTGAACAAATAAACAGATTAATTTCAAATGAATTCAATTGTATTCAGGTATATGGCATTAACATGATAAAAACTTTCTGTCAAGTATATTAACTTATACACTGTAAAAACGATTCAGGAACGTTCCTGGGAAATAATAGGCATCTGATGCGCCCAGTTTCTGCCAGTAACATATCTTGCAAAAACGGAGAACGTTTTCCGCTAAAATTCAGTAACCTTCTTGGTATTATCCTGGAAGAGTCCTAAAAAATTGAGATATATTCCCGTTAAAATCCAGTCGTGTCTCTGAAAAGTTCCAAAAGCATTATTGTTAACATAGCCAAAGCTTAGCCAGAATTGCTGGTAAGTAACGAGAATTTTGCTCGCCTACAATTCTTGCAAAGCAACGTAATTCATACTTATTCGCTCCATTTGGGAGCTTAATTAGCATGGACGGGCCGTAACTGAACTGAAGCCGATACTCTTTATAAATACGCTCAGTTGATCTTTAAACTGGGAGCTAAAAATATATTTCACAACAGTGAGAAGTCTGCATTCGTGCGACTTGTAGCAATCCGGAAACTTTTTGACAATGATACTTGATTTTTCCAAAGAGTGGATAAAAACCATTGAAATCCCGAAATGTTACATGAAAATACTCAGTAACGTTTCCGAATTTTTTTACAGTGTAACTACATAATTTAACGTATGCTCCTCAAAGACACTAGTGTTACTTTAACGTCATTTTCAAAGTTGATTCCTTAAATGCGCCAAGCTATTTATTATTGTTTGTAATATAAACTTAGAATACAATGGAAAACGACATACTGAGGGTTTATAAATCTAAAATTGTAGTTTAATACTACACCTTGATTTTTTTAAATTTAAGTTCTCATAAATAAAATGCTTCAAATCTTTTTGAAAATGTTATTTGCAATGTAATAAATGCTCTTAAAAAGCTGTAAAACGCAAATTTCTTTAAGTTTTAAACTATTGATTTCGTTTTTCTTGCAGCAATAACTCCAGATTAAAATATATTTATTAACATTTTTGTTTGCTTTTAAACATACATAAACGAAGCCTATTTTGATCCAAGTTATTGGTAAGGAAACATTTTTTGCATAATTTTTTAGCTTGTATAAAAAAATAATACAAACATTTTTTTTCCTTTTTAAGCTTATTTTACATTTAAATGAAAATAAAAATGAGCAGAAACTGCGTTCTGCGTCATTAATTACTTTAATAACGTCACAAACAGAAAGCGGAATACGGTGAGTCATTTACTCTTATATTGTATCTGTGAACGAATTTCGTTTCCTTTACTACTAAACGTATGCTAAATAAATAATTAAATGTTTATTTATTATTAAAGATTAAAATTAGGTTTAAACTTTTGTAATTGGAACTGTGATATACATAAATGTACTTTTCAGTTTTCCGAGTTCTAGTTTCAAATTTTAAGTTGGAAACCATTAAACCTACGTGTATATATGTCTAAATCACCTCTTTTAATCCTACCCGAATGTAATTATTCTTATTCAAATTATATAGATCGTTTGAAGATCATCTATAAGAGTTTATATTTTGATTTTAACTACTTGCATCAGTAAATTTGACACCCGTTTTCATATGAGCCCAAAGAATGTCAATTCCCTATCTGGATCGATCAACCTGTGTTCTGTGGATCACCTGATGTGAATCTTCTGATTTTTTTTTCGATTATGGGAAGATAAAAGACAAAGTAGCTAAGACAGTAGTTTATGATGCTGAAGCAGTCTAGGTCAAAAACACAGTAGTTACATCCAGTGTGTATGGATTTTTTACAATAATACTTGAAGTTAAATGACATGATAATAGATCCAAGTGGTTCCCCTCAGTTTACTGTTTTTTTTTTTTAGATAAAGATTTTTACAACTCCTCCAAACTTACGTCTGATAAGCACAACACTTTTCTAAAATAACTGTCTATAATCAGTGAAATACATCGCATATCCATTCCATGTTCTAATCTGCTCATGCATTAATAGTTGAAAATATTTATACTAAGATTTAACTTGATAAACTAACTACAAAAGAAACCGCTTAGTTTCTGATATCATGGGCATTCTAACATTCGATGTCTAAAAGCATGAAAATAGGATGTATACCATTACTTTTGCAATTTTCGTTTACTGTCCCTCTATTTTGATATTTCTTACTTACTTCTGCATGTCTTTTATGGTGTTTTAAAATGTTAGGAAAACCTGAATGATTTACACAATAAAAAATAAATAACCTTTATGCAAATGATTATGAGTTACCTTTAGATAAATAAAATGTGTCGCACATACTTTAAATTGTAATATTACACCTCAATGCTTCCAAACAATGTCCAAAAAGAAAAAATAAAACATAGATGTTGGAAAAAAAAACAGTGGAAGAGTATCCGTTAAAAATGGGTTCTCTAAGCAGAGGTTTCTAAATCAAAGCTTAGCTTTCCTTGTATTAAGGTTCATGGAAGGAATGTAAAATATTGCAAAGGATTAATTTCCATATGCAAACACGTTGAAAAACCGGCAAAAAAAAGGGTGCATTTAAAATATTCCATTCTGATGGTGTACTTCGCAAATGGGGTTTTGAGTTGAAATATGACACAGCATGTATCAAAGAAAGGAAAACAGAGTTTGTTCGGAACGATTTTTTTTCACATGCTAAAAAACATTTTTTGGGGAACATATTTTTGCCCTTAAAACAAATGGTTAACCATTAACTTTTACTTGGTTTTAAGTATTGTTTAGGTTTTTAAGAATTTTACTGCTTACATTTGTTTGAATGAGCAGTATTTGCTCAACTTTTTATGTTTTTTATACATACTTTTGTAAGCCTCGTGGCATACTGTGTGGAACACGAGGAGTTTTTAAATTGTATTAAATAAAAAAAAAGGTTTTAATTGGAAAACAGCCATTATATCGGATAGGGTGGCTAAGTAGAAGAAATTTAAACAAGTACGACTTGAAGGCAGCTAACCAGATCTTTGCTGTGTTAAGAAATTAATTATTGTTTTACAAAAAAAATATGTACATGTCTTTGTTTTAAAAATATTTCTTAACTTTTTTCTTCTATTGACTGCCTTTGAATATTTAATTATGACAACAAATATTGTTAATTTAAATGCAGTTTTTGCTTAAGGTATGATCAATTGTGTAATACGTTTTTCTCCTACTGTTTTTTTTATTTTATTATTTTTTTTTTACGGATAATGTTCCGTAAGCCCTACGATTGTTTTTGAGAAACATTTAGGTTTTTAACACTAGAACTAATGCGTTCTTTGTGTACATAAATACGGCAGTGGTCACTTTATCCCACTGAGAAGAAGTCTACATAATATTACATATGCATAACTCCCTACATAATGTTATATATTTGTAAAACTTAGTTAAAAATTAACCTATTTATAATAAATGCAAATTATTGAGAGAATGTTAGGACTTTAAAGTTAGATAATGATGTCTTTTAAAAGAAAATTCAAATAACCTTAAAATAACCAGCGCTGTTTCAGTTGCACATTTTTGGGACACTTATTTGGGGGGTTGAGTCGTGTTTTGGGACACTTGCAGCTAATGTTCCTTTTTAGGTGCAAACCCATTATGATTGATCTAAGTACATGCAATGGTAAGTTCCAAAAGGCATTTTTGAGTTTCTGCTGTGTTTCAGCATCAGTAAATGTATTTTCATTTGTTTTTCCCAACGTTGTCAGAACGACAATTACCTGTACTAATTTTTTTGCCCCTAAGTTTGTGTTTAAAAAATATTTTTTTTTTTGGAAATACTTATATTATTACACATTATGATAATTTAGGAAAAAACAAGGAAGGATTAAATGCAGATGAGAAGTTAGAAAAAACGTTTTCTTGGGGTCAAAATGACACCTCTTGTAATTCTAGTGTTCATTTTTATAGCAATTACGCTGATTAAATTTAAAAAAAGACACATTTAAAATTCCTCATCAAGCTTTCAGTATCAACATAAGCTAATTTAATATAGTCGAGTGCATGATTATTCCGACTAAAAGCTTATGTTACACTTGACCTGCTGTGATGTAAGTTTTAGTAAAATTTAACTTTTATTTAATCACATTGTAAAACATATTAAAACATATGTAATTTTGCAACCTTTTCGATGTATAGTGATATTTAATTATTCAATTGTTCACACATGTTTTTATTTATTTTAAAGTGCCCCACCAGACGGGACACCTTGGAGTTGACTAAATATATATATATGGTAAATAACTGAAAGGTAATGGTGTACCGGGAGAAATGGAACATCTACATTTATGCCAAAATTTATTTATGTATTTATTTCAAAAGGCAGAGAACTTGACAAATTGGCAAAATACACACAGAAATAAGATGAAGAACGGGGGGGGGGGGGGGGCTCAATGTCTCAAAGTCTCACTCATTGTCTCACATTTATGCCAAAATAAACGGTGGAAAATACTTCTAACTTGTCCAGTTGATGCAACTTGTCCAGTACATAAGCTAGAAATGATTATTTTCACATTTATTTTGGCATTAATGCAAGTGCCTCAATCGTCCTCCGTTTTTTAATTTACCTGTAATATACGTAAGAAGGAACCCTTTTAATAATGCAGAAAATGTTGAAATAATGGTAGATAAAATTTAACGGTATAAAAAAATTAATCAATATAAAAAAATAACGAATAAAAAAAAAAGATTTTTTAAATACGTGCAATTTTTTTATCAAAATCAAAGCACATTAACCCCCAGAAAATTATTGCAGTGTATCTTGCTATATTATGGAAAACAAACAAATCATCCTTAGTTTTAAAAACCTCCCCATAAGAATGTCCTTATTACAGTTAACGTTACAGAATCGTGAGTTAGGAACAGTTATTTTGGTTTTATATGATTATTCCCGTTCGCAGTATTCAATGTTCTTTTTGCTTGGCGTTAACAAGAGTACGTGAGACCTACTAATGGAACTTAAATTAGTTTCTGGATTCGTGAGCGAGTAATCTGCGATTTTTCAACGTTCGATCACGCTGAAGAAATCTTTGTTCCATTTATTTTGAGTAATTAGGGTCTGGTGGGGTAAAGTGGTCATGAAATCGTAGGTTTTCAACTTAGGTGGATAATAAAAACAATAAATTCTTTAAACACTTCAACTTTTTTTGTTGTTATTTTACATTGCATTATTAAAGAACACGGTACATTGCATTTCAGAAAAAAAATATTGAATTTAAGTAGTTTTATAACATTTTCATTTCCCTTTGTATTTATGACCACTTTACCCCATGGGATGGGGGAAAGTGGTCATAGCATGGGGTAAAGTGGTCATAGTTTAAAAAAACTGTAAAACCGTTACAAATAAAACTAATTTTTGCGTATATTTCCGTTATTTTTATAGTTACAAGTATATGTACAAGTATATACGGGTATACACTAGTCTACTATACGTGTCGTGTAGACATGAGTAAACATGTTCATATATAAATAGATACATGTATACATCTGATGCATGCACATGCCTACTCAAGTATATACGTGTATACACGAGTGTTTACACGTATATACTCACGCATGTGTACGTGATTACCTATAGGAGTGTATACGTGTCTACACGAGTATATACGTATCACGTGTATATGCGAGTAAAGCGTAGAAAAGAACATCATATGCGTGTTTTGCGCTTGTATCTCAAGTATATGCGTGCATACCTGAGTATATACGTGTACAGTCGACGTGTATACGCATATATAAGTGTACATACATACTTATACGAGTATACACGAGTTAATTCGTGGATATATCCAGTGCGTGTTTGTACGTGTCTACTCACGTAAATATATATAAAAGCACTAGTATATTCGTATGTTTACGTGTAAACACGATTATATACCTGTCAGACGTATATACGTGCATTTACGTGTATTCATCAGTACATATATCCACGTATATCCACGGGTATATCCGCTAATATACATGTATGCTTACAGAATGAATCCAAGATTTTTTGCAAAATCTAAGTGGTGTGAAAGGGAAGGATGTGAAGCAAAGAATCATAAGGAACTTATGGTCACTGACGCGCTACATGCACAAAAGGTCAGAAACTGACGTTAGCAAAACAGGTCACAAATTTGTTACACAAAGATGATTTTACCCGACATTTTAGTTTTTAAGACAAATTTAGAGCAGTTGTTAAAAGTTACGGCCTGTAGTAGTTCTAATACACGCATCGCAACGAAGGTGCAGCGACTGATGAAAGTTTTTCAAAAGTCTCGTAATTGCAACAGAGTGATTGCGATGCATGTATTACAGCTGCCGGCCGCAAATTTCAGCAATAACTTTAAAATTTTCTTAAAACCTAAAATGTTGTGTAAAATTGTCTTTGTGTAATAAATTTGTGACATGTTTTGCATCCATCAGTTTCTGGCTTTGCGTGCATGTAGCGCGTCAGCCTTGAGTTTGATTCTGTATGTTTCTTATGATTCTTGCTTCTTATCCTCCCGTCTAACACCTTTTAATATTTTGACCAAGAGTTTAGACTCATCATGTATACATGTATATCATATGCTTGTATGCAAGTGTCTACTCGAGTACGTACGCGTATATACGTGTCTCTCTGAGTATATAATTATTCATATATATACGAGCATATACGCGGGAACATACGTGTATAGTCGAATGTATATCTGTATAGATAAAAAATACTTGCATGTACCCAAATACGTGTTTATTGGTGCATTTATGTGAATACGTATATATACGTGCCTACACGAGTATATGCGTATACATACGCATATACTCGTATATTTAACCCTCTTTATTTAAAAACAATACATATTAAGTGAAATTAATATTTAATTTATATCTGCCTTATACTTAAAGATTTAGTGACTTTAGACGAACAATATTCGTTAAGCCTAATATTATGACCACTTTACCCCATCTTACTTAAATTGTTCTAACAAATTATTCAAAAGAGATTGAGCTAACTGCTAATGAGTAAGAGTTCTTGAGACATGTAGGAAGCTTCCTGTGCAGTCAATCTGTTCATAATTCTAACAAACAAAATTTCGCAAGGAAGTTAAAAAAGGTGTTTAGATTTTAAAAATTTTCATATTTACATAAAATATTTTTTTTTACCAAATAAAATTTTGCCAGTTGTAAAATTTTGTATTCAAAATATAGTTTATAAATGCACTACCCTAAAATAAAATTTTCACATTTATTCGAACATTAATTTCCAAGCTATAGCCATTTATTTGAATTATGACCACTTTACCCCATTGACCACTTTCCCCCACCAGACCCTATTACTTAGTGTTATTGCGCGGAATGTATGAATGACAGACAAGTCAACATTAAATTATTTGTGAATGTACTTTCAAATATGTATATATTTGAATCAATTGATCGTTTGCCACTCTACGCTACCACATTATTATGATGAAACTTAAAGTTTTTTGCTTTAGCTGGGAATAGCACATTAAAAAATATTGTTTCCTTGAAACTACTTTGATTATATATATTTTTTAAACAGCTCCCTTTTTCGGTTCTTTTAATGTTTATTTTAGACGTTTGATTTTTTTTCCCTTGACCATTTTGCCAAATTTCGTATTGACGTTTTAAAACAAGGTACTAATTATGTTTTTAATTCTTCTGTATAAATAGTTTATCATATAAAACGCAATAGTTAACTTAAATATAAATTAATTTCGTGAATATCTATTCTTTGAGAAAGTAACTGTGACTTAAAGAGAAGCTAATTCGTAGATTTTTACGCAAGGTGGTTCAAAAATGTTTGCAGGTACGCAACAGCTTACCATAAACCATTTGTATAACAGTACCTATTTTATCTTGATTTTGATAAAATGTTTTTGCATGAAACAAATTTGGCAAACAATTCAATAAATGTAACTAAAGTTCTAATTTTAGATTTGTTCGTGCATTTTGTTTGCATGAAAAACATGAAAATAAATAAAACATATAATAATAAAAAGTTTATGAAAAGATTGGAAAACTTATACCATACCCAAATTATACCATAATCATTCACATTATGACCATAAAGCGTATCAGTTGAGTTTGAATGATCAACTTGAACAGATTAATTATTACAATATTACTTTTAGCCGTTTTCATTTACTTTGATCTTATGAACAAATGTATCGTAAATTGAAAATTCGAGCTTTTCTACTGGGGACAAAAACCAAAGCGTAATGTTTTTTGCTTCCCCAAAAAGACATCTAAATGAAAGTTTCTCCTAAATATGAAAAGAAAAAAAAAACCGTTGTTCAGTGCACGCCATCACTGTCTGATGTTTTTACTTAGAAAAATCAGAAGTTTAAAATAAAACAAAAACAGTGTCCTTCGAAAAAATAAAAACCATAATAATAAATAAAAAAAAACTCTAAAAGTAGGCAAACAATGCATATTTTTTTCTTATATAATTACTGATTATTTTTGGACCTTAAAATGATTATTTGGTATTACATAAATAACACATTTTGAATTTTTATTTGTCGAAAAAAATGTCTCTGCTTTTTTTTGGTAAAACATCACTTATTCCAGCAAAAAACTACCCTAACGCTTCCAGTGCATTCACTATTTCATAATTTCGAAAATATGTATCTAACTCTTCGTTAGATAACAGAAAATGATATGAGCATTAAATTCAGAATTAATAATAAACATGTTTTATGGGTAAATGTTTGAAAAACCTCCTCGGAAAGCGTGGTTTTTGCACCTTATCATTAAATTATCAGTATTTCAAAACCACATATTTCATGGTCATTAGCTTTTAGAAATTTATATCACAGTAATATATTCAATAACCATTTTTGCAAAGTTTTAAAAGTACAAAAGTAACACTTTTGTTTGCTAGAGCTGTTGGATTTTAAAAAAATTTAAAAAAAAAAATAAAAATAAAAATAAAAACTGTTGTGATGAGAAAATCACGAAAGAAAAAAAAAAACATGGATTAGAAGAGAAGAGTACTGGGGCTCTGTAAATTTCTCAAAATTTCAAAATCGACTTTTTCGAAAATTAGGGGGCTCGCCTACCTTAACTATACCACTTACATACAAACTATTAGAGTCAAATATGGGAAAGTTCAATGAACTATTTAAGAGGTCTCTTTTGAATTTCAAAGACTTTCACTGATTTACTACAGCGAGAGATAAATGAAGTTGCACCCAGACAACCATTGTAAGGGAAATTACGAACTTTAATCATTTTCCATATCAATTCCATTCCTGCATCCGCAATGAAGTCTGGTACCTGAGTCGCCTTTGTTCGTAAATGATCTAGAATTCCATTAAGAATTTTTATCAATATGTATGCTTGTCAACCATGATATAAAATTTTAAGATCTTCTTAAGTGAAGTATGATCATGCTGTGGTGTTCTTATGAAGGGAAATATATAAGAAATGTTGAGTTCGAGTTATTAACTCTAAACTTTAAAAATGTTTTTAGCTCTAAACTTTAAAAAAAAACTTTTAGCATTATTCTTTATGAATTGTTTTAGCTCTAAACTTTAAAAACACTTTAAGCTCTAAACCTTAAGCATACTTATAGCTTTAAACTTTAAGCATTCTTATAGCTCTAAACTTAAAAAAAAAAAAACATTTTTAGCTCCACACTTTAGGAACACTTTTAGCTCTAAACTTGAAAAATTCTTTTAGTTCTAAACATTTAAAACGTTTTTAGCTCTAAACCTTAAAGATATTTTTAGCGTTAAACTTTAAAAACATTCTTAGCTTTAAATTTTAAAAATACTTTTAGCTCCAAACTTTAAAAACACTTAGATTCAGATATTTTGTTTTTTGTTTCAGAGCTTAAACCATAAAACAACTAAAAATCGTTTATTTAAATAGAATTTTGCTTTTAGGCATGCTTAAAGAGAAGGCTTCTACCAAAAGCTCAATATTACTCCAAAGCACCTCTGCTGATCTCGTGGCCATATTGGCTGGACACCAGGCGACTGCAAAGCCGTGGAAAGGCCAGTTGAATCATATTTTCATTTGATAAGAGCTAAAGGTAAAGTAAGAGTGTGCAGCAGAATTCTAGAATACATAAGCGTAAGTTGTCTACAAGTTACTATACAAGCTCTATACTGCCGTGTGCAGGTAAAGGGCAGTAACTACAAATTTTTCATTTTTCATTTTTTTTGCATTTTTGTCATCAACTGTACGATATTTTTATTGTGCAAGTTCGCTCATTTGGTTTCCGCTGAAAAAAAGGCGCGAAAAAGACGTCTAATTCCAACATTTCCCTATTGTTTGCATTGAATCCGAAACGTGTTTCTTCAAATATCTCGAAAACTCATTTCTGCAGATACTGCCGTTTACCTGCACACGGCAGTATAATAGTATGAGTGAAAATGTAAAAGAATCACTTTTCACAATTACGTTAAATTAGTCGCATATTCCTTGTAGCAAATTGATTCTTTTTTGGCCACAAAGTTAAGTGCTAACACATCAAGTAATGATTTCTAGACCTTTTAATCTAGTGTTAGAATGACACGCATTTATTTTAACATAAAGATTGAATTTAGAGGAAAAAAATATCTTCGAGATGCATCAGAACCTGACACAACGTACCGCTACTCAACAATCATTGCTTTTAGACATTTAGGCTACCGAATAACACACACATAACCTGCTCTTTGTTTTATTGATTAAAAAAAAAGTTTAAAAAAATATTTTTTTTTCTAAACGAAATAACGCTAAACCATTTAACCATAACTTACTATAAACACATGATTCCGTTTGTAAACCGAATGAAAATAATTAATCACTAACATTTACTAAGGTTAATTAATTTTCGTTTATACTGAGAAATTTAAAACCGTCCAATAGAGTTGAAACTATTTTTGTATACTAAAGTCAACACGACAAGCGTATTTAAAACTTATGAGAAGAGAAAAATAATACTGAAATAAAAATAAAATACCATTGTTGTTATACGTTAGAGAAATATTGCAACTAGAATTTTCTCAATTTAAAAAGAATAAAAAAATAACAATGTTTTTAATAAAATTTCAGTTCTTTTGAAGACGGAAAACTTATAAAACAAATGACTTAGAACATTAAACTGGTTGTATCAAATATCCAGAAAAGTGTAATTTTAAAAGTTTAAACATTTCCAAAGTGCATTCCTTTTCTCCTGATCACTTGCGTAATATTGCTCGCAGCAAAAAAACTTTTAGGTACGAGTTTAAATTGTTGCTATAGCAATGGACGTAGGAAAGGGCTTCCCGACTGGATTGCTTGTATTAATTCATAAAGCCTTATTTCTTTTAAGCATTGAAAAGATATGAAATAAGTCGTTAAGTTTATTTTCTGTGATTCAAATTTATATCTCAATTATTTTGGCTTCTAATATTAGTGTAAATTAAATATTAGAGAAATTAAATGCTTACCATACATTTTTATTTATTACTTAATAATCAACTGCAATCTTAATTATTCATTCTCAAACACGAACTTTTTTTATTCGCTCAAGTTGAGTTTGATTTATAACAAGAAGTTGAAGACCTGAATCTGATCTGATGAAAACATGAAAAAATGTAAGGATAAGGTTTGACTGCACTTTAGCTTTTAAGCAACAAAATTTGAATGAGACAGGTAAACGCATGTAACAAACGACCTTCAAAGCGGGGTTGGCCGGATTGGACCCAATTGGGTTGGACCAAATGGGTTTTTTGTTTTTCTTTGAAAAAACCCATTTATTTAGCCCACTTTTGTTTTTTTATTTATAATTTTCTGAGAAGTTTTAAAAAATTTAAATAATTTAAATACTTTAAATACAATTTAAACTTTTTTATTTGTTCTTCACCACAGACAATGGACATAAAAAATGAATTTTGAACTTTAATAGTATTTCTTATCTCCTAACGGCATCAAAAAAATACTTCAAAGATTTTAAATAAATATATTTAACTTTTTTCTTTAACTGGTCAATAAATAACTCAAATTATCTAACGTGACAGACTAAGTCCAATCACGTCTGATTTTCTCAATATTTGTAGATTGTACAGAGGAAACTACTCTAGCTAAATAGCATTCATGTGAATTATTTTCTGCAAACCAACACGTCACAAATCTCGAATAAACAAGGCATATTTTTTAGAAATTAACAGATTTTATAAACGATCGGACAGAAAACAAACTAGGATGTATAGTATTTTCATTATCTTACGAAAAAATTTAATATTTCTTACTCTGTACACAGAAATAGAAAAACTGGCAGCATAAAATTCAAAAAAAATGTCTTTATCTGGAATTCAGTCAAAAGGGATTTAAACTACTTGAGGTTCTGAAGTATTTTTGAGTAACAAAATAAAATAAAATTAAGTAAAATGCAAAATAAATAAATAAATAAATAAAAATAAAAACGAACGAACGAACAATAGATTTTATCACTCAAGAAGTAACTTTGCCTTAATTGTTGGTATATAATCATGGAAACTAAAAAATCAAAAATTCACCATTCTTGGGTTTCGTCATCTTTTATACTTTTCTTCATAAAACGCTAAATTTTTTTCCCCAAGACAATTTTGTGCTTTGTCCATATACTTACGCTACAATATGCTACAAGTACTCCACATTTTCCCTAAAAAAAGAAAAAAAAAGCCACATTTATTTTTAAAAACCAGCTTTAGTTGAGTTTTTTTGGGTTTTATTTTAAAAAATAAAAAAAACCCTGGGTCCATGGGCTTTTTTTTTAAAAAAAAACCGGGTTATTGCCAACCCTGCTTCAAAGTGAGCATTGATAATTAGAACTGATTGAATTTTCGATTTTTTTTTTTTTTTACATTTCTTGCATCATAGATGCACATATTTTCTGTCAGAAATAAATTGGTTTTTGAAAATATCCGAAGAACAATAGTTTGAGACATTACATTTTTTTTTTTTTTTACATCTGCGTTAGAGTACCTTGGTACCATTGTAAAAGCGAAAAGTTAAGAAACTAAGCTCTAAATTAGATGTTAGTGTCCAATTTGGCATGTATGAGTATAATGTGTAGTTTTGGGATAAATTTTATTATATAAATGGTTTTTTTCCGTAACTTATACGTCTCGAGTGATTGATAAATTGAGCATATGTGATTATTTAATTAACACCCTTATATGAATATTTTTAAAAAAAATTATATTTATTGAAAACAGAATTGAAGATAAACATGTATTATAAAAACTAAGTCATACTGCTTCCCCTTAACTTTGTTGAAATAAACCCAATTACATGACAAAATATGAGTTTTCTTTGTGAAATTTTTCAGTAAATTTGGTGTTAGATTTAATGTTGTTTTCCAAGCTACTATGAATGTCTAGAGTTAAATTCATGTAAGTAACTGTCTGTATCTTTTACTGCCGTGCTAAGGACAGAAGTCGTATTTTTACTTTTTATCGAAATTGAGTTAGGGTCACCAGTTGGTTCTTTGTCACATATTTCACCAAAGTATTCGAAATTTAATGGTCCTTTATCAATAGGAAATATTAAAAAAAAAATATGAAAATATTGCATCTGAATCAAATACATGGAGGCACAAAACTATAAATAGCATTTTCTCATTTTGAACTCGGCTACAGATACGACTTTTTCGCATGAAAGCATGTAACGTTTTAATTTTAATCAATAATCTCAATTATTTTGTGTTAACATATTACTCCTCAAGTTTGTACTTTAGTTTTAATTAGAAAAACCATAAATCTAGTTAACGCGCTGAAGTTTTTTTTTTTTTTTTTTTGCTATATGTATTAACTAAAAAGTGGTTTTAACCGCTTCCGTTTGGTGAGTGGAGATGTCTGACTTTCAGCATCTTTGCACTAACGTAGTTAAGCATTCAATTAATGTATTTTGAACTCCAATGCAATGCGGCGAGAAAGTCGCAAAGTGTAGAATTCCTCTTTATTTGACCGCTCCTTTTTCTTCATATTGACAGACAGTTTTTATATTACGGGTAAGTGAGCCTACTTGCTCTAGTGTTTATGTCAACTCAATGGTTTCAACCTTTACAGCCCATCTTGTTCGCTTGAGTTCTGTTGAAAAAAAACTGTCTCTTACAATGTACGAATGTGGTTCGCTTCATGGCAAACATCTTAATGTGAAATTTTTACCATTGCACATGATTGAAAAAAGACGATGCCCATCAATAGTATCGAAAAAAAATTTCAAACTCAATTTTATAACACTTTTGCTCTACCATCATATTAATTGTGTTGTTTGTATAGAATTCAGAACAAAGCTGATGTAAGAAAAAAAAACGTTCTAACGCGCTAACATTGCAAAGTGTTGAATTCACTTGCTCTTAGGTTTCAAAGGTTTACCTTTGTCTACAAAAAAGTTTGCGAACTTTAATTCATATCTATTATATGGGGATACTAAACAGTGTTTTACTACAGCACATTATATGCGCTCTTTTTTTTTCAAAGAAAGGTTCTTCGAAACCTTGCATAATTATGCAATTGCTCCAGTCAAAATTTTAAATTCTTTGAAAACGTTCGTGAATTTTTGTAACCTGCTTAGGGTAAATCCAGGAGAGTCACCCCAACCCTTGTGTTTCAGATAAATTGCATTCCAAAACTGTTTTCTTTTCTTTTGGCGAGTTATTTTTTTACCGCGTTAATTATTCATATTTAAGTATGCGACCTGTTTCGATCATGTTTTATAAGATTTTCTTTCCAAATTACTATGAGAGTTGGCCGACCTTTGCCTTAAAAAATAATTTTTATAATTTTATACCGCGAAGTATTAAAAGTCACGTGCATCATCTTCACTGATTCTATACTCGTATGTATAATAGCCAAAACCACTGATCGAGTAACGCTCTGACGTCGCCAGCAATGAAATGATTTATAAACATGAATCACTTTACAATTGAGAATTTTTAATGAACTTTGTATAGACTTTTATCAGAAGATTTTGATAGCTGAAATTCTTTTTTTTTTAACTGTTGCCAATATTTTGACACCAAAAAAGAATTAATGTGCTTTGATCTCGCTGCTTTTGGCAGAAAAAAACAATGAATTACCCAAAATTGTGCGACTCAAAGTTTCAACGATCAAAATATCTTTAAACAGGCGGTTGCTTCACTCAAACGAAGAAGCAATTTTTACCAGTCATACCTTGGCGGGTAAATTTTCTGGTATTGCTATTAAAGTTGAAAAAATACCTGTGGGAATAAATTTTTTTAACTGTTATATGCACAACATTGCAGTTTAATTCATAATATTGTGCAATTTTGTGCAATTCAAAGTTTTTTTTTTCTTTTCTTTTCTTTTTGATGTTGTTATTCTTTAAAGTTAAAAAAAAGCAATCAACGGTAGCAAAAAATACATAAATATACACGTGTTTGATTTCACAATGATTATTTGTGTTTTATTTTAAATTAATTCTTATTTTTATTCATTTTCACAGCACAGCATAAATGCCATTTTTTTGCTTATAAGATGATGTTAGTTGAGAATAATTTATGAGTAGAAATTACTCTCAACTAACATTGTATTCTGAAATCCAAAAAGCTGTTAAAGCAATAAAAAATAAGTGCGTCATCTTTACCAACATTATATTAAAACCTTGATCCTATTTAAGTTTCTTTCCTTCATCGTTTAATCTGCTTTACACGAAAGCTCTGAGAAAACAACGGTTGAGAACTCGTCTGCGTCGCAATTCTCTCTCCTGAGTAAACAAAGGAAATTCCAATCATTTATCTTCCGTTAATAATTCCCTAAGAAAGTGACACGAGTAATGATATTAAGATGTCAGCTATCAGAGACGTGCTATTTTGGACATAAAGCACGGGCTCAATTTGTTTCGAATCCTTCATATGAAAAGATACCGGGAGCGGAATTAATGGCTTCTTTTCGGAGACATTAGCCATTTTCATTTTGTTCTTAAACGATTTTAGGAAATGATACAAGTGGGTTTTGTGGGTTTATTTGGAGGTTGTGTTGTAATTTATTGCAATTCAAATGTTTAGGCCATTTTTTGTGTAATCAAGCACAAAACTGCATGTTTTCTCATTTGATAATTGCTGCATTTTATAGCTGTATAACCATGCATTCATTATGTGATGGTTTCCGAAACAAAAACAGAAGACATATTATTTGTTTGATAAACCGTCACTGAACCTGTTTTTCGATATAATTTGCTTTACACGAAAAGTCTGTGACAACAACAGTTTAGAGCTCGGCTTCGTCGAAATTATCTCTCCTGAGTAAACAAAGGAAATTCCAATCATTTATCTTCCGTTAATAATTCCCTAAAAATGTGGCACGAGCAATGATATTAAGATGTCAACTATCACAGACGTGCTGGTTCGGACATAAAGCACGGGATCTATTTGTTCAAATCCTTCATATGAAAATATACCGAGAGCGGAGTTAATGGTTTCTTTTCGTACACATTATCAATTTTTATTTTGTCTTAAAAGATTTTAGGAAACTATACAAGAGTGGTTTAATATAAAGTTTGTGCTGTAATTTATTGCTAGTCAAGTGTTTGGGACACTTTTTGTATCGCAACACAAAATCGAAGGTCTTCTTACATTGATTATTTGCTGTAGTGTAGAAATAAATAATCACATATTACAGTGCTGGTCAAATTATTAGACTAAGACTGTTTTAAAAGCAAATTCTTTATTGATTACATAACTATAGACACATTAACGAACAGTGAACTAATTATACAATATTTAGTATGCATTCCCTTGTTCTTGATGAGCATTTTAAATCTTTTTGGCATACGTTTCACAAGGTTTACACCATTTCTTAACTTTTAAAAAAGGAGATAAATAAATGTTTATACTCACTAGTGTATATACTCACATACACATACACACTAATTACTTAAAACTAACTTTAAATATAACATAACACACTATAATAATAAGAACTAGTGAACTGTTTAAACTGATTGAGGTTATCTTCCTGGTAGGTAAATAAACCAAGAACATAAACAAAGTAGACAATGCTGCCACCTGCAAACTTTAAATTATGCTAAAATAACATAATAATCAGCGTACAGTATGTACTGTACAGTAAAATAAATATTATTTTAGTACAAATAGTGTACGAAAAAAAAAACTCTTTAGTCTAATAATTTTGCCGGCACTGTATTTACTGGTTTTCAAAGAAAAATAAAAGCCACATTACCTTGTAGATATCAATCATCATTGATGGGTTTTCTGATGTATTTAATGATACAATGAGTAACATGTCTATGGTATTTTTTTCCATTTGATTTATAATTTAAAATCTCTAAAATATGTTAATGTTTTTCCTTTCAGAAACAAAACTAAAAAAATATAGCAAAGTATTTATTGAATGTCAATTTTAGAATAAGAACAGCAAATACGAACGACAGTGTTTGACTTCGGAGTGGAAGTTAAAAATTTGGTTGTGGACTTTCGTACATTCAGCAATAAGTACAAAAAAGATGCGAAAACTAAATTCAATACTTTCCTAAATGTATTTTAATAAACTGTTACAGAAATAACAGCATTTTTGTTTAAAAAATCAACCCTTGGTAAATCAAATGATAAACGGAAAGAATAACATTACGTATGATACACATTTGAATAATTTGAGCGAAAGTAGTTGCAGAAGTAATAAACTTCATCATTCTTTAATTCTGACATCGTTAATAACTTCCGAATATGAATCGTCAATGATTAAATTATTCGCTTGTTAATATAAAATGTGTTAAGAACAACGATTAAGTTAAGCTTGTCAGCTTTGATACTAAAAAGCGCAGCATTAAAACAAAAATTATTAACGCATCGGCTGACTGAACTAGCGAATTTTGTTTCAGTATTTCCTAAATTAAAAACATCTTTTAAAAAATAAAGCTTTAAACTTACTTTTTTTCGAAATTAAGTTCAGGAACAAACTTTAAGTTTTAAATAAAGTTCGAAATGAAATTTGCACTTGACACAGCTGTCATTCTATCGTAACACAGTTTCTTACTGATTCGTTGATGATCATTAGGAAAGCCATTTAAAAACCTGGCTGACCACATGACTACAGGGCAATCATTAATCAACCAAACATCCTAAAGAGCACTGTAATAAAAACCAACTTACCATGGCTTTCTATTAAAAATGCAAAAGAAAACAATATCCAGTAGTCGCTCCTCTTGTTTAAACACTTGGTCCAAATATACGTTTATTTTTTTTCAATGAAACATTAGGTAATAACACTCGTTTGATGTAAACGCTTCTGTAATTTACAGTAGGCGAAAAACAAACGAGCACTTGACATTATTGCACTTCAGTCAGATAAACCTAAATCACATAATTTCTACTTTGTAGGAGAAAGGAAGGATAGCTGAAGATGATCTGGATCTAATCGGTAGCAGTCCAATCACACCGAACAGGACGCTACAAATGGAGGTGACAGTTTGAAAGCCCGAGCCCTTTTTTACTTCCTTTTACAAAAAAGGAAGTATTGTAATCGCGAAAAAAATTTCGCCCAAAAAATGGCCTTAATTTCCATTGTGAAAACGAGCCTAAGAACGTAAAGACACGCGAAATATCCATTTTGACGATTCTCGCGTTAATTACAACGAGTTTTCTCGTGACGTCTGTATATACGTATGTATGTATTTGCGGATATGCGTATCTACGTCGCCTAATACAAGAACGGCATGTCCCTGAAAGTTGAAATTTGGTAAGTAGACTCCTAGGAGGGTCTAGTTGTGCACCTCTCCTTTTGGTTGCATTCGGGTGTTTTTAAAGGGGTCTTTTTCCCCTTTTTGGGGAGAAATCATTGTTAATTTCGATGTAAACTCAAGTGGTGTTATAATTTGGCGGACACTTGGGAATATATCGCCAGTCTTTTGGTCGCCAAGTTTCGTTGCCAACTTGCCGACAAATTTGGCAATTTATTTATTTATTAATATTTTTAATCTGGTTTCAATTTGGCTACTGTTGGTGATATTTAGAGAGCAAACTATTGAATCACATTAAAATTGCCAATAATGTGGAAATGACATTAAATTGGAGTAAAAGGAAGTCATATGATGCACACATCAGCTTGTTTCTTTTCAGCGTTAAGCTGAACCTGCAGCCGGGGTTGTAATATTAGGGGATATGACGGCATGATACACAATTACCTCTAATATTTATCCACAATACCAAGCCTACCGGTAAGTTTGGGCCATGCTTCAGTCTTGGCACTCATGGCACGACCCCTTGGAGTCATTTTTAACAGGACAATGCTCGGTTATACAGAGCAAGGGTGCCAGAAACTTCCCCTACCAAAATTGTCTCCATCTCTGGCCTGTTCTATTTCCAGGATTGTCACAGACGGATCATGTCTGGGATCTCTTGGGATGGTAAATTGGACAGCCTACGAGCTTGACTGAAGTAGTGGAACGTTTACTGTAACTGTGGTATGAGATGAGGCATCGGGTGATACTATTACGTTCAACGTTCACCTCTATCTCCTCGCACATTCAATCTAGAAGTGGTTCAGCGTGACACTAAAACATCCATTCTATTTAGATTTTTCTAGTAATAAATAATAACTTTGCTTTCCATTTGTACTGTATTTTTCATATAAATGCTGTTTTCACGTCTGAAAATTTCGTTTCATTCAGACAATTCCCCCCCCCCTTTTTTTAATGGAGCCTACATTGGAGAAACATGTGTATTTTTACACTTCTTGAACAAGCATTTTTAAAATATTAATTTTTTTACCAATATTAAGTTACTACTTTAATATTAATTAAGTAAAGAATGCGCAACTGAGTCTAACAAGAATTTAAAAAGAAATTAACAATCTAAAAAAAGGTCCTGCTTTTCTGATAGAAGGCAATATTAATTCCATCAAGTTCGATGTAGTTTCAAAAATGCATCGTAATTACTTACATAATTATTATCTATGGTGCTAACTTCTAATTTTAAACAAATGTAGTTCTAGCCCACACGTTTTTTATTACATCAATTCATAAATTTAATTAAACCAGCATACAAACTGAATCATCTAGCTGAACGGCAAATAAACTTTTTTTTTCTTTCTTCCCTTCTTTTCATTTAATTCCAAATGTGCGTCAGACACTCTTTCTTTCTTTTTTTTTTTTTATTTAATTAAGAATACTTGTTGAAATGAGTTTTTCTCTAAAATTTAATCCCGAAAAAGGTTGGTTAATTAAAGTTATCTTATGTGCTTCAAGTTTGCGGTTTCATTTCACACGGGGTAATAAAGTTAAATTTTTAAAGTGTCCTTTTTTTTTTTCCTGAATCGTGGTTAATTAATTTGGAAACGAACAAAAATGCAAACATTTATGTTTCTCGGCGCAAACAAAACGAATGTTTGTAAGCTTAAAATACTCGTAAATGAGAAATTGATACATTGTTTGTAATAACATATCTGAAAATTTATCGCTATCAAATCGTTGAAAGGTAGATTATGCTTGTAAAATGTTGTTAGTTTGTGTGAATTGTATTAATCTGAGTTTTCAACATTATCCTCTCTCTTGCCACAATAGGGAGCGTCGTTTCACCATGTAATGAAAGTAATGCAGTCTGGAAAGCCAATGCAAAAAAAAAAAAAAATACTAACAATGGAGATAAATAGAATTGGCTATCATCCGGTACATAAACTGCCAATTGGGTTTTAAACAGGGTTATAAGTGATTTTTACTCAATTTCTAAAGACAATTAGTGCTTATTATTTTAAAGTGGTAATAGTATTTTCGAATTCTTAAATTATGAAGGAAATTTTAATGTTCAATTTCCAAACATAGTTTCTTTTTTAATTAACAGTTGCTTTTAATATTTTTGTCAAACGTTGCTAGCACCCTTGAATCAGTTGATATCAATTTTGCATAATTAAGATTTTTTCTTGCCAAAATGATAACATGATCAGTAAAAAAGAATACTTTTAAAAACACCCACAACTTTCAATGGAAATTAAATATGATTTTAAAAAAACAATATTTTATTTGCAATACAACTCTTAGAAATCTTAGTGTATATCTTACCTTTATGCTTTTGAACAAAATAGAAGAAATAGCTTGATTTTTTTAATACTTTCGACCCAAAGTATTTTGTATCAAATACAGATTTTTAGAGGTGCGTATTGCGTTTATTTACCAAAAAACCCAGTCAAAAATCTGTAAAAAATTAAAATAAGTTTAAAAATTTTAAAAGAATGAATTCAAAACATTAAATATTAACGTTAATATTTGTTAAAAAATTATTGGATGGTTATAAAGGGTACATAAATACTTATACAAAGGATATTTTTAACTTTGTTTTCGTTTTTTTTAATAGGAGATTTATGTGGCACATTAAGCAAAAGCAAGCAATTTTTTTTTATTTAGTTGGAAAAAGCATAGTATTCAAAGTACACAAGGTCATTAAATCCTACACGGTACAAAATTTAAGAAACTTTTATGGTAAATAATACTGTAAAATGGAGCGTTTACAGTAGATAAAAAAAATAACAGTAAATTGTACTGAAAAAAACGAACGATTGCATCACCAATTGATACACCACGTGATTCACAGTCCGAAGCAGATAACACCGTATTTTCCCTCACTCGATGTGTCCCAAATCGTATGTTGAGCAGCAAACTCGTCCACTAAGACAAAGGCCCTGATATCGAACTGCTGCTCTCATTTTGTGTTTTTAAACTCTTGTTTATTCCATTTTAAAGTTTTACAGTAAAATAAAATTTTGCGGTAAAAGTTACTAGCAATATAGTTCCAGGATTTTTTTAACAGTGTAATGATTTTTCAAAATTATGAACAACAAGTAAATTCACAATCATAATATTTGTACAGTAAACTAATCGCAATTAGCTAGTTAGCCTGAAAGACAACTAACAACTAGTTACCTAAGATTAACAGCCATAGTAAGAATTTATTTCAAATTTTCAGAATTATGCGCTAGTACTTCGTCATATATAGGGTTGTGTCCGTTTTAACATGTAAAACCTTTATTTTCGCAACTATTAGTCCTAGATGTATACTTTCAATTGCAAAAATGTTCAAAATCAGATGCAAAGTTTTGACATTGGAAGTTTAAAGTAAAAGTAAAAATAAGTTAAAAATACAAAATTTAAATTTTTATACGATTCCCAGGTCCCCTAACTTATATTTAGGGAAATAATCTCCATTGGAAAATAATTCCAACATAAAAAGTATGAAATTAGTACGACCAATATTCACTGAGATATGAAACGCAGCGTTTTGTGTCTTACACCACTTTTCATTCGCCGCCAATAACACTTTTTGGGGGAAAATATAGTGGTTAACAAGTGTTTAAAATTGTATGTGTGCATAGAGTGTAGTTTTTCAAATTGTCCGAGGTTTGGTAGCGTGTTTTTGTGTATCACGGCATAACAATTGCATTTATTTTTGAATAGCAATGAAAAATATAAATACCGTGTTTTTCTTTGACGACCTGTCATTTTTCTGAAAGGGCGATAAGTTACTATCTCATCTTCTGTACGGTCCCTTAAATTTTTGAGCTGGAATATCTTCTTCAGTTTTGGTCACAGAAATATCAAATTTTCTGTGTCAGTAATAGTTTTCAATGGATATTATTTATCTAAATATTAGTTAAGTGACCTAGGGCTCGTATAAAAGGTTAAATTTTGTATTTTTTGACTCATTTTTATATCTTAACTCTGCATCTGATCTTAAATATTTTGGCAATTGGAAGTATACATCTAGGACTAACGGTTGCGGAAATAAAATTCTTGCAGGTTAAAACGGAACACCCAGTATATGTCGGTAAAGTCATTATTACTCTAAACATAAAACTGAAGATTTATATATTTTATGCATTGAGAAGACAGTAACAGTGTTTAAAAAACTTGTTTTTTTTATTTTTATTTATTTATTTATTTATTTTAAAGCATTGTTAAAGCAAAAAATAAATAAATAGTTTTATAAGGAGAAGTAAATACGTTTTGGCGCACACAATTAGCTACTAATTTTGTGCGTTAAAACGCTTTTGATTACCATTTACTTTTCCGCACAAAGGTATTATTTATTTTTGACACTAATAATGCTTAAAATAAAATAAAGTATGTACTTTAAGCATTGTGTCTTCAATGCTTCATACTAATATTTATAAAAATGTTTCGTACAACTCTAAGTACATTTTATTCCCATTGTCTTCGGTAGAAACAACTAAAAGCTTCAAGCGGAAGATTTACAGAAAGCAATTTTTGCTATCTATCATACGTAATCATGTGGAAAGGGAACGTAGCAACACGTAAGTATCTAAACGGAAAATAAATATGTCTTGATTTACTAAAGTCTTAAGAATTGCTCCTTACAAACTACGAAATGGATGGGAAATTTATCTGCCTGCAATTCTTTCTCCGAATTTATTTTTACTTCACAATTGGATGACTTCCCTTCTTACTTGAACTACTTCCCGGGTTTTTAAAGAAAAACGTTGCATCGATAACAAAAATAACGAACTTATTTCGGGTTGTTATAAATTATGCGTGACTCATCTGTTTGTATCCGTGCTTAATGAAATATTTGTTCGATTAGGAATAAAATGGCATGAAATTCTTTCAACGTTATTTTTTGATTCAGACACAAAAAGTTTTATTTTTATTTTTTTTTCTAATGGCAGATTGTGAACAGATACAACATGACAATAACAGGAAACAAAAAAGAAAAGAGGAACAGATAATAAAAAAGTCTACAACAAAGTTCATTGATCCATATTGTCTCTAGCCGCCAAAGAGTGCTCAGCGAGGGAGGTCTTGCAACGCGCGTTACAGTGAAATGCACGATCCATGTCCTCCCTAGAGCCACACATATTACGTGATGAGGAAGGAACAACTCCGATTCTGAAAAGGATGTTTTTGAAGGCTGTCATGGCAGGTACGAGTACATTTCGCAACTGCTCTGCGTCTTGGGTCATTACGTAACATCAGAACATCATCTTGCCTTCGTTTACAAGTTTTCTAATACAGCAAAAAGACATTGGTCGGGGAATACTCTGTGTGACCAGAGCACCCTTTTTTGCCAGGTAATCTGCAATCGCATTCCCAGGTACTCCATAGTGGGCAGGAACCCACTGGAGGACGATAGATTTCTTGCGAGTTGCTAGATTCTGAAGGTAATGACGACAAGCCAGTCTGTTATGTGTCAGGAGGTGGTTACCAGATACAATAGCCATTAGGGCAGCTCTAGAATCGGAGATTACTACTGCTCTTGTGAGGTCTAGGTGGCAAAGAAGCTGAGCTAAGGCTGTAGAGATCGCAGCAAGCTCTCCGTCAAACGCAGTACATCGTCCCTTAGGGACATAAAATGAGAACAGCTCGGAGTAAACTCTGGTAATTGCGCTTTCGCTATCAGGCAGAAGGGACCCATCGGTGTAAATCCGTAACCACTCAGGTTCGGGGAAGCAAATGTCCAACACTTCAAAGGTCAGGGCTCTATGTATAGAAGGTTGCATATTGTTTTTTAAAACACTTTGACAGAGTCCGAGATTAATTTGAACTGGTATTGAAACTGTTGGGTTCTGCAATGAAGCAAGACACTCTGATTCGAAGCTTAAAGACACAAAAAGTTGACAATGCTTTATTTTACATTTTGCTAAATATATGGCCACAAATTGTTGAAACAAAAAAACAAGGGATTTTACAATATTAGTGTCTTTGTTAATGCTGGAAAATAGTGTCTTATTAGTTGTTTTTTTTCTTTTCTTTCTGATTGAAAAGCAATCTATAAAAATAATATAAAACTAGTATATTTGTTTGAACGTGCTAATCTCGGCAACTACTGGTTCGAATTGAAAAAGTCGTTTTGTGTTGAATAGTCCAATCATTGAGGAATGCTATAGGCAATATGACATCCTGATATGGTTGATAAGAGAGTAGCGGCAATAAAACATGCTATGCAAACGGAAAAATTTATATTATAATATAAAATGCTTGAAACACAGAATATGCGTAGCCACGATGATTCGACCTGAAAGTGCGGGCTTCGCGATCCAGTGAGCGTAGGTTCGAGTGAGCCATGAGGCAAGTCTCGAGGGCACTTTTCAGAGAAAATCCTAAGTGATGCTAAAAATAATTTGTAAAAAAAATATATACATGCTTATCATTGTCTTATTTTTCTTACTAATTAATTGTAATATAAAGATGAAAAGTTTGTTTGTTTGAACGGGCTAGTCTCAGGAACAACTGGTTCGAATTGAATTTTTTTTTTGTTTTGATTAGCCCATTTATTGAGGAAGGCTATGGGCTATAATTTGCATTGATATTTTAACTAGGAAAAAAGTTATTCAATGTTTGTTTGTGATTTTTAGCAGTTTTTAGAAATTGTTGCAGATAGTGCGATTTTTTTTTTTTTTTTAAAGTTTTGAAAAAAAAAAAAAAAAAACTTTATTTTGCATTTTTTCCTGGGTTGAATTTTTTTATACTCATTCCGCAAAAAATATACTGGCCTCTTTTCTAAAATTTCACTACGTAATAGGAAAAACATTTCACCCTTTTTAGAAAACAAAGTTTCAAAAATACGAATTTTTTTTTTTTTTTTTTTTACAATTTTTCTAATGCGGAGTACGGAACAACTTCCAAGCGTAGCCGAAGTTTTAGCAATCTTTAAAATTACGTTGGTCATTACGTAATGTCATGGCCACGTTATCCAACTGCAGCGCTTAATTTGCTTCTTTTTATTTCCCATTTAGGAATTGTGTTTATTTCTCCCCCCACCCTCCCCCAATTTTTCTGTTGTTATTTAACGTCACATATTTGTGTGCATTTGTTTCAATAAAGGCAGTGAGGTTTTTTTTTTAAAATCTTTTGCACACTAGGAGGAACAGATAGCTTTTTTTGGTGCTATTTTATTTAAATAAATGAAATGCGCGTTTTTTTTTTTTTTTTTTTTTTTTTTTTTTTGCATGATCTTTGTTTTATATACATAGAAAAAGATTGTTATTTAATATCAGAGGTAGGTAAGCATAGATCTTATAGATAGCTCGATAGATAAATATAGAGGTCGATATTGGTAGATGTTTAGGTCAGTAAGAGATAGACCGGTATTTAAGGAACTTCAACGGGTGATCAATGCCCCCCCCCCCACTTTGAAAAATAAAGCATTCAAATAAATGTGGACTCCTTTTTTTTGTTATTTTTCGACAAAATGGGCATTAGGAGTACACCCCCCCCCCCTCCTTTGTTGCTGCTTGCATAGAAAGGCGAACCAGCTGGTCGTCGCAGGCGGCAATCTTTTTGTGTGTTTTGGTGAATAGCTTAAAATCTACACGAGACTTTTGTAAGTTTTTTGAAAAGGTGTGAACGTATTTTAATTGAAGAAAAATAATCGTTTGACATCAGGAGGGGGGGGGCATGGATTTTTTTTTTTATTCAACGGACTTCCTTTAAAGTGATAAACACGGACTTCGCTGTGTGGATGCTACTAGTAAAAGTTCATAATCAATTCACCAGAATTTCTTAAAACTCCTTTAAATCTTACAAATTGAAAGTTTCAGTGCAGCATGGACTTTTCTTGAATCATTGAAGTTTGACATTCACAGTTTAATGTTGTGTACATCAAGCAAAGCGTTTCCCAAACAGTGTTTAAACAGAAGATTAAGAATCGGAATCATAAAAATATAACTTTCGATTTTTGATTCAAATACTTAAATCGGGCTCATAAGCAAGAATACGAATTTGGATCATTATCATTTACACAAACTAAAGCCTCATATGCATAATTATATAAATATATATGTTTTATATTAATGTGAAAGGTACTCATGAAATCAGTTTTGTTCCACTCCAAAATCGTTCACTGTTTGCAAAATTATAAAAACAGTCTGAAATTGTTAGTTATTGTTTCTAAACATGCGTGAACGTCGTATCTACTGTTTGTTAGTACCTCTGAGAAATCTCTTTTTTTATTGCCTAAAAATAATACTGTTGTAACAAGACATACGTATAACTTGACCGTACTAACAAACAAAAACATTAGATTACCCTGTTCTAACGTTGTTAATGCCTCCAAATCTCATAAATGAAGTTTGACTTAAAATTCGTTAATTTTGATTGCTCGTTTGAAGATATTGTATAAAAACTTCTAATTCACATCATTTTAAATGATTCAAACAAATATATATTTTAAAAATATATTTTTAAAAATTCAACTTCTATCAATGACACAACTACTTTCGTAATTAGCAACCTTTTGCCTACTAGCATGCACGGTTTTAATCCTGGATCGAAAATATTTAATTGGTTTTGAAGTAAAATATACGGATCAGCATTTTGGATATTCGCTACAAATTCAAGTTTACCTCACATAGAAAGTGTTTCAGCAATAAAATAAGGACAAATCAGATGGTGTAAAGTGGGGCGAGTATATTCGAGGAGTTGTAAACAAAGATAAGTTTAATTCTGAAACATCGTTATGCAAGATAGACCACACTGTTCAAAAGAAAACCTGGAAACATAAATAAATTGTGGGAAGTTGCTTCTCCCACCATATTTGCCAGTTATTGCACTAACTTCTTTTCACTCATACTGACCCATCTAGCTCTTCAACCTCCACATACTTTGCTCATGAAACAAATTGATTGTCACCGATAAGAAGTTGAAAAGTTGCACACTCGACAGCAAAAGTTTGCTGACAACGAAGGCAATTGAAGCACTGATTGAAAATTTTAAAATTTCAACATTTATTTAATTGGAAAAAAACACCCGCTTGATTTTCCTGTAACTCTTATATATAGAAGAACAATATATCGAATTAAAATTAATTTAGTCCATTGTTAAAAATTCAGGAAAATTTTCTGGTAATTGTTACTGTAAAATGGCGGGCTAACGCATCGCTGATTTTTCCGGTAATTTTTACCGGAGAAATAAGCGATCCCAGCGCCAATTGGTTGCTGCGGCCTACCAAGGAAACCGTAAAATTTTACAGTAACATTTGATTTTTACGGTAATAGTTAGTGGCAACATGGATGCCAGTAACAATTACCGTAAATTTTCCGGAAAATTTTTAACAGTGTTATATCATGAAACAAACTGTCGATTGCCTACATAAGAAAATTCGAACTCATTTTTTTCAAGAAATTCCTTGAACTGCTAACTCCATTTACTGGATCTGAAAAAAAAAAACTTTTGCACGGTCTATAGAACGTCAGTATAAGAGGCATAAGTAAGAAAAAAACAAATTTCATGATTACACATTACTAGCTTTTTACATTTTTCAATCGCAAATTTAACATTTGATTAGTAATATACTGCATAAATGAATTTTTATTACTTTCCTCTATTTATGATACAACCCAAACCAACAAATGATGTTGCTCATAAAAAGAAGTTCAATTCACTTTTACCTGACATTTAACTAATTATGCTTATTAGTCGTTCAATCATGAAAAATTATGCCATACATTTTTCTTGTGTTAAACAGATAAAAATACATTTTACCACAGGATAAGAATTTCTAAGGAATGTTCTGCGCAAGTGTTTGAAACCTTCCTGTAAGCTCTCCATTTCAAATGCATATTCATTATGTAAATTTTAAACAAGAAAACGTTTTGTGATGTTTTGTTTTATTCAGGAGAAATTAATGAGTAATATAATGCCCTGGGGTAAAGCTTTCTGAAGTAGTTCACTTTATGTTTTCATGACCTTGAATTATTCATAACAACATTGTCATTTGTGAATCTGGTAAAGTTAGTAACTAGTAGTTTCTCTTTTAAAAAAATGAAAATAAGATCATAACTCTTTACATAGGAGTAAAGAAAAGTGCTGCAAACTTAATTTAACATTTTTAACTAGAAAAGTAAGTCTTACTTAAAAAAAAAAAAAACTCCTAAACTCCGTCTGTCACAAAAAAAAATCAAGTTTTAAGGGTTTTTTTGAGTAGGAGGAAGGGAGAAGGGAATCTCAGTTTTTCGAATAAAGATCAAGTAATTTTTTTAATAATAATTTTTATCTTAGTATATTTATATTTTTGGTTCACAACATGTTAATTCTCAGCTACGTGGTATGTCACACACCTTGTGTGACTGTTTATGTTGCTTTATAACTTGTTTAATAAAAAGTATGTACTTATTTATTTATTATTCTTTTCACAAATGACTCAAATACTAATTTTGTTTAAGTATATTTATTTTTTTAACATTGTGTTTTAGTTCTTTTAGTAGGATAAGGAGTCATGTCACACAATAAATTCTCACCTCCGTTACCTAAGCACAAAATTCCTCATTAACACGTGGCAGTAGTAACATCAAATTTTATTTTCCATGGTACAAGGGAGCGTCCTTGTTTATTTTCATTCATAAAGAAGTTGTGAGATTTTTGTCGAAAAACAAGAAGATATCTTTTGCTTTAAAAACTAAGTGTGGTTGCTGTGACTTCTCACCTCCGTGAACTTTGATTTAAGACACGTAAATTAATGTAAAAAATAAGTGAACATGTTTTCATACGCTTAACATGCGCAGATTGTAGCAACGAAGAAAAAAAAAACATTTCCCTGAAAAATGTATCCCTTTGGCCTATATTAATGGAAAGCTCCTCACTTCCGTGATATACCTTATAAATGTCATTGTTTTTAGGTGAAAATAAATGTTGGAGGAGAAATACATCAATCTTAGGTACTCTACCAAAATTATAAATTGCCAGTATATTCTCTAATTTACTAAATACTATTTTTAATACACATTTAAACTGAAAGGGTATCTACTAATTAAGCCGTACTTTAATCAAGAGAGCTTAATGTTAGAGTCCCACTAATCATCAAAACAGCTATTTATTTGCACAGTTAACAAAATTATTACTTTGATACTAAATTGGCTACGATTTTTAAATATTATTTTTTTTTCCAGTGAAAAAGGAACTTTTTTATTTATTTATAAGTAAAATAATTGGAACTTAGCTGGGCCATTGGTTATGGTTACTTCTAGTAGGTAACACTTTCATGTAAGAATAAAAAAAAAACAAAAGGTTTTGAATGAATTCCATCTGAAACACCCTTGATGTTTCGCTTCAAAGATCACAAAAATATAAAAATCAAATTTTATCGAAAAAACATTTGTGTAAACATGCATTTTATTGAGCAAAATAATTATGTAAAGATGCCTAACGTTATATGCAATTTAAAACAGTTTAACTCGAGTTTTCACCAAAGAAAATAAATATGTATTGACATTTTTAGGAAACTAGAGATAGTAATGCCATACATTTCTATCTTACTACGTGTGAACCATATGTTCAAAGCACCTAATATCTTAAGAATCATAAGCAGCTGACAGTTCAGCAGAGTCCTCACTTTTATTAGATCTTTGCTGATGCCGGAGTAGGACATATGGTGCAACGGCTCTCGGAAGGGATTAGAAGTTCGTGCACCAGATGTTATGCGCCGGTCAATATTCAAATAACAGGAAATGTCGACTGAAAAAGGAGAACAGAAGAATTATTATGGATGGCATTCAATATAAGGTTGCAAAAATTTAGGAAAGTAAAAAACGTGGCTCTATTGGGAATGGGAAAAAAGTGTTGTCACAGTTTTTAACTTTGCACCTTCTGGCTGAAGAACTCTTATTTTTGAACATTTTAATTCCTTTTTACAATTTTGTTTTTACTTGTTGTTTAATCAATGTAGACTGTGTTAAAATTTAAATTAATATACAACGTTTCACACACATATTGCAAATGAGCATGATACATTTGTAAAAAGGATTCTGGGGAATTGTAAATCAAACTAGATAAACTACATACAAAGATTACACATTTTATCTTATTTTCCATATTGAATCAAATAATTACTTACAATAAAACTGCCTATAAGTGTTATGGAAATAATCAATTCCAGGAACTGACTGTAGGTGACGTTTTTCCTCAGGGAACGACTGAATCTTACATAATGAATAATTTTAAGCTACATTTAGGAAATGCTACTCGTATGCTTCGCATTTTTTAAAAATATTCCATGGCACTATAATTCATGACAACGGACTTAAATTAACTTCTCCAAAACAAGGACTATGTTACAGAAATTAAAGTTGTCCATGGTCAAAACTCTTGTAAGGATTACGAAAAGTCCAAGCAATTATTCTCACAGGTGTTCTGTGATTTCGCTCTTTGACAAAGTTTGTATGCCAGAGCATGGGAAGTATACCCCGGATGAGTACGAATAGTTGTAAGCGCTATCAAGAATTGAAAGACGTAAGATGTGACGCAATAGTACGACTCAGTGCAAGTAGTGCAACATAGAAAACAAGGAATATGTATAGTAAAATCAAGGTACCACACCCCAATAAAAAATAAACATTTTTTTTTCAAATGCAGTGTTGGTGAACAATAAGAATACCTCCTTCCTTTCTTAATGTAGGTTTAGAATTCCCTTAAAATCGATTCGTGCTAAAAAAAAACTCAAATTAAGTACTTTCATCAATTCATCAAAAAACAAAACTGCATCTTTAGGTCGTATTACCCTGACAGTCCACCAGTAAGCGTCTATTAATTAGATTACAAGCCTCACTTGAAATAACAGCACAAAATATACAATAAAAGGGAAACTGATTAGTCAATTTAATCTTTTAAATTGATTATTATATCAGTAACAAAAAGAACATACAATGTAACTTTAAATTAACAAAAGGAAAAAAAAAATAAAATAAAAAAATGTGCATTATATGCTCATATACTTTTAAGGGCTTTTCACACATTTTTTTCGGCAATCACGATTGCTTATTGTTCTCACTTGCCTGTTTTGATTTCCTACGATTTTTATTTCCCCCCCCCCCACCTCCCTCTGCAGCACCACCATCAGCCGGCCGGCCGCCTAACGATGCTGTTTCTCTAGCAAAACCGTCTCCAGGATGCATCACTTACTTGCCTACATTTACACATACACCTACACACACATATCCCTACACACATATACACCAACACACACAAACATATACACACACACACACGCATACATACAGGCACCTACACATACACACCCACAAACACATACACACACACTTACACACAACTACCCACACATACACATACCCCCACACAGAAACACACACGTCTACATACACACATACTCGTGATTGCGAAAAACATATTTTAAATTCAAGTTGTCAAATTTATTAATTTTTCTTTTTTTTTTTTTTAAATCTTTCTACAATTGTCACATCAACTTTATCGCCAGTATTTCATGCAACCATACGAAATAATCTGTATACTTAATCCAGTCGAAGGATGATTATGTAGAAATATAATCTTCCACTAGGGGGCTCCTCTTCGCGCCCTTTCCACTCCTTAACCCATATTCGCCACCTCAATATTATAGATGGAATTCAATTCACTGATTCCATTGTTTGGTAAAAGGTTCAGGCTCACCAACACGACTTTTAGTGTCAGATTTGTTTATAAATCGAGTTCAATAATTTGTCAGTTTTTAAATAGTTATTGTTTTTCTTGTCTTTCGACAGTCAAAATCTTAACTGCTGTAGTTTTTCAATTTCTGCTCATTATCTTCTATTAAACTCAAATGAAAAAAAAATAACTCTCACTTCCTCCTCCTTGCTCTAAAAAGTGAACAGGGCCAGTTTCAAACAAGTACACTTAACTAGAGAATGGTCAGAAGGCACTCAGGTTCTTTATAAGGCTCTGCTTGTATATTTGAGGATGATGTTTTCTTAGTTTTACTTTTCGTACCTGCAGTGTACTTTTAAAGACTTAAATACTGATGACAATTTAGAGCATACTCTGTAAAATTTGAAAGACTATTTTGATTTTAATTGTTAAATTTGGGAACTAAAAAAAAAAAAAAAAAACTTCCGCACGCAGTCACAGGTTTTTACTGATAAGGTTTCATAAGACACATTCTACTGACGTTTGTATTAATCTGTTGGTTCTAGTTACGCTGATGGATCTAGTTACGTCATGATGCATCTCTGGTGTTGGTGAAACAGGACCTTTTCTGCAATGAGGGACATTTTTTAAGAAAAGAACAGCTGCCATTTTATGAAATTTTAATTGCTGAAAATGCTTTTTTCAGAAGAGTTTTCAGCGCTGGTGAAATATTTATATTGCTTGGTGAAATATCAATATTAATTATCTCTAATGTTGGTGAATTAAGGACTTTTTTTGCATTGAGGGACACATTTTTTTAAAGAAAAGAACAGCAGCCATTTTGTTTATGAAATCGCAATTACTGAAAATGCTTCTATCAGAAGCATTTATCAGTGCTGGTGAAACATTTATACTAAATATTACTGCTGGTAAAATATTTATATTACGTTGTGAAATATCAATCTTAATTATCGCAGATAGTGGTGAAATAGAGACATTATTTTTATTGAGAGACACTTTTTTAAGAAAAGAACAGCGGCTATTTTGTTCATGAAATTTCAATTACTGAAAATGCCTCTGAAAGAAGCATTAACCGAAATCTCCTATAGCTTTTATTCATCAAAGGTTTTCTTTCTATTATAAACGTCTCATCAATACGAGACAAAATCACTGCAATATATCTTCGTACAAAGAGAAGCACATGCGATAGAGCGGCCAAAATACATTAGCTACAATGAAGTTTTCTACCCCACTATAGATCATCTCCTGGCTGCTACTGCGATTAATCATTCGTCCTCTTCTATTAAGTAGAAGTGATGATGGAAAGAAATAAATTCTGGCCAGGTCTTTCTCGCCCATTCGTTCTTATCAATTTCTCCCATTTAGTGTCATTTTGAAAGAAAGTGTATACTAATGTCATGTGTTTGTACTGTTGGAATCAAATGAGTATGAGTTATCCGCTTTGTGTACTTGAAAACTCGAAGTCAGAGAAACTGAACTTTACAATTATATAGGTTGCTAATTTTTTTATTTACTGTATTTTTCACTATTAGTATACTAAAAACTCAATTTATCATTTTTTCTCAGTTGGTGCAACATTAAAAGAAAATGTATATTAATGTTATGTGTTAGGACTGTTGGAATTAAATGAGTAAGGAATTGTGTTAACCGCTTCGTATACTTGAGCGCTTGAAGTCAGCAAAACTAATATTTACAATTATATATGTTGCTTATTTTTTTTATTCCCTTTATTTTTCACCATCAGTGTACTAAAAACTAAACTAATTATTTTTTTCAGTTAGTGTCACTTTGTTTACTAATGCCAAATGTTATTATTGTTGAAATTAAATTAGTAAGGGATCAATATCTCCGCTTTGTATACTTGGTACCTCAAAGTCAACAAAACTAAAATTTAGAACTATATGTGTTGTTTATTTTTTTATTCACTTTATTTTTCACTATCAGTGTACTAAGAACTTTTTCTTATCATTTTCTCTCAGTTAGTATAAATTTGAAAGACATTGTATACTAATCATGGTTAATACTTTTAAAATTGAATCAATAAGGAGATTGAGATATCCGCAGTGTATATTTGGGTACTCGAAGTCAACAAAACTAAAATTTACAATTATATATGTGTCTTATTTTTTTATTCATTTTATTTTTAACTATCAGTGTTCTAATAACTTTTTTTAAAATAATTTTCTCTCATTTAGTGTCACTTTTAAAGAAAACGTTTACTAATGTTCTGTGTTAGTACTGTTGGAATTAAACAAGTAAGGAGTTAAGCTATCAGCTTTGTATACTTGAGTACCCGAAGTCAACAAAACTAAAATTTACAATTACATATTTTGCTTATTTTTTATTCACTTTTTTTCCCTATCAGTGTGCTAAGAACTTTTTCTTATCATTTTCTCTCAGTTAGGTCACTTTTAAAGAAATTGTATACTAATGTCAGGAGTTAGTACTGTTGGAATTAAATAAATAAGGAATTGAGCTCTTCGCTTTGTATACTTGAGTACTCGAAGTCAACAAAACTAAAATTTACAATTGTATATGATGCTTATTTTTTTATTCACTTTATTTTTCCCTATCAGTGTACTAAGATTTTTTTCTTATCATTTTCTCTCAGTTAGGTCACTTTTAAAGAAATTGTATACTAATGTCAGGAGTTAGTACTGTTGGAATTAAATAAATAAGGAATTGAGCTCTTCGCTTTGTATACTTGAGTACTCGAAGTCAACAAAACTAAAATTTACAATTGTATATGATGCTTATTTTTTTATTCACTTTATTTTTCCCTATCAGTGTACTAAGAACTTTTTCTTATCATTTTCTCTCAGTTAGTGTCACTTTGAAAGAAATAGTTTATACTTATCTCATGAGTTAGTACTGTTTTAATTAAATAAGTAAGGAATTAAGCTATCTAATTTGTATACTTAAGTACTCGAAGTCAAAAAAAACTAAAATTTACAATTATATGTGTTGCATTTTTTTATTCACTTAATTTTCACTATCAGTGTATTAAGAACTTATTATTTTCCTCAGTTGGTTTCCCTTTGAAAGAAACTGTATACTAATGTCATGTGTTAGTACAATTGGCATTAAATAAGTTAGGATTTAAGTTTTCCGCTTTGTACCTTGAGTATTAGAAGTCAACAAAACTAAAACTTACAGTTTTATATGTATTTGTTTCATTCACTTTATTTTTCACTATCAGTGAACTAAGTAGGGGCAGATGGGACAAAGTGAAATTGTAAAATATTTACTCTGCTTTTAGCGCCACTTATCTAGTAATATTTTAAATATGTAGTAATATATGTAGCCTACTCTAGTCAAGAAAAACATAACTTTGAAAATTATAGAATCTGATGATACAAGCAATTTTAAAAAAAATGATACTCCTGCTCTAAGATTTTCTTGTAAATCAAAAATTATGTACTAAATGCTAAAATTCTTGTAAATAACATTTGAAATATTAATTGAGCCCTTCTAATATTCTGTGCTGCCTTTATTTAGTTAATATGAAGCCTATTTGTATTTTAAATATTTTGTGTAACTAGACAAGTACATGCGGGGCAAAGTGGAAGTGGCAAAGTAAAATAGTTAATTTCATTTAATTATTCAATCATTTATTAAATCTCTTACTTATTTTTTATTCACTACTTTATTAACGTGCCTTAATTTGGTAATTCACTTATTTATTCATTCATTCACTCATTTACTCATTACTGTATTTGTCCTCATACATAAATTAATTTGCTTATTTATTTATTCGTTTGTTTTTTTCAACATCTTTTCAGTTATTCATTCTACCTTTTATTTACTAATTCATTTGATTAAAAACATTTTTAGCAATCTAATAGGAAACATTTTAATACAAAAATGTTAAATTTTACACTTCGCCGCGTAAAAAAAAAAAAAAAATGTGAATTTCTTTTTTTTTTTAAAGCGAAAATTCACCTGCAAAATTAAAAATTACTATATCAATGCAAGTATTATTATAAAATAGAATTTTCATTCTGAATGTACTGTAATTTTTAAAGCAAATTTCCAATTTGTTCATTTTGAAAAAGCTCAGCCATCTTAACACTTCACTTGGCCCCCACCTTCCCCTACTTTACTTCTACTAAAACGGATGGAGTTTCCTCTTTGTTCAAGTTTGATATAGACCACACTTCATCATGTACCTTACGTTATTTCCTAACATTTATTTATGAATTTCATGAAATGGATACTTTTACAGCAAGTCTTTTAAAAACACTAAGAACATTCCTTAACTAAAACAGGTGGATTTAATTTTTATTTGTTCAAGTTTGTTACGAACGATGCAATTCAGGTTATTTCCTAAATTTGTTTATAACTTTCACAAAGCGGATCATTTAACCTCAAGTTATGCCCTTATAAATACCATGAACTATAACTTCCATTAAAACGAAACAATGTTGAACGTCGCTTCAAAATTGTTTTTATTGAAAATATCTTTTTTAAGGAGACAGTAGCTTAAGTAGTACTTACGTTACTGCCTGACAAGTATCCACATCTACATCTTTTTTTTTTGTTATAATTTCAACACTTTTCGCACAAAACACAAACTATCCATTGTTTTAGTATGTTTTCTTTTTTTTAATTTTGCTCAAAGTTTGCTTATTATTCAAAACTACGACATATTTTTAATTACATCAATTAAACACGTTGATAAACATACGTTAAAAAAAACATGCTAACCATCTTGATAACTTTCAGAAATTTCATTTATTTTCGGAAAGTTGGAAACACTGGAATTCAGAATTAACTGCTTCCTTTCAGAAAACAGTGGATTATAACATTTCCCATATATTGAAAGTAGTGCTCTTCTATAGGACCACCATATTTTTTGAAAGAAAATACGTTATAATACAACTATCTAAGATTATTTTGACCTGCAAAGGCTGGCAGAGTTTCCAGAGCACCATTTCAGACATTTCACCAGTTCAAACTTAGACTCCTGACGTCATTGTCATACGAGAATTTCGCTGCAATGCGTTGTTTCGAAATTTATAGATATGAAACCGATACGTGGAAGCTAAAAAAGGCCTCATTGCAAATCATCTATTGGCAACGCTAGCGTATTGACCAATTAGCAAAAAATGTCACGTGTTAAATCTAGCTAACATGTGGCTCGATGCATATGCGCTTTCAAGGTCAAAAACTGAAAAATCTGACACTTTGTTTAATCGGCAAATGTAGAGATAAACTTTCTTTTAAATAGCTGACGTGTTTTAGTTTTAAAAAGTAAATGCATCTTTTAAAATGTATGGTTTCTCTTAATTTCAATTTTTTTTTTAAGTAACGAATTGAACGGCGGAGCAGATATAGGTGGATAAAAACGAAAAAAGTAGATTTACATCACATTTTTTTAGTGGTAGTTTACTGGTAATTCTAACATACATTCATTTAAAACCCCTTCAGACCTAGCGTCCTGTATACCGTACATGAACTTTTAACAGCTGCAAATCATTTAATAATGTATTAAATGACCTGATTTTTTTGCACTTGACTCTTTACATTCTGCTTATTATTATCTGACAAATGACTTCTTGATTAGGGATTGACAACACTGCTATATAGGGATTGGAACACAGAGAGTGGCTCATTTATGCAAACATAGATTCTCGTCGCAAAAGCAAGGTTCACCTTTTGATTTTTAAAAAATATATATATAGCCTTTTATTTATTATTTTAAATGCTCATACAGTGGACGCCAGTTAATTGAATCAGTGATTAATTGATTCAACCGCTTTAATGAATCAAATCGTTAAAAATAGAACAAAATCAAGCTTTACTGAATTTGCCGCTTTATTGAATCAGCCGCTTTATGGAATCAAATTTGATTGCAATAAACGTGATTCATATACTCGTAAGTGGCGTGCACGTATTATGTTTTATCATTGTTCGGGGAACATTTTAAAATTAAGTTTGTTTATATTTCACCGTTTTCTTTTTTTGAAATATTAATTTTAAATATATATAAGTCCGAAATATTGGACGTATCCTAACTTTTTCATTTTTTTTTTGCCTAAAAAATAGCACACTATGTACCAAATATAAACTTTAGGTTAAGTATTTCATAATTCCGACTGTAATTAGCTGTAAAATACTTTTGTTCACGACCTAATGTTTACCATTAAAATCATCTGTTCAAATTTGAAAGTTATGCATTGAAGAGTTGAGAAGGGTCAATGGGGGGCTGGACTAAGAAGTGTAGTGACCAGTGAGCGAAAGCAACGACCTAACGTTGCGCAGCGAGCATTATAGAACTGCGTAATCAGTTCATAGGGTGTGCGAGCTTAAACGAGCAGTTGGTGGAGTCCACTATTTAGCTATATATAAACTATTGAAGTTTTTTGCGTTCATTTGGAGATCATTTTCAAGTTATTGACCTTGATAACCATTCAACAATTAACAAACCAGTCACCGAGGATGCTAAGAAAACAAAGCAACTATCGTTTGCTATGGATTTAAGTCTTGAAATTACTTAAAACAAAATGTTTATAATGCTCTCGATTAAATTCAAGATCGGAATTAAAATAGCGTTTATATTATTTCATAAAAATATAATATATGCAATTTGGTTTGTATGCAAAATCCCACTACGTTAAAAAACTAGAATTGAAACAAGTTATGATAATATAATTGTTATAATTTCTAACCAGATATATGCAAATATTAAATCCCCATTTTTTTTTAAACCAAACATCTTGAATGTTGTTTTTTTATTGCCAGATATCTTCATATTTTCATGCAAAAAACCAGCATATGCCATACCTATGGTTGTCTAAACAGTTTATGCAAAAACATCAAAACTAGTTTTACATTACGTGACGATTTTGTTTTTCGATTTTAAATTAATAGCTGAGTAGAATCACATTTAAGCATAGAATACAAGAATAGCGTTTTGTGCTAAATTACGTTTGTGTTTAAACTTAATCGATGTCATTTGATTATTTAAAGCTGGTACAAGTTTTGATTCAAAATAAGACAGTTAAAAATATTTATCTAAATGTCAGTGATAGCTTACTTCACAGAGTAATTAAATAATAGTTTATGTCTGTGACCCTGCAGCTTATTTTGTAAACATCCGAACTAAAAATTCAAGTGTTAAACCAAAACTTGATTTAGGTTTAAAATTGTGGAATCATTATACCAGGGAAAAAATATTTTTGCATAAAAATAACGTGCAGTAGTGCTCTATCTTAACATGATTTATGTATTCGGAAAATTGAATTAGCAATTTGAGTGCTATATTGATTAGACATTTTTTTGTTTGGATAAAATAAAAAAGTTTTTAAGAAAAGGGAAACGAAACAACTTTTATTTATTTTGTGCCAGTAAAAAACAATCCTCCTAAACACCAAGCAAAAAAATTCCACTTTGTAATATATGTTTATTATTTATTGTATTAAATATGAAAAATAAAATTTACTTTCTTCAATATCTTCTTAGTGGTCCGTCAAGACTGAGAAGCATCATAAGTTTTGCCGAAACCTCCAGGTTCAGGCATGACAGATGGAGACGTGAGCTGAATAGTTAAAAGTTCAGAAAATATATAATGCAGAAAACGAAAATTCCCTTTAAACTTCAAACTTATTCCGCGTTAAACTTAAAGTATACAATTTAAATGTAAAATGCGATAAAATTTTGTAACGCACTTGTCAGCAACTTATCTTTACTTTTAAATGAGCTAATTTTTAAGCATCTGAAAAACAATTTTTAAATCAAAATATGATAAAAGAATTAATAAGTGGTGGCTTATAATTAGAAAATGGAAATAGTTATGAAATTATGAAATTTAAAAATCTATATATGAGGCAGTGAGAAGCAGAGTGTAATGGACATTTTAAGTGTTGAGCAAAATGCGTTTTAAGTTCAGGTATTAGATACACTTGCATTACTTTTTCTCCTAAATCATGCTGTATAGCAGCGCCCACCAGACCTACTAGTTTCATCTCTTGCATCAAAGCAGAGGAGAGGTTTCCTTGTTATTTGTACTGGTTATCTCTAAAATTTAAATTTTGGCGCTTTTATCCCTTTGCTTCTCACTGCCTTATATGTGTAACTATGGAAGTTGACTTTCCTAGTGTTTGTATCAGTTGCTGAATTGATAATAATATTTCTTCCTTATTGCAATAATGCAATTTAAAAAAACTTAAAAACACACATCGAAAATGTTACTGCTACGAGACAATTAAACGATTTTCAACGTTAAAATAAAACCTATTGCGTTAGTAGATTTAGATTGCTATAAAAAGGCAGCAAGACGATGATTCAAGTCTCCCGCCTCTTAATTCTCGACATTTAGACTGAGGGCTGTGGCACTGCATAAAGCATCCGGGATTGTTTAGTCAAACTAACAAATCATTAGTACTGTAATTCTTATTTTTATTTTTTAATGTTTAGTGTTGAAAATATTTATATCTTCAATCATGAAATAGGTCGGCTGGTGGCGTGATAGTACGGCGTCGGCTTTCTATGCCTTCGACCCGGGTTCTGACCTGAGGTGGCAAGTCGGTGGATTTTCGAGGTCGAGAAAATCATCAGCACCCATGTCGTATAATTATGCGGCATGTAAAAAATCCCAAGGCCATTCGTTTGGGATTGAATTATCCCGACAAAATTAAATTCCGAGTGCAGTTTTGCTTTAAAGATAGCACAGGTGCCTCCATCTGGTGAAAACTGGGCGTCAAAACTACCTGTGTCATGCATCAGCAACTTAATGGTGACACGTAAAAGAGTGTTGATGCTTGTCGGATAGCGCTACAAGTCTGGTAAAGGCCAAATGACATCTTACATGACCCCCTGGAAACGTTTAAAAAATCATGGAAAAAAAAAACGAAACAGACTAGTAAATAACCAATCCATTTTGAGATTCCAATTGTTGATCAAGGCATTGTAAAAATAAAGAATACATACTTTTGATTTTCTAACCAATAGATTGCGCTGCTGCTTAAATTTACCGGCCCAAGTAGTATTTTTATAAAATTTTATAAAAGTTGGTAACAAAATATAAATCGAAGTATCGACATAAGTCGTTGTTTCAATTAAAGGGTAAAATTATTAAAATATTCTATTAAATATTTTATTCAAACATCACATACAGTGTCTTTAACATTATTTTCATTTCTTAGAAAATCATTAATTTTCACAGATAAATTTATTATGTAAAGAAAAATATTTGACTTTAGAGCTTCAAAAATTTTTAGTATTCGAAATATGAAAACACTGTTTTGCCGGAAGAAACTGCGCAAAGAAACAGTTTTATGTTCCGCAATACATATGTTTTGAAGTATGAAATCCAATTTTGTAATAACTTTGATTTATGACTGAAACAAAACTTTCAATCAGGAATTCAATTATTTAGCAGAGAAAAACCAAGAAACCTTTTCTCCAAATTTATTATGAAACTCAATTTAAAACATTGACGTAAAAAGGTTTTACACTCTTGATAACAAATAGATTGCGCAGTGTTTTCTAACTTAATGTGATTATTTACATTTTTTCTTATAGCTGTTTATGTGCATATGTTTGTGAGAATGATTTCAAAAGAGTAATCCCGCGTGTATAGCAAATGTAAGCTTTGGCAGCAAATGAGATACCATCATGCTTTACAAGCAATTCTTGTTGTTGTTATTATTATTATTATTATTATTATTATTATTATTATTATTATTATTATTATTGTCATCATTATTATTATTACCATTATTACTATTTCTAGTTTTTACTATTATTATTCTTTTATCATTTCGCTTTAGAGTTCTATAATAACAGCAATAAATCAGCACAATCATAGCACAATCTAATGTAAAATTAAAAAGTTTCATAAAATTTAGTTACAACATTTTTAGTTATTTAAAAAAAAATCTTGTGTTACTTTCACGCAGTAATAGATTAAATAGCAACTGTTTTAAGACTGTGTTAATGCTTATACATTAAGGGAAATCATTTGTTGCGCTTTATGTTCCATTCAACTATTATAAGTGGTGGTTAGCAAAAGCATGATAACATATGACAAAGAAATGTACTATTCGGTCCGATGCAAATACATAGATTCCTATTTACTGCAATTCAGTGGAATCAATGTTGATATGCAATTTGCATTGTTTAACATACGTCCACCCTCACGCTCAACGACATTTATTTTTTGGCCAACTTGATAAACTGCGATTTTAAGTGATCGTCATGTGAAACGAGATAAAAAACAAGGTTTTGTTGATCATTTTAAACCTGAAAATTTAAAAATAATAATAATTCAAAACAATTTGCAAAAGAAATACTTATTTGTCAAAGTATCTGAAAGTTTAGAAAGTAATGGTAATACCCTAAATGTATAAGGTTAAACATTTTCTTTTGTGTAATTTTAACATCATAGTTATAAAGCAAGTCAATATTATTAGAGTTGCATTTCGTATTGAATGCATTTTACATATTAATTTGCAAATGCTCTAGAAATGTTACCTTAAACCAGGGCTTCGCAACCGGTGTGCCGCGGCACACTGGTGCGCCGCGACAAGGAACCCGATGTGCCGCAGTATTTTCGTAGTTATATAAAACGAAAGAGCCTTGATGTATTTTATTTTAAAGTTACGACCGAATAGCGTTTGTAACTTTATCGTTCTGTAAATTATCAATTCACCCTGTCGATCATGTGCAATCAGACATACCCAACAAGGGGAGAGGCGGGCTTTGCTGCCCCACCTCATTAAAACTTCTTGTCACCCTATTATTTTCAGTTTCTGAAAACGGATTCTAATTTCCACGAAATCAACTAATTATGCAGAATTTTTTTCCAAATCTTTCGCAAATGGGAGTATTGCCTGGTGTCGCCCCCTCCTCCAATCAGGGATCGTGCCCTCCCGCCCAGAATTTTAGCCCCAGCTTTAGATTTGTTCTCCTGTTTTCCAGTTCCGATACTAATTTCATTCTATCGTAGTTTCTTAAAGCTCGATTCTGAGGCTTAGTAAAATAGAAATTAAAAGAAAACAAAAAAATCAAACTGAAAAAAAAAAAAAAAAATCTTGGACGAATGAATATTTTTGGTGTTTGCTGGTTGAACATTTCTGAGAGTAAAGTGAAGGGTGCAGCTGCCTTTACCTTTATCTGCTGCATACGTTTGGCCCCAACGATCATTTACATTTATTGCTTTTGGAGATTTTTCGTTGATCTATAAAAAGCAAATTAGCAAAAAAGAAAAAGATTTTTTTTCAAAAGTATGTTCTCTATTGGCTTTATTATTATTATTATTAATATTATTATTATTATTTATTCGGCTTGTTTTAGACACAAATTATTTACGCTCCATCTACCAGCAATGGCATTCTGGCTTGTCTTCATACTCATTTTGTTATTCGGATTGGCGCAAAACATCCGCTATAATTACGAATGTGATATGGAAAAATTCTTGGTTAGAGAAAGCTCATCAACTGCTAAGTCTGCGACTGAATGTACTGATACAGATGGACCTCCAAGTAAAAAGGCTAACTTTCTGAGTGGGCAGTACAGGGAGGGATACCTGGCGTTCGGTTTTTCGTGGATCGAAGATGTAAAATCATCAAGATCTGAGTGTCTCATTTGCAGGGAGAAACTTTCAAATGAAGCAATGGTCCCTAGCAAATTAAAACGTCACCTGTCTACTAAACATCCTAGGCAAAAACATCGGTTACTTCAAGAGATTGCAGGTAGGTAACTCGAAGCAAATTTCCTTCATGAAAGTCAGCGCAAAAGTTTGAGAGGGCTCAAGTAGCTATAATGTTGCACAGTTAATTGCCAAAACGAAAAATCCACACATTATCGGTGAAACGCTTATTTTACCAGCGTGCAAAGAAATTGTACGGGGAACCAGGGGCGGCATTTCAACGTTTCATTTGGGGGGTCGAGTTTTTTAAATGTGAGTTATCTCAGTTTGGATTAAAATACATATTGGTTAACAAGCTAGGATCATAAAATGGATTAAGTATTTATAAAAAATAAGGCTATTAAGAGAGTTTGAATATTAATTAATAAAGTTTTATTTGATCATAAATTATTCCTGAAAATATTTTGATATTAGTTTTTACCTTTCAGAAAGTTTTAATGTACGATTTTTAGAATCTGGAAATCGTGTTACTTTATTCCATCAATATGCAATGTCGTACTTTTTTGCCAATATAACTAAAGATGAAAGTCTTTTTTGTCTCATTGTGCTCCGAAGATAATTTTCTAACCTCCTAATGCACAAAAATGATCTTTCACAACTAGCTGAGCCAATTGGAACGGTTGAAAAACAGTTGAAGCTACAAAGTTAGAAAACACATCTCTTAGATTTTTCTCTTGAAAATAACCCAGGTAACTTTGAATATTGTGCTATTCTTCGTTTTTCATCATTGAATTATATAGTGGCTATTTTCAAAACAATTCTTCTTGCTCAGTGCTATAAATTTTACTTATAATTGAAACATTTTATTTCTCCTTTTCAATAACCTATCAATATAACATTGAGCTTAAGGCCAACAATACAGATAAATCTTATAATCAAATCTTATTTTAATTTTATTAGAAACAATCTATTATCTGATACAAAATACTAATTCAATTTTATGACTTTGTATCATCATGTTGATTTTTGTCACCTTCTAAATTCATTTGGTTTTTTTCCCGCCTTTTTAAAATTGGCGCAAATTAAGATTTTTTTTTAAGTTTTGCTCTTGGTTGAAATATACATCCAAGCAAAATTTATTAACTGTTTCGACTGTAGATTTAGATGAAGCATGGACAGTCCGAAAATTATGGTTAGCGGATTGAAGATGTTTTGATGAAGTACAGATTTTTTTTTTTTACTCTCCACAATACAAACAAAGCGAATAAACGTTCAAAATAAGTCATACGCATATAAAAGGGTGTCGGCTTTTCCTTGAAAGAGTCGCTTTCAAACAGTCCAAAATTAACAAGGAGGGTGTTTATAAATTTAACTTTTGAAGAATATCTTGGTTCACTCAGAAATGACAAAGTTAAAGAGTAACCAGAAAAGGCATTTGTTGATGAGTGACTTTTTTTAAAAATAGTGTGTCTTTTGTAAGAATTTTCTATAAATGTATACAAAGTATTGGGTTGCTGAAATGTCTTTCTACCAAAAGGAATCAGTGTTCTCTCTCTAACTAAATATGCATTTAAAATATGAGCGTAACAACGTACGCAAAATACTAAGGAATTTCTTGTAAAATCGTGCATCCACACCACTGGTCCTCTCATAACACTGAACACACAAGTATGAAATATTTAATCCACACGAGGAGATTACTTTTTTAGTTGAAACAAACTGTGATTCTCCATCACTTTTTTCTGCTCTGAAAAGGGCTGAAAATGATTTACAATTTTCTAAGTTACATCCAAATAGCAAAATCCGCTTGTGTAGTAGAAATGTCTCAAGATTCATTGACTATTATCGAGAATCAGTGGGCGTGTTTTGTAAAAAAAAAAAAAAAAAAAACCTTTGGCATATCGTTGCTCTAGAGCAACAATAGGATATCTTAGTGTTATTTCTGGGATTAAATGTCTTAGTGTTGCTCTGAGGTGACGATATGGTCGCTGATTTGCAATTTACGTAAAATAAATTTGCCCATTTCTTATCATTCTGTGCAAAAAATTTGGGGGTGCAACTGCCCCCTCTCGCTCCCCCTATTTGCCGCCCCTGCGGGGAACGCTAAGACCCAGACCAGAGAAGGAGGTGATCCGAGTGCTACTTTCTGACGACACTAACACTATCAGGAGACGAACTGATGACATGTCAGGTGACATAGAAGCAACATTGGTAGAGAAATTAAGAGTAGCCGGCAAATTTGAATTTCAAGTTGATGAATCAACAGACATCGGAAGCTGTGCACATTTCAAGAACACTAACTTTGAACAGTATCACTGGATTCGCGATCGATTCTCTTCATTTGCGGATGAATCATTTAAAGACCTTTTTTTGAAGGTGCGAGAAGAATTTATGGACCTCAAGAGAGACTGTACTCCTAAAAACTTACTCGTAAGAATAGCGAAGTGCCTTTGGACGAATTTTGGCTGTTGGTTAAAAATGAGTATCCCACCATCTCTGGTGCTGTTACTGATGTGCTACTACCATTTTCAACTACATATCTTTGCGAACTCAGCTTCTCAGTCCTCACACTTATAAATACCAGCAAGAGAAAGAGACCATCTCTAAAGATCATAAAGAGCTTCATATAGCTCTTTCCAACATAGAACTGAACATCAAACGTCTTTGTTCCTTAAGGCAGGGTCAAGTGTCTCATTAGTGTGAAAGATAAAAACATTTCTATAAGACCATATTGCGAAATTAAGTTCAGTGCGCCCCGTTGATCTAGAAATATCTTAAGTGTGCCGCAAAGTAAAAAAGGTTGAGAAGCACTGCCTTAAACGCAAACGAATCTCTTGGAACAATGAATGAATTTGAATACGCTTATCAAATGAGATCGAATATCTACCCATTATATATTTAATCGAAACTAATTTACATTGTTCCGATCACGATGGCATTCAATGGCTCATCAAAGATTATCAATCCCTGTTCTGTGTGGATTAATCCATATGAGACGCGGGATCCGGCAATTTCTGATTCCAGTATGTAATGTTATAATTAATTCAGCACGTTTCATTGTTTAGGGTACTACAAGACTTGAGCTTATACCTAACCGTTACAAAAGAATAAATATGATTCAATAGTTAAAGAATGGTTTGGTTTATAATTTGTTAATAAATTCTATTTTATGTGATTTGCATATCAGGTTTAACTGCAACTTGACTCTTGTGTGTAATCTATAAATAGTATCTTCTATGGTTTAACTGAAGACTCTTGCTCAGGCTTGTAACTGTTTATGTTGTGCTTTTAATAAACGATTATAAAATACAACAAATTCTTATAGTGACATAATAAAAGGTGAAGGGGAAAAAAAGACTTTATTAGATTAATTTAAATAAGTAATCGTTAAGTGTTTTTTTTTTTTTTTAAGGAAATTCTCCTCTTAAGTTGACTCTTTTTATAACACAGTCAAGTGTTACACAAAAAAATCAACCTATTATGCTACTGTGGAAAGGTAAACGACAGAATCTTTAGAAATATGTTTTCGAGGTATTTGAAGAAACGCGTTTTGGAAACAACACTAACAATAGGAAAATGTTGGATTTAAATGGCTTTTTTTCATGCATTTTTTCATCGAAAATCAAATGAGCAAGCTTGTACAATAAAGCTAACTCACAATAAATTACGAAAATGCAAAGGAAAAATTTAAAAATGGAAAATTTGCTACTACTGCCTTTAACCTGGCTACGGCACAGTACTGCTTTCAATTTCCTGAAAAAGATAAACTTGATCAGGCGTTTCCACACTTTGAAGAAGTGTTTGTTGTTATAGATTTAAACAAAATTATAACATTTTAAATTTAAATCGATTCCTTCGGTTTGGGTGAAATGAAAAACAAAGTTTCGTGCTTTGCATCCATTACTATTCTTCCCCAAAATAATTAGGCATGAAGAATTTTATTTAATGACTATTGGGCCAATCTCTTACGACCGAAGGCACAGGTTCGAAACGTGCTTCAATCGATGGATTTTTACGATACACAACATTGATAGTATCTACATCGTCTGATTGGTCGGTATGTTTGAGATCTCTAGCATTTATTTGTCTTTGAGTACTATAGGCAAAATTTATGCAAAAGTGCAGTTTCACATCCATAAGACAACGCATCCATTCCCTACTAGATGGAGGCATCTGGTAGGGAAACTGGGCGTCAAAATTTGTTACTAATAGCGTCCGCCGATAGTGCTGCCATTTGAAAGAATGCAGTGGACCAGACACAATTGGTGAATGAAACTGCTACGATTTTAACGGGACTGACTGAATTTTCCAAGTAATATCCAAAACTTAACAATATACAGTCAACTCTCGATAGCTCAAAGTTCCAATGGAACAGCTTTCACCTTCTAGTTTGAATTAAGAGAAATTTTCACAGGCTTTTTAAGACTTTGCGACCCAATGAATACTTCAAGGTAAAAGAATATTCGAGCTCTAAAGCTTCGTGTTATCGCTAGTTGACTGTATTATTTAGGTACTTTGTCAATTAATTATATCAATTTCTCGAAGGCGTATTACCCGAATATTTTTTTTAAAGTTTTTATTTATTTATTTTATTTTTTAAACGTGAACTACCATCGATACAACGCTTTGAAAATAATGCATGAGGCACGATTTTTATCGCAATTCTTACGTATATACAGTATTTGTAATGCTACTATTCTGAAAGTATTGAATTATAAATGTACTTAAAAAAAATAAAGAAAAAAAGTTGGACCGAGGTATCTTTTCACGAAAGAGGTAACTCCAGATACATTTTTTTACTGAGTTACACCCACTAGTGTTTTTCATTTAAAAAAGAACCTTATTTATCCAACTTAATTATAAAGAATCTAATTTACATTTTAAATGAATTCCTTTACGTATAAGGCTGGATAATTGAATTAGTTTTAAATTTGAAGTAATGAAAACGTTATTCATGCAAATGTGATGAGCTAGGGGTATCTTTGGCCCGAAAAAATATTCTTCTTTTGTGTAAGGGGAAAACCTAATTTTTCACATGCTCCGTCAAAAAAGGAAAAAAAAAAGAATAATTTTTTCTTCTTTTCTCAGAGATGCAAACTAGAAGAAAGAAAATTATTTCAACATTTCTTTCTCGCTTCCTTTTTGAAAAAAAAAATGCTTGTTTCCTTGGTTGTAATCAAGAAGAGCAAACTCAACTTTTTCATAATTTATTACACACTACTAGTACATTTTGTTCTCTCTAAAGAAAAGAAACTCCTTTTGAGTACCGTGTACGTTATGTATGCAAGTACATACTTAGTGTGATCTAAAAATAGCCGAAATTTTTAGTGATAAGAGTAAAATAAGGGTAGTAATATATTTTAAAGCTAATATACAGCGTCAGCTTAAAAATTATCCCGGTTTTAAAAATTTATAATTCATAAACCATTGCATTTAGAACTATAAATGATGGATAAAAATAAAGATAAATCGTGAAACTTTTATTTCACTCACAAATGTTAGAAATGTGCGCCTGTTGTAGCGCGGCACACATTTATAACATACATTTTGGAGTGTTTGATTGACAATTTTCTGTAATGCTACACATATGCGACGTTTCAGTTCTTGCAATGCTGTAGGCAGTAGCTGTGTATAAACACTGTCTTTGACAAAACCTCATAAAAAAATCACACGGGGATGATTTGGGGTGCTGCCCGGCCAAAGCATAAAGCGTAAATCAACATCACCTGCACGGTCACACAACCGATGCGGAATGTCAATGGCGCAGTGAGGTGGGAGTGTTTGGGAGTAAAAACACTTGCCCCCAGAGGTCTTGTTTTCAGCATTGTTGTCCATCCTAATACAGTAGTTAATACACGTGGTAGGACTGTTGTGACCAAAAAACCCTTCCGGAAGGAATTTCTGGCCACGCTAGTGTGGAACGTGTTCTTTTAAGTAGTTATTTACGTTCAAAAAACTTTCACCGTTTATCTTTTTTTATGTATCATTTATAGTAGTAAGTGTAATAGTTCATGAATATAAATTTTTTAAACTTGGATACACTTTATGCTAACTCTATATATTCAAAATACCAACCATTTAAATCAGTAGATCGTTTATAACGGTCAACTATTTTATTCATATAATTTTTAAATTTAGTTTAGATAATGTTCTTTAGCACCTGTATCTCGCTGCTTGAATTGTTAAACATCCTTGCACAGGCTCCCTTTATTGCAGCTTTCAGTTTTTGGAAATGAAATTGGATATGTGTGTACCATTAACCTCGTATTCACCTGATATGTCACCGTATGACTACTTAACGGAGTGTACCCAAAACTAGGAACTGAAAGGAAAGAGGTTTTTTACATTGGTGCTCCAGCAATTCAAGCAGCGGGACAAAGGTGTTAGTGAAGATTACCAAAACCAATTTTAAAAGTTCTATGGATAAACTGGTTGAACGATCAAAACGTTCTGTTAAATAAAATGCTTTAAAACATATTAGCAAGTTTATTTTATTATGTCACTTAAATGTTCGGTTACTTTCACAGCTCACTGTATTTTAATAATATGGAGCAGATAATTGAAAAAGAATTTTCTTATGGGTTCAAAAAGGGGAACAATGTTTTATTATTTTTTATGCCGATAGCTACAGCGACGAAGACCTGTAAAGTGTTTTACGATAGTTTCCTCTTTTTTAATTGGTTTTTATTATTATCCTGACTGAATGCTAGGTTAATTTTTCATAATTTTATAGCCGAAGTTTATAAAAGTTCATTCAACTCCGCTCTCACCAGTGCATCTGAAACATTGACCTTTTCGCAAGCCGATGAAAGAATCCCAGCAGTACCCACCAGTAAGCTTCACTGACCGTTGGGTCAGCTCACACGTGACCGGCCAGTAAGCTCAACTGACCGTTGGGTACCCACCAGTAAGCTTCACTGACCGCTGGGTCTACTCAGATGACCGGTCAGTAAGCTAAACTGACCGTTGGGTACCCACCAGTAAGCTGTACTGACCGCTGGGTCACGTCAGGTGATCGGCCAGTAAGCTCAACTGACCGCTGGGTACCCGCCAGTAAGCTGTACTGACCATTGGATCAGCTCACGTGATTGGCCAGTAAGCTCAACTGACAGCTGGGTATACACCAGTAAATTGTACTGTCCGTTGGGTCAGCTCACGTGGCCGGCCAGTAAGAGGAGAGTCCTCCTCCCAATAACGGTGTCTCTACTGGGAGACTTAACTATGATCTAACTTTGAACTTAATAGATGAGTCAGAGGACATTTTTAAATTTTAGAAAATCCAACGCAGGAGATGGACCGGCCGCATCTTGAGAATGCGCAATGACTGAGCAACAAAAGAATTTTCCTGGCTAAGCCAACAGATGTTAGAGGATGAGGCAGACCCAGAGTAATGTGAGTAGACTGCTTCTAGAAAGGCTTTGCCTCAATCAAAATCGAAGAATGGAAAGATTGGGCACACTTGAGGATGGAATTGTCTCATATTCTTAAAAAAGCCAGAGTGCACCCAGGACAGTCAAGCTACTGATGATAATGATTATGAAGGTGATAGCTTAAAGTTTAATATTAGGGGAAAGGGGGCGAATTCTGCGCACCTGACTTTACAGAGGTTTAACACCTTAAATATAAAATTAGATCTGCCTTGTCGTTTTAAACATGTTAAATATCAGACATTGAAATGTTCTTTCTAACAAAGCTTCTAAATAATTACGTTTTTAAAAATAAATTCAGAAGATATAACTGAAAACTTGTACCCATAGTCATCATACCCAATCATGAGATTCTGTGCACCTTACCTGAATGTAAAGCAAATATAGAAAACTGAAATGTTGGTTCGATTATTAACAAATAAATGCAAAGACTTAACTTTGTGGTATTCTTCATACATAGAAAACGCCATTTAAAGTATTAAAAATTATTACACTAGCTTTTGTTGATTGTTTCTAACTGTTTCATTTAGGGAAAAGGATTTCAGAGGACTACAAAAATCTAAATCTAGTGATTGACTCTACAGCTTGGAAGAGACAGTTGATGATGCAGTTTTACAACGGAGGTGATGGACCAAAATGCTACTATACATTCTGACATAAGCTTTCGAAATTGGTTCAATGGACATCAATCTAATTTCCAATACCTCCTTTGGTCACCGAAATGCGGGGGTCTTTATTCAAAAGGAACTGTATAGTATATATTGGAAAGGTGCATTCAGTAACAATATTTTATCTATAATGTACAGGATTTTAAACTCTGCTTTCCCAGTGTATTATTTGACATAGATGTTTTTTATGTGCTTGCTTTTATGTTGTATGCTTTGATGTCCTCACAAATACGATATTTTATCCGTACAGGTTCATGCACATTGTTTTCTTTGCAAACACTAAATTTTAAACAGAAATTCATCAGGACAAAGGTGATTTTTCACAATTTATTGCGCTCTTAAAAATCAATACTCCAAGGATAATTCTGAACAAATCAAGCTATCTTGTGTAAAATCGTTGAGAATTGGCAGGTCCATTTAAGCAACTTCCTTTTTTTTAAATAAGTACATTAACACAACGATTCGAAAAAAAAAAAAAAAAAGAATGCAAGGCAACCACAATACATTTCGCAAGTTCGCTATTACAGTAACTTCCGTCATCTGATTAAATTTGAGTACATTATATATTAGTGAAATTACCATGCACCAGAACAAGCAATTAACCCTTAAATATATACCGAAGTGCATTTTAGAGCCCTTAAACTAAACTTATGAAATCACATAAAACGTTCCATGTTTACTTATCTGCGTAAATCACATCTGTGGCGCTTATGCCTTGATTCCATTAAATGGGTAGTCTTAGATTATCAATCCGTGCATCATGTGGATAATGGAGGCCACGTTAAAGCAAGCAGCACTAATAGCTGTCGTCGTAGTACGAAGCAATCAGTTTAACACGCACTGCTGAACGCGTCGATAACACTGATCTAACTGATATTGTTGGCTAAGAGGAATTTGATATTCTGCTCTTTAGAGTAATACGTTCGCACAGATGTTACAACTAGAATTTATTCACTAACGATGGATGACATGAATTTGAATGTAACTTACGAAATTTCATAAATTAGAAATGATACTTTAGGCAGTATGATATGGTTTATGCATCTGCTACTTAATTTAGAATTTACAGGGCAGCAATTCGTAAGGTAACTAAACCTGAACGTGAAAGGCGCTCATGAAACAACTGACACACTAATTTTTGTATAGTAAATGCAGATTATTTAGTATACAAAAGTCTTTGGTAAATTTTTTTTCTTCGTTTCTTTAATTGTCAATTTTTTGCTATACAGTATATTGATTTTTGAAATTTACGACATTTGAAAAACTTGAGAGGCCACAACATAATATAATAGAATATACATTCAGAAAATCATAAAGTCATAAGAAATTGAAACAATCTGAAAATTTTAAAAGTACAAAATTTGACATTTTTAAAGAGGAAATACCAAAGAAAATACGTGAAACAAGGACTGGAGTGTCATCAGGGGGTAGACCAAACCCTATTTCACTAGGCTCTTTCTGTCCTGCATATATGAACAGGTTTCAAAAACATCCAGCCTTCTCAGGTAGTTTTAAAACGCAAACAGAAAAGGAACAAAATCACTCACCTGCTATAATGAGGCAGCTCAGTCAAGATAATTTCGTAAGTGTTATCAATACTCGAAAAATAACTTGACTACTTACATTTGTTCTCTAAGACATCATATATTCGTTTCAATATTGATTCGTTGTAATTTGATGGCAATTCATTTAACAAAACTGTTGTAGAACAAATTAATCAGAACCTTAATGGGGAGTTATAAAACGTGGATGTCATAAAAATGACAGGCAAACCAGGTGATCGGAAATGGAAAAGTTGTGGAAAAAATTGGAATTACAAAGTTTTTATAAATGCTATAAACAATTTCAAAATAGTTTTGGAGTGCAGATTCAATACATTGCTTTAAAAAAATTAATTAAGTCTCTGCAATAATCAGCTGATGCAAAATTATGTACAAATTATGAATGAGGAGAAAAATGAATTTTCTTATTATTTTCTATTATTAATTTATTTTATGTCGTCCTTATTCAAGTCGTGACAATTATACTCTTTGCTGTTAAGATGCACTGTTGAAAAGATTTTAAATTATGTGATTATTTGGAAGCAAAATGAAAAGAGGAAAAAAAATAGCAACAAAGAACTGCACATTAAACCTTTATCATAATATTCTTGGAATCCATTTCTATGAGCAAGATATTTGTCATATTCTTCAAATTTCTTTTTATAAGAAAAAGTGTTAGATGAAAGGTGTAGCCTTCAAACAAGCCTCTTGATGGGCATACTAGTGCAAAATTAATGATTTGGTTAATTAGTTCTCATTTGCGAATCTTTTGTTAAAAGAAGAAAGAACCTCTCGTTCATCACTCTCTCTCTCTTCTAATAAAAGAAGATGAGAAAAGTCTTTGTTTCGGTTCGACGAACAACGAAGTGCTTTTCATTACGTGGCGCGTTATCATACTTTACTTATTGTTAGTTTTTCTTTAATTGTTCAAGCTAAGAAATTTTCTTTGCTAACAAGCTGATTATTAAGAATTTATTATTTTTATTCTGGGCTGGTCCGTGATTTTCTTCTGAGTTATATTTTGAGTTGTATAATAAGAAACATATATTTGGTTTTTAAGTTTAGATATTTACCATTTTTCTGTCCAAAACATGTTGAACGAAGTTTTATGAAAGTTCGTTACAAAAGTCAAATTATTTTTTGCAATAAAAATATATCACAGTATGATAATTTTACAGGAGAAATTAAAAACTTTTTTCTGGCGCATGAAAAGGATGGGTGCAAAGTGAAATGGTTAAACTGACTGAGTCTTTTCAAAATGAACAATTCGGAAATTTGTTTTGAAAATTACAGTACGTAAAGAAAGAACATTGCATTTTATAATAAAATTTGCGTTGAAACAATATTTTTTGGCAGTAAATTTGAGTTTTCAGAAAGAAAATGGAAAATTTTCATTTTTTTGTCATGTTGTAAAGTGAAAAATAAAATATTTTTCTAACGAAATGTTTTCTATTCTATTATGAAACATATTTTTGATTAAAAAAAAGTAAATAAAAGGTTAAATGAATAAATGAGAAGATAATGAAACAATAAAAGGATTATTAAATGAATGAATCAATTAATATGTAAGGAAAAATAAATGAGCGTGTAAACGAATGAATGAATTCGAAAATAAGTGAATAAATGAATAAATAAGTGAATTAATAAATGAAGGAATAAACGAATTTATTAATAAATGAAGGAATAAACGAATTTATTAATAAATGAAGGAATAAACGAATTTATTAATAAATGAAAACGTAAGTAATTTATGTTAAATGATTGAGTGAGTAAATGAAACAAACTAGTTCACTTTGCCCCGCATGTACTTGATTAATTGTACAATTTATATAAAATTCAAATAAGCCTAATAATAACTAAATTAATACTGCATTGAATATTAGGATGCGTCAATTAATATTTAAAATATTAATACCAATAACTTTATCATTTTATAGTGACAAAAATAATTTTTGACTTGCTACAAAATATTACAATATGAGTATCAATTTTTGAAAATTGCCTGAATAATCATATGCTCTAATCTTCTGCGGTATTTTTTCCTAACTGGAATATACTACATATGGTACAACATACTTCAAATAATAATAGATAGGTGGCGCTAAAAGCAGAGTAAATTTTTCACAATTTCACTTTGCCCCGCTATTTCCTTTTGCCCCATGGTCTCCTACTAATAAACGGAAAATCGCGATTTTTGGACTTACGTCAGTCTGGCTCTGAGGTACGGGATTTAAAATCAATTTCATATGACATTGATCAAATTGTAAAAATGCCTCAGTGTTCAAGTAGAAGTGACATTATGCTCCTCGATGAATTAAAAGAAGTTGCATTTTCAATCGTACTAAATTCAAAATTAAAAAAAGAAAAAAACTACATTTGCGAATGCCGAAAAAAGAAATCTAGTATGTATGTTTTTCATCAACAAAGATAATGATCAGATTGATGCATTTTTAAGTTCATAAATAATTTAATAGCACTTTCAGTGAGCATTTTTTTATTGTTTCAAGGAGTAAGTGCAAAAATTTAATTTGTTCTTACATTATTTTAGAAGACTAACATAGGTATGTTTCCAAATGGCCTCACCATGCATTTATTATTCCTTTTTGGCTCTGTAGTGGATAAATCTTATAAGATGCGTCCATAACGGAGCAAAATATTTAAAAAATGTTTCTGGAAATTTTAAAAATTTAATTGCATTATAAAGAAGTAGTAAAAGGATTTATGTTTGTCGTAAAGTGCATGCAGTGAAACAAGACTAACATGCAATATACAAGCAAACTGCATGCAATAAACCAGGCAGCCTGGTTACCACATCCAGAGATGGCAGTTTCGTTCTTGTTAGAACTCATTAATCTGGATTAGTGAATGACCGTTCTGCCTTAGCCCCGACTTAGGGGCTGTAAATTGCTATTAAATACCGATTAGTACGAGATCCCACTAGGCTTGACCTACCCTCATCGAGTTTTCTAAAATTGTTACCATAGATGGAGAGTAAAAGTTGTAAATAAAGCGTAAAAGTACGAATTTCTACCTCTTTCAGGAGACCTAATGAAGGTTGTCATGGGTTGAAAGGTGCCCAAAAATGAGTAATTACAGTTATCCAGTTTCCGAAAATCATTATCATAAATGAGGAGCAAAATATTTAAATAAAACGCGAAACTAAGGTTGCCTACCTTATTCCGATGCCTTAGCAGAGTTGTCAGGATATTTTTCCAATGAGGGAGATAATTTATCCCTCATCGAGTTTCAGGAAATTTTTGCCATTAATGAAGAATAAAAGCTGTAAATAAAACGCTAAAGTAAGGTTGCGTACCTTTTTTTGATGCCTAAACAGGGTTGCCAGGGGCTAAAAAGTGCCAAAACTGAGTAATTTAGCCTCATCGAGTTTCCAAAAATTGTTGTTATTAATAAAGAGTAAAAGCTATTTAAAAAAAAACGTTAAAATAGGGTTGCTTACTTTTTCCGGTCCTTAACCAGGGTTGCCATTGGCTTAAAGGTGCCCAAAAATGAGTAACTTACCCTCATCGAGTTTCCGTATAAGTTATATAAAAAAATGCAGATAAAAATATTACAAAACCGATGGTATAGGGTTGCCTAAGCAAAAGTGGTGCAATCAAAGGGTTGCCATTGTTCGAAGTTTCAATTTTGAAAATACCTACATTTTTTTATATAACTTATATGGAAACTTGATGAGGATAAATTACTGATTTGTAAGCAATTTTTAGCCCCTGGCAACCCTGATTAGTTCACACGCAACAGGTAGGCAACCTTACTTAAACGCTTTCTTTACAACTCGATAAGGGATAAATTATCTCCCTCATTTAAAAACTTTTATCCCCTGTCAACCCTTCTTAGACACCAGAAATAGGTAGGTGACCTTAGTTTAGCGTTTTATTTCCATCTTTTACTCTTCATTTATGATAACGATTTTCGGAAATCCGATGAGGGTAAATTACTCACTTTTAGGCACCTTTCAACCCCTGGCAACCCTGATTAGATTCAGTGAAAAAGTCGAAATTCTTATTTTCACGCTTTATTTATAACTTTTACTCTTCATCTATGGTAACAATTTTAGGACACTCGATGAGGGTGGGACAAGCCTAGTGGGATCGTAGACTACATCTTTGGTTTTCAATTCACTTTTTGAACCGCATCATGCTGCGAACACTTGCTGGTGCGATAAATTTATTTTATCTAACTGTTTGTTGCCACTCTCAGTTTCAATGACATGGTATCTTATTTACTAAAAAAGACTGATGAGTTCTAAAAAGAACGAAACTGCAGTCTCTGGAAGTGATAAACGTTCTGGCTGGTATATTTTATGCAGTTCTCCCTTAGCCCTGGGTTAGGGGCAGTAACATAATGCTAAATACCCAAGTTTTGCTTTCAATTCACGAGTCGAACCACACCATGCTGCTGCGTACATACACTGGTGAGATAATTTTACTTTATCTACCAGTTTGTTTGTTCTCTTAGCTTCAATGAGATGACATCTGCCTCCAGCTCGGTTATTTACTGATCCAAACTGATAACTTCTGAAAAGAAAACGAAACTGCAGTCTTTGGATGTGATAACCGAGCTGTCCTTGGTATTTCTTCTTTAGCCCTGGTTTAGGGGCGGCAACCCACTGTTAAGGTACTAAATTACTTGAAGTACGTGCAGATTGTTTTGAACATCTATTACCGTGGTTTCCCATTAAAGTGTTTTTAAGGCTTGTAAATATCCCATAAAAGTATAAATTTATTTCTTTATTATTATTCGATAAGCGAAAACGATCGGGTATTTAAGATGACAACAACAATACCAAAAACATTTTATCTGTAAAAAAGTAGAAAAAAAAATGGAGTGTCCAATGTTAAGTTCTGCCTTAGCTCTGGTTTAAGGGCGGTAAATTTTTGCTTAGGTACTAAGCTATTTGGAGCATTTGCAGCTTGTTTTGAATATCAATAGATATAAATAGCACCGTTTCTTTCCATTTAAAGTATTCTGGGACTTGTAAATAAAATCTCTGGAGAGTAAAAAAAAATGTTGTTCAAGTTACATAAACCTTGATTGTTAGCGATGATTTTTGTAACCCTTTTTTACAATTTTATTTACCTATACAAAAAGTATGCATGCGGTCAGATATAATTTGAAGGTTTTTCCATTTAAGTTTTCGTAGATAAGTATTAGGAAGCACAAATTGTAAAAAAATTTCCTTTCCATTTTTTATGGGTTAAAAATAGCCATTTGTAACCTGAAGAAGCTTTAACATTTCATGTGATATGCAACACCCACGATGAGTGCTGCTTAAATTTTTGAACCATGAATTTGCAACCAAATTTTATCAATACGATTTGTTTATTACAAGACTGATATATACGAGGGGTATGAAAAAGTTAAACTTCCTTACTGAACTAAATTGTATTTCTCTTACTTATACTTATTTATTAAAGCATGTCATTATAGAAGTAACCTTGACTATATTCCGTATTACAGGACTAATACATACGAGGGGAATCAAAAAGTTATACCTCCTACTGAAAAAAATTGTATTTATCTTACTTATACTTATTTATAAAAGCATGTCATTATAGAAGTAACCTTGATCCCCCTGTATGTATAATCTTACGCAGGTTGATTGATAAGAACCATTTATCTGATTTTTAGATGCGTGCTTTTGTACTTAAAACATAATTTATGATTAAAGTTTACCTTCGAAGTAATTATGATAACTAGATGAAACAAATAGCTCTAAAGATTATGCAAAACTGGGAAAGCTTATGTATCTCCGAATGACAACAGAGCATCGATTGCAACATTGTTGATGTTGTCCAACAATAGATCTATCTGAATTGATAGAGGCCGTATAACAATGTCAGCCAACATTTATCTTTGTATCGTAATATGCTGATTAATTTATTCAGAGCATTAAATCGTTACCTGCTTCATGTGTTCAACCAATGTTTGAATGCAAACATTCAAGTGAATGAAATATGTCACAATTTAAAGCTATTCAAACTTAAGCAAATATCTGAGAAACATACTCACCAGTAGATTTCATTTTTATGGATAACTTTTGTTCTAAAATTAACTGGTATGCATGCTCATATGCATAAAGAGGCTAAACAAATGAGACTTGTTGTTATTTTCAGTGATAAGTATTTAAGAACTAGTACAAAAAAAAAAAAACATGAATGTTAGCTCTTTGAACGAGGGCATATTGCAAAGGGTTTAGTGAGTTTTTATCTGATTTACATTTTTCGTATTTGACGTTATTCACCAGGTTTAAAACAAAATAAAAATTTTAGATTGGTATTAGACAAGGGGTATCAAAAAAATTCAAAAAAAATATTTTATAGTAAGCAAATCTCAACTTACGCATTATAATACATTTTTATTACCGCATTTTAGTCTTTTTTCTCTCAATTAAATTGCAAACAGTTTTTTTTCTATACATATATGAAAGAAATTGTAAACGCGTGTATTGTATATTTTTTAGTTCCTGCAGTAATCTTTCAAGTAATTCCAAAGTATTCTTGCTTTTTTTTTTTTGAACTCAGTATCATTTTACAGGGTGCGATTGAAAACTAACCGAACTTTGTCGCCACCCGGTTTCCAGGAGTCAAAAAAGAATGAGTGTTGGTGGGATACACACATAAGACAAATTATAAATTCAAAAGCAGAATAGAAAAATCAAAAATCGGGACCCATTCAGATTTTATGGGGTTCCTTGATTGGTCAAAAAGGAATAATCCCCGACTGTTGATCCTTCTATTCTGCTTTTGAATTTATGATTTGTCTTATATGTGTATCGATTATAAAACTATTTCAATGGTGTAGTTATTCAGTAGTACCTAAAAATATTCTAAGCTACTGAGCTTATATTTTTTTCTTTTCAGTTTTGTTCCTAATAATTATTTTTTGACTTACACTTTTTTAGTAATTTTCATTGACTTAGTTATTATGACTATACGACGGTAAATTTCGCAATCTTGTAATTTAATTGAGAGTTTATATTGTGAGGATTATTAATTAACTTGAGATGGTCTAAACTACTGATCATTAGTCAATCTAAGGACCTAATTCCGCTCAAAGCTATATATGCTTGACTTTTAGCAGAAATGCGCAATCTTAAGTCAACCACAACTATATAAACAGGCTGTACAACTCGTGATGACACAAGCTCGGAAACGTCGTCCGTCAAATATACTCGTATCTTTCTCACAAAACTAGAAAAGCCCGTCAGGAAAGTACACGTCGCGAAATTCAGTCCCCTGAATCACGACAAAAACAAATGCAATATGATATGTTAGAGATGAAAATCGAATTAGTAGACTTAGTAAACAAAAAAATCAGGCAGTGAAAATACTACCTGCATTTGTCCACACAGGTAGCGTGCGACACGATCCCGACTGACAATATGGCGACTGGTTGCTGATATAGTGAGTTTTGACTGCTGCCATGTGTTTAGTGACACGCCCAAGGTTAAAACAAATCGATTGATGTAAGAATCGGCAAAATTGGTCAAGGCGGTTAGCCTCTACAACGCCACATAGGAACAAATATACTAGACTCATGAACACATTATCCTTCTTTGTGTCGCGCACGCGCAGTCGGGTAGAAAGATCATTAACTTAAAATATTTATTAAAAAAATCACTGTTGGAATTTACTAAAACATAATGCTTAGCCGATTAAAAGAACGAAATCTGTACTTCTTTTTCATAGTAAATATAAATTCCTTTTTAGCCCAAAAAAGATGAATTTTTTTTAGAACACGTTGTAATGTATTTTTAAGAGTATATTAGAATATTTGGCATCCCGTGTCAATAACGAGAGGAATGTACCGTTAAAAAAATTTTTGGGCGTGCTTTTTCAGCTCTAGACGAAATTTTTGTTTTATTTTTCAATTTTTAATTGTTTCACTTTCTGTTTAGAGTAAAGCAAATTAAAATAATCTGAATATAACAGAAAACTAAAATGCTAAAAAAAAAATCATTTCGCAAGACAATCTTCCATTTTTCGAAATTTGCAATGAATTTCTTTTCAAATCGTCATTATGAAATGAAGTTTATCTAATTCAAGAAATATTAACGTTTACTGAAAGCCGAAAACTTTTGTGACAACATAAAACTCTTTTTCCTGACAAAAAGTACTTTTTGACAGTAAAAGTTGACATCAACAAGTTTTAGTCGTTGACGCCAGGATTAAAGTTTTGACAAATGTGTCAGATTCATATTAAAACTTTGATATCAGGAACACACTCTGACTTCAATTCCCATTGTTTTTAGAAAAATACCAATAGTCAGAGAAAACGAACTTATTATATATATATATTTGAAACTCAAAGAGGAAAAACAATACACACATCTATAAGGTGGGGATATGTCAAAAATATGTTTTTTTATCTCTTTTTTCCCCTTTTTCATCGGCGTTGCGTGTCTGCCATCTTATATTGGATGGTAACGAATTGTTTTCATCCAAGACTTTGAGTTAAGCTAAATTTGATGAACTCAAAATTAAGCTTTGGGGATTTCGACATTTTTATCCCTAATGGAAGTTGTACGTTAATTGAAATGTGTAAAGCGAGTTTGACAACAGAGTTTTTGGTATAGAAACATATTGCACTGTCGAAGCCTACATTTGAGGTAAATTTATAACTTTTTTTAAAAATATTTTATTAATATTGCAAGGTTTAAAATCAAAGGTATATTGCACTAAAATCAAATGTCTATATTTTTTTTCTTATAAAGCCGGGTACATTTTTTTTTCTTTTGTCCAACTTTAGTAATAGGTCGAAAAAAATGAATAACCGAATGTTCAAACCGGAAATCGGTTTTGACCAGAACCGAAAACTAGAGGATTCAAGGTCATTTTTTCCAAATCACTCTGCGCAAAGTTTACTCTTAAACATTTTTTGAAATTAATATTAATTAGCTACCAATGGTTAGTATGAAGACCCTGAAAAGGAATTAGCTGCTTAAACCTGCGAATTTTGGACCCTGAGTCCAAACAAATGAAAAACTTTCTGATTACATGACTGTGCAAACAAACAAACGAAAGAGGTTTTAAGAAACATTTTTAAGCGCCTTTTGGCGTTTTCGCCCCAATGCGCAACGTTGCTCTTCTTTATTTCGTTCTTCCACTTCCTCTTTTTAGGTTACGATTTTTGATTATTTTTAATCAGGTTGGTATTTTGATTTCAAACATCATCAAAGATACCCCTCACTGCTATAGATCTACAGGACTTGCCCTTTTCGACTTACATACGTATTTTTATTTAATACGGATTCACTCATTCTTTGTTAAATTGAAATCAAAATTTTTATATACTTCTTTCAGCAGATTTTTGTTTACTTCTCATTTTTTATTTTAAAACAACATGCATATTAATTTCAAGGAATGTCTACTTTCGGGCTGAGCAGTATTCAAGACCAGACAGCATGTAAAACTGCCCAAGCTTAAACTGCAGTAATACAAGACGTACTGATCAGGCATGGCTAGTTAGGATCGAGAATGATCAGATGAGTAAATGACAGCAAGCAGAGGTAGGTAGGGACTTACCTTTATTTAGTTTTTTAAATATCACATGAGGTAGTGAGAAGCAAAGGGATGCAAATGGCAAAATTAAAAATTTGTAGATAACCAGTACAAATGGTAGATGAACCTCTCCTCTGTCTTGGGAAGAGAGATTGTATTAGTAGCCCTGGTAGGTGTTGCTGTAAAGCATGATTTAGAAGAAAAATTTCAATGAAAGCCTACTTAGGCCTATTTAAACGCGTTTTAGTCGAAATTTAAAATAGTCCACTTGCATCCCTTTGCTTCTCACTGCCTCATATAATATTTATGTTTTGAATTCCTCCCCCTCCCATTCCTTTAAAACCTTTTTTAACCATTCCTTTTAAAATTATTTAGGGGGAGGGGACTTTTAAATGTCCGCAAAAATTAGGGTTATCTGAAAAATTATGATGGCCATGTAACTCAAAACTCCATAATAAACAAAATTGCAAGCAAAAAATGAAGTAACAAGAATCTTTAAATTAATTCAAATATTAATTAGTTTAATTTGAGTAGTTAAATATACAGACATAAAATGTTATACAGATTGTTTAACAAAGACACGGACAATCAATATCGAAGTCATATATTTTCAAACTCTTTTTCTTGGAGTATTTTTATTTCACAACAGCTATTAAATGCTCTCAATCTTTCAAAAACAACGTAATACCTTATCATTACTTGAAAATACATTACCTTCTCATTCATGGTCTAGAAATAGTACGAAGCTGGTAAAAAGGAGCATTTATTTGGAGTAGGAGGGGTGCCACTACTCATTTAAATGGAAGAAAAGTGCCCAAGGCGTATTATTTTATTGTATTTAAATGTGTCGTATCTCAGCGCTCTTAGTACTGCAGCCTGCAATTAAATGTTATAAATAGACTGAAAATTATCCTCGATCGATAAAATAAATTGCAGGTAATATAAAACTAAGAAAATTACTTTCAAATAAAGATAACTTAAGGAACGTCTCAATTGTTCGTTTATAATTAAGTCAACAAAGCTAAATAACAATCAATTTCCTAATAAAAGCTAAATTTTGTTTGCAGCAGAACTGATACGGTATGATTAAGTTTAATGCATATACTTTCATTACTTTTCAGGATGAATCCTGCAATAAAATGTTATAAATAGAATACTTATGTGTTCCTTCTTCGATTAACGAAATTGTAAGTATACGAACAAGACAAATACTTTTAAATAAAAATAACTTTGGAAAGCTTAAATAGTTTACTTTCATTTAGAACTAAGTCAAAAAAGCTCAGTACCGGACAATTTAATAAAACTTAAGTATTATTAATAACATAATTGATACAGTGTAATGATGTTTAGTGCCTTTCCTTTATTAGTGCATGGACGACTATGTCTCAACTAACTGGTCGTAGTCTTTGCAAAAGCGCTTATCTGTCCATCACTAAAATTTTTATGATTCTTTTATCGCTAAGTTAGTTTTCTTTTCTTAGTAACACATCTAATTTTGTAAGAACCAAGGAACGTTTCTGTAGAGTTCACGAATTTCAAGACATTTCAATCAAAATTTTAAAACTATATTTTTTTTACTGATATTACCAAATTACATGCAATACAACAGGCAGATAACTGGGCTGCCTGGTATATTGCATGTAATTCTGCCTTAGCTCTGGCTTAGGGGTGGTAACGCACTGTTTAATACCATCAAGCTTTGCCTTCAATTCACGAAGGCAAAGCTTCACGTCTATTAAAAAAACCTTGTTAAAATACTAGACATTTTTTACATTTTTGCTTTTGTTTAAAGGACGTATTTATTGGCAACTTTTCTGCCCGTGGTCAATTTAAAAAGTTTTAAAAAATGATGCCTTCGTGATGTAAAAAATATCTCCTGTTTTTTGTTCAATATGCGAATTGTGACTGCCAAGAGGCGCATGAAGATTTTATCGGACTGCGATGTTATTTCTCATTATAGTACTTTACCCCATTGGGTACCTTTTTTCTCCCTGGCCGATTAAAAAAAAATATTAAAAATTAATGTCTTCGTAAAGATGAAAAAATGTATTTTTGGATCAATTAGCGAAATTTGATGGACTTGTGGAGCATACAGGTATTGTCTGACCAACTTGAAATTTTACATGCAATTGTTTTGTTCTACTGGACAACTTTTCTCACCCTGGTGGATCAGAAATTCCAAAAAAAAAAAAAAAAACAATTCACCCTACTGAACAGCTCTGCAACACTGAATAAAAAATAATTATTAAATAAAAGCAAAAAACCCGACTTCATAAAAACCAATAAAACTAGAAAGAAAAAAAAATAAGTTCAGCGGTTTAGATTGTTATTAAGTACTACTGAATAACTGCATCATTGAAATAGTTTTATAATCGATACACAAGGAAGATAAATCATAAATTCAAAAGCAGAATAGAAGCATCTGCAGTCAGGGCCCATTCCTTTTTGAACAATCAAGTAACCCCGTAAAGTACGAATGAGCCCCGACTGTTTTTATTTTTTATTTTACACTTTTTAGTTAATCTTTATTGTCTAAGTTATTATGATTTTAAGATGGCAATTTTCGCGATCTTGTCATTTCATTGAGAGAGTTTATATGGTGAGGATTATTAAGTAAGTTGCGGTGCGTTGTAATTATTAATCCATCCAGGGATATAACGCAACTTAAAGCTAGTTTAATGACACTCCCAAGGTTAAGACAAATTGATTGACGTAATAATTATCAAAATTGTCCAAAGCGTTTAGTCTCTGCAACGCCACATAGGAACAAACATACATACATAGACTCATAAACACATTATTTGCGTCGCGCACGCGCAGTCGGGTAAAAAAAAACCTGCTTTTGCAAAAAATTAATAAGAGCCGATTATTTTTATGACTTTTAACTGCAAACATAAATATAAACGCTAGCTAATGAAATATATGCAATAGGAATGTGTAAAATATCTTTTCATTTTTCAGCCATAGCCCCGACTTCTTTTATTAATGAAAATACTCACCCAAACCTTCTTGAAAAAAAGATAATGTTAACAATTTAGAGACGTTGCTTTGCAGATGATAATTAGGTTTGGAAACCGCACGGTCTTTTCAAACGAAGGGACATTAGAGCGCAAAAAAGGAAAGTTTTGTGGGTATCGAATTATTCATTCACTCAAATTAGAGAGATATCTTCTTATTTTATTGATTTCAAATTTATAGGATTATTTATGTTTCAATATAAGTGGCATAAAATGTTGAAGTTAATGAGTATGATACTTAGAATTTCATTTAAAATCAGAGAAAAGGATGGGCCTTGATTGAATTTATAGTATTACTCTAGCTGGATTCCATTAATGATCATAATGCTTTGGTTTTTTAAAGTCATTCATGCTGAAAGCACTAATTACGCATATGTATCAAGTTCAAGTCATTTAATTTTCCTTCTGATTCTTCTTCCTTTCCATTTCCTTATTAGGAATCAATCAATGCATGAAAACTTGCTGACTTAAATTTTAATGTACTTTTCTGTTTTAACCATACCTGAGCAGATTTTGACTAGTTTTATGCCGACATATTTTCTTACGGTGAGCGTACAAGCTTCTAGTCTAGTCAGTTTCTAAAACTGCAAAGCGTGATGTGGCTCTGATTTTTTTATGTGCTGATTTTGTCACTAAGGGTAGTGGAAATCCAAATTTGCAGTTTCAAGAAACAGTGATACCTTAGCGTTATTTCTGGGATTAGATGCCTTAGTATTGCTCTAAGGTGACGATGTGCACTTTGCGTAGCACGTGAAAAACTATAAAATTTTCAGACGTTTTTCAGTTCTCATTTCAGAACACTTAACATATGCAATTTTTGATTTTAACTGTTAATTTGGGTTTTAAAGTACATTAAATTTGAAACAAGCAAAGCTCAATTAACGTGTGGTACAACTAATAGTTTTTGAGTTATTGCGCTTCAAAAGTTGGCCATTTTATTTTAAAAAATGCAACTTTTAAGCTTTTATCTCTTATTTGCTGATACGACACAAAATCCTATTCTACGTAAACATTTACCATAATGTCGCTGGAGCAAATTTTATAGACTTTCATTTAAGCGCTAACCAAATACTGTAGGTTCATATGTTCTCTTGCAATCATTAAAAAACAAGAAATCATAAATTTTGATTTTTGAAGAAATGAGCGAAAGTACTTTTTCCAAAAAAAAAAAAAAAAATGTGAGCAACGAAAGATAAAGGACTCAAATGTGTGTTTGTATTAGTTATGTGTGGTAACAAAACACGTCAGTCATTTAAAAAATACATTTTTATGCTGATAGTAGACAGATTTATGTGGGCAAAGCAAATGTTCCTCCCCCCTCGTAGCTGTGATTTCATCCAGAGGAATTTTCGATCGCATTTGGTTTTTTGCCTCTACGGTTACGTACCGCGTTTTTCCTTGGAAAGAATTCTGAACATGGAAATATTTTTTAACAAAATATCTCCATGTTCAGAAGAAAGCACTTCTTATGACAATAAGGGAGATCTCGAAAATAGAAAAAAAAAGCAGAATGGTTTTTAAAGAAAAGAACTATCTATATCTACAACTATGTATATCTCCATCTATGTATATCTATCTATGTTCATTTATGTATACTATCAACTATGTATATCTACATCTTATTTTAGTCATAAAAATCGTACAAACTAGCTACAATTTTTAAAGAGTTCTTGATGGATACGGTCGTACTCCCGGAGAAGAAAAAGAAGATAGTGCTTGGTAGATTTTTTTTATACTTGCTGATTTCGTTTGCAAAGATGTTGTGGCAAGTTTTTTCAGACGCAGGTTGCACTAAAGCCAGCTATGTAGCAAGAGTATATTTGTATACACCGTTTCTTGTACTTACTGGAAATAAATTTGAAAACAGCATTTGAGGTTTCGTGACTTATTTCTGGAGGAAGAGCTAGCTATTTTGACCAGGTTAGTCCAACACCGATTCGTATAAAAAGCACTAAACACAGTTTTGACTTTAATGGTCATACATGGGAAGAATTTATGACAGCCTAAAATGCAGGAAAATATTTCTTCACCGAACTTTTTCAAGTTGTGATAGTATTTTCTATAAACGTAGCCTAAACATGGAAATTCTATATGACAGACAGTATTTCAAGTTCATTTTTTCATCATCTGAAAGAATGCAATCGGAAACAAAGTTATTGGGATAGAAAAACACCTGTTCTTTCCTATGGTACTAGCAGACAAAAGAGGGAAAAAGACAAACTTTAGTGACAACGCATTGAAAACAGCTTATCTTTAATTGGAAGGATTTTGATGGTCTTTTTGGCTAACAATATTTTTAAAAAATCAATATTTACGCTCTACAGTTGTAACGCATTAAAAGCAAGTATTTTGACAGTAGAATTATGAAGTACGAATGTTTGAATGTTTTTGTTGAGAATTAATGGCATCTTAAAATTAAGAAAAAATATTCCCCACCTCGCTTTTTTAAGAGCTTATACAACATGCTACACAATAACTAATGAACTGAAACTCACAAAAATACTAGAATGTATTAACAGCTAAAACTACGATAAGCTTTTGAAATTTTAGTCTTCTAGAGTGACAACACTTTCTGCAACCTTATCCTAGACACGGCTATTCGTTTCATAAAACTGAACTGTTTTTTTTTTTTTTTTCGAAAATCCATTCATTGTAAGTCATCTCTTCACCTCTATAAATTTCATTCGAATTGGAGATGGCCAGTTGAGAACCTCTAGGTCACTTGGCATGGATAGCCTAAGAAGAGACTTAGAGACCTCATATCGTATCATAATCTGCAGCAAGCAGTAATTCCTTTCTGTTAAATGATCTTAATTCCTGACTTTATACAGCTTTTCTTGTTGAGATCTTCTTTGAAGCCAAAACAGTGTAATATAGGGATTGATCAATCTGCTATCCTTACCTTAATACGATCAAGCATGTTTGAGACACACTGAGGCCTTCTTTTACTGTCTATGACTTTGAGATCGCACATCTTCAAGAGTGGAAACAGTATCAGCAAGATTTTTTAGATAACCTCATTGCATCTCAGCAACTCGGTTGGACCATACGTCATTTAAACCCTGTATTAATAAACAAAAAACTTTTTTGTCATGTCCATGTAGCCACATTACTGACTTAAACCACCATTTCATGTTCTTTTTACTGCTCAAAACAACTGAAAATCCCTTCAACAAATACGTTTTGCTTTTTTTCTGTATTTCATTTTTATACGCATGTATATCCATACATGGCACCACTAGATGGCACTGACGCTTAACGAGCCTTGTCAATTTATGACTTTTCTGTGTGAAACTGATGCAAATATGATCCGCTCATGCATCAACCAAACAATGACAAATTTCAAAGTTTGTTTATTTTGAACGGAACTCTTGCATCCACCAATCAATGGCAACGTAAGGGAACCAAGGGTTCCCTGTAGCGCCCTCTCTGTCGCTATGAGTTTCAGCGATTGTCACAGACTATAAGCCTAAGTGAAATTTAGTGGGCCATGCTCTATCTGATGCCCTTTCTATGAACAGAACGATCTGAAAAACAGAGCAAACTCGAAAACAGAACTTTGGAATATTCAAGTCGTTTGATCTTATTTTGAAATCATAATATAAACTAAAATACTTCGAATACATTATACTCTTAATGCGTATTTTAAAAGAATGCAAATCAATGCTTTGTCATTTTTATTTCGTTTCAATGGTAAAACAGAGAGTTTTAAAGGTGGAATTCCTACTTTTACGCATGAAAAAAGAAACTTCATCAAATAAGCACTGCAGAAGACAAAAATACCCTTTTCACTACTAATCCACTTTGAAAAGGAATTTATGTGCTTTCAATGATAAATTCGTTTCTCCATGTTACTCTGTACACAGAAAACCTCCAAAGGATTCTTGAAAATCAAGATTTATTTTCTTGTTTCCTTTACATTTATCCGATGCTCTGGAATATATATTACACGTCAGAGGGCTTTACATCCACCATAGGGAAGGCTGGCTGTTTGGAGTTTTTTTATGTTGTGAAAATTTATCGTCTAAGTATACATACCTTCTCTCCAGTGATCAACTAAAAGTCAAAATTTTGCTATGCTTGAAAAATAAGTTTTTAACTTAAAATTGTATTTTTGTTTTGAAAAAAAAAAATTCAAAATTTAAAATATATTTTTTTTAAATCAAGAAACATATCAGTAAGTAAAACATTATGCAAACTTAAAAATATTATTTTAAAGGGAAGATTAAATATGCTTCACAATAGCTTCAAATAAGCAAAGTCGTTGAACTTGTAAGCATATAAAACCTTTTATGAGATGACTTTTGAAATTGACACCATCCCGAAATTTTGCTGTAATAATTGTCTAAAAACATGTTTTTTTTCATTTTTTTAATTTAATTTTTTTTTACGGGAAATGACCCGTTTTCAAAATGAACGTATGGTTTTCAAAATGAATATAGGTTTTTCAAAATAAATGTTATTGCAAATTATTAAACAGTGTTCATTCTTACAAAATATTGAATTTTAATGTGAAAACTTAAAAGAGGAATTAAAATGACAAAAAAAATAAAATAATAAAATTTTTCAGTTGCTTCTTCGGTTGATGTAGTGGGCCAATCGTAAATTTTCTGGTAGAAGTTTTTATTAGCATCTGGTATATACTGATGTATTTTTTTTTTATTTTTTTTTTTCATTTATTGGAATTTTGTCCTGATATGCGGGATTTTTCGCTGGGTCTGGTACAAAAAGCTTTGGCGTTTCTATATTTCTTAACAGGCAAAACTTTTCTTCTATTAAGCAATTAATGAAAGGTTTAGCCCTTGCAATAAAATATTCACAGCAAAAAAAAAAAACTTTTTGCTCCTTGGAAACTCTTTTTTCGTATAACTTCTACTCGACAGGACTTTCTTTTAAAAATAATCTGGCCACCAATTTTTAAGCTCTGCTACATCCTGATGTGTCACGAGCATTACATTGAACTTTTTAGAATTTGAGGAGGATACTATAAAATCTTTGTACTGTTGAGGTTTGTAAATCCGGTCCACACGGCGAAAACGTGGAGGATTTCATTATGAAAAAGGATCATCTCTCAAAGATGACTCCTTCCCAAAATGAATGCTGGTAGGAAGTCTTCCACCGAACCAACTCAGGAAAATAAATTTGAGCTGTTTTCACGTGGAACAGATGCGTTGAAGTTAAAGGGGTGGGAAACCGCCATAAAGTGAGTTTTGAAAACACATGGAGTTGACCCCTTTCTAAAATGATCGATCCAATTGTACAAGTAATGAAAAATTCAAAAACTAAAGCAGTCGGCTTAGGCACTAGGCTTTTCTGCATACAAAATTTTCAATCCTGTACTTTCTGAAAGAATGTTTAAAAAATGAAAGTTATCAAGGTTCACACTTATAATTTTTCCACCATAAAGTGAGTTTTGAAAAAATATGGAGTTGACCCCTTTTCAAAATGACAGATTCAGTTGTACAAATAGTAAAACAATCAAAAACTAAAGCAGGCAGCTAAGGCACTAGGCTTTTCCGCGTATGAAATTTTGATCTTGTACTGACTGAATGAATGTTAAAAAAGGAGAGTTATCAAGTTTCACACATGTTATTTTTCCGGAGCTACTATTAACAAGATAATAACTTGTGTAATTAATATAATTATTTTTTCAGATATAATAAAGAAATTACATTGATAAGGAACTCCTTTATGATTTCTAAACTTTCCTGTTTTACTGTTAGAGTTTGACTGAAATTTTAATACAAATATGATAATATGGCTACCATATTTAAAAAAAAACTCTTTTGGATAAAAAAATTAAAAATTTGTATTGTAAAAAATCTCAGGTTCACTTTTTTAGGAACTTGCAACAAGAACTATGAAAGTAAACATCAGTTATTGGAAAAAAAAGTATTATTTCTATTCACAGATTTAGATAAAAATATTTTGTTACAACAAAGTCACTTCCGTATTTCCCCCAGTAATTCCTTAAACTATTTTATAATAATATAACTGTATTGACCAAAATTAAAAGCGTGGAAAATTTAATAGCGAAAACACACGTTTTTATTGGTACATGCAGTCAAAGGTCAGAAGAAATATTAGTTGTAACTCAAAATCGTGAAAACACAAAAAAAAAAAAAAAAAAAGCTATCCGAACCTTGCAGTTAAGTGTTTTGTCAACGTTGACAAAACCTTTTTTCCAAACTTTTAAACAACGTTTTAGAAACAACGTGAAAACGTTTCTAATGGTTACATTTCAAATGAATTAATATTTCTTAATAATGGAATTAATTAATGCTATTTAATTTTAACTACAGTAAACTAAACTAAAGTAAATATTGTCTCCTTTAGATAAGTTAACATATTTTTATTCTATTTAATTACTTGAACCAACATTTTAAAAACCTTATTTTTGAGACGATTCTGCCAGTTATCGGATAAATTCATCTATCTAGGAATTACTACTTTTAATAAGATACATAAGTAATTTCACTAGATTGCGAGTATTTTACTACAAAGCAATTAAAATTAACATTATTTTGCACCATAATTCACTTAGGATTTAATTCAAGAGAAAACATATCAACTATCTAATTGCAAATTCCTAATACTATTACTCGAATATCAAGTAATGAGCGCTGACATTAAGAAGAAACTTGAATGAAATGTACACTTAAAGGTTAAGGCACCCACCTTGTATGTAGCATGTCCTTGTAATATTCGTGCAATTTCTCCCGTGTCGAATTATTGCTTAGAAATCTGAACGTTATCATTATTGTTGCAATAAATACTAATTACTTTATTGGTGCAATTGCTGAAACATGAACCCAATCTATATTTAAAGAACTCAATTTTAGTATCATTATTTTTTGAAGAATACCATTTTCTTTTGCTGTTTGCAAAACTAGAAAATAAAACATGCTTGCAGGAAGAATCGTATTTTATCTTAATAGTTTCAAAATTAATTAAAAGTTTAATTGAAAGTGCTTCTTTAAAGTAAAAATAATGTTATTCTATATGTAAGACGCAGAGCAATAATTGCTATCAACTATGTTTCTTACATTTATTTTTCTTACAGCATTGAAACTAATGTTGTTCTTCTCAACATATCTATAGAGTTTATGCTACTTGTCAAAGCTTGTCCTTTTTCATTCTTGCGAATCAATAGTTATGGTATTTTTTTTACCTAATCGAAAAGATTGAATTGTTGCAAAAATTACTATTTACTCTTATTCTTCTATTTTTAATGTTCAAACATTGTTTGGGGTACAATATTTGTTTGGCGTCACAAATTGTAACAACTCTATCCAGAACTGCACGAGCTTACTTTCCGCCACTTCCGTTAGTGCTTGAAGAGTCGGAGTTCGATTCGAAGGCTCTAAAACTCCCGGAGTCGAAATCAATCATTTTCCATCCGACTTTTCTTACGGTTATGGAAAGATAGAAAATGATGATGTATAGATAATTTTAGATAAAACAGATTGGGGTGACTCAGTCACCCGCGCGATCTCTTTCGTCACTGTTAGGTGCTCGATCTCTCTCGGATTAAAAATAAGCATAACTTTCAACGTGATATCTAAGATAGTTTAAGGTAAGAAAACTATTTTGTTTCCACTATTGTTTTTAAGTTTTCCCCCAATATGCGCAGGAAAAATAAATGAGTGAATAAAATAGTAAATAAATAAGAATATAAGTGAATAAATGAATAAATGAGTGAGTTATTAAATGAATAAAGGCATGTGAATGAAGTAACGAATAAATACGGAAGTGATTTAGTAAATGATTGAATGAAGAAACTAAATGAACTATGTCACTTCGCCCCGCATGCACTTGAGTAATTGTGCAAAATATTTAAAATACAAAATAGCTTAATATTAACTTTAAAAAATACTGCACTGAATATTAGTAGATCTAAACTAATGTTTAAAATGTTTAAAGAAAAAAACTTTCTCATTTTCAATACCAAAAATAAGTTTTGGCTTAGAACGAAGTATCACATTTGAATATCGCGTTTTGAAAATTGCTTATATACACTATGACCAAAAGTATTGGGATACTTTCAAAAATTCACATTTTCACGAATTTCTTGAGAAATAAAAGAGCAATTGCTCTGTAATTTTTTTCACAAAAATGTATACTCTAGCTCTCATTTTCCTATAACAATTAAGTGTGCTATTCATTCAGGGGACCAACAAAAAATTGAGGAAATAAAAAAAAAAAAGGTTTTTGATCATTTTTCATTGTAAATAGCTGGGAATAAATATAAATTTTAGAAATAAGTTAAAAATCTATCAAAAATTTATTTTTATATTTTCGTGAAAGTATCTCTTATACCGACGAAAATATAAGCATTTCTTTCAAAAATGCAAATATTGTTTGAAGGTTTTCGGCTCATATCCCACAGAATTTTTCGTCAAACGTTACTAAACTTTTAGAATATTTGACAGCCTATTAGAGAAACATAATAATAAAATTTGCAGCTAAAATATTGATAATTTAATGAAATATGAACGTTTAAAGCAAGAATTTTTACTGCGCATGCGCGAAAGATAGCAATTTATGACACTTATAATCCAAAGCTCAGATATATCCTACAGCTCATTAAAAAATCCTCCTCAATATGTTTAAAATGTTTAAAGAAAAGAACTTTCTCATTTTCAATACCAAAAATAAGTTTTGGCTTAGAACGAAATATCACATTTGAATATCGCGTTTTGAAAATTGCTTATATACACTATGACCAAAAGTATTGGGACACTTTCAAAAATTCACATTTTTACGAATTTCTTGAGAAATAAAAGAGCAATTGCTCTGTAATTTTTTTCACAAAAATGTATACTCTAGCTCTCATTTTCCTATAACAATTAAGTGTGCTATTCATTCAGGGGACCAACAAAAAATTGAGGAAATAAAAAAAAAAGGTTTTTGATCATTTTTCATTGTAAATAGCTTCATAGTAATAGAATAAATATAAATTTTAGAAATAAGTTAAAAATCTATCAAAAATTTATTTTTATATTTTCGTGAAAGTATCTCTTATACCCACGAAAATATAAGCATTTCTTTCAAAAATGCAAATATTGTTCGAAGGTTTTCGGCTCATATCCCGCAGAATTTTTCGTCAAACGTTACTAAACTTTTAGAATACTTGACAGCCTATTAGAGAAACATAATAATAAAATTTGCAGCTAAAATATTGATAATTTAATGAAATATGAACGTTTAAAGCAAGAATTTTTACTGCGCATGCGCGAAAGATAGCAATTTATGACACTTATAATCCAAAGCTCAGATATATCCTACAGCTCATTAAAAAATCCTCCTCAATATGTTTAAAATGTTTAAAGAAAAGAACTTTCTCATTTTCAATACCAAAAATAAGTTTTGGCTTAGAACGAAATATCACATTTGAATATCGCGTTTTGAAAATTGCTTATATACACTATGACCAAAAGTATTGGGACACTTTCAAAAATTCACATTTTTACGAATTTCTTGAGAAATAAAAGAGCAATTGCTCTGTAATTTTTTTCACAAAAATGTATACTCTAGCTCTCATTTTCCTATAACAATTAAGTGTGCTATTCATTCAGGGGACCAACAAAAAATTGAGGAAATAAAAAAAAAAGGTTTTTGATCATTTTTCATTGTAAATAGCTTCATAGTAATAGAATAAATATAAATTTTAGAAATAAGTTAAAAATCTATCAAAAATTTATTTTTATATTTTCGTGAAAGTATCTCTTATACCCACGAAAATATAAGCATTTCTTTCAAAAATGCAAATATTGTTTGAAGGTTTTCGGCTCATATCCCGCAGAATTTTTCGTCAAACGTTACTAAACTTTTAGAATACTTGACAGCCTATTAGAGAAACATAATAATAAAATTTGCAGCTAAAATATTGATAATTTAATGAAATATGAACGTTTAAAGCAAGAATTTTTACTGTGCATGCGCGAAAGATAGCAATTTATGACACTTATAATCCAAAGCTCAGATATATCCTACAGCTCATTAAAAAATCCTCCTCAATATCTTTAAAATTTAAAAAGTTATCAGCGATCTATTGAGCCGAATTTCTATAATTTTTGGATAGGCGACGAATGGTATGGGGTCGTTCGCAAACTGGCAACCTCTCCTGCTATGGATGCATTCATGATAAGAACGGATTATTTGCGAACGATCCCTCACGATTCGTCGTATAGCCAAGAATTATTAAAATTCGGCTCATTAGAGCGCTAATAACTTTTTAGGTTTAGAGATATCAAGGTAGAATTTCTTTGAGGATGCAGGATATATATTGGCTTCCGATTATGAAGGTTGAGGGATTGAATATCTTTCGCGCATGCGCAGTGAAAAATTAATTGCTTTAAACGTTCATATTTCATTAAATTTTAAATATTTTAACTTCAAAATTTCTTATTATGTTTCTCTAATATGCTGCCAAATATTCTGAAAGTTAAGTTTCTCTAATATGCTGTCAAAAATATTCTGAAAGTTTAGTAACGTTTGATGGACTAAACTTTCAGAATGTGCGTGATATGAGCCAAAATCTTCAAAAAATGCTTTGCCTTTTTGAAAGAAATGCTTATATCTTCGTGGGTATAAGAGATATTTTCACAAAAATATAAAAATAGATTCTAGATAGGTGTTTAACTTATTTCGGAAATTTATAGCTTATTCCCAGCTATTTACAATGAAAAATGATCAAAAACCTTTTTTTGCTTCCTCAATTTGTTGTTCGTCCCCTAAATAAATAGTAGACTTAATTTTTGTTGGAAAAAAGAGGGTGGACTATACCTTTTATGTGAAGAAAATTACAGTGCAATTAATCCTTTATTTCTCGAGAAATCCGTAAAAATGTGCATTTTTGAAAGTATCCCAATACTTTTGGTCATATAGTGTATCATATGCTTTGAACGTCAGAGGTAATTTTTCCTGACTGAAATAGACAGCATGTGTTTTTATGTAGCTAAAACTATACGAGATGGGTCGTGCCAATAGCAGCGTGGGCATTTCACCATTTCACTTTGCCCCACATTCCAATACATTGCTTTTTCCCATTTGCATAAAAAATAAGTAAAAACTTAAAAAAGTTGCTCCCAGTGCCCCGGTCTCCTATAATTCATGATGATCTAATCTAGATTAGAAAAATTAAAAAATACCAATATTTCGTTTTTTTTTTTTTTTTTTTTTTTTTTAAACAGAACATAATTTAGCAATTTGGTAACCGCGGTATGCTCTTCGTCTGATATCTAACATTAAAGAGCACCTGAGTTTTAAAAAGTATATTTCCTTTATTTTGATCAGAAATTGTGTAATGTTTATATTATGAACTACTGTGCCGCACTTAAATAGTTATGAAGATACTTGTTGATCCACTTGTACTTTTAAAAAATGAGAAAGCTCCAGAACTTGAATTAACCATATTAGCCGGTTAAACCACTCAAATTAAGTTCATAGCCAAATATTTCCTTCTTTACTCCTTAAAGTAGGAGTGTTGTTTTAAATACTGGGCACTTGCGATACAAAAAAAAATCTCCATTCGAAAATTCTATGTTAATACTCAGTATTTTTTTAATAACTTCAGTCTATTAAAATAATCATATTACCTAACTCAGCAGATTAAAATAATACTGCAATCCCATTTTCAAAGCCGACGTCAAAAAAACAGAAAAAAAACCCAGCTAAATATGATTTTGAAGAAGCAAACAGTCAAGTAATTACTAACATGGCTTAGGTAAATTCGTGCCGAAAATTGAGCTGTTGGAATGTATTGGAAATCTGGTGCACGGTAATAGGTTTTCTAATTTTTATTTTGTTCTTGAGATACAATAATAGCCCGTCTTGTTTCGCAAAAATTTTACCTTGCATATCTTATTTCATTCTGAATAAATTCATTAGAATGCATTTAGATTTATTCTTTTGTTGTTCTTTGCAATCTTGAAAGAAGATTTACATAGCATTAGAACGAAAATCTCCTCGGATACTAATTCTTATTTCTCTTGTCTTACACAAGTAAAATGAAAAATATAATGAGGTTTTTTCTTCTGCAAATAGGATTGATATATTAATGTCTGAGGATCCTATGATGAGTTTGGAATGAAAATAAAGCAGCGATTCTTTCGAAATAGTTGAAATTAATATTTAAAAATGTGATTTGGGATCAGGCATTTTCGTTCTTCTCGATTTATCGTTTGCTAATGCATTGGCAGAGCTAAAAATGCGATTGTTCATTTAGATAAAAGTGAAATGTTATTCAAAGAAAAATTTGATAATTGAGAAATGTGTTTGCTGACTAAAATCGTATTTTTAATGTTTCTGATTCTTTCTGAGTCATTTTGTGTAGAGGCAAGCAAGCAAATATTAAATATATATATTTAAACAAATATCTTCCGGATTCTTTTATTTTAAGATATTTTTTTGAGTCACTGTAAACGTAATTGACTCCTGTCACGGGTACGACTTGAACTTGAAAATAAAGTAGTTATCCTACTAAATCTTGTAACATGTAAAGAAAGAAATAACAACGTCAAAAAGCCTAAATTTCAGATTATGCAGACACAGGTTTCGCCGTTTCAAGGAACGCCTTTTTCAATGCAAAAGAAATAAGCTTGTTCCTTGTAAAAGGCGTTCCTTGTAACGCCGAAACTGTGTCTGCAGTAATCTGCAATTTGTGTTTTTGATGTTGTTATTTGTTATTTTACTTTTTAGCACAAAGGTATTTATTTATTTTATTTATCGTACAAGATGTGTTGGTATTATAAAAAACATATATGAAAATTAAATTTACACATTTGTGTGCAAATTTCGCTAAAGTAATTTTCATTTTAAGCGTTAAAAAGACACAATGAGAGTCTTTTCTCTCTCTTTCTCTCTTTTGTTTAATGTGTCAAAGAAAAATGCAAAAAAAAAAAAAAGAAAAAAAATCTTTTCTTTTTTAATCTACAAAATTAGCTCTGCTCCAACTCCACGGATCCGACTCTTACTTCGTATCCCATGCAGAGTAAAAAAAAGAAACAATTACAAAATTAAAATGTTATATTATGAACGTGATATTATAGTTTTGAACCCACTTATACATATTTCTTTCCTCTTTCTACAAAGATAAACTCAGGTTTGCATTTTCACACGGTCAGGTCTTAATGTGTAACTGAAATTCGTATCCATTTGTCTCTAACTTTAACGGAGATTTTTCTTTTCGCAATATTTATTTTTAAACTTCGTTCCTAATTGTTAAGCATTTATCTCTTAAAAAATAATCAAATACTTTGAATCTGGATTAACAGAGAAAAACGTTATGCAAATCAATATTATTTAAAGAGAACAAATAGCTCTCGATTAATAACATAAATAAATCTAAGCGATTTCACGTCCAACAGTATCACTAAAATTGCTTTTAATACCGCAATTTGAATCAATTTGTTCGACACATTTTGCAATCGAAATAGAAGCACAAATTCCCATGGTGTGATTGATTCCAATGAAAGTCCCTTTGACCGTGTCTTTAATGGCAACAATTTGCCACATCAGCTATTAACGGTTTGGTAGCAGGATTTGAGATATCTTCAGAAAAGAAATCGCTTATGAAAAGTTTTGACAGTGAAAAAAAAGGAAGCAATATTAGATTAATAACAATATAACCTTAAGTTCAAGAGATTAAGTACATGAAGCAATCTTTGGTTTCAAAAAAAAAAAAAAAAAAAAAACATGGTAGTTAATTTGGTTCAGTTTTGAAAGTACAAGCTTACAATGTAATCAAATACTGGTTGAAAAATAATGTTTTTTTTTATTATTATTTTTATTTTGTTTTAACATAGCTAACGTTTCTAGTTTCTTTATTCCTTATTTTGCAAACTGCACCGCAAGAAAGCTAAAGGATGTATTTTCAAACATTTAAGAAATTATTAAGATTCTCTAAAATATAGTGTCTTTTTTTAACGTAATATACACTTTCTTGGACTTATTTAGGTATATTATGCCCAAACATTTGATATCAATTAAAAAGGAATATTTCTAGCAAAAATAATTACAAAAGGATAGAGCTATAAAAAACACAAGAAATAAGACTTTCGTTTTAAAAGTTGTACCAACTAGTACGAAAAATTTCAGCCGAAAGAAAAGCTTTACATTTATTTTTCATTATTTTAATTTTTGCTACAACTAAACAAGTATTCAAAAATTCTAATAAATGTTCCAGTAAAAAAATGCACAAAATCTTTGTAATACCCTTACGAAAAATTCGAAGCATTAGCAAATTACTTCTACAAAAATTCGAACGCAGCACAAATTTTATGTTTTACATTTCTCTCAAATGTTTTGCACACTTTTGATTACTTTTTTTTTAAATTAAGATACTTCTGTGTTTGCTTATTATTCAAAATTTTAACAAAAACTTCATAAACAATGTAAAAATCAAGAATTAAAAAAAAACATCCTTTAATGAACTGCAATGGGGTCGTTTCCAAAATTTTGATTTTTTTTTTTTTTTTTTTTTTTGAAAGAGCATATTTAGAAACATTTTTTAAATAATTTGACAAAGTTATTATTATTATTTTTTTTAATTTTAATCGGTGCGCACAGTCAATTTCCTTTTTTACGCTTCTGCACGTGACATCACAAGTGATGAAATGATTCACTGATGCTATTTACGCAGAATGTAATATTTAATTCGCTTCGGAACTATCATAACCTGGAAACACGGTAGTCAGCAAACATAAACATTCAGCATGCGAGTGGATTGCGGGCCAAATCAAACTTGTGACGTCAAATGTTTTACCACGCCTTATTTGATGGCGTGGATAACCACGTGAATGACCACGCCTTATTTGAAAAATCGAGTATTATAATAAAAATAAATAAATAAATAAAAATAAATGATTTCCCTCGCTCCATGTATTTTCGTTTTGCTCAATCTGTCAACTTTAATGACTAAAAGTAGTACTTTTGGCTGATGGAAACAACCCCATTTAATGGAATATTATCATGGCATATTAACTGCTTACAAGGCTAATCATTAAGGTACGTTATGAAAGTCTTTGCTAAATTCCATCACTCTTTTACATGATTCAAGAAAACAGTACACGAGAGCATTTGTAGAAATTGTTTCTGTGTGTGGATTCAATACTACATCAAGGAAACCGCCATTATCCTTATGGATGTAATTTAGGTTAGAGAGAATGATTTATTCCTAAGTGTTTACAGCACTGCATTTTAGCAAAGAACTACCCTTTAAAAGATTCAAAAACATTTTCTCAGATGTAAGCGCAATGTATTTTTCATCGAAAAATATAAAGATTAAAAAGAACTGAGCCGAAAAAAAGGAAACGTATTAAGGTCAAAATAGAGAGAATCTAATTCTCCTCAAGAAAATGTTTGTTTGTAACAGCAGTGTGTGTTTTATAAATGTGTCTTCATTAATATCAAAAGTTTTATCAGATGTATGCATTTGTTTATTCTTGTCTATATTTCTTGACGAGTTACATTTTTTTTCTTCAAAATGTTCATATCTATAGAAGGCGAACTGGCTTTCTATTTTTTTTTTTTTTTGAAAGATTCATGTAATTTTATTATTTTTTTTTATTCATTTGTTTGAATATTCGAAACGTAATTTTGGTAACTTATGAGATTTCGGAGCATTTTAAATCCCAGAAGAAATGTGCAAAACACTTTTTAGTATGAAACTATATAAAGAATTTGTTGAGCGACTGTAGTATGGTTTAACCACAATTGCAGAAACTTTTCCAAATAACAATTCATTATTACCAATGATGTTGAATATTTAATTTTTTGTCAGTTATTATTAATATTTTGTTCTGCTTTCTGACTTAATATTCCAAAAGCATCTTTATACTTACTTTGATTTTCGTTGGAAAATATTTTTGTAAACGCTTCAAGTTCTCAAAATATAGGAGCTTTTTTTGGTATCAACGTGTTTTTGAGTGTAAGGAAGTGTTTTCAAATTTCTTTTTTTTTAATTTTTTTATTTATTTTTTTATGTAACATGGTTTTTATTTGTAAAACAAAAGGTTGACAATTTCTCCCCTTAAATAATATCTAATAGTTGAGAAATGTGTATTTTAATGCTCAAAAAATGTATTACATTAAAAACAGACTACCTAACTGTCAACGTGCATACATTTTATTTGTAATTCAAAACCTATGTCATCAAGAATAGTATTAAGATTTAAATTCAGTGGCGAGTCCTGGATTTTGTTCTGCAGGCAGCTGACGGCATTGAAATTTTATGTCCCCCTGACATCATCAAAGTTTATTGAATTAAACGAAGGCGGTTCTAAAAACCTTTTTTTGTTTTTTCATTATTTATTATCCAGAGGTGTTAATTGCGAATGAAATTTTTGAATCATACTTGAAGTTGTCTAAAATTTGGTATTCAACGGAAAATTTTCTAAAATTTAACTATATGTGAAACTCTAAACAATATCAAAAAGATTCGTCACTAAGAAAGTAGAGATAGTGTCTAATAGACACTATTGCTAAATGCCTTGAAGTCAAAACTTGAAATTCTTATTAAATATGTAAAAAGATTCTGCATGGTAATGTGTATACATAAATGAAATGGGAGGATAAAAAGCTAAAAAATCGTAAACTAATAGTTGAAAGCAGCAAGGAAGGAGAAACAATTATAAGGATTCACCAGAGCCGTCCCGATGTCAGAAAAATAGGGGTGTAAATTAGCGACCCCTTAGTAACTTCATACGTTTCATATTGCAGAGTTAGAAGATGGTTTCAGTTTCTGAAACCATTCGGTTTTTGAAAGAGAGTCATTACTAGATGTAAGTAATGAAAAGATGAACTTGATATTAAGTATAATATCGACTCAAAGATAAGGGATCCGGAGAGTTTTCGAATTTGTTGTCTTAAAAGCGCATTTTGTACTATCCATGGTGACTTTAAGGAGAGAAAAGATTCGAAGGCACGTCCCCGTCCATTTTTAGCCTACTTTCTCAGTAAAAATTCAAAGAAAGAAGAAAAAAGCATGAAAGAAGGCTTAATGCATTCTAAATATGTCTCAAAAACTGTCCAAAATAAATGAAATAAATAAATTAATATTAAAAAATTAAAAATCAGAAAGTAGGGTATTGAGATAGGAAAAATGTGTCTGCTTGTTCGACGGTTTGTCCCCCTAATAACTTTTGAATGAATTGCTCGATTTGAATAAACTTTTTTTATTCGAAAGATATCTGCAAGGGCACTTAACTTCCATATTTAACTTTTTGATTTGGACATTTTTTTTTTGTTTAACTTTGAACAGTTTAAAAAAAACTTAATATTAGAGCCTACGGGGAAATTCAAGGCAAATATAAATCCCAAAAGAAATGACGGATTCGCTTCGAGCAAACTTCGTTAGAAAACGCTCTTGATGAAGAATACATATAGAAATCTAGCAGTACCCGCACGGCGATGCCTGTGCTAAGAAGTTAAAAAAAGTCCGTTGATCGAAAAAAAAATATACGTCCTCCGCCCCTTTTCCGATGCGAAATGATCATTTTCTTCAACGTATACACCTTTTCAAAACACATATTAAATTATCTTTGAAATTTAAAACTAATCGTCAAAACATGTAAAAATATTAATTTTAGCTTTAAAACTAAAAATTATCCTTTACCTTTATAGTTCATCGCTTAAAGAACCAAACAACCACGCTACCGTAACCCAGCCCTTCAGAGAGTAAAACGGTTTTCCCCCTGCATTTTAATGTGTTTCGGCAATTAAACAATGCTATGATAAAAACACTATAAAGAACAATCACAGTTGAATAATACGGCTTTTTTTTTAGTCAGATAAGTAACTATCTTCAAGTATACGAACAAAAACAGACGTTGAAGAAATATGAAAAACAAAACCCAATATAAAAATCCTACAAAATCAAGTTGTGTAGCTCAATATCGAAATAAAACGCCATTAAAAATCAAATTGCTGACCACAACAGTCCCTCAATAGCGAAACCAACCACGCATCTAAACCTCGCAGCATGGTTCTCCGCAGCTATCGCCACTGTCGGCCAGCTCCCTCTCGATGAATTACAATACAGCGTCGTCTATTAAGAATTCATCGAACGAAACTTACCTCGCAATCTATTAGGAATTCATAGAATTAAACTTACCCCGCAAACCATTAGGAATTCATAGAACTGAACAATTAATTAAACATTTAATTTGAAATTACAAATATTTCAATCAATCTGATTATATTAAAAAAAAAAGCCTATAGCATTTCTCAATGAATGGACTATTCAACGCAAAAATAATTTTTTAATTCGAACCAGTAGTTCCTGAGATTAGTACGTTCAAACAAACAAACAAACAAACTCTTCAGCTTTGTGTTATTAGAATAGATAAATGTTCGTAGAGTATGTTCTCCATGTTGTTTTGAAAAATATCATGAAACAGGAAGCAATTAGGTTTAATTATCGAGGGGCTTTTGTACTGTTTTCATTTTTTCAAGGTAAATGCTTTTAAGGGTTACCTAGAAATGCCCTTAAAATAAATCAATTTGAACTTATATATTAAGATATGTTGCATTTCTGTCTCTTTCGTGTAGAATCAGTTTTGTTTAGGAAAATTTTTATCAAATAAGCTCCTACTGTGTTATTGCGTATTTGAAATTAGGATATGTGAGAAAGTTTTGTCCTTAAATGGAATGTGATGATAAATATTTCAATGCCGGAAAAAAAAAATGGATTTCATTTTATGTTATTTAATCTGAGTCCATGACAAAAAAAGGAGAGCTTGACTATCAAATTTTCTTTTGGGTTCTAAAAGAAAGTTTTAAAAGTTTACTACGAAGTTATGATTTCTTGGAAATTTAATATCTATAAAATACATTTTCAGACTTTATTGTGAAGCGTGGTTTAGCGTTTCATGGTATTTTCCATGAAAACAAAAATAAATTTCTACTACTTCTAATAATATTTAAAATGTTATTTTTTAAATAGTTTCCGAAAAAGCAGAAAAAATAATTAATTAATTAATTAATTAATAATTAAAAAATAAAAAAATAAGTTTGTTCCCATCGATGGTTTATCGATACTTTGAAACGCATAATTGCAGAATTTAAGCTCCACTGATATTGAACTATTCCACTGATTACTTTGAAAATCTTCTTCAGAATATGGGAGTAGGGGAGACCGGGGATAGTTGGCGAACTTTTTAAACTTTATTTTTTTAAAGGTTGTAAATAAAGTATAATTTTTTTCTTTAATTGCCTGAATAATCTGTATGGTATCATAGCAATATAGTCGTATTTTTGTTTTGACAGTACTATGCTTCATCTATTTTTTACATTACGGGGTAAATTGGCGAGTTGAGAAAAACTCGTAATAGACACAAACTTTCACACAAAGCGTCAATGATGCTTTAAACAAGGATGTAAAACATTGAATGAAATAAAGCGAAATTTCTTTAAAGTTAGGTATGTTAGACCATAAAAAAGGTTTAACTGATTTTAGAAGTAAATCCTGAAAAATGCAAACACTATTTGAAATTAACTATTTTTTTTGCACCCGTTCTTCTTTTTTATGTTTCTTTTGGGTTTACATTCCTTCTTCCTTAGATTGAGAGATTTCTTGTACGTTTTGGGGACTTTTTGTGATGATTTTCGTTTTTCTACGAAGATTTCTTTTTTCTGAAGAGCCTTTTTAAGACCTATTTCGTTTCCATTCTTTTATCTGACCCTCTCTAGCTTCAGAATAAGGTCGCAAAGAAACGTATGTGAGTTTAGCTGAGGCATATCGCTATATTCAGTAAGAAACTCTAAATCTGAATTATTGAATGAAGTAGCAACTGAATCTGCTCTAGGACAGGTACATCCAGTTTTTCTACTTTCTTCTACCATGGTTGCTTCTGGGACAAACAGATTCACTCATAGATCCAGTTGATAGTAAGTCTGGCCGATCAGTGATATAACTGTCCTGAGTGATATAAAGTCACAGACCTGAAAAATGTTTGAATTGCAGGGAAACACACCAGTTCTTTTGAAACCATTCATAAAATTTATGGAGTGTGCTTCTTGTGGAAAAGCAACTGTTACCACTGTTAGTACATCGTAAATCGCCATTGGCTTTCCCCGTTTATTCACCATCCAAGAATCACAGGGGTGGTTTAACATAATCTTTCAATGGACCATGTAGACTCTTATCAAGAGGAAGCAACTTACGGCTATAATGTGGTGGGAAAGAGAGTAGTGTTTTTATTATTTTTAGTAAATGTTGTGCTGCTGCACAACGCTTGACGTTCTCCTTTTACAGTCTTCTGGTGTTTGCCGATTCGCACGCCAGGGCACTCTTCCGTCGCAACACATGGCGCGCAACTCCACGTTTGTTACTTCTCCTCGCCTCATATTTCAAATGTTTCCGCTCCTGCGTTTACGTTTGGCAACACGTCACTCCTGTGGCGTTTGCTTATGTTTCGATCTTCGCTTGGAATTTTAATGGTCGCAGTTGCGTGCGGATCTCGGATCTTGTGTCCCGTTCGTCAATATGAAGAATTCTGAAATGCCCCACTGAGAATTGGGTGTCTGACGTCGTATTCGTGTGCCCACGGATCATGGTGAGTGGTTAGTTTGAAAGGGTGCTCCATCATTCATCCAATCGCCTATGTAAGGCAATTACCTTTTAATCATACTGCAATTATTCACGACCGTACACGACCAAACATGCCGTTGAGCAAACATATGAATGTTATTTTATAGTATAAGATTTTGATATATATATGTGGAATAAAAAATAATACATATACCTTGATACAATGTTATTATTTGAAACTCACGCAACACTATATGTGGTGCCGTCGACCAGTGCCTTGAGCATTAAGAAAATAAGGATGGAGCACTCACTCTTTTAATTTTATGAATATTGTTGATTCCAAAATTTTTATGAAATAATATATTGGACATTTGAAGGAATGTGAAGCAAATTTTATTGAAATTGAAAAATCAGTAATTTACTATCCCTTATGGTAATATTACAATGTTTTGTTTTATGCTATTGAAATGCAAGATCTTCAGTGTAAGATATCATTGTATATGATATTATTACACCCTTGTTTAATTCATATTTATATTATATGAAGTCCATGACACCTTACTGATTTATTTGACACATATTCTCAAAACAGTTGATATTATTTTTTTAAACATGGGAAGGCAAACAAATACTGTACAACATAATCAAAGCATGAGCACTCCTAGGAACAAAAACATGTCATTTATAATTAATATATCTGATTTTGATGGTGATCCTAGTGAAGTAAACTTTTTTGCTGATCAAATCTCAGACTTGGCAACATTAAATGAGTGGTCGGATCACAAAGCGTGCTTATATTTAAAATCTAAGTTAAAGGGAGATGCTCTTAAGTATGTTATTAATTCTCCACATCTCAAACAGGAGAAATCATTCAAAACCATATTGCACGAATTACAGAAATTTTTCTCTATAGAGAATAAGAAAATTTCTCTTCAGGAATTTAATTCAATTGCCTACACTCCTGGTGAATCTTTTCGTGCATTAGCCCACAAAATCACAACAAATGCATCACTTCTTTATAATGTTACAAATGAAGCCGCTTTGAGTGAAATTCTGTATCATAAGTTCATCTCAGCTATACCTGAAAATTACAGATTTCATATATTATCTGATAATATTACTGATTTTCAGAAGGCAGTAGATAAAGCTGAACATTTGCACTCTGTTATGCACCAAGCAAATGCCTTTGCCCCTCAAATTCAAAATGAGAAAATTCATGCACTACAGATGAGAATTGATGAATTATCAAAATTGTTAGTGGATAGAGCACCTCATAACACATTACGTGCAAATCAGAATTTACAGTCTGGCTCTCAAACACAAGGTGAGGCGAATTGTTGTTGCACATCGCAAAATCATATCCAACACCAAATGCACAATGTTTATGCTCAAGATAACGATACTCGGTCACATTATAGTACACAATCTCACAATGTGAGAAATTCATTCACTCGAAAAAGACATGGTGGAAGGACATATAATAGGTCTTGGAATAATCGAGAGCAGTTTAATCAAAGGTATTGTTCTTTTTGTAAGTTAAGTACACATAGTTATAAATCTTGTTTCAAAAGGAACCGACAGGGTAATTATCAACATCAGCCGTATAATTTCAATCGGTCTCATGGTAGAAGTTCTCGATCCCACAATCCGTCATCTCGATACCAGTCTAACAACTATGATCGTAACCAAAGAGGTTATCTCCTGGACTTACGCCATCAAAATAATCCAAATTTTGAACCTCTTGGTTCTCGTCCACAGCATAAACAAGATTTTTCGGAAAACTAGAGGCTAGGACGAACTGTGCAGGAAGCTCGTCCTATTCACTTAGCCCATCTGCTCCTATCTTTGTCCCTTCACAGTCATTGTCAATTGTTAAGAATACTCCCGAAATTGTAATTACCAATGAGGACTGTCACGAAAATGTCTCACAGACTAATGACAACATCAAGTCTTCTTCGGCACCTTTTACACATGAGCAAGAACTCATCTTTTCTGTTAATTCAAATACTGTTCAACTTCCTTATGTTCTGGTAACCATGGCACCTAATACAGATCTGGTCTTCTTATATGATTGTGGTTCAACTTTGAGTCTCATTAGTGAAAAGGTGTTTAGGTCATTAAAACCCGTGTTAAAATACAAATTCGTAGCACGAAATGTGCAAATTTCGACAATTAACTCCAAAATTAAATTCAAAGGATGCATTCAAGTCTCTTTTAAGTTGCAAAACTTATTTTTTAAACACCTCCTGTACTTGATAGACTTCCCAGATAATTATTCTTGTGTAGGCCTTCTTGGCTATGACTTCCAGAAAAAGTTTGCCGTCACTTTAGATCCTGCTGAAAACTCCATTCGAGTTAAAAATAAGCTTGTTCCTTTGTTCCAACCCGGTTCCCATTCCCCAAGTTCCAATGAACATATTGAGAAAAATGAAAATGACGTGCAACACAATAATAATGAAATTTTACATAATGTAAAGGAGAACTCCACTACCGGTGACAATGTAAACTCAAGCATACAGGTCAAGTTACGACAAAAGGCAACTATTGAACCTGGTCAGGAAACGTATGTACTTGTTGGCTATGATGATAAACACAAAAAGAAATTAAATGATCAAATTTTATTCTCTCCATCTCTGACAAATCACATTGTATCACATGATATAATTGTTGACAGAAGTTTGTTGTCCAACTCAAACAATAATTTTTATATTTACATTAAAAATTCTTCGTCATCTGAAATTCACATGAACAAAAATACAAAAGTGGGTTATATTACTAATATTGAGGATATCATGGAACAAAATATGCTCCAGTCGCATGAATTTGTAAATTTCATCCAAGCATCTTCCGAGGTCCTTGATCTAAGACAACGTGAGTTTAGTCTACAGGACTTCAATATTGACCATTTGTCACCATCTGAAAAACATGATCTGTCTGAACTTTTAACTGAAAATTTTCAAGTCTTCAGTAAATCTCTGGCTGCCATAGGAGAGTCAGATGCCATCGTACCAAAATTGGACTTCATACACAATTTCCCCACCAAACAAATTCCATACCCCATTCCTCATGCTCTGCTGGCTGAAGCCAAGAAGCAACTTGATGAGATGGTGGAGGCTAAAATAATACGGAAGGGAATGTCCCAGTGGGCTTCTCCAATAGTTATGATAAAAAAAAAATGTAATGATCCCTCTCAACCACAAAAGTATAGGATGGCGCTTGACCTTCGCCTCATCAACTCATTGTTGACTTTAACACCGTACCCTATACCAAAAATACAGGATATTATTTCTTCATTGGCCAAATACGAATACTTTACGACCCTTGATTTACACCAGGCATACCATCAGATTGTGTTACCCCCCGAGTACCATGACAAGATTGCTGCTACCACTCCCTTTGGCGTTTATTTATACCAAAAATTACCATTCGGACTCCTCTCATCTTCCGCTTATTTTCAACAGTTTGTTGAAACGTTAATTGCTGAAACTGGCCTCGACTCTTTGGTGGCTTATCAGGATGATATTTTGATCCCTTCATCATCGTACCAAGAAACAAGAGAAAAACTTGCTAAACTGTTTGATATTCTCAAAAAACACAATGTGACACTCAGCGCTTCAAAATGCATATTCCATCAGAAGAACATAAATTACTTAGGCTTCAATATTTCCCAGAATGTTGTTCAACCCATTACATCAAATATTTCGAAAATAACTACTTTTCCCGCTCCAAAAACAAAGCGTCAACTAAAGAGATTTCTGGGAGTGTGCAATTTTTATCGATCACTGATACCTATGTACGCTGATCGTACATATAATTTAAACAAGTTAACATCTGTAAAAGCAAAATTTATATGGACACCCGACCATCAAAATAATTTTCTCGCTCTCCAAAATATATTTTTATCAAAACCATTTTTAATCACTCCAGATTTTAATCAGGACTTTTTTCTAAACACAGATGCATCAAAAATTGCTGTAAGTGCCATTTTAATGCAGAAAAGGAATGGCACACTTTTCCCCATTTCCTTCTTTTCAAAGGCATTGTCGAAGTCAGAGTCTCGCTACCTGGCGATAAAATTGGAGTTATTTGCAATCATTAAAGGGATCCAAGCCTTTAAATACTATCTGTATGGCAAAAGATTCAAGATTGTGAGTGATGCAAAGTCTATCGACCACTATAAAAAAATTTCCAACCCCGCAGACATAGTCACCAGGTGGTTGTTATATTTGTCACAATACCAGTACGATTTTGATCCGATTCCAGGGGTGGAGAATTTACTAGCAGACATGTTCTCAAGGATGCCTTTTAGCGATGCAAACATGATCTCCTTAAAGAACGGAATCAACGTTCTTAATGATGAGCATGCTTTTCCCCACATTGCTTCCTCCCTTGATATTGTTCAGGAATCATATCAGAATCACCTCATTGAGGCTAATAGAGTTCAGTCTTACTCATCGTCTACCAATGCTTTAGAAACACATCAAGTTAATAACCAAGAAGTTTTACCCGGTGATCATATTTTTGAGAATAATTTATATGACAGAAGGTCTCCATATGTGAATCATTGTAATACTAACACCATTAACCAGTTAAATTCTGTTCAGAATGAATATGATAACCAGATCTCCCAGTGTGTACAAAATCAGAATATGCCATCTCATGGATGTGTTAATGAAGGTTTATATAACCAAAACAAAGGTGTATTATATCAAAACATGTGTACAAATGAAGATACAATAAATGTCACACAGAATCATGATAATGAAGGGCATAATAATGTTTCTATGAATAATGATGGTCATAATTTTCATGAATATGAAAAAATTTTTGCTCTTTTGGCAAATGTGACACAAGATGATCCTGAAAATGAAATATCTGACACCACCTTTTTGAAACATCAACTACAAGATATAATTTTAGGTGACACTTACAATAAAATCATGAGTAAGAAAAGCACAAAGCCATGTTACGTCATACACCCTGACTCAAAACTTCTATGTTATGTCTCTAAACCTGATAACAATGATGAGGCTGAGAATTTTAAAATCATGGTTCCAACAACGTTAAAACATAAGGTTCTAAAAATTGCTCACATATCTCATCTTGGATTAAAAAAAACATATCAGGCCTTACAAAGGAAATATTTTTGGAACGGGATGTACAGAGATACAGCAAATTTTGTCGCAAGCTGCGAAACATGCAACTTAAATAAACATCACGTTATCAGCCAAGCCCCTTACCAGCAAGCAGAGGTATGCAAATATCCCGGTCAGGTAATTTCATGCGACCTTATCGGCCCATTTACAAATTCAAAGTATATTCTTACAGTAATTGATCATTTCTCCCGCCACCTTGAATTGTACACATTATCCACTATTTCCGAGAACGCTATTCTAGATAAAATTTTCTTATATATCTCTACGTTTGGTAGACCACAAGTAATCCTCACTGATAATGGCCGTCAGTTCGTATCCAATGCTGTGCAGTTCTTTAATAAGAAATTAGGTATTTATCAGACATTCATTTCCCCTTACCACGCGTCTGCCAATGGAATCTCAGAGCGCATCAACAAGTCCATAAAAACATGTATTTCTGCATTAATGCAACAAGGACACTCATTTGATTACGCTGCCCATATTCACAAGAATCTCTATAACAACTGTCTCCATTCATCAACAAAGTTTTCTCCGAACCTGGTGCACTTTGGGAGACCTATGTCAACCTTTTTTGATACCATTCAGGACCAGGTGATTCTCCCTCACTTCAATTCAATAACATTGTCTAGAATTGCTCAGGACTTGGAAAAAGTGTATAATCAAGTTTATAAGAACATCCTTGAATCAAAGAATCAACAGTGTATCAATCAAAAAAATGCAAAGTTACGCGACTTTGCTGTTGGAGATATTGTTTACCTTATGTATGACATAAAGCTCAAGAAAAAATTTACCGGTCCATATATTATAAGAAAAATTAATTCGAAGGTGACTGTATATATTCAAAAGCTTGAAGAGCCATTATCCCGTCTTTTGCTAATTCACGTCAACCGGTTACACCTATCTCCGCCTAGGCTATCATATCTTAAATCATCTGATCCTGTTAACATCACACCGTCTCGTCTTGTCAGCAACACTCCTCATAATACATCTATTTTACCCAATTGTCATTCATACAATCTACGCGTAAGAAAGTAATTTCTCCATTCTCATATGTGTATTTTCTCCTCGTCATGCTTCTGATGTCTGCGATCCAACTGTGACCACCCTGGTTGAAGGCGCCTCAAATAGATGGATATCTGTTTCGGAATGCTGGTCGTTCTCTCCCATATCTCCCAAATCACTCCTTGGCTCACAGCATTCAGGTGCCTGACTGATGACAACTTATGCGTATCCTTTTAATGCATGTATGTGACAGACATAGTTACTTGTTTGTATATTTGTTATAATTATTTACTCCATCTCTTTAATGTATGGCGACATATTTGGTTGTTATCACCTGATTATAACTTTGTATCCAAATGTGGTTCACGATGATTATGCCTATTGTTATCCTCTGTCTGTTACATACAATAATGCACCGACCTGGTTTGTTTCTTTTTAGATGCTATGTAAAATTAATATCTCCTGTATTCAAGCTACTATGAACTTTTCATCCAACCGCTATCATGGCAATGATGCCTCTGTACCCCTTCCTTGCTGCAATGTTAATGTTCTGCATGAGTCAATTTTGTTTTTCTTTTGCATATTTGGTCTTTCCTTTACAACTGTCCTTGTGGCAGTTATCCCGGATCAATTTTTGATGTGTAACATATTAAGCGTGACATGCACATACACCTTCATACTTGAAATCTTGTAGGTGAACAAAAAAAAAAAAAAAGAGGGAATGGTTTGGAAACATATCCCAGTATTGGCTGGTACTTGATAGGTGCACATATCAAGCACTTAAGCCGTTTTATTCCCTTTGAGTGTGGATCCTCAACTCTAGGGAAAACTACCTGATTTGACATTCAAACTTGACATTTACACATAACCGGTTACATTTGTCATAAGATATGACCTTTTATCTCTGATTAGATTTGTTGTTGTTGAAATAATGATCTGTCATTTGTAACATACTGCATGTTGTGATTGGATTTTAATTGGAATTTAAAATCTTTCTTCATAACAGGGGTTAAATATGATTGGTATGTAACAGGAGTCGGATCCGATACATAAATGTCATTTTATCTTGTCATATGGTCTTGTATGTGACAGATTTATGCCGGTTTTTTATGAAATATACGTATAGTGAATGAATTTAAATAATTTGAGAAATACTTGCTATAAAAAGAAATTGGTTGTGAAATTAAATTTAACATGTTGATTGAAAATATTAATTTGACTTAAGCTTGGATCAATTAACTGATTGTATTAAATCTGTTCTGGCGATTTGAATGATTCGATTTGCCTAATTGATAGTCAATGAAAGACAGTTGAATTGTAATTATCAATGTTAATTTTTTTGGTAATGTGAATATAAATAAGAAATGATAATGCATGTACGAGCTCATGTAAATAGAAATATAATATCGTTGTATTTGGTAGGTTGTCAAAAAAAAAAAAAAAAAAAAAAAACAAAGAGATGTGATAAAGCACGTAATCTTATGGCACTTTATGTATGAAAATCTAAATGCGTGACTTAATGATAATTTAATGTCACTACAATGAAGTACAAGTGATCGAATGAATTTTCAACCTCGGAATGTTGTTTTGATATGTGCAAATAGTGAGAATTTTTTTTTTATGGTTGATTGGTTATGTTATAAATTTGATAAAATATCATTAATGTGGGTTTGTGTGAAAATGAAGATAATGTTCACAATGCTTGGTTTCATTTTATTAGTTATATTCATTATGTTATTCAAGAAAATGAATGGGTTAAATTTGATAATCTTATATGTGTGTATTATTCGGTGCTGTTGCAATTACTTGGATTGTGCAATTGGACTATTTCTGTTATATGTCTGTATTCATGTTGGTGTTTGTTTCCCATTTACACTTATTTACCATTTTACAATTTTGTAGTGTAACCAGATTTTTACATGTCTTCATAATTCATTATGAGTGTACACTGCACTGGGCGGTTTGGTCAAAGGCAACTTGTTGATTCTGGTCTCAGGTATTTGTTTTCCTACTATTTTGCAGCACATGTGTGATCATACTATTGTCATACTCTGTGGATTAGGTTGTTTTGCTGTCAAAAAAAAAAAAAGGCATTTTTATTGTGACCTGCATACCACTCTCATATGTTTTCATAATTACTTGTCATTTGACATTTGTTTTGTGCATTCCAAAATTTTGTTGATTCTCTACAAAATTTTGCCCGGCTGTGGGGGAGAATGTTGTGCCGCTGCACAACGCTTGACGTTCTCCTTTTACAGTCTTCTGGTGTTTGCCGATTCGCACGCCAGGGCACTCTTCCGTCGCAACACATGGCGCGCAACTCCACGTTTGTTACTTCTCCTCGCCTCATATTTCAAATGTTTCCGCTCCTGCGTTTACGTTTGGCAACACGTCACTCCTGTGGCGTTTGCTTATGTTTCGATCTTCGCTTGGAATTTTAATGGTCGCAGTTGCGTGCGGATCTCGGATCTTGTGTCCCGTTCGTCAATATGAAGAATTCTGAAATGCCCCACTGAGAATTGGGTGTCTGACGTCGTATTCGTGTGCCCACGGATCATGGTGAGTGGTTAGTTTGAAAGGGTGCTCCATCATTCATCCAATCGCCTATGTAAGGCAATTACCTTTTAATCATACTGCAATTATTCACGACCGTACACGACCAAACATGCCGTTGAGCAAACATATGAATGTTATTTTATAGTATAAGATTTTGATATATATATGTGGAATAAAAAATAATGCATATACCTTGATACAATGTTATTATTTGAAACTCACGCAACACTATAGTAAAGTAGCAGTTTCTTTTCAGAAATCAAGCCCACAAAATTGACGTGGGAGTCGTAAATGTGTAGTAAGATAATCAGAGGTTTTTCTTTGAACTTCTAGTGTTTTTAACAAAATCCTTAAAGAAATCTGGAAACATTTCAGCTGTCATCTACACACTAGGGAATGCACTATATATGCAGCATTACATCAAGTGCGGTTTTCCCGTTGTTGTTTTTCCTCTAATATTTTCTCATTTCCGGAAAGAAGAGCACGTACGTTGGCAATTGTATAAGCATGTTTATAAGAAATGAAAAGCATAAGAATAATGTAACCAATGCAATCGTTTTATTAAATTGACAATTTACAGAATTTAAATTTCAATTGTTTAATGTTTTGACTCTAAAAACTTAACTTGGGGCAAGGATGCAAATTCGCACACTTACCCTGAAAAAATTTCGCCTACTAGCCCCAACTCGACGTATTCAAATCAAGTTAGACTGGTTTTAAAAAGGTTTTCATAAAGTAATCCGAATGAGACTTCATTTTTTTGAGTCGAAGCATGGGCTATTCAATGTTAATAAGTTTTGATAAATTAGTCTACTATTATGTGTTTTATAAGAAAATAACTATAGATGAAAAAAAATTACTAAACACGGCGAAAAAACAACTTTTCTCTTGCAACGCGTACAGTTTGGAAGATTTCACTGGAAGTTCACTGACAGTAGCAAGGCAGTTACGTAGATACGTGACAGCTCACTCAGAGCTGTCAAACCAAAACCGAGAAAATTATTTTACATCCGCACATTTATCCCTTCGCATACTAACCCCGGTCTCCCCTACTTTTTGTTGCAATTCATCAGAATACCATTTTAATTTTCATAAAATAAAACATAAATCTCTGCTCAGAAAAGATAAGGATAACACACGCCTACATGTTTTTGGTGTTTTGAATTTGATAAGTATCCTTAGTTAATACGAGTACTTTGAATCTGAAAGTGACTTTGCTTTGCGCCCGTCACGTCAAGATTTTTTACAAAATTGGAAAAACCTTATGAGATATTTTGTACTAAAGCAAAAAAAAAAAATACCTTATTGATATTTTAGTCCTAAATTGTGAAAAAATTTAGTTTCCTAAATTGCATTTAAATTACTATTTTAAATACCCTACCGGCAAGATTGTCGACCACCTACTAATTGTCGACCACCTACAAAATCAACTATCCACCGGCAAGAAAGACGAAGGAAAATAAACACCTGAGAAAGGACAGTTTGCATGACAGAACAAGTTGTGTTTTTCACCCCTCTGTATCTCAGCCCCATGAAGACCCCCGGAGTTGATTTTTTGTATTATCAATCTTTAGGAGTTTTGATACATCGAATAAAAATATTTTAGTATAATGTTATATTTATTTCATTTCAGTGGCAACACTTTTTTCATTTTCGCATTGACGATAGTTGTTTACGAAATAGTTCGAGTCAGTTCTTTGTAGCATCGAGTTGTGTTTTGTTTTCTGAGTGTTTAGTGCATCATAATGTCATAAAGAAAGTTAGAAACAGTCCTGATACATTTTGAAACGTTTGTGGTGATTTAACGATATCAAAGCATCAGCGAAATATAACAGTATTTATGGAGAAAGCTTATCACGCTTACTTTCATGTGAAGCTTGGTGATCAGGACAAGCGTTCGGCTCCCCACAAAGTGGGCTTAGCTACTGAGAAAATAGAAAAAAATACACGTAGCTCTTTACTCTTTGGCATTTCCATGGTACTAGAGGTCCCGACAGACGTTGTTCTGTTCAAACTTTGCAAATTGAACAGTTAAAAAAATTGAATAAACTAGCAAGTGTTTGAACCATTCTGTTGAAAAAAAAAAGTAAAAAAAAAAATGTTTTAAGCTGCTATGCTGTCAGAATTCCTATATTTATTACAACTTGATTTATCTAATGCTAACTGAGCAGTTGTTTTATTCACTATTTTTTTTCTCGTACTTGATGGTTTGTTCTTTCAGAAATACTCAAAAGATAAAAAACGTTCTCAGATATTAAGTGTAAAAATCTAACTACAAATCTAAAACAAACGGGGAATCCCGCTGTAACATCCCTCATACAAAAAAGAATAAAACAATCGAAAGGATATGGTTTAGAGAACTGATAAAGGTAAAAGCAGGTCTCTGTATAAGCGAAAATCACTTATCCCTCCCCCCACCCTCCTCCCGATGAAAAAAAAAAACACATTCTTTAACTAAAATGACTCAAAACTCTTTAAAAACGAAAAACGATTCATTGCAATTTGAAATATTTCGCCAAATAAACAGAAAATACAATAAATTACATTAACAGTATCTTTAAAATGTAAACAAATGATCGCGCAACTCTATTGTTTATAGCCAAAGTCGCCAAGCCACCACGTTACTATAATCCAACCGATCAGTGAAAGAAGCCAACTCCCACCGATTAGCGGTCTGATGTTTTGAACCAAAACTTTTTAAGCTTCATATATTGCCTAATTTGTTCTTTCCACCAAAGATAAAGATCTTCAACTGCACTGATCTTTTATGTACAGAACTACCCTGTTGTAACTTATCTGGACAAAAATAAAATTAGTTTCATCTTTAAATTCCATCATCTTTTCCTTTAGTAATGTACTGATTAGTTAGATAATCCTTAAAGTATTCTTGACATTGGTGCCAAAACTCAGATGGATTTCAGCCGAGAAACAAATGTTGTATCATTTGGTTAGGAAAACCTAGAGCCGCTATATAGATAGGCCGACGCATCAGCTTAAGTTTAGCCATTTTTGATCGGATTTTTCATTGTTTCGGAGCTAGGGTTACCACAGCAAAGTTTCTTGTTTCGCCAAATTTTCCGAAAATAATACTTTATTTAATAAACAATTCACGTGCCGCTAATAATCACTCGCAGTGAACAATCACCAAACGCGATTACTCCTCAGAAAAGACAACCTCTCAAACACGCGCTCCGATCCAAAAGGGCTGATCATAAGCTGATGCGTCTGCTCGTATATATAGGGGCCTTAGGAAAACCTAAAGCACCGATCCGGTCACATGGTTCAACTACGAGGACAGAATACTCGTTTTGCGTAAACCTTACAGTACTTTACTTTAAAATATATCACGGGACCTAAAATCGTTCCTTTCAAGAGAAATGAAGGCTTTACTCTCTCTCTCTCTCTACGTTTTATCTATTCTTAATTGACATATTACAGTAGGAAATTTCATTTTAAAAAGCAGACATGGCTTTCTTATTGTCCTTTGGCAACGGGTTAAATATTTATTTCAGTTCTCACACAACAATAGGTTAAAATAAATATTAACCGTTTGGGAGTTTTTACCATCCAATGTTTTAATTAATTATTTAATTAGCAAAAATGTTTCCGATTCGATCTATCGCGCTTCAACTTAATTACATACAAAAAATTTTATCAAAATCGGTCCCGCTGTTTAAAAGCCTTATGGTGACAAACGTACGCACAGCAGATTTTTATATATTAAGATATAGGGAGCCAAAAAACCATGAAGACGACTGTTACTTTTGCTCTTGTGATGTCGAGGGTTTCAATTTGAAAAATAAGCATACAATTTAGTATCCTGATTTACCGTCTGCTACATAACCTGCACCTCATGGATCAGGAAGTCCCATTCCTTTACATTTTCCAACCATTCAACAGCAATCATCACATGAAAGTTCGAACAAAAAAACCAATAAAGAAAAAATGAAAAAACCTATTTTTTTGAAAAAAACCCGTGTCTATCGAAAATAAAACTTCATTAAAAAAAAGAACAACTCAATTTTATAAGAATTTTCTATTAAATGTAGTTTCAATAAATATTCTCTCCGTATTTTTGGCAGTTTCTGTGAAAAACTTCAAACACACTTTTCTTGAAAACCAGACGTGCTGGGAAAAAAGTAAGGTCAGATTCGTGATCAGCACACTCCTTATACTATAGGGCATCTATTAAACTTGAAACACTTTTTCGCGAGGAAAAAAATGTAGGCCTGTGTAATTAATAGCACTATTAATTCTCTTAAAATATAATTGACTAGATATTCACATTTTTTCTTATTTAAGCATCATTCTTCTAATATTTTATTAAAAACTTTGAATAAAACTTGCATGTATTTTCGATTTATAATTTTCTAAATGTTTCAGAAAACAGACTTTTGTCAGTAGCAAATTTTCGATTTTATTACAATAAAACTTGTAGTTTTCAGATATATCTTATTTCTTTCACCTAAAAGTGAAAATATGTAACATTGGCCAATAAGTGTCTCCAATCAACTGAAGAAAACTCCTCGCGATTATTTGTTTGATTTTTCTTTTTGTTTTGACACTTCAACATAGAAGTAACATAAGCATTAAAAAAATATATAGATTTTCGTTAAGCATAGTACATCGTCGCCTCAGAGCAACAGTAAGATATCTAATCCCAGAAATAACTAAGATATCTTATGTTGCTCTGAGGCGACGACATGTTCTTTGTATTTCTCATCATTATACAGGAAACGTCGGTAATGCTGATCAGGAATACAATGAAACATTCATATTTATTCTAAACTAGCAAAAATACCCGGCGTTGCCTGGGTCAGTAATAATTATTAGAAAAAATCGTTACTTGCTTTTGTTTTCTGTTTTAAGTGAAAGAATTTAAAACACATCTTTTTGACGTGATCAAAAATCGAGTTTCTTCCTTACCCATAAAACTAAAATAGCAATAAGTATAAAGAACAAAGTAGTATTGATTTAGAAACGAAAGCACTATATTTAAGCATATACAAATTTAAAAAACATGAAATTAATCTTCTCATGTTTAAAAAGATTAATCTGTTGATACTTTTTTTTTAACATGGAGTCTAAAACCTTCTCTATATAGCTAATGAAGTACGAAGTGATTAAAAAAAAGTAGCTGCGCTCGTAATCCCCTTATACTTGCTTTAGTTACTTCGGGAAATTTCAATCATTGTAGCTCTTGGTGCGATTTTACCGAATTTGCGAAAGTCGTTTCGGGGTACCTTCGATGATGCTCCCCCATTCTTTCCTTACTTTGTAAAACGATATATTAATTTTCGTTACAGGGATATCGTCGCCAGATGCTGAGATATTTTTGGTCACCATAAAATGGCGCTAAACAGTTTCATCCGAAATGTTACCAAAATAAGTAATAAAATTTGGTGATAGTTCAAAATTGTGCAAAAAGGAAAATTAATGGAAGTTTTTGTGCTGTTTATGGATTTGCCTAATTTAGTTGCTGGATTATTTAACACAGTAAAAAAAGTCTTTTGAAGATTCTTTAATTGGCGATATTTTGTTTACATGGTGAAAGCTGAGAAACATTATGACGTAGTCTTCGGCTTCAAAAACAGCAACGTTGAAAAAACTGCCAAATGCATCAGCTACGGAAATCTTTCTGCATAAATTTTGGCGATCTGCTGGTTGTTTGGATAATGAGTAAGTGTTCAATCAGCATAAATAATAATAAAAACCATTAATTACATTAAAGTTCCGTTTAAATGGAAAATCATCAGCCAAATCATGTATTATTTGCCAATCTTGTGCAAAAATCTTACTTCAAGATTTGACTTGAGAAAAGCCTTGAACAATCACGAAAAGCAAAGAAAGTCAACAATACAACAATTGTCGCTATCGACAGGGAGTTGAGATGATACACTAAATACTGTAGTGAGTTGAGGAAAGCCTTCGAACATGGATCTAAAAAGCTCATAACTCGTTTTTTATTCTACTTAGAAATTTCGAACAGGTGCCATCTTCAGCAGAAAAATCAGAGCTTTCGATGGACATATAATGTAAATATGTGCAAGTATTTTTTCATCCCAATATTAGAGACTTTATACAAAAATTGTGTTTTATTGCCCCCCTAAGGGGGTTTTGCCCCCCATAACAGGACGAAAACTACCCTATGTGTTATTCTGATGCATAAGCTATATTATTGTAAAGTTTCATCAAAATCCGTTCAGTAGTTTTTGCGTGAAAGAGTAACAAACATCCATCCATACATCCATACATCCATACAGACAAACTTTCGCATATATAATATTAGTAAGATACATATTTGTTACGTCATAAATGTAACATCTATTTATACAACATGGTACTTGGATTTGAATGAATGATGAAAAAGGTTAAAAATTTTACAAAGGACTGAAACCCAAACAGCGAGTGTGTGTTTCCATTTCACAGTAGAATACCAGTTCAAATTATAGAACGCGTGCAGTGCTAGATGTTTAATGAAACAATTAAACCTTTGTCACCAAGATTGAAGTTGATGTCTTGAATAGACAGCAGGAAACGAGCGCACAAAATTATTCTCCACGGCCGGAATGCATTGTTAATTGTTACGACACAGCTTTGGGTTTCCAATTAAGTTATCAAATGGAAATTGCCTCTGCATTTCGCGTGCTTAAATACATTCTACCTGACATGTTACAATGCTTCTTAAGCAAAGATTGTGACCAAGTACTTGTTCTGCTAGTCAATACTGACAATACCCTGAAGTCAACTAATGGCCTTCATTAATTCAATTGTCCATCGTGATCTGAATGAAAGAGAATAATTTTTATTTTTACATTAGGAAAATAAGAAAAGAAAACATCTTTAAATTCCTGTTTGTAATTTGATAAGATATTTAAACGGTTTTTTTAACACCTAAAAAGATGATTACTTGGGAGGACCATTTTTTTAAAAACTCAAATAACTAGAAATGCCAAAATTGGCCAATTGGACGATAAATACGATGTACTGATTAAAGGACTATTGAAAAATGTTGTGATCTTCCTTTAAAACATTTTATATTATATTAAAAAGTGACATAGCAGCAAATTAACGACATTTTAAGCTAGCTGCTATTCAGTTAGTCTCTCTAAAACTTACTATACATCATCAAATAAAATGAGGAAATATAGCGAGAAATTTGAAAAATCACGGTTTGTCTCAAATGTTGGAATTAGCTGCTAAGGGTACACCGACATATCCATTTTACGATGCTTAAGTAGTGTCAAATGCAAAACTCTGGTTACATGAAGCACTCTCGATGGATAACTGTAGTCGGGACTAGGGGGCTGGGTGTTATAAATGATGATCATGGTATAATTAAGTAAATAGTTCGAGTCTTGACTTCTCTGCAGATATAACTCCCTATATATGTTCTGCATGAGATGGTATTGAATATTCCGTACTTTATTGAGGTGAACCGCTCAGTAATAATTGTTAAAAAAGGAAGACGCTCATATTAAACCTCATAACTAGATTCAATTCAGTCCTTCGGTTAGATGTACGCAATAGAGAATAGTGAGAAAATTTGAAAGCACTCGTTTCGTTAATCGTTCTCGTATCTGCTCTAACGTATGAGGGTCAGTCAATAAATAACGGATAGATGCTATAAAAAAGATTTTATTTGACATTCTTCAAAAATTCTGACTGATATTATTTAAACACTTATCCCACTTTGAAATTAGTCGTATAATTCCGTGTTCATAAGAGCCCTTTGACTGCTGCTGGCACAAGTTACGCAGCCACTCCTTTACTTCTGGGTCCGAATTAAGTAGTTGCTCCCGAAGTGCTTTCTTGAGTTCTTCAAAGATGTGGGATCACATTGGGATAGATCTGGACTATAAGGGGTTTGGTTCAAGATTTCTAACTTAAGCAGCACGTGAAGTTTACCGGGACCACATACAGCAAATGCAAAAAAAGAACTTTTGTAGAAATTTAAGTGAGAAATCTTGATCCACCCCCCCCCCTTCTAATCCCGATTCCTCCCCATGTGATCCCACATCTTTGGGGAATTTCAGCACTTCGGGGACAACAATTTCATTTGGACAATGAAGTAAAGGAGTACGTGCTTAAATGGTGCCAGCAGCATCCACAAATTACTTTTATGCGCCGGGAATTATGCGACTAATTTCTTAGTGGGATACGTGTTTAAACAATTTCGGTCAGAATTTTTGAAGAATTTCGAATAAAATATGTTTTATAGCCTGTGTTCGTTATTTTTGACTGACCCTAATAGTTTGCTTTTAAAGCTACGTGGATATGTAAAAAATCAAGCCTCCTTTACCACAAACTAAAGAACCTCACACCTTATCCTTAAATGCAAGAAGATCGTTGATCTCTTCATTCACTTCATTGCTCGCCTGCAAAAAGTTATCTTAGCCATGATAACAGACAATCGATAATACAACGTGATCTGAAACTGCTAGAAAATTAACTTTGACGCTGTGAAATACATTAGTTATGATATATTTGGAAAACTACCCTATCTCGGAACCTGCCGTAATAAAGGCAATGACAAACTCATGCATTTTATCACAAAAGAGAACTCCAGCTATAATTTTATCAATGTTTTTCAACCTCACACATGCTCTGAAGAGTTACATGACGTTAGTAACCGAATCGACGAAAATAATTTGTGGGCAAAACTCTTGTAAAGGTTTCATTCGTGCAAGTAATTTTTCTGGACAGCAAATGCTCACAGCCGACTGAAGTTGTAATTGCTCTTAATCCCGCAAGTAATTGATAATGGTATTCGATTAAACATTAAATTAACTATGTTATAGAATGCCCTAACAGTTTACCTGCTTTTGCTTGTTTATTTGTAGTAATGTCGCTTAAGAATTAGGGTAATTACTTAAAGCTTGAAATTTTTTACCAACATTTTGTCTTGTTCAATTGACGTATTTTGTGATAACTAGCTATTTGGAATTCAATATTTCTTTCTGACATTTTCACCGAACTCAAATGTATAGTTGCTTTTTTCTATTTAAAAATAAGATTTCCTTAGAACTAATGCTTTTTTTTCTTCATTTTGATTCCATCAGCGCGTCACAAAAGCTGGTTAGAAGTTTTATACTTATTAATCCATTCTGAACTACGATGACGACCTACAACTGGAATTTTTGCAAGAATATAGTATCCAATTTTTTTTCTCGCTCTAAATAAGGGTTTTAATAACGTTAGATTTCTCACCAATTTGTAATTTATACTTGTAACACGTGTTTCACATTTTCTTTTTCTGGCCACCAACAGGTTTTATGTAGAAAAAAATTGCATTTATGCAATGCTTCGGGAAAAACTCACAGATATTTCATATCATATAATTTTGTTGGCTTATTATTTTGTAAAAAATTGTAATATTTTGTAAAAATTACAACTACAAACTCTTATCAATGACTTTACAACTATTTTTACCGATCGAAACAAAATTCACCTAATTCCCGTAAAGTTTGCTAATTTTGATAAAAAGTTCATCATTTTCATTGCGTTATCTTTTCGCTAGGTCCGTAAACTAACTGGTCAGAGAAAGCAAAATCTGGCAACAGTAGCGTATTTGTGTTAATTTGATTCAATCTCACTAAAAAGGGAATAAATAGATAATAGTCAGCATATAATGTTTTTTTTAATAATAGCTTATAAATAAACTTGTCAAAAGATGTACTTTAAATTGATTTCTTGAGGTTTAGCATGCTCTGTTCTGGTTTAAAACAGTGCGCATACGTATTGCATGGCCAACGATTGTCTTAACAGTGTTTACTATTTACCGGGTTTTCTTATATGAAATAATATTTTTTTAATGTCTCCGTTTATGCTTCATTTGTGGTTCTAAAATTTTTAATGGAAACAATGCGCCTTCATAAAAAAAGGTCGAAAAAAATCGATATATTTTTTGCAAGAAAGCACTTTTATAGACATAGCTGGAGAGTGTAGTAGTAGATACATCTTATATTCTTGATATTGCATCTAATATCAGATGGGTGTAAGGAGAAGTAAGCCTTTAATCAGGAAGTCTCCAACAACACAGATTTTCTCATTCTCCAAATCCTCTTGATCTCATGTCACAGGAAAGAAAATGTGCAAAAGGACATTAATGAGGGATTACAGTCGGTTTTCATTATCGCTGATTTCTTCATCTAAACCCGTATTAGTAGAAGTGATGTTGTATTTGCTATTAAGTTACTCACCATGGGTTAACTTGGATATCTTTTATAACACACAGCATTACTCCTGTTGAAGCTATTAAATTCGTGGGAGACCGAATGTGGAAAGAAAAGATTTAGAGCAAAAATATTTCTTAAAAAGAATATTCTTCTGTATCTTTACACATAGTTTGGTTTTTGATGAGTAATAATAAATCGATATTACTAAACGGTTAGTGTAGTCTAGTGGAGTTAAGATAGGTATTTTTCTTTGTCACTGCAGGTTTAGCTAAAAGTTTTAAACCAAATATTCCTGTTATTAAATAAGTTCTTAAAACGAGCGTGTTCTTTTGTGCCTTTATGTATACTTAACTGATGTTAAGTTTTTGAAACGCACTTACCAGATGTAGCATATGTACTTTAGTTGTGGCCACTGATGTATTGTAACACTGTAAAACACGCTGTTTGCGATACTGTTTAGTGTCATGCTTGTTATAGAATGTAAAAGTTAATGAAGTATTTCTACCAGATCTTTCAAACGTTTCATACATAATTTTTCGCTAATTTCCAGTTTATCTTTCACAAAATATGCTATATACTTTCATCAAATCTTTTTATAAATTGTCTTTTTTTTTCACAAATTAATGGAAAACTAAAAATGAAAAAAAAAGAAAAGAAAAATCAAATAAAAAAACTAGTGCTATCAATTCTATGCATACGAAATTACACATAAATAAAATGTGCTACTCGGTTGCAAAATTCTTTTTTTTTTTTTTTTTTTGAGTTGTGTTAAAGGCTCAGTAAATTCAATCAAATTTACTTAACTGTTCCCATCTCCTGTAGTATATTTTCAATAGTAAGTATGGTAAATTTTCATTTACCTTTTTATAAATCGTCAAGAATCAACTTTTACTAAACGTAATAGAAAATAAAAATATCGAAACAAAAAGACAGAAATCAAATAAGAAACTTGTATTATTGATGATACACATATTAAGGAATACATAAAAAAAGGGTGCTTTTCTGTTACTAAGTTTTTTTTCCCTTAGAAGGGGTGTGTCCTTGGTTAAGTATTGACAGATACATAGTACAAAAAAAAGTATGAAAGAAGTTCGTCCAAAAGTTTTTTCACCGTATCCAATAACCATTTTAGAAGCAAGCAAAAACAAAATTGCAAAATATGTGTCAGTATCTAAAATTTCGTAAAGAAGAAAATTTACGAAAAAAATGTCTGAACATGTTTTTAAAAAGTTTAAGATTTCCGGACACTTTTCTTCATATAGAAAAAAAAATATCTCTGATGCTTTCGGAACGATAAAAGTAATAAACTGCGACGTTAGCTTCGGGGATTTCTTTATGTACTTCGTTCTTTTAACAAACTTTTTTATCCCAAAGCACTCAAAATAGTGGGCAGATTATATATCCAGTTTTTCAAGATCTTGGAAATTCAAACATATAAACTTCAATGTAACTTTTCGGGATAAACATGTTTTTCCGTTCTTGAAGGAGGCACATAATGGTTGATAAAATGTATGAATTAGTCTGAAGAAACTTCTTGATGCACAAATACGTATGCAGGAGTTTTGATACCAATGAAATCATTTTTAAAGAGAATCTTTTAATACAAATGGCATTTTGAAGAGCTGTTTAAAATAGTTCGTTCACATTTTGACCGGATAAAAGTGAACCATTTTAAAAGTAGATACTTTTTTTTTTCCCACATGATTGCCTTGAAAAGAAATTTTAAAAAAAATTGAATAATATTGATATTTATTTAGTTGAATCCAAAGAAATAACTAAAAATGAAGAGATAAAGTGTATGTGGGTTTACAGGCACTCAAAGCAGCATTCATAAAGTTCTTCAGTTATACATCCCGCAAAAAAAAAGCAATGAAAAATAAGTCTTTTTTGATTTATTAGTTTTATCACGTTCTTCAGGTATCTTTTTACAGATATTCATGCATGAAATACTTTTTAAATAATTATTCTTTTCAACATACAAAACTAAGAAGTTTAATTATTTGCATGAAAGTTTTCAGTTTAAAGATAAAAGTGATCTACATGCATTTTTTATTTCTTTAATTATAATACATGGGGACAAGATTATATTACAAAAGATGACGTCAACTTAATTTTGGCATTAAATGTTTTGATATTGCTCCATCAAAAAATGAGTATAATCTTATTAATTATAGCATATTTTACTGCATAAACGTTTAATGTGAATAATTATAAAGAATCCCCCCTGCTCAGAACTCCTAAATCTTTCAAAAATAACCTTCACGTATGTACTAAAACTATTGTGAACAAAATCAACGTTCGTTGGTTAGATATCGAAAAAACATTACGACAAGTTACAAACAAATTTCGCTAAAGTATTGAGTGGGGACATAAAAGGCAGTCAGAACAAAAATCATCTGCAAGAACGAAAAATATAATATCCTGGTCCCTTTAAACTGAAAGTTTTTAATTTTCACTAAAGTATCGCATTGCTTGAAAATGTTTTTTTTTTTTTTTTTTTTTAAATCAATGCTTATACAGACATTAATACTTCACGTTTTATTGCTGCTGATGCATTGCCAGATTTTTAAACATCATCTTTTCTTGTTTTCGTTTAAAAATACTATTTTGCGACAAATGCTGGTTTGACTTCAAATTTTTGAATTTTCAGTATGGATATAAATGACGGCTATGATTGTGAGTTCTCCCAGGAAAAAATGTGTACCTTTTCCATTTTTTGTCTTGAACAAGACATATGGTTCGAACACCATTTTCTCTTTTTATAAATAGCTACATTAAACAATTAAAAGGAAAAATATAATTGAAGTATTTTGCTTTTAAACTCAATGTGTACTAATGACTGTGCCATTTGGTTTGTATGGTAAGGTACTAACTCTTACTATGTTCTTATTTTCATAGTTAAAGTTAGACGCCTTGCTGCTCTGTACGACTTAGGAGTCTAAGAATTTAAAAATCATTTTAATTTATATGCGAGAAGAACAGTATTTAATACTTCGACAAAATACAAAACTCACATTCAAAACCGTCAAATCACTTCGGTCATTAATTCAGAGAATATAAATTATGTTTTCATTTTTTTTTTTTTTTTGATTGTGCCTAAAATAGCGCTTTTTTAGAAAATTGCAATTAACTAAATGTTTTGCATTTGTAAGTCATTACTTGTTTCCCGGCTTTGCACGGTCTATCTCGGAAATAAAAGTTCTGCCAAGTGACGCATATTCAACAATCACGGCTTCATTTCCCGCCAAAATAATCATTCTTAAAAAAAGAAAATGGCAAATCAAAGATTCCCGAATAAATTAAACACAACAGCTAAAATCCAAAAGAAAAAAAGAAAGAAGAAAATTAAAAACATTAACTTGAACTTCGAAATTTTGAATTAAAATTATGTTTTTCGCAATCACGAGTTGCGACAGGGCCCTACTCATTGGGGGCTATTGTTTCTAGAAACAGCTTCTGTCCCTCCAAGCCTACCCATTTTCCTGGGCGGTTACGTGTGTATAGTAATGTGTGTGTGTGTGCAGGCGTGTGTCTATGTGTAGGCGCGTGTGCGTGCGTGTGTAGGCTTGTGTGTGTGCTTAGACCTGTGTGTATGCACATAGGTGTGTGTGTGTGCGTAGACCTGTGTGTAAACGCACGTAGGCATGTGTGTATGTGTGTAAAGGCTTGTGTGTATGAGCATGTGTATGTGCGTATGAGCGTGCGTGTGTGTAGGACATGGACGCCCCCCACCAGGAGAAACGGATTCCAGGAGGCAGTGCTCGGAGCCGCGCCTGCAGAGGCCGGTGGGCGGTGGTGCTGGTGTCCCTCCAAGCTGAAAAAGGAACCACAACATCAAGAACGGTCAAATTAAAGCAATAAGCAATCGTGATTGCTCAAAAAATCGCCAAATAATAATCAAAAGAAAAATTTTTTATCTCAAAACAAAAACAAAATTTTATTTAGACACAGTTGAGAAAAAAAAAAAGTGGCAACCTTCTGAGTTCTTTTCACGCTAATTTAAAATGAGATCGTGCAAACGATAAATTTTCGACAAAAAAATTTCCATTCCATTACTTTTAATGATGCCTTTTTTTCCCCGGTGATTTTACAGTCTTTTTTTTTTTTTCTGTCATTCGAAGGAAATGAATGAATCTTATGGGTATTTTTCGCGGGCTTTCGAATGGCGCCAAAGTCGAAATGGCCGAATAATTATTTCGGGTAGAAAGGGCCATTTAATGCCATTTTCGGCCTTTAAAATTAAAATTCGAACAGTTCGGTTCTTTTTTGGAGCTCGAAAAACCTCTCTACGTTCCTTCCCGCGGGCAAAGTAGGTCCCTGCCAAATTTGGTCCAAATTCGACGCAAACTGTGGATTTCTATAGAGAACATAAATACACACACATATATATTCTTTATTTTATTTATACTCTAATATATAAAAATATCCTGTCATGGTATTAGGTATTGAACCCCTCCGGCTCGACCGTATTTCATGAAATTTTGTATGTGTATCTGGCAGGTATGAGAATAGATCGTAATGTATGTATCATACCGATAGGTAATTAGTGTGTCTCTATCTAGAATTGTTTTGGCTACCAAGTGTCAAAATGACGCGACGCTTTGGCAAAACATCGAAAAACTCTCAAAGATTAAAAATTTTTATTTGTTGCCATCTGCTATTTGTTAACAAATACATTTTTGAATAATTTAAGCAAAGCTTTTGTAATGATTTTCCATTTCGCTCTTTGATTCTTTTGCTGGGGTATTTTGATTAATGGGAAGTTCGTGATTGAAGAATGGAAGGGTGAAACTTTGGGGTTAAAGGTATTTTCTGATTCTCAATTTAAAGAAAAAACAAAAAACTGCCAAAAAAAAAGAAAAAGAAAAAGAAAAGAAAAACAAATTTTGGATAGTGACATTCCGCTTATACTTCCGTCAGTTTCGGCGGGTCAAGGTGCATTTTTTTCGGGGGCGGGGGAGGGGATGCACCATGTGAAACTAGCAAAACATTTCTTATTTTGCCAAATCTTGCTGAAATATAATCTAATGATGACATCGCATCATCCACTGCATCATTTGGCATTGCAATAACTTTACTGGATGGATTGAAGAACAGCTCATTCAGCATTTAAGCTGCCACAGAATATTCAAAATAACCCAGACGCAGAGCAAATGAAAAGGTAATGAGGCACTCTGCTGCTCTCTTCAAGAATATTCAGACAAACATTTCTGTCATTCTACATTCAAAAGTCATTGACGAGATTAATGTTTACTTGGAATTAGAGACTTACCGAGTACTCGGCTTACTCGACCAATGTGCCCAGTACTCGTTTCTCGGCCTAATTTTGATCAGGTACTCGGCCAATACCGAGTAGTTGTAAAAAATTAAATATTGTCCAAAGCAGATTTTTCAATTAATAAAAAAGTTCAAGTATATAATATACTGCAATCATTTACAATTCAAATTTACAAGTCAAATTTAAATTTTGAGTATAATGAAGTTTGTTATGCTTCAATGGAGTAAATCTTTTATTTTAATGCCCCAAAGTTAATGAATCTTATTTATGAAAAAAGGGGCAAAAAAAGAAAGTACAGAAAATATGAAATGTTTGTATTATTTTTGCCACGAGCAAAATTATTAATAAGAAGCATAAAAATACATTTTCCCAAAAAACAAATCAACGTTAAAAGCACAAATGTGCAGGAGCACTGCAGACACGTGTTTTGTCATTACAAGGAATACTTTTTTCAATGCACAAAATGTGATCTTATGGATTTAAATACATACGGTAAAAGTCGATTTTTTTTACATTCATTAACTTATATTTTATGCACTGAAAAAGACATTCCTTGTAATGCAGAAACACGTGTCTGCAGTCCTCCTGCACATTTGTGCTTTTAACGTTGTTTCACTTGCTTTTGAAAATTATTTACCTTTAGCGGACTTGAAGTATATAGATTGATAAAATTTGTTTTATATAGTTCCAACTTGATTAATCCCATTTTTTATTTATTTGCTTACTTGTAATTAAAAAAATAATTTATTTGTAAAATTATTGACACAAATCAAAATCTTTTTAATAATGTGTAATTAAATTTCAGCTGGAATTTTGCTTTAAAAATTATTATTGTGACATGGAGGTCTATACTACTACTCCAATGAGTTCAAAATTCGTTAAGTATGTGTCGCTGGTTCTTCTTAAAACATAATTGAAACTCGGTACTCGGTAACTCGCTACTCGGCCAAGTAGTGAAAGACCGAGTACTCGGTAGACGGCTACTCGGCCAAAGTGCATCTCGGTACGTCTCTGCTTGAAATCCTCGCCGCTTTATCGCTCTGCTTGTTGAAAAGGTCCATCTATAACATGTACGTCCAAATGCTACAAGATACATTTGCTGACAAATTCTCGGATCCATTGTCAGATATAGACGAATGAAAATTTGCTGTCTATGAACATTTTGAATGACTGAAATTGCTCACTAATTTCAGCACCATCGTTGATTCGAGAAAATGTTCTCATTGACCGCGATGTACGCACACAATACATGCATCATGCGTGGCTGGCAGAAAGAGCCACATTTGGCAGCAAAAAATATGGAGATTGACGATTTATAAACTTCGAGATACGGCCTGGCGATTTGGTATCATACAAATCAATAGATACAGTTTGCGATTCTGACGAAGCTGTAAATTATCCAACAGAGTTTTTGAACCCTAGAAATAATTTATGTGGCAGAACAAGGTCTGCTCGGTCAGCTAGTGGATATATAATTTTTTGAGGGAAAATTTAAGATGTCATACAAATGGTTTAAATTTCTAAATTTATATTTTTTGTTTGTTTTATAAACCAGTTCAATAGAAAACATAGTACTCAATTTGTTACTCCTGAGGTTCAATGCGGTAAACTAAATTCTTCAAATTCATTCTGAAATCCTTTAAATTTGAAAGCTTCGCAAAAAATTAAGCTATACAATAGTTGTATGGGTACACATAAATTGTTCAGAAAAAAATTAATCAAACATAAATTTCAAACCAATATATTATTAGTATCCTTCCTTTTGACACATAAAGCTATTCAAAACCAGTTAGTATTTTACGCTTGTAGATCTGCTGGAAAGAAGAAAGTTAGATTAGTTACGGTCTAACCATAGAAGACGTGGAATCTAGTAAACAGTCAGATTAAGACGAGTCCATCTCAATAAATCTGAGGAGAGGGGAAAAAAGCGATAGGATTTTGATGCACACGTCTCATAATGTCACTATGGCCTTAGTAATTTTTTTCACTGTTTTAATCTAAAATAATGAAAAACAAAAAGTGTTTCTATGGAAAGAACGAAAATAAAATTTAAAAAAAAATGTTTCCCCCGGAAATAAAGCAAAACTGTAAGCTCAAACTTGTGATGTAAAAAAAATCAGTTATGCTTTGTAGCGGAAAAAATAAATTATGTACAGATCGAATATAGTTAAGTTTAAAAATACTCATTGCCATGAACTTTGTCATTTTTTCAAAACTGCGTCTAAATACTTAAGAGGCCAAAAGCGCACATGTGTAACAAACGTTCTCCTACCCCTGTAAACTAATAGATGCGTCCATTTCCGCCAATAAACCGGATGTTTGCCGTTCTACATCATCGGTATTCAGACTGTCAAGTTTAGTACGAAACTATTTTCACACCGACACCTTCAAACAATGTGACACATACGCAATTGTGCGGAAATGTGAGGAGCTCTCAGACTACGTTCTACACATTGCCTAGTCGGCACTAAATTTCTTTTAAAAATTTCCGCAAGCGTGCTGATACATTTTGGTTCCATATGCTTAATAATAATATTCAGCTCAACTGCATTTGTCGAAATATAATCATTGAAAACTCCTTCAAAATTTCATCAATTATTATTGCCAAATGTAAGCATCTAAAAAAACATTCCTTTTTAAAAAGTTACTTATTTTTATTTATTTTATTTATTTATTTTGAAGACTTGAAAAAGTACTTAAAATGTTCTATTTTATTTGTGCAACTTGAGATTTTTAATCTAAAATTTGTCAGTGATACTTGGCAATAATTTAGCAATATCATTTTTAATGAACCTGTTTGACATCCAATAAATGATATACTTGCACACATACTGTAATCTAAAAAATACTTTTAATGTCATTATATTATTTATTTCAAGTAGAAAGGTACTTTAAAATATATTTAGATAGTGTCAATTTTTCACATTTTAGTGAATTCGATTTAAAGCAAAAAATGCATTGTTAAGTTAAAAATTACTTTAGAAAGCATATTGATATTGTATCAGATGGCCTTAAAAGGATGCAGGACTCAAAAATCGTCAAATTTTGCATTTTTTTTTAAATTGGTGCAAAAAAATACCGTTTTTATCTGCTTAAAATGACGATTGAATCCTGTTTACATATTAATTAGAACGAAAGATATATTTATTTGTGTTGAATGTTTTTAATGAAGATTATTCTAAACTTTAAATATTTAAACATGTTTTTCTCTATGATGCAATTTTTCCCGATTTTTTGCATTCAAATTGTTATAAGTCAAATACTGATAAAGGTAAATAATAAAATTTGGAACATATCTTATTCCATTAGTTTACTTCAATTTTTATCTGGCAAATTTGGGAAAAACACGTTTACTGCAAAAAATGCGATTTTAAAAAAAAAGTAATCTTATAATTTTTCGAAAACTTTCTTTAAATATTTTCCATTTTTTATTTAATTATTTTTTTAATTGCCGAATAAAAGGTAAAGCTTAGATATTTTTACATAATTAAAAATAAAAAATTGAAAATTGTTCGCTCGAGTTTTAGCGATTTAAAGAAACTGTATCTATTTTTTTTTTCAAAATTGATTAAAATATTTCTTTTTAAACATTTATTTTAGTTATTGTTTTGCTTGTTAAATAGATGGTGAATCAGAGCAAAAAATTTCAAAACTGTAAGCTGTTTATTTTTTTTTTCGAAATGTGTCCCGGACCCCCTTAACTGAAACGTGCACGTCTTCAAAAGTAATATAAAATATATTCAGCCATCTATTTCGCTGGATGTGATGAAAAACATTTCAACGGGAACAGACAACTGGATTTCTTTCCATCTTCTTCAATCTGACAATCCCCGTCAAAAAATCCTTTCCAATCTTCTCTCCAAGGCTCTAAAAACTACTTCAGAATTTTCATATTACAGTATCATTCCCTTGGCTGGGGAGAAAAAAAGGACCTATAAAATGTTACACCAACTTTTATTGTAGAATTCTAGCTTCCAATTGTGACATTTATGCCCGTGCGGCCGATAATAAATAGTAAAGGAGGAGTTACACGATAAGTTGGGCTCTTTTATCTTTGTATTAGAATTTATGCAAAACTTTTTGATCCGCATGTCTGGTTTGTTTGAGCATTTTTATGTTTTGAAATATGAAATTGAATTTGTAACACAAATATATGAGTGATTATGGGGGAAAATGCTTTATAGTAAAACACAAAATTGTAATACTGCTATAGTGATAATAATGAAATACATCTGTTGTAATAAAATACATGTTATAATTATAGTCCGATGCGGTGAAAGTATAAAACTTTTCTTAGACGTTAACGTATGAAATTATTTTAATGAAATTAATTTCAAGTGGTGTTAAGTAATTCCAAATCGAAAGTCCAACCTTGTATAATTTAAATGCTAACTATTCATAGACGAATCCAAAAACTAGAAAAATGTTTAATCAGTAACTTTATTTGTAAATTTTAGATGCTACCGTACTTCTTAAGTTTATTCATTGCTTAATGACAGCACAAAATGATTTTATCTAAAGAAGACTCTGTTTTCTCTGTAATTTTCATTGCGTTTGGAAACTGAATACTTGTAGTATCAAGTTTTGTGATCTTCTTGTATGAGAGTTTTTCTACGTAGTGTTGTTTGTTATCATTTGAGTGCTTAGTTTATGTTGAAATGGTAAGTCGTACCAAAAATGCCCCTAATAAAAATAAGTAATGTTTACCGTCTTTATAATTTTATCTCAAGTGGAAAAAGCTATTTTCAAACTGTTGCAAAGATTTTCGAAGTTAGTTTTTCCTACAAGAGGTACTTAAGTCTGTTGGTGATTCTGATCCTCATTCAGTTAAAGCAACGCAAAAGAGCATTTTCTCTTATCAATAATTCTTTAGTATGATACAATATCCAAATCGCGGATATTATTTCGATAATCTAAAGACGGTGTCCGAATGTTTTCTCCAGAGTCCCCGTGGAGATGCATTTAGAACACAATATTTGCCATCAAACTACAACCTATGGAAGTAGTTCGTTCAAACAGCAAAACTTTTCTCCTTTTGATTTTAAGGGATAGCGGAAATTAAAAAGAAATATGGTGTAACTATGGGTTAAAATATTTTTAAAAAGAAACAACTTCTAATGTGTATGGGATTTCAAGTATGGATTATCGAAAATAAATCAATATTATCATGTTGATTTCGTTTCAGAAAAAAAAAACTATAGAAAAGACTAAGGTTCAGTTGCGACACTAGGACTATTGAACTTCCACTGTAAGGGTAGCTGATACCCTGAGGTTTTGAGTGATTAGTTTTTTAAGATATTATATGACACGCAAAATGAAAAGATGAAGACATTTATTCTATTGTCAATTAAATGTTTACGGTCTTTGTAATTTTAGTTATTATTCTAAGTCATTTCAATAGCTATAGAAATTCAACACATCGATAATAAAAAAATGTTGGATTTTAACTCTTTTTTTCCAATCTTAACAGCACGTCTTCTTAAGTCCATGCAGTATTGTTAATTAAAAATTTAAATTGTTGTTTTTATCCTCGTTAACTTAAACAGCAGCTAATCAGCTAAACATAGACCGCGAACAAAAGTCCGCTGCATACTTTCAAATGCAGAAATGATTTACATCACAAGGACAATTAAATAATACCTTGAGCACTAATGGAAAACGAACCCACGACCATCGGCATACGAAGCAAAGCTTCTACCACAGTGCCAAGAATGCGTTGATTTATAACACGCCGTTTTATTACTTGTTTGCTACTGTAATTGAGCTTGACACCACTATTTAAATACATGAGCTTGTCAAAAATTTAAGCTGTGCAAAAATAGTCTTTTTATTTCTCTTTCTAAATCTGCTTTCGTCACTTCTATTTCAAAATGTATGAATTACATGCCTATTTTTTTTTAAAGTTTGACAAAATTCAATTTAAATAAAATGGTTATCTATGTACCAATTATTAAGCTCCAAAATCAGCTCAGAAATCGGCAAATAGTATTACGAAGAGTTAAAAACTTTTTTATAACATTTTTTTTTTCGTATAAATACCATTCATTGAAGGCTTTTCCTTATGACAGTAATTAACGTAGTTGTTCAGAGTATACGCACATCTACAGTATCTAAAGCTAACGTTTCTAATCTCAACGTACAGTAAAAAGTAAGTATTTTTATGTTTAAACTAGAACTTATCGGCATTTTACAAATCGAAAAGGCAAGTATAAACAGCAGGATTTTTGATTTATGACCCTTGTCTTGCCGCTGTGGGAAAACACATTTATCATTATTTCAACATGCAAAAAATGTTTGAGAAAGCTGTGAAAAGTTTCATTGAGATGTCACAGTGCTGCGCTTTTCTCTCCTCTACTGCAGCAAATCTATCCAGAGCGATATTTGAGCTTTTGTTTCTTTTTAAGTATTTCTAGAACTTGTTAAACTGTGTTTTAAGTTGATGTAAAAGTTTTGATAAATGTGTTTGCTTTTCCCCTTTCGGAAATATTTTTTATCTTGCTCTATACCTGATTACAAAAAATATAAAACCTTAAGAAAATTCAAACAAAAATATTTTAAAAATATATTGAAATACATGTTTAAGAGTATGAGAAATTATATGAATATCATGTTTTATTGGAATTGATTTTATGAATAACTTAGCGAGTTGTTGATTGCATTATTAATTGCTTAAAAAATGGGGTATCCAAAACTTTTCGGTGCTACGTAGCTCAAAGTTTCAAAACACATTTCGAAAGAATTTTTTTCCGTTTAAAACTCCAGATTTTTTTTAATGTAACTAATTTTACGAAATGTTCATTAACCACAATGTATAGACATTTAATGTACCAGTTAAACAAGATAAATTTAATTTAGTCCATCTAGGTTAACGATCCCAGTAGTTGGCACTTTAAGAGTTTGTCCTTCAACTTACCTCTGTTTTGATTACGTCGAAAAAAAAAACATTCACTTGAAAGTAGTTTTGTATAAAGATGGCACATCGGTGCATCTATTTAGTTCACTAAAGGCAAAAATATTTGTATAGATATTTTCATGAAAATATATTTATAAATAGATACCAAAATCACCAGTAGTTTACAACTGATACCCCAGCGTTTGACACCTTGTGATCCAGTGTTTGGCACACGTTAATAGAACTGGAAAATCTTTTTATTTTTTACTTTAAGATTACATACAAATTCTATCATCATATAAACCATAATTTATGTTAATTTAGAATATTATTAATGGTAATTTTAAATAATTAATGTTAAATCACATCTTGAAGTTGAAAAAGTATGTTAGAGAAATAAAAATAAATTAGAGAAATAAAATTGGAGTGCTACATGGGGAGAAAATTATCGAGATAATTTGCTGTTTAATCAGTCGGTATACAGTTTTGATTTCGCGAGTTATATCTGTTTCCACAGAAAAAAGAACATTACCGAATGATTTTAAGGGACCATAAAGAATGAAACGACTCTCTATAGTCGCAATATCTGACTGTGAGGGTCTAAAATCTTGTTATTTTTATTGCTTCTCTTTAAAATTTAACATTAGCTTCTGTACGATTCAAACAATAGTACAACCTATATAATATTGTTTCTGAAAAAGTATCAGAAACCAAACTAGTGACACACTGCACAACACATTAGTGTATATTCGCACATGTGCCAATTACTGGGGGGCTAGCAAAACTGAAGCGCCACTAAATGGCATACATCATTACTTCAAGAATTCAAAAAGGTACAAAAATATATTTCAACCCACTTAAAGTAACACCTTTCAACTAAACAAAACTTTTGACAACCAAAATTAAAAATATATTTTAAGTCGGATTTTAATGGATTGATGTGCATGCTTTCCTTAAGCCAGAGAAGAAGCTTTAGCAACAAAAATGTATGATTTGATACAAGCTACAATTGTTTTTATTTTCTACTGTTACCATTTAATTACATGAACTGAAGTTATAATCTTTAAAGTAAATGTACCATCAGTTGATATAGCCTTTTACTTTTAAAAGATGCGATAAAAATCTTATTTTAGGACATTTTTGTTGGAAGTGCGAATCACTGGTGACCTGCCAATTACTGGTGGTGTTACCCGTTGTACACTAGAAGGAGCAGAAAAAAAACTGATTGTTGGAATCTTGACTTTGTAGACGCAACAACAGTTGGGTATTTGTAAGTACCCCAATACAAGTATAAAAATTATCGAGATTACATAACTCCTTTAGGCCTTTAAGAAGAGAATGTGCTCTTTAAAAAGAGTTTACTGAAATGGGCTCCAAATATGTTTCAAATGCGTCCCTATCAGAAGATTTGTGAAATTTAATCTTGGGAACCCATTTGAAAACTTATTGGTAGCACATTTGGGTTCTTTTGGGAATCAAGTGTGCCCAAATCATCACTTTCAGAAGGTGAAAACAAAATTGCTTTCAGAGACAGAAATATTACTTTTTTTTTAATTATTTAGCCCAAAAAATTCACAAAAGTGTTTTTTTTTTTTTTTTCAATTTCCTGTTGAGATTAAAAAGCAAGAAAGACAATAAGCTTGACTAAATGCAGTAGAAATTTTAGGCTTTCAACTTGTTTCTTTACATTTCGGTCAATAAATCTCAGTTGTTTTTGTTTCAGTCATTAACTGCACATTGAAATCATCCATTCTAATTTATAATATTTTGCTTTAACTAAATTGCTTGCGCAACTAATGTGCAATACTGTATTGTAAATTTGTCAAAAAAGATCCTCCTTTGTTTAAGATAAAATTTTTAAGTTTTTAAGACTAAGAATTTGAAAGAGTAATGCCATTAGACGTGAGAAACTGAAAAAAAAGGTAATCCTCGCTGCATATTTTGTTAAAGGCTTGAAAAGTTAATTAGATTATGAAACAAAAAGTATGACCTTTATCAAATAAAAATACAAATATCTGGTTAGATTTATAAAAATTTAGTGAGAAAAAGAGTTTTCTGAGTCTACCATGAAACGGCTCGGTAACTTTTATTCCAGAATGCAAATTTCTCAAGGGAAATCACATGGACCGAGCTTAGCTAAATAATTACTTTAATTAGCAATGGGAATTTGGGCTTCATTAGGTCGTTAAATAGAAACTAAAGAGATTTGACTTTTCTCATAAAGACTAGTTTACTAATGAACTATTATTCTCTTCGCATATTTCTAAACAGTATCAGTCTTCACTCCAATATTCCTTGCAGCAGAGAGCAAGAATTATTTAAACTATGCTCGCCGTTTATAAATAAGACAAAGTCAAAAGAAAATAAATGAATAAAGGGAGAAAAACTTGTGTGTCATAAAAGATATTTTAAAATCAGTAAAAAACGGTTTAATGTCATAATGATATTTGTATTACTTCAAAAGAAGAAGTGCATGTTCTCTTGTAGGCATGTTAGAAATAATACTTATTTACTGTGGATTTTTTTAGACCCTTTCCAAGAGTTATAAATTTTTAATTAGTTTTTTAAAATGTTCGATTTTGAAAACAAGGCGTGGTCTTTATGACGTCACAAATGATGTAGTTTGGCGCATCTTCCTTTCGCGCTTCCACGTTATGATAATCAAGAAGTGAATTAAATATTGCGTTCTACGCTTGCTATCAACCATATCGTTGAAAATACACGTGATTAAAGATGCGACTTAAATATTTTTCTCCGTGAAAATAGCAACACTGAATGGTATTTCATCATTTGTGATGTCACACGACAAAAACGTAAACAATGAAAGCGCGCCGAATTAAGTATTTTTTTAAAAATATTAAACTTGAACAAATTATTTAAAAAAATGTCAAATCCTATATTTTTAAGCATGCTCTTTCAGAAAAAAAAATACTTTTAAAATTTTGGAAACGGCCCCATTGAACACTTACTACATAAAAAGTGACACAAAAAATCCACCACTTTAATATAATTCCTTAGAATGAGTGAGAAATGCAGTTTAATTAGTTGCGAACTACTTCAAGAAAAAAAAAAAAAACTTTTACAGCGAAACACTTTGCAAACCTTGACAACTTTAGCATCAGTGCAATGAAATTTTGCAAATTACAGCCAAACTGACTTGAGATTCAGAACATCATTTATTTCCAACTCGTGATAGATTGCCAAGTTAGCGAAAAAACCTTGGCGAACGAAGGCTTGCCAATACGTCACCGAAATATCACCTTTTTATGACATTACTTCAATCTGCTTTGAAATTAACATAGATTTGTCCCAAAAAGTCTGTTAAGACCCTTTCTCGTAGCATCGAGTCAAAACCAAAGGTGCAAAGCTGGACTCCGGACTGGTGCTACATACACAATTTAAATCTTATATGGCATACTTTATTTAAGGGTTCCGAGATACATGCATACCTTCATACGTGAGTACAGACGTCTCGACAAAATTGGTGAAAATTGAGGATCGGAGGTGGAAAAAATTAAATTTCAGTTTTCTATGCGTAGATATGTAGTAAGTACATATTTGCACGTGCTGAAAAATAACTGAATAATCATTTAGAGTGATTGAGATGGGCATTTAGGAAATTCTGGAGTTCGTACGAATTACTTGACATGAATTCGTGTTATTTTAAATTCAACATCAGTGTCAGAGAAAAAACGCGACGCAGTCTTATCATAAGTCTCTCGTTCTGCTTACCAGTTGGTACAAACAGTAACTAGGCGTGATCTCTTGTCAATTTCGATGCAATGTTGAAGAGGAGAAGTCGGAAAAATTTAAAATACCAGGTGAAATTTAATTCAAAGAACTTAACGAATTAATGATCTCAGCTTATGGACTATTTGGTTCCTTAATTCAGGTTGTTTTTGACCATATTTTATTCCTTTTACTGCACCTATCAGCACTAAAAACTTTGGAATGAATTATTTTCAAAAAATTATCATGTTTTTTCGCTTAACTTTGTTTTACAGGTATAGCTTTATGTTATTGTTAATAAAATGTTTGAAAAAAAGCGCATGTCTTTAAAAAGAAACAATTTTTAAATCTTGTTACTCTATTTGCTTATCTTCAAATAATACTTGCGATATTTGATTAACTTATATAGTGACTACTCTTTTCTTCTTATCAGGAATCAAACTTATTTTAACAGCATTGCAAAAGTTGAAGTTTGATCGATCACGTTGAAAATCTTCGCCTAAAACAAATTCTCGGTTCTGCGCTCACTTTTCCACCCAATGAACCATTAGCCATTCATTCGATTTAGACGCGCTTCATTTGCTAAGCATGTTACGCTTCCTTCACGGAACCTCGACCTCAAAAATTAATTACTTCTTAATTGCCTAAATTTGTAATTGATGATGCTAAACCTTTCATGTGGAACGTTTAACTAAATATGATATCATGTACGGAATTAGTTTAAAAACAAGTAGCATCTTTTTTTTCTCTTTAATACCGTTACTTTTTAAACGCATTAAATATATTCTTTTAAAATATATATCGTCGCCTCAGAGCAACGTAAGATATCTTAGTCTTATTTCTGGGATTAGATATATCACTGTTGCTCTGAGGTGACGATATAATATACGCTGTGGTAAGTGAAAACAACACAATTCTTCACTTTATAGTGTGTATATTTTATTTGCTGTAACATTTGCTAATACAATAAGATAAGAAAACACAGCTTTCGTTTGGAGTTCTTTGTCTGAAAGCAGCATGATTAAAGTACTTGAACAAAAAGTTAAATCTCGTATGAAATTTAGCTACATGATGCTTCTATGAAAATACGAAAAGTAATGATTAGATGTTGTACACATTTCTGTATATTTGGGGAATGTGGGTCCTTTTTTTCAAAATGAACAAGCAAGATATTTTCTCTGAAATTAACGGTTTATAAAGAAAGAACAATACATTTTATAATAAAACTAGCATTTAAACATTATTTTTTACTTTTGACAGCAATTTGTACATCCAAAAAAAGATGGAAATTTTAGACTTTTTTTTCAATGATTAAAGTGAAAACAAACTTTTTTTTATTCGATCATTAAGGATACTTTTCATCAAATAAATGAGAAAGTAACAGATTTAATGAATAAATGAAAAGGAAATTAAACAATGAACGAATCAAAAAATAAATAGGTTAATAAATGAGGGAAAAAACAGCTTATAAATGAGTTAGTTACACTCCTGTTTGTGAAAGTTGCAACACCATGAAGGAAGCATCATGGTTGAATGAAATTTAATGCGCAGTTGAGTGGTAATGGTACAAATAAATGATTACATTTTCAAACCAAACAAACAATAAAAAAAATAGAAGTTAGTATTTTGTGTGGCCACTACGCGTCGCAATAAGAGTTGCTACACGACTCGGCATGGAGTGAAACAAAGTTTGAATATCTGCCTGCGGAAGAGTATTCCATATTGTTTGTATGTGCAAACAAAATTCGTCTGTCGAAGCAACAGAACGAGGATCACGAGCGAGACACCGCCCAAAGAAATCCCACACATGTTCAATCAGTGACATATCCGGGGAATATGCAGGCCAAGGAAGAAGCTGTACCTGCTGCGAATCAAGGTAGGATTTGACAGTCCTGGCGAAATGTGGACGGGCATTATCCTGCTGGAATTCAGCCCCTGGCAATCTTTGCAGGAAAGGAATAGCTTGGAGCGGTAAAACTTCGTTTATGTATCGGGAACTGTTCCATTTGCCCGAAATTCAAAATTGTGATCGTCCATGATATGCTATGGTACCCCAGAGCATAACTCTGGGTGTTCGTTCACTGTTGCGTTCGATAATGCACTCCAGATTGTGCCGTTCACCGGCATAGCGCCTAACACGAATTCGGCCATCATGGTTCCACAAATTGAAGCGGTATTCGTCAGAGAAGACGACCTTTTACCGATCAGCACGCCAGCTCCAATGCACATTGGCCCATTGTAGCCGCAGGCGGTGACGGTTTTGCGTGAGAGGAATTCTGTATAAAGGAATCCTTGCGCGCAGCCCACGCTGCAGCAGACATCTCCGAATTGATGAAGCGTACAATGAAACACCTGTAGCTGTTGACCACTGTGCGGCCAATTGCCTAGAAGAAGCTGTGCGGTACGTCAGCGCCATACGCACCAGGTGTCTGTCATCACGAGCTCACGTCATATTTCGGGGTTCACTGCCGGATTTCCGAGCTTTGCAACCCTTGTCCGTCCACTGCTTCCAAACACGCCTGATTGTGCTCCTGTTACACTGCACACGTGCGGCTACTGCACGATAAGACAATCCAGCTTCACAAAGGCCAACGATTCTACCCCGTTCAAACTCCGAAGTTTGCTCAAATTTCGCTTTCTTTCGTGGAAGAGGCGTAGGAAAGACTCTATTAACGTTTACTCGAGTATATAACCACCGATAATCATATATGCCTCGCTACAGCCGTCTATTTATATTCGGTTCAATCCGCCGTTCAGAGGGCGCGCTTCAGCATACGCATGCACTAGCGGTCTGCAATTCTAATTATTTGCATATCATGTCCTACTTTACATTTCCTGCAATTTTCAGCTCACTCGCGTAAGTTCTTCGTGGTGTTGCAATTTTCACAAACAGGAGTGTATTAATTTAGTCAAAAAATATATTACTTAATAAAATGGTTAATGAATAAGAAAATAAGTGAATAAATGAATAAAAAATGGATTATTAAATGAAGATTTGTGAATGAAGTAATAATGGATGAATACGTAAGTGATTTGATAAAAGATTGAACAAGTATATGAAATGATCTATTTCACTTTGTCCCATTTACTTTGCCCCGCATGCACTTGAATAACTGTGCAAAACATTAAAAATACAAATAATCTTAATATTAAACAAATAAACACCTGCACTAAATATTAGTAGATCTCAAATAATATTGAATTATATTGAAAAACAACAAAACAACTTTATCATTTAACAATGCGAAAAATAATTTTTGAGTTACATCAAAATATTACAAATTGAGAATCAATTTTTGAAAATTGCTTGTATTATCATATTCCTTTATATTCAGAGATAGCTTTTTTTTTTTTTTTTTTTTTTTTTTTTTTTTTTTTTTTGACTGTGGAAAAATCTACTGGTGCTACTACGTACTTAAAACATTACCAGATAGATGGCGCTCAAAGCAGAGCAAATATTTCACCATTTCACTTTACTTCGCTATTCCACTTGTCCCATATTCCCCAGTATACATATTTTGCATAAATCTAAAGTTACGTAACTGAAAACAGTAAATATTGTAACGGATTCGGTGCGACTTCCACTTTCTTGAAAGGATGACACAGTTCTTGATAAAAACACAGGAAATTTATTTACACTATGTACAGGAAAAATCGTTAACAACTGCTAAATTATTCATCAGCAATTAAGCAATTATCACACAACACCGTAAACTCAACGTTTACACACGTATTTACTTCCAAATACGAAAACAACACAGCGAAATGCCTCGCTATAAACAGAGCTAATCCACTCACAGCACAAATTCTCAATCGAAACTAACTCTTTTATCACGCAGGACGCTTTTATAAACATCGAAGAATTTTCCACAACATTCTTACCTCTTCTCGAAATGCGTAGACCGTTATCAAATTTTATCAATGAAAAGAAAAGAAAATAGGGGGTCGTATACTTTAGCCGAATGAAAAGGGGTTGTATATTCATTACGGGAAACTATTTACAGGTTACGTTACTACAATAATTATTATTTACAGGATTTGTAACATTGCCCCCTTCCTAAGGACTGCACGTCCCGGGCAGTACAATCCCCAGAAAGGGTGCCAAACTTCTATCACAAGTTAAGAATTACACACATTAAATAATAACCAATAGCGCAAAGGAAACACAATAATAACAAGAAATATTACTAAACATTAAAAGCAAAAATTATCTACAACTTTTATGTTATCAACAATGGTTGTTTACGTAATACTCATGAACTATGGCCATAGTATGGGGCTAACCGATCATAATGTACAACCCTAGGTTTTGCATTAGGTGATTTTTGGATCCTCACTACGACGTCATTCAGTCGGTTAAGGACTTTGTAGGGTCCATCCCAATGCGACTGCAATTTGGGTGAAAGACCTTTCCGTCGGATGGGATTCCATAACCAAACCTTGTCGCCTTCGTTGAATTCATGTCCAGTAGACCTTGTGTCGTATCGGGTCTTCATCTTCTCCGCCGCGATGTTGATTCGCTCTCGTGCGAAGTTATGAACATCTTCCAACCGGGCCTGGAGATCCTGGATGTACTCCTCAGGCGATGCAGGCGCATCCGGAGGACGACCGAAGACGAGATCACAAGGTAGTCGAAGCTCACGTCCGAAGAGCATCTGAGATGGGGCAAATCCGGTAGTCTCGAGGACAGCACTGCGGTAGGCCAGCAGGAACAAAGGTAGCTTCTTGTCCCAATCCTGTTGATTTCTGGAGACCATAAGTGAGAGATTATTCAGGATTGTGCGGTTAAATCTCTCCACCATGCCGTCCAATTGTGGGTGTAGTGGTGTTGTCCTAGTTTTCTCAATTCCGAAAATTTGACATAGGCCCTTAAACACAGCAGAGATGAAATTCCTCCCTTGATCGGAATGAATTTGCAAAGGTGTTCCATATCTCGAGATCCAATGTTGGACTAGAGTCTCTGCTACGGTGGTAGCCTCTTGATCTGGAATGGGATATGCTTCCGGCCATTTGGTGAAGTAGTCGATGGAAACAAGAATGTATTTGTTCCCATCAGCAGTTCTTGGTAGAGGACCCAGGATGTCGATCCCAATTCGTTCGAAAGGAGCTCCAACGTTGTACAGATGTAGCTTCCCTCTGCTTCTTTTCTTCGGTCCTTTACGAGCAGAACAGGCGTCACAAGAATGGCACCACTTCTCCACGTCATCCTTCGCCTTGCTCCAGAAGAAACGCTCCCGAACTTTATTGAGGGTTTTCAACACACCAAAATGTCCTCCTGTCGCACTACTATGTATTTCTTTCAGAACATCTGAAATCCTTGATCGGGGAAGTAGTAACTGCCACCTAGATGTTTTGCCGTCATCAGATTCCCATTTTCGGTACAGTACGCCGTTCCGTAAATGGAGTGAATTCCATAAAGCCCAGTATCTTTTTGTTGCAGGACTAAAGATGGAAACGTCCTGCCAGCTAGGGCGCCGACTGTCACTTTCCATGAACTCCAAAATTGGTTTTATGTCGGGGTCTTCAAGTTGATCTTTTCGAACTTGGTCGTCACTCCATGGATCAGGTTCTGATGATATTGGAGTCACTGTCACCTGATAGGCGGTAAGGCTAGTCGTTCCATACTGTTTCTCGATTCGGGAACAATAGTGGCAGTTCTCAGGACAGGGTCTCCTTGATAAAGCGTCAGCATTACCGTGAGACAACCCTTTTCGGTGCTTGATCTCCATGTCATATTCCTGGAGCCGCTGTATCAACCTGGCTATCTGGCCTTCTGGATTCTTGAAGTTCAAAAGCCAAGTTAACGAGGCATGATCTGTCCGAAGCAGAAATTTTCGGCCGTAGAGGTAATGATGGAAGTGATCTACAGCTTTCACTATGGCCAGTAACTCCTTTCTGGTGACGCAGTAATTTCGCTCCGACTTTGATAAGCATTTGCTCCAGTAAGCGATGACATGTTCATTTCCGTCAATTTCTTGGGATAAAACAGCTCCGATGCCCTCGTTGCTCGCATCAGTGTCCAGGATGAAGGATTTTTCAGGCTGAGGATAGGCGAGGATAGGCGTTGATGTTAAAGCCGCCTTCAGTCGTAGAAATACATCTTCGCATTCCTTGGACCATTCAAACTTTTGCTTGCTCTCCGTCAGCTTATGCAAAGGTCGTGCAATGTTGGAAAAACCCTTTACAAACTTCCTGTAGTACGTTCAGAGCCCCAGGAAACTTCGCAGCTGATGGATGTTTTCGGGACGACTCCAACTCTTGACCGCAGATACCTTTTCTGGATCGGTTTGTACACCTTCAGAAGAGATGATGTGACCAAGGTAGTTCACTTCCCGGCGGAACAAATTACATTTGGATGGGCTTAACTTCAGATTGGCTTCCTTAAGCTTTTGCAGCACCTTCCTAAGATTTGCCAGATGTTCTTCGAAACTGCGTCCCACGATGATGATATCGTCTAAGTAGACCAGACAGGATTCGTAGGAAAGTCCTCTTAACATTGTCTCCATAAGACGCTCGAACGTAGCTGGTGCATTGCAGAGGCCGAAGGGCATCACTTTAAACTGCCATAAGCCTTGTCCAGTTGTAAACGCTGTCTTCTCTCGATCATCAGGGTGTATCTCAACCTGCCAGTAGCCGCTCTTCAAGTCCAGGGTCGAAAACCACTTGTGTCCGGAAAGAGTGTCCAAGGTGTCGTCTATCCGTGGAAGAGGGTAACTGTCTTTCTTGGTGATTTCATTCAGCCGCCGGTAATCGAGACAAAATCTGGTGGAGCCATCTTTCTTTCGGACCAAGACGATGGGAGAGGCCCAAGGACTGGACGAGTGTTCGATGATATCATTCTCCTGCATCTCTTTCAGGAGGGTCTCAACCTCTTCCTTCTTGGCGAACGGTAGTCGTCTTGGATGCTGTTTAATAGGGGGGTGTTCTCCAGTGTAGATCCTATGCTGCGTTAAATTCGTCCGGCCCACATCCTCCGATGTAGATGAAAACAGATGCTTGAAGTGATCCACCAATTGTTCCGCAGCAGTTCTTTGATCTTTCGATAAAGGTGCACTCCCAATTAACTTCGATGTCAAGGACTCAGATGACACAGTCTCGGGGGAATTTATTCTTCTAATGATGCAGTTTACAGGAGTACAAGTTGCCAACACTTCACCTTTTCGGATATTCCTTGGCCTTTCACTCACGTTGGCGACTCTCACAGGAATTACATCCTTAGAAAGGTCCACAAGCGTAGATGCTACCAGCACTCCTTTTAGGTTATTGTTTAGGTTAGGGTATTCAATGAAGCCGAATCTAAAGCTGTTGTTTTCTTCAATGGAGCCAGGTATCAATGATTCTGACCTTGAGGGAATCGATAATCTGTTTGGGCTATTTTTTGATGAGCGGATTTTACATCATTTCTAACGTTGAAGATGGCTATGTCTTCTCTCATCGAGTGCAGTTCATTAGTCTTGAAGTCAAGGGTGAAGTCGTATTTCTTTAAAAAGTCCAATCCGAGAATGAAGGGGTCCGTGATATCAGCAACGAATGCCGTATGATGGTAGGTGGCATTCCCAAACACTATTTCCAAGTCCACTTTACCCTCAATCTCAATTTTGTCACCTGTCACAGTCTGGAGACTTACGCGTGACGATGTCCACAACAGTTTCAATCCAAATTCACGAGCCACATCTGTCCTAACGATTGTCACATTGGCTCCAGTGTCGACAATCAGTCTGCAGGGGTTCCCATTTACATGTGCGTAAATGAAAAGTCCATTACTGCCGCTACTAGAAGAGGAAATCTGCAGAGCTCTGGTGGTGGTAATTTCCTTCCCTCGCGTAGCTTGGCGAGCCGGACAACTCCTTCGCAGGTGCCCTTCACTACCGCATTTCCAGCACTTCTGCTCTTGTTTCTTTTGGACTGTTATGCTGTTCAGATGTCTTCTTGCCAAGTCACCGAGTTGTCTCTCAAGTTCAGCGAGATGGGACGACCTGGAATCAGACTAATCAGCTTCCAGAGTTCGGATGGGATGGCGATCCACACGGGTTGCTTGCTGGGCGGCCTCCAACTTCATCGCATACACAACAGCAGAACTCAGGTCTTTGACATCCGCCATCCGTAGAGCTTTCTGGATTTCCGGATCTCGAACCCCGTCGATGTAGTAGTTGAGTGCCAGGTTGTCTCGAACATCCGCAGGACAGTCGCAAAAAGCTAGATGAGACAGTCTCTCGACGTCCGCCGCTAGCTCTTGCAGGGTTTCCCCGGTTTTCTGGAAACGGGACTTTAACTGGAGTCGGCTGAAATCTTTGTGGCACTTCTCACCGAAGCGAAGCTCCAACGCAGATGTGAGGGCGGCGAAATCCAGGCGCTGGCTGTCCGGAAGGGTCTGAAGAATGTCCGCTGCGTCACCTCTCAGGGATGCTGCAAGATGGAAGGCCTTGGAAGCAGAGTCCCATCCGTTCGCTTCCGCCACTATCATGAACTGAGTTTTGTAAACCTGCCACGAAGTTTTCCCATCAAATGTGGCAAGTTTAATGGACGGTCGAGCAACCGATGTGGGAGCGCCAAACTGTACAGAGCTGCTTTCCGCGGTCGCCAATCTCCTTTCCAGGTCTTTAAAGATGTCTTCTTTAAGTTGATGAAATTTTCTATTTTCTTCTTCCAGTTTATTTTCTACAGCATTGCATCGGCCTTCAACGGAACTTAATTTTTCTTCAAATTTCTCTTCGATTTTATTTTCCACTGCGATGAATCGGCCTTCAACTGCCTCAAACTTTCCTTCAATAGCATCAACTCGATGCTCTATCTCATTAAATTTATTTTCCATCACAGTCTTTACTGAAGTAAGATCGTTTTTAATTTCCTCTTGGTTAGAAACTAGGTCATTTTTCAGCACCGTTAAATCACTTTTCAATTGGTTTTGATTAGCCGCCATATCATTTTTTAATTGTTCTTGATTAGCTGTAAAACTTGCAGTCAAGTCACTTTTTAATTGTTCTTGATTAGCTGTAAAACTTGCAGTCAAGTCACTTTTTAATTGTTCTTGATTAGCCGCCATATCACTCTTCACAGAGGTGATTGCGTCAAGAAGTTGTTTTAATTGTTCATCCATTGCGCGAGTAATCACCATAAAAATAAAGTCCTAATTCAAAAAAAGTCTTTATGAAAAAATGTCCAAAGTCACACTTACTCCAAGAAAGTCCAGAAGAAGCCCCACGTTGGGCGCCAATTGTAATGGATTCGGTGCGACTTCCACTTTCTTGAAAGGATGACACAGTTCTTGATAAAAACACAGGAAATTTATTTACACTATGTACAGGAAAAATCGTTAACAACTGCTAAATTATTCATCAGCAATTAAGCAATTATCACACAACACCTTAAACTCAACGTTTACACACGTATTTACTTCCAAATACGAAAACAACACAGCGAAATGCCTCGCTATAAACAGAGCTAATCCACTCACAGCACAAATTCTCAATCGAAACTAACTCTTTCATCACGCAGGACGCTTTTATAAACATCGAAGAATTTTCCACAACATTCTTACCTCTTCTCGAAATGCGTAGACCGTTATCAAATTTTATCAATGAAAAGAAAAGAAAATAGGGGATCGTATACTTTAGCCGAATGAAAAGGGGTTGTATATTCAATACGGGAAACTTTTTACAGGTTACGTTACTACAATAAATACTATTTACAGGATTTGTAACAATATCAATTATAATTGCTGCTAATGAGAAACAACAAAGTATAAAATAAATAAATACATTTTTATATGTAAAACACAGCTTTCTGAATCAAGAGTTTTAAGATACTAGAGAACTATACTGCAATGGGCAGGTAAAGGGCAATAACTGGGAAAATTTCGTTTTCTTTTTCTTTCTTTTTTTTTTTTTGAGCAATCACGATTGCTTATTGCTTTCATTTCAGCGAACTTGATGTCTGGTTCCTTTTTCAGAATGGACCAGGGGCCTCTGCAGCACCGCCGTCCACCGGAGGATGGAGTTGCTCCTCTGGTCCTAGCCTCCACTAGCAGCACTGTCCACCGGAATCCCCTCCTCCTAGGTGGTGGCGTCCATGTCCTGCATACACACACTCCTACACACAAACAAGTCTTTACACACATTTACACAAATAACCGCCCAGGAAGAAAGGCAGGCTTGAGAGGACATGAGCCGTTTCTAGAAACAATAGACTCCAATGAGTAGGGTCCTGTCGCAACTCGTGATTGAGAAAAAATAAAAAAAACATAAATATATATATATATATATATATATATATCTTTTTTTTTTGTCATTGGTTGTTTGTTAGCTTCATTTTACAAGCTTGTTTACTTGGTTTCCGATTAGCAAAAGGATCATTCGTTTTAAAGTTTTTTGGTTGGATTTTCTTGGTTGGATTTAGGTGAAACAGGTAATTGCAGTATTCGAACTTTCATTGAGTAAGAACATTGATAATTATTGCAGAACTCTACCTTTAATAGATTCTTACTGTTACAGTCTCCAATTTCACTGGATATCGGTTTCATTTGGGAAAAGCGTTATTGAGATGGTTATATTAGTAACTAAAAAAAAGTATTGCTTTTGTTTTAAAGGTGACTGACAAGAAAAAAAATTGTGTAATCCACTAGTTTCAGTCGGTATATGCTCTCAAATCAAATACCCGGAGACTATTCCTTGATCTCTGATGTAAAAATAACCATGTTAACTTTTTTTTAAGTTACAAAAATACTATACCATGGAGAAAAACGTTGTAGATTAAAAAAAAAAACGAAATTGATCTATTTTTATACGAAGACCAATGAAGATTTATCTACGCTTTTCTTTTCGATTCTGATTTAGTAGGAGAAAAAAGACGAATTAATGCGCAAATTTGCTTCGTACTTTGATTTAAAAAATGTTTTTTCCAAAATGACAAAATGCATGCATAGTTGCGGCAAATCTGTCCTGGCGGCAATGTGATGGCTACTCAGAACCTTATCATTGAGTTATTACGTTGCCATGTTAGGTTTGGCTCTATAGTTGAAATCAAAGTAGTTGCACCTAAAGTAGTTAGAGTTGATAAGAAGTATTATCTGATGCTATGCTGAACCGTTCACAGGTGGTTGTTCACAAAAATGAATAGGGTTTCATTGGTACTTACATGGTAGAAACCTGTTTATCTTATACCTTGGCAAAAGCAGAAAAATATCATTTAAAGCTCTAACTTACCTCTTCTTCATTCTTCATTCATGTAAAAAGTTAAATGTTTTTTTTTCTTTTCTTTTTTTTTAGTGATATAGTACCTTCATATGGCACGTTTTTTGCATGTTGTGTGCCTTTAATGCAAATTAAATATTTAACATTTTGTTATAAATATTGGGATAATATTTTATAGTTCAAAGGTTTTTAGTTGTGTAATTAAGTGTTGCGTTATTTCACATTTTAACGGAAACTGTAGTCTCGTTTAATGAATTGTTTTTTCTAAAGTCCATTAAAAAGCAATCAAAAAACTCATGGTATTAACAAGCAAATGTTTTTCATGTCGCTTCAACCACACATAGATTCAAGTGCTAGCTTTTCCACACACTTGCAAAACGTTGCAAGCTGGGAAGTCCTTACTTCCGAAAATAGATAATTTTGTTATATGGCCAATGTACCTTTTTTTCTACAATCTCAATATTGTTCTCAGGATTTGTTGTTATAGCATTTACATGTCAAAGTAAATACCGTGCATTAGACTTTTTTTTACTTTTAGGAATATCAAAATCTGAAATTGAAAATGATATTTCGACGCGTCTCTTCGAACTGAAGAAGATAAGAGATCCTTCCTTGTCTATCCTTGTCACGGTTCTCTCTTATCATAACTTTAGAAATTCACATACAGTTTTTTGCTACAAAATACACACTCAGTTTGAACTTCTCTTGGCTAACATCAAAAGACATTTTTTTTTTTGGAGTTTCTGAAGTACATCTCTGACAACTACTTTATGTATATAGATTTGTATTTTGAACGCATTTTCCATACATTTTTTCAAGAATCAACGTTCTTTTGCATTTTGTTCTGATTTTAAACATATTTTGAGTGGCAACACTTTTAGAGAATTCAAAGAACAGACACCGTCTTTAGACTGCCTTCTAAGCATTTTCTTTAAAAAATTTGCTGTCGGGATGCCAGCTTGAGGTTTTTAAGCTATTTATTTTCAGTTATACTCTTCAAAAGGGTTATGTAGCTTTATATTTAGTTTGTTATGCTACCTGCGGTGTTTTTCTTCTTTGAATGAAGAAAAACTGTTTAACTTATCCCCTTATTTAATCTCCTTTACTTTTATTCTTTTACGCTATTTATTGCATTTTAAATTGAAAAACTTGTAATCGTTTGAGAAAAGTTTACCTTTCAGAGTTATAAAGAGCGAGTTTGATGTCAGGATCATTTAGTTTCTTCATAAATCACACATTGTCAAAACACGAATGTGAGTCAGTTGTTTGACTGATGTTCCTAAGTCCCTTTATTTAAGAACATGTTCTGTCAATGATATTGTCTGTGACTGCCTTTTGTCCAAGGTGTCCCAGTAGCATATACAACCTTGAAACTTGATGTGAAGTTACTTTAGATCCCAGGGGTATGAGGGATATTGCTTTTTTTATTTTTTTATTTCGAATAAAAACAACCTAAAATAGAAAATAAATTGACATGTAAATAGTGAATGGTTTCACGCACCCCTCACACACAAAAGATTTTTTTTTTTTGACTGAAATGAAGTTTGTTAAAGTTTTCGTGATGTATTAGAACATGAGAAAAAGTTCGTAATTAAGCGAATATCTAAACTCAATTCAAGCAGTTTGGTATTAGAGAAAAGTATTATTTGAGACATTTGCAGACCATGAGCATTTAAAAACGATTTTTAAAGAACTACATACGACCTTTTTGTATGCCCCTGATTCCGCTTAGCAACTACTGCCATGAATTTTTGTGTGCTGAACGTATGTTTAACTTTTCACAAAACAATAATGCAGCTTGCTAATCTTTTTTTTTCTTCTTTTTGCTCTGCTCAAGGTTTTAATTTTAGATTTATTTTTAGTCCCAAAAAGAAACCTCCAAATATACATATTCGTTTTATATGTGCAAAATAACAGCTAAAAGCACATAACTCAGCTTGATAGTTTAAAACTTTAAACAACTGTGTGTTTTTAATTTTTTATTTATTACAATGAAATAACGCAGCTTAAAAGATATTACATTGTTCTAATGAAACTGGTTAAAAGACAAGGAAATATTCATAACATTTTCAAATTTCAATCACTTTAAAATATGAGGTAGCAGCAACTTAAACTAGTATGTTATGACCTCCCAGAAACTATCTTATACATTTTTAAATGAATCTGCATATATATAGTAACGAACTAACTGATCGAGTAACGCTCCTGACGTCACCAACAATGAAACTCGCACCACGCCATGATAATTAAAAAAAAAAAAAAAAACGTGATGTTTGACATGCAGGGAAATGCTTCATTTTGATAAGGCTGAACTGGATCCGGCAACTTATCTGTTTTACTGGTAAGACTGTCATTTAATGAGATTGAAGAACCGAGAAATGGTCAGCAAGTAACGCATTCTACTGGAGTTTAGGGTTAATCTAGTGGAGTTAGGGTAGAAATTTCAACTATCAAAATATGGCCAAACATGCAATTGTTTTGTTCAAATGTGGAATCAATTTTCACCCGCCATACCTTGACGAGCGATTTTCTAGTTTTATAAATAATTGAATTTGCCACTCTTTTGGAGTGACTGGTACCAAAACCCGCTCGAGGTCCGTTTTTATACCAATGTTTGTGCAAATTCTTGCCTGATGTCTATCCGGTTGTTCTGAGTATTATTTTAATTTTCTTTCCGCTTGCTTTATTACATGTCCTAACACTTCTGTACAGCTTTTTTTTTTTTTTTAATTCTTTCCTTTACTTATATATTACTTGTTTATTTATTTATTTTTTGATCGAAGTAAGTACATTAATTCCAGTTCTACAGTGATGGCCAAAGTATTAGACTAAAACTGTTTTAAGAGCAAATTCTTTATTGATTACATGACTATAGACACATTAACGAACAGTGAAATATTTAGTATGCATTCCCTTGTTCTTGATGAGCATTTTAAGTCTTTTTGGCATACTTTTCACAAGGTTTACACCATTTCTTAACTTCTTAAAAAAGGAGGTAAAAAATTGTTTATACTCACTATTATATATACTCACATACACATATTCACTAATTACGTAAAACTAACTTTAAATATAACAGAACACACTAATAAAAAGAACTTGTGAACTGTTTAAGCTGATTAAGGTTATGGTTTTCGTAGGTGATAAACAAAGAACGTAAACAAAGCAGAAAGTGCTGCCACCTGCAAACATTAAATTATGCTAAAATAACGTAATAATCAGTGTACAGTATGTACTGTACTTTAACAGTAAAATAAATAGTATTTTAGTACAAATAGTGTACAAAAAAGAAAAAGAACTCTTTAGTCTTATAATTTTTCCAGCACTAGATCAATTTACCTCGTACTAAATATAGCAGCAATACGTAAATGGTTAAAAAAATAATATAAATGGTACCATGTATTTTATATTTGAAGTCAAAAGCAGGCTCAAAATTTGGAATTTATTCTATACTTAAAAATATATTTCCGATAAAAATTACTTGTTGTGTACGCCACGAGTTACATAGCTCCACTGCATTTAATGTTTATTCTTAAAACGTAGCCATTGCTCCTTCAGATAATGTCCTATAAATAAAGTAAACCCTTGTCCCAAATGTACAAAAGAGGATGATGCCTTTAATAATTGAAATGATTCTTTCACTAATGATTGTCTTCGTGATTTCCCAAGAGCCAATCTTCTTGGGATGTTCCGTATTTGAGAAAAAAACCTTTAAACAGAGGTCCTGCTACGTTAGGTTTTATGACAAAATGTTACTTTTTTTTTATCCCTTGTTTTGCGTAGAAACATATATGTTCGTTACATCCCAAAATGACTACGAATGGCTGTGGAGGAGTAATAAAGTGTTTTAAAGGTGCGTTAACTATCCTTTTTTGGTGTTGGAAATGTCTTTAACTGACGATTTATCGTAATAGGTCAGTAAACGGTCACTTTAGTGTATTGGTTGATATTTAATTTTTAATTCTCTCTAAATGAGTAGTTATATTTTTAAATAAAGAGAAGTATTACAAAAATTGTGTATTGATAAAACGTACATACTGATTTAAACTTGACTTTATAGTGCAAATATCATTTTTATCATAAACAAATATGCTACAACGACTTACCTTTAAGTAAAATAACAATAATTTTTATAATCAAGACGAAAATACTTTTTCATTATTATTTCTTTTTGATGTAAATGTTTATATTGCTTTCTTTACCTTTGTACAGTGTTCACTTTGCATTAAAATAGGACTTGTATTTGTTACTTTTTTTGATATTTAAAATAATACTCAAATTTTTCAAAGTTACTAAGTGAAGCATTGTTTAAGGGCTAATTCATAAATGAAGTGTTAAATAATAGTGAAGTATAAAATAACAAAAGTAACCAATAATAACACTAATCCTTACAAAAATATTTTTTGAACGAATAACTAATTCTGAGCTCATTTAATGCAAACTTTTTGCAAATTTATGATTAAATGCTTAAAACTCTGGTACAAATATGTTCCTCAAGATCCCTTTTTGTGACTCAAATTTTATTAATGTCGATACCAGCAATCACCCTAAACTATTTTATATACAGTGAAATCCCGTTACAAGGAACACCAATACGACGAAGTCTGTTTCATTGAAATAAATTTTCTGTTCCGATTTAATTTCCATTACGTTGCAGGTATTAATTACACTTCAACGAACAAAGTACAAACAACAAGTACAACGAACAAAGTTTGCGATTCCTTGAAGTTTGTTGAAACGGTATTTCACTGCCTTTCACCAAATATGCAGATCAATAAAAACATTAATTTTGGGAAAAAAATCCATTCATTTGCTTTTATATAAATGTAACCAAGTAATTATAAGTAGTTAAAATCACATTGGGTGGTTTGAAATAAACAAATATAGGTTTAAACTAGAAAATGCAAATACATTGCTCGAAAAATTGATAAGGGAAACGGTTAGTTGGCTTTTCCTGCACAAATACTCAGAGCATAGCTTTATTTCAGTCTATTCAGATGAGAAATATTTACAGAAAAATAATAAACGAAATTATTCATAAGTCATTAGACAAAAGCTATTATTATTACTATTGTAATTAGAGAAATGATTTGTTTTTCTCTGTGTGAAAATACCCATTAACACTTTTTAGAGGAGTGAAATTTATATATTTTAGGATGAAAATATTAGACTACACACACACACACACACACACATACATACCGCAAGAGTGAATGATACTACAAAAAATTATAAATAAATAAATAAAATAACTAAACTTCCTAAATCTTAGAACAATCGATGATATGAGTTATTTAAGGAACATTGATATATTGCATTCGCAAAATAATAATAATAATAATAATAATTAGAGGTTTAACTTTCACATTTCTTCTGCTTTTTTTTCATTTTCCACAGTGCTAAGTTTCATTTTAAAATATACAGCGTAAAAATACGCTTTAATAACTTTTTGTGACGTATTTCAGGTTTTCAGCCCGTAAAATGGTCTTGTAGAGCCGTTAAAAGTTCTTTATAAATGCAATTATCAGTAGTAGTAGTATTAATTAATGCATTATAAATATTAATAGGAATAAATTACAAAATGTACAACTATTAAGATTCATTTGGCGAATAATTTATTTTGTATTTACATAACAGTAAAATCACTAAGACAATACCGTAATCAATTTTTTAAACACAGGAAACAAGTATTCTAAGCGTAAAAATAGCAGTTTTGTAGCTGTTTACAGTAAATTTTTGAAAGGCCTCATTAATTGTGGCATTTATTCACTTTTTTCTTCCTCAAGTACTAAACATCTTCATCAATAAATTTTATAAATGATTCCTTCTTAAAGACAATGTGCTATTAACAATAATGCAAAATATGGCTAGTAGTTCAATTTAATTTAAAAGAATCCTACTCGAGGCTCATTAATTATGCGATAAGTACAGACGGTATAAATACGTAAGTTTCCCCATTTATCTTGAAAATCGACAAACTATTCATCCCGCAATATTCAATACTTTTAACTTACACAAAACCTTGTTATCCTACCCCCAACTCATTCCAAAGCATCTGTGCAAAACAATCGATCGTACTCCGCCTCAAATAATTATATTCTCTTCATTTCAGTTCAAAGCAAATTAAAATTCAAAGGACGGAAATGGAATCGCTTGTGAAATCAATACTCATTAATTCGTACCTGAAAATGTGCTAAGCCGGATGATTACAACAAATTAGAATTGCGAAAATTAAAATAGTTTATTTGTTAATGAACTTGGTGATTTTTCACGGCTTTTATAAGGTTACAGTTAAGAATTGTTATTATGGAAATGAGAATTGTTCGAAGAATTTATTGCCTTCCCTCTCTCGAGAAAATGCTCTTCAATTTATTTTATAATTCCGGTACATTTTAATTTTTAAGAACAGTTTGGTGTCTTTAGAATTCTTGGAGCTTAGAAGAACAAAGGCATTAAAATGGTTTAATTTATGCTTGCAAATTACATTCAAACATACACAAAGCTTCCCCTCCCTCCTTTTCACAAACGCACATTACGCATTAGCTTTTTTTTTTTAAATTTAGCTAATTACCTAATGTTTAAATGGCTGTATATTGTCTTTTCTTATTTTGAATGATTATCACACTATCTTCCTTGTGAAGTTCGCATGAAACTCTTGCGATATGTAAATCAACTGCAAAACAAACATTTTTTTTTATTTTAAAAGCTTACAGGTTCGAAACGATTAAAGTTAAGATAATTCAAGGATCAATTGCAGGCATTCTATAGAATGTTATCAATTTCTCAATAACAGCTCCTGACGTTACTGCTAGCGTGATGGAATATTCTTATTTCTCTTGTTTACTAATATTCTCGGGATTACTGTTGGAATCTTATTAGAGAAATTTGGGATAGTGCCAATTACAGGCTCTAGTGGGGGAAAGTGGGCAATGGGGTAAAGTGGTCATTCGTCAAATAAGTGGCTATAGCTTGGAAATAAATGTTCGAATAAATGTGAAAATTTTGTTCTAGAGTAGGGTAGTTAGAAACTACATTTTGAATACAAAATTTTACAACTGGCGAAATTTTGTTTGGTAAAAAAAAATATTTTGTGTGAATATGATTTTTTTTGAAATCTAAACACCACTTTTAACTTCTTGGGAAATTTTGTTTGTAAGAATTATGAACATATTGACTGCATAGGAAGCTTCCTACATGTCTCACTTACTCATTAGCAGTTAGCATAATCTATTTTAGATAATTTTTTAGAACAATTTTAGTAAGATGGATTAAAGTGGTCATAATGTCAGGCTTAATAAATATTGTTCTTCTAATGTCACTTAATCGTTAAGTACAACGCAGATATAAATTAAATACTGATTTCACTTAATATGTATTGTTTTTACAGTAAACGGGGTTAAATGTACGAGTATATGCGTATGCATATGCATATACTCGTGTAGGCATGTATATAGACGTATTCACATAAAGGCACCAATCAATAGGTATATGGGTATCTGCAAGTACTTTTAATCTATACAGATATACATTGGACTATACACGTATGTACTCGCTTATACTCGTGTATATATATATATATATATATATATATATATATATATATATATATATATATATATATATATATATATATATATATATATATATATATATATATATATATATATATATATATATATATATATAATAAACACTTATGTACTCATGTAGACACGTATATACGCGTACTCCAGTAGGCACTTACATACAAACATATGATATACAAATATACAGGGTGAGTTTAAACTTTTGGGGAAATTATTAAAAGGTATTAGAGGGGAGGATAAGAAGCAAGAACCACACGCATGAGAAACATATAGTCACAAGCACAACGCTGACGCGCTACATGCACGCAAAGCCAGAAGCTGATGAATGCAAAACAGGTCACAAATTTGTTACACAAAGACAATTTTACACACCATTTTAGGTCTCAGGAAAGTTTTAAAGCGATTGAAATTTGCGGCCTGCAGCTGTAATTTATGTGCGTCGCAATCACAAAACACCCTCTGTTGCAATAACGAGACTTTTGAAAAACTTCTATCAGTCGCTGCGCTTTTGTTACGATGCGTGTATTAGAGCTACTCAAGGCCGTAACTTTTAACAACTGCTCTAAATATTTCTTTAAAACTAAAATGTTGGGTAAAATCATCTTTCTGCAACAAATTTGTGATTTGTTTTGCATCCATAAGTTTCTGACTTTGTGTGCATGTAGTGCGTCAGTGAACGTAAGTTCCTTATGGTTCTTTGCTTCTTATCCTCCCCTCTCACATTCCTTAGATTTTTCCTAAGAGCTTGGATTCACTCCGTAAGCATGCATGTATATAAGCTTATATACTCGTGTATAGATACATGTACTGGTGTATACACGGAAATGTACGTATATACGTCTATACAGGTATATAATAGTGTTTGCACGTATAAATACGTATATACTCGTGCTTCCAAAGATATATATATATATACATATATATGTGTGTGTGTGTGTGTGTGTGTATGTGTGTGTGTGAGTAGATACGCACAAACACGCACTGGATGTATTCACGAATTAACTCGTGTATACTCGTTTATGTGTGTATATGCACTTATATATGCTTGTATACGTCTACTGTACACGTATATACTCAGGAATGTACGTATATAATCGAGATACAAGTGCATACACGCATATGGTGTTCGTTTACACGCGTATGCATTCGTATACACGTGACAAGTATATACACGTTACACGTATATAGTCGTGTAGACAAGTTTACGCTCCTGTAGGTAACCACGTATACATGTTTATATATTCGGGTAGACACGTATACACTCCTGTAGGTTACTACATATACATGCTTATATATTCGTGTATACACGTATATACTTGAGTAGGCACGTGTGTGCATGTCTCTGTTTTATACATGAATCTACTCATATATGATCGTGTTTGCTAATGTTTATATGACACGTATATACTCGTGTATACACACATATGCTTGTGCATACACTTGTAACTATAAAAATAACCGAAATATACGAATATTAAGGTGGTTTATAATGGTTTTGCATCTATTTTCAACTATGACCACTTTACCCCATGCTATGACTACTTTCCCCCACACCACGGGGTAAAGTGGTCATAAATACAAAGGGAAAAGAAAGTGTTATGAAACTACTTAAATCAATATTTATTTTTGTAAAAATCACTGTACCGCGCCCTTCAATAATGCAATGTAGAATAAAAACAAAAAAAGTTGAAGTGTTTAAAGAATTTATTGTATTTATTATTTACCTAAGTAAGTCGAACACCTACGATTTTATGACCACTTTACCCCACCAGTCCCTAGAGACTCCGCAGTTAAAGCATTAACAGCTATATAAAGAATGAAACTTAAGAAAATTTCCAAAAATCTCTTCCATTCTTCTATAATTTTTTAACAATATATATTTTTTGTGTTTTATATTAGTTTTAAGTTTCGTAATTGTTTACATAAGAGGTAAATGACGAAAAAATGTACATGTGTTGAATATATGTCATTGAGTGGAGATTTTAAAATTTTGAATTTTTCAAAAATCTGTAGGTGATGGATTATTTTTACTGCCATATTCTTTTTCAACACCCCCTAAAATATAAAAGTCACAACTTACTTACTGAGGAACAGAAACCTTGTTTACGAGTCTAATTAAGTTATGACAGAAAACATACTTTTGACAATATGTGCAGTTAGCAGATTTAGAGTTTAAGTTATCAAAACAAAAATGCAGTGAATTATAGCCAGCTACAAATTATTTAACGTTAACTCTACTCTGCATTTTTCAAACATCGTCTAGTCGGCAGTTGGGAATAAATGTACTATGCATTTAGGATATCACATATGCGGCAAGCAAACTAGACAAAAAAAGAAAAGTAAATCTTACATATTTCAGAATTTACCTCTGTAATAACGTTTTGAATTTAGCATGAATTACTACCCTATCCACGTAGACATCCTTGATTAGATTTGCCGAAGGCGTTTGTAGAAAATGAGAATTCTAAAGGAACAGGGAAATTTGAAATTTGTTAGTGTTTAAATGAATGCATTTGGGAAGTATTTGCATTTCAGAAGTTTGCTTTATCTTTATTATTGACTAAAGAGCAAACCCTATCTGCATACTTGATAAAGTAGATTGTTATAGTGTGACTTGAATTATATTATTTTAAGGTATAGAAAACCATATCCGTGGTTTTTCATTAAATTTTAGATTACACGTGGCAGATATATCCACATATTTTTTTCTTCATTGCTAAAACTATTGGCTGAAATTTTTGAGTAGCTGTAAGCTTACAATTTTCACCAGAAAGAAAAGAAACAAAGGGGTTAAATGTGATCACACAATATGATATTTCAAAATAGAAAATCGTGGGGTTTTCTTCCAAAAAAGAGGTGCTCCATATTGAAAGTTTTCGAAAATTCTGCATTGGATTTGGAAGCATTCATCCACTGTTTTCTTGATTCTATTTTAACAGCTCCCCACGTATGCTCTAGAGTGCCGTTATACAAGCGAAGTCATGACAGTTTAAAAAAATTTGAAGTGGTATTTAAAGCTTTAAGACGGACCTTTTGAAAATGTGGAGCAGCCCTCTTTTTTTACAGCAAATGTTTCGATTCGCACAAGGTAATTCAGTGCAACTAAAAATAAAATAAGACGGAAGGTTTCGTTGAAAATCTTGTTTGTCTTGACACATCCCGAGCCCTTTTATTAAATAAATAAATAAATAAATAAAATAACTGCTTAATAATTTTGGGGTAAAAATCCGTTGGGAAATTTCACTTTACAGAAACAATATAGAAACAAATATTATACCTTTTCAAATTTCAGATTTAATATTCTTAGGTTTGAACCAAAGCCCTGTATCCTATATCGCTGTCTAGGGGCTAGACGATGCTTTATTCCTATAAATGCTATGGTGAAATAGCTTTCTTTGCTCCTTGATTGTGGTTTCTTATTAAATGTATTTTAATTCACAATCACGAAGCGAAACACCTAATTCATTTAAACAAGCATAGGAAAAAGGTTACACTTAGCCCCAATATTCGGACATGTCGCTTTTTAAGGTACGATCTAGGGCTTTAGTCTGAAACACTTACAAAATCAGTTTTGTTTATTAAGTTTAAATTTCGAAAGTATACATTAATCTAAAATTATGTATCACTTTTAATTTTAATTTATGCTTATAGAAAGTCTAGTTAAAAATCTTAAAAGGAAATTAAAAAAAGAGTAACTGTATTCTTCTAAACTTTAAAAACACTAGTTAAAGGAGTCAATCGCTTTTTCTTACTTTCAACTTCCATTACCGAGTTTGGTTCAGTGCCTTCTTTTCAACGTCTTGACTAAAGATGCAAATATAATGGATCAACATGCTCTTAAGATATGAACATACTATCAATGGAATTACATTCAACGCAATCTTTCTCTATCTCTCTCTATCCTTTTAGGAAGGAAGGAAATAGTCCTACTATAAGAATATTTTTTAAAATAACTCTTTCTTTTCTTTAAAATAATGTAAAAAGAACCTGCAAAATGCAGCAAAGATAGAAAACTAGATGTGGAAGGAATTTGCCAGAATGTTTTAACATGCTTATTTTGAAATTAATTTTAATATGAAATCTTTTGGATGCTATCTCTTTCAAAATGTTGATGTAAAACGCGGTTTAATTTAATTTAGTTATAAAGCCCTTGCGTGTTTTTAATGAAAAATTAAAAATAAAGGAAAACACTAATCATCATGAAAATAGCTCTAAGAACAGAAACATTTCATAAATTAAAAAAAATCAGTTTCGTAAAACACTCTTTAAAAAAATCGGTTGGAAGTAGAGATCTGTTGATACGTTTGTTTGTCCATCTGTCCAGTTACCTGACAGCCTCATACCTCTAAGGAAACCCTTTGATTTGTACCTTCCTTCCCTTCCTTTTTTTTTTCCTTCTTTCTTTCTTTCTTTCTTTTTTGAAAGTCTCATCCGGTTACTGTGATCCTTTATATTTTTCAACTGATATTTTTTTTTTTGAAAAAATATTGCGAATATTTCTAAAGAAATATTCAGCACTGTTAGGGAAATTTGATTCAGATAAAATTATTTTTTTAATAAGCTGGGTGCCTTGAACAAAGTTTTTTTTTTTTTTTTGACAGTATGTTTAGTGTCGTAGTCGAACGTTTAGTGGTATTTTTAGTGTATTTAGTCGAATGTTTAGTGATATTTTAAAAATCAATCAAAAGAGTTCGCTCTCAAAATATTTTTTAATATTTACTAAGCGCTTCCTATTCGGATAAAAGGGAAGCATTTTTGATAACTCATATTAATGGCAAATGCTCTCTTTAAAACACTACGAATCGAAAAAAATCACCAATTGTCGATAAAGAATAAACTAATATTCACAAAGAATATTATTTTTCCTACTTTTAAATATAAACCATTTATTTCAATTTTAATATTTTTTTTTTTTTACTTTTTAACGACAATACAGAAAAAAAGGCACCTCGCTTAAACTATTGTTAAATATGCTTCACCAACAACCTGAGAAAAACTTTTAAAAACAAAGCAAGTTATCTTTAATAGAAAAACAAGTCAAAATTAATCAAAAAAGTTTGCGCTCAAAAGATTTTTTAATATTTACTTAGCGCTTTCTATTCAGATAATAACAAGAAGTTCTGTCTAGAACTAGACGATCCTACTTTCCCGTAGACCCATACTACTCTCTAGTACATTGATCAATATTCTCAAAAATAGCTAAAATCGCAAATTTTTTCAAACATATTTTAAAAATACTTTAAGCTGATTTCTACGAATAAAATATTTTTCACTCATCTAAAAAAATTAGATGCGTAAAAAAAAAAAAATAGCAGCAACTTTTAAACAAAGCAGCTAATGCACTTTTTTTCCATTAAAAAAAACCTTAACAGCTTTCAAAACAAAAAAATAATAATTAAAATTAATAAGCTCATTAAAATAAATACATCATATCAAAAAAAATCGTTTCTTTTTCCCCTGTTGCCAAAAACAATTTTTTAAATGAATTAGTGCACTTACCAAAATAAATAAAAACAATAAAATGTCAACTTAAAGAAATAATTTTCATTGTCAAAAAAAAAAAAAAATCGTCTGCGCATATTTTTATGTCGAAACATAAATGACTTCGAGTTTATTTGCCGAAAACTGAATACCTAAATTAAAACTTTAGCTTAAAAATAAAAACAAGTCAGAGCAACAAAAATTATTTCACAATCAAAACCATAGCTGCGGAGTCGGAGTCGGAGTCGAATCTCTAAGAATCGGAGTCAGTCATTTGTCCTCCGTGCATAAATTTTTGCCAAAGCTACGAAGTCAGAGTCGAAGTCGGGGAGTCGGAGTCCGATTACCTATCGGGCACAGGAGTCGGAGTCAAGTGCCCCTAAATTCTCGGAGTCGAAGTCTGGAGTTTGGCGTCAAGAGCTTTTTCCAACAAAATTTGTTTGAAGTAAATCCACCTTCAAGTACGGAATCTACATTGACTTTCAGTTTCCTCGTAGGCGCTAATGTTAAGGGATTTGAACTGTTCAAAATTGAACGGAGAATTGTTCAAATCAAAAAGATATTTTATATACAAATTTTTCATCAAAAGCTTTTTCCTACAAAGTTTGTTTGAAGCAAATTCGTCTCACAGTGCGGAATCGCCTTGAATTTCCCCGTAGGCGCTAATGTTAAGTTTTTTTGAACTGTTCAAAATTGAACAAAAAATAGTTCAAACCAAAAAGTAAAATATGGGAATGAGGTATGAGGTGTTCTCGCCAAAATCTTTCGAACAAAAAAAAGTTTGTTCGAATCGTACAATTCATTCAAAAGTTATTAGGGGGGGGGGGGGCAGACAGACCGACAGACATTTTTCCCCATATCAATCCCTACTTTCCAATTTTTAATATTTCAATATTTATTTAATTATTTTATTTATTTTTGCTTTTAAAAGTTTTTCTGCGATATTTTTAAGATGCATTAAACCTTCTTTCATGCTTTTTTCTTCCTTTTCTGACTTTTACTGGGAAAGTAGGCTAAAAAGGAAGCATATTTTGATGGCTTAGCTCAATGGCAAAAGCCTTCTATAAAAGACTACGAATTGAAAACTCACCAAGTGTCGATAAAAAATAAACAAATCTTTACGCAGAATATAATTTCCCTACTTTTAAATATAAATCATTTAATTTAATTTTAATACATTTATGTTTTTTACTTTTTACTCCAAGACAGAAAAAGAGACAGTTCGTTTAAACTATTGTTAAATATGCTTCACCAACAACCTGAGGAAAACTTTTAAAAACAAAGCAAGTTATCTTTAATAGAAAAATAAGTCAAAATTAATCAAAAAAGTTTGCGCTCAAAAGATTTTTTAATATTTACTTAGCGCTTTTTATTCGGATAACAAAAAGCATATTTTGATACCTTATATTAAAGACAAAATCTTTCTTTAAAAGACTAAGAATTGAAAACTCACCAATTGTCGGTAGAAAATAAACGTATCTTTACGAAGAACATCATTTCCCTACTTTTAAACGTAATCCTTTTATTTTAATAGCTCTTAACAGTCTATTGAACTGTTCGAGAGATATTTAATACATTTATGTATTTTACTTCTTAACGACAAGGCGAAAAAAAAAAACCACTTTACTATGGTTAAGTATGCTGCACCAACAACCTGAGGAAAACTTTTATAAAACAAAACAAGTTATCTTTAATAGGAAACGAAATTGAATCTTTAAAGGATTGAAAAAACTTTCTACTTAAACTCAAACTTCTACAAGCATGTTTTTGGCGCAAAATTAAACTTTCTTCAATTTAGGAATATTTATTCATTCTGGAAACCTTCGAATTTCTTCTTCAATAAATCTCACGGTGAATCGATTTTTGCGAACAGCTAGCGTGAACTGCTTTCGACAGAAAGATTTGAAAATATACATTAAAGACGAAGCATTTTTGTGTACACTTTTCTGATGCATCATAAGGGTAAGGAAATTGCTAAATGTAAACGCAAAAGTGAAATTACATTTTCTACTTGGTTGAAGTAGATTCCTATTTCTGCTAAGAACGAAATAGTTGTGGTGGAAATGGGATTTTTATTTTCCATATCGGGCATAAAAATTCATCGATCAAACTAAGAACAGAAATTATTTAGGTTTTTTGTTTGTTTATTTTTGCTTGTCATTCAAATCATCCTTTGAACTCCAGCTTCCTAAGAGACTCTTAGGTGTTCTTTATTTGCGAACAAAAATAGATAAACTTTTGTGCAAATCAAAGGCTTTTACATTTATTTCAAAAATTTCTTTCTCTTTTTAAAAACGAAGAGTTTTCGCTGATATTGCTTGTTTTGGAACAATAATATTCAATGATGAAGTTGTATTAAAATATTTTGTAAAGTCTTTTTTTCCTCTTTTATATGAGGAAGGAAATTGTTTTAGGTAATTTTTTTTTTATATTTAAACTGTAAACGTAATTATGCACTACTTTTCAGGTATTTTGATACTTGAAAATAAGTGAAGTTTGTAAGCTTAGTTGAAGATGAGAGACGTATTTTTTAATCATTTGATTAAAAAACGTTTTGTTGAAAGAAAAAAAAAACTAATTTAAAATCAAATAAACTACTAATCGTAAAAAAATAGTAAAAATTAATAGTAAAAAAAATAAACTAATTAAAAAAACTATGTTAAAAATCAAATAAAACTACTAATAGCAAAAAAAATCTTGCCTTATCATTTACAATATTAGGATTCCCCGATCAGTGAATGAACACCCAAATAAATAATTTCAGTAACTTAAAAAAAAGGAAATAAACGATAATCAACTAAAAATTAATAAATAAACACATAAAAGATG